>NW_027422695.1:0-600000 GCF_048934315.1 Petromyzon marinus | reverse complement strand
CACGGCAACCAGGCAAAGAAAGTTTTAAAGAAAATTGCAAAATAATATTAATAATAACAACGTGTTAACCTTACACGACATTCCATTATAGAACCTTACAGAACCAAGGGATATGGATTCCAACAATCAAGAAATGGACCTCTTAAACTCAGGATGATAATTATTTTTCTTTTTAATAATTCCATCATAACAATTCGAACCTCGGTAAAACCGAGAGGTGTCGGGAAGACGTAGTTACAAACACGAGTCTTGGCGAACATGGGACCAAATGGTATTTGAGAAAAATAAGTCGAAAGTATAAAGAGGTGCTCCCGACCACCTTTGTCTCTCCCGACCACCTTTGTCTTTCCCTGCAGCACGTGATAAAATGCATACGCTCGGAAGAGCATCTTCACTTGGAAATAAATCAAATACTATGAATCACAAGCAGGATCATAACTGTGTATGATAAGATACCAACTGTGATGTGAAATGTTAAACTTAAAAAAAAATCTTAACCATTTCTTTGTGCGTCGGAACGCGAACGGAAAAGGGGGGGGGGGAACCCGCCCCTCTCTCTGGGTGGAGGGATCAGACAACCAGACGCCACCGAGATGAATCGAGGTGTCTGTTGTCTTGATGTTTATGGCTTGAGGAAAGACCCGAACAGGGCCATGTCATAAATGACACACACACAAACATACACACTGACACACGAACCCCCCCCCCACCACCGACACACGAACCCCCCCCCCCCACCGACATACGATCAGATCAAAGATAGCTCCACCTCGTGAGGGGGAGCCGAGAAGGGGAGAGATTTTTGGCATAAAAAGGAGCCGTTTCAGCATTGAAATCAACTCATCAGCCCTTGGGGCCAACTCATCAGCCCTCGGGGCCAACTCATCAGCCCTCGGGGGCAGCTCAACAGAAGAAGACTCATCTCAACTCAGCTCAACAGAAGAAGACTCATCTCAACTCAACTCAGCAGAAGAAAAACTTGACCTGTCGCTCGCGAGCGCAGCGTCAGCTACTACAGCAGCGGAAAGAGCGCGCGCCGGCGTAGCTCATCCAGCAGTGGAGGAAACTGCTGTCAGCGAATCAGCACGGGCGCGTTCGCGCATCTTCAAGGAGAAAGAGCGCGACCAGCAACGCCAAGCAAGAGCGTGCAGCAGCTCAGCCAGCAGTGGAGAGAAACTGCTATCAGCGAACCAGCACGGGCGCGTTCGCGCATCTTCAAGGAGAGGGAGCGCGCGCCACCAGCGTGCCATCAGCACCAGCATCAGCACCAGCGCGTGCCAACAGCGCACCACCAGCGTGCCACCAGCACCAGCACCAGCGCCACCACGAGCGAATCGTGAGCCTGCAATCTACAACCGCCGACGACGGAGCACCAGCGCGCCGCTGCGGGCGTGCTTCTAACGCCGTCTACCAGACGGTCATCTCAGCTACAACAACGCATCTACTCGTTCACCAACGTCCGTCGAGTCCGAACCAACTACTGAAAGAAGAATCAACTGATACGTATGATACACTGCCCCCCACTACACACAAACCAGACGTCTGCTTGACGCAAAGAATCGATTCCGAACATTGGCCTACTCTTCCACCACTCACACCATTCAACACACACACACACGGGTCATTAACAAAGCCTAAAAACCTCAAGCCATTGAACCATCCGTGATTGTGGAAACATCGCAACGACCGAGTGAATAATCCATCGTTTTTAAGAGTGTTCATAATTTTTCTCTGTAATATTGTGCTGGGGCTGTACTTCTAACCGCATAAATTACCAACTGACCCATTAACAAGGATTAATTCTTGACACCTCACCACGGAGCGCCGCTCGCGGGGTTGAAGAGCGGGTTCAACCGGTTCCCTGTCAGGGGTCTGGCCACAATTAATTTAAAGATTGGCCCGAGATAAGGATCTCAAAAGGAAACATCGCCACCCATTGAGTCGCGTTGATAAGTTGATTAGGAATACTTGAGTCGTTCGTTAATATTTGTCTTTCTGCATAATCTTGCTGGTATCCACGAATGAAATAACGAATTGAAACGCATAGTTGTGCCTCCAAGAATAATACTGGTTGTAGTGCCCTGTCAACGAGTAGCGTTGCATAATAATCAGTCATCCTATTGTGAACAACGTGACAATAATTGCATTAAGGGCCGCGCATGATCAATGACCGAATGCTGTGTTGTGTGACAATTCAAGTAACGAAGCATTGTGGCCATCGAGTGGTGTTGATAAGGCAATTCGAAGTATTTCAGTCGAACGCTTTAAATTCACAATCGTTATGAATCAATGAACGAACATCAACGTGGTACTGTTCTGACGATTTCAAGCATAATAACTTCGCATATCAGAATGTATTAAGGATTGGATACGAATCAGAGACCAAGTGCCGTGTTGTGTAACAATTCAAGCATACGAGTTTGCATATTATAAAGTTAAGGTTTGATAGAATAGTTCGCATGTTTTTAATCTCTCTCTCTCAACAACCGATCGATTGCGTTACGCGTCGGGAATTAACCACAGGTGCCGCTATCGAGGTGAAACAACGCAATCGTGATGGTATCATGTTAACGCTGTGTTGGAATTCCAAAATCCCGAGATTGAGTTTTCATATTATCCAAAAATTAAAGTTAGCTAGAAATAAAATTGATTAATGCAGAAGGTTTGCGTGTGATTCTTCCTGAAATTCTGCATAATATTGTTCTGCGTATGAGATCTGAATCTTGGGGACCTATCATAAGCACACTATCACCACACATAATCCATAACACACATAATCCGTAATGTTCAATCGAGAGTAATCGTATCCTTATCGATAATACGGAATTAAAGAGCAGAGTCGAATCGACTCTCTCTCATTCACGCTCACAACGCCTGCGTCACTGCATACGATTAATTGCGTTATTCCAATTCATAACACAATCCTCGTCACCGAGGCTCGACCTGATAATCCATAACGACCTGCATTATCATAACCACGCCCACTCGCATACATTAATACGATTATCTCTCGAATCAGCATAATTTATGCGCATAATTACACCAATTAACATAATTTCGGATAAATTATGCAAATTGCAAATTTCATTTAATTTTCATTATTTTCATCAATTTTCATAACACCTATATATACAACATATTGGGCGCGTCGTCCGGGATCTCTCGCAGACAGTCTATGCTTGAATTAAGGAACAAATCACTGTTGTATTAAAGATTATTTGCTCGAGTCAAACTGACCACATCCTGTGATACAAGTGTTTTTATAGTACTCTGAAGGGAATACCAGAGTCACACGAGTCGAACTGATGCATTCTGGATACAACTGTTTTGATATGCACTCTGAAGTGAAATTCCAGAGATGCTCGTATTAAGAGTAATTTTTGAGTGGATTGCGGGATATTGGGAACTTGTACCAAAAAGGTCAGGCCGATCTGCTACAGAGCAAACAAATCAGGGAGACACATGGAAGGGGAGCTGTATTGATGACATTGGGACACTGCTTAAGAACTGGATAAAATGGGAGAAAAGCGAACACGATGTAAAAACATCAGGAATAACTACGCTGAACTCAGACCCTCTCGCACAGACAGACAAACAGAGATTATGGGAGGTGGAAAATTTCGGAAAAGAAACAGGTGGGACTGATAACCCCGAAGTCAGAGTGAGACAGAATATTAAAACTAAATCACCAGGAGATTCTGTACTAATAACGCGAGAAAGGGCGGAGCCGAAGCTCCGAGGCAACTCTCCAGGAAAACGCACACCACGCACAGACGGCCGACACAAACATCGCGACAGGCACGACGCACCAGACAAATATAAATCAAACACCCCACAAAAACCACATAAGTATGAGCCATGGGACAAACATGAGTCACCGAGCAAAGTTGACCCACGTTACAGGCGCAAAATACACTACAAAAATCATGCTAAGCAACGCCACCGTGATGTTAATGACTCATCCGAATCGGACTCGGATGACAATGATCAACTTTCCGAATACTCGTTCAGTAGTAACACTCTGAAATTGATGGACAAAGCTCTCGTCAGAATTCCCTATTTTGATCCACACAATAAGAACAGGGACATTCACACTCACATCGCAACGGTAGAAGCAGAAGCAATGATCAGGGGTCTGAGGAAAACGGATGAAAAAGCGAGTTTGCTGAAACGCAGCTTGCATGGACAGTCCATATCATGGGTAAAATTGCTACCATACGAGGTTCGGAACGATTTTAAAAAGCTGAGCCTGGCAGTGATTCGGAAGTTTGGAGAATATTCAACACTGTCTGAGGGATTTAACGCTGCAAAATCTATGACCCAGTGTGCAGACGAGGATCCTCGGGATTACCTCATGCGATTTAAAATAGCGTACTATGCGGGCGATGTGGATCAGTATCACGAAGGTGACAAAAGGTTCAAAATTATGTTTTTTGGATCTTTGAGTCCAGAGATTACAGAAATTGTGGGAATGGTCTTGAATCCAGAGACAGCCTCCTTAGACCACATAGTGGATCGGGCACACATGGCTTGGCTGTACCGGGCTAAAAACAATGATTTCACAGCACACAGTGAACGGGACAAGGCAACCAGCCTATCAGAGGAAAATAAAAAACATGTGAGGCATTTGATGCACGCAGGCCCACAGTGCAGAAAACAAAAAGCACCCACGGATTACCAACATAATTACATACACGGGTGGTCAGATAACAATTACACGAGACAATGGCACGCAGACCGGGAGCGATCGCAGCGTGCAGGGTCGCGTATTTGCGAGAATCGCAACGTGTGGAGACCACGAGCAAAGTCAGACCAGTGCTCAATTCCACGGCACACAGACCGAGAGCGTTCGCAGCGTGCAGAGACGCGTATTTGCGACAATCGCCACGGGTGGAAGCAAAGAGCAGGACCATATCTTCACCCAATGCAGCGGCACACAGCCGGCCAAAATTATCCACACAGATGGCGAGATAACAATTACGGTCGACAGTGGCACATAGAGAATGGGCGGCCACGACACACAAAGACACATAATCGCGAGAATCACGGCGTGTATAGGCCAAGAGCAGAATCACGCCGATTCCCCATTCCACGATACACAAGGGGCACACATGGCTTGGCTGTAACAAAGAGGGTGACATGGGCACGTGATAAATCGCTCACACTGGTTGAGAGGAAAATGACAGGGAAAGAGGTGTCCGCTGATCTGAAAAAAAAAATCACAGCCCTTGGAAAAAATCAAGCAGGCTGGAGGTTACAAACAGAACCAGGAGGGGAACCATGATTGTGGAAAACTAAATGCGCCATGCACACGCTTTGATATAGTGGGGAACGCGAGAGTCGCTCCCGTGGTGAACCCACCTATTGAACAAGGAAAATTAACCATGAAGCGTGATCTAACAGGAAATGATAACCAACAGGATCAGGGGGAGAAACATGCTTGTTTGGTAAGTGGAAACGCGATCAATTGTGTCGCAAAATTGCGTGAGAGTACTGTAAAAGTGCCAGGGAAACGCGTTACGGAGACAAAAATCCATGATGGATCGGGGAATGTGTGGAAATCCAGCACACACAAAAACATGGAATCGAATCGAGGCACGGAATCGAATCGTGGTACGGAGTCAGCAAATCTGCACATGGCTGCGGAGAAGGCAAATGACTTCAACAGTCAAGCACGGAAACTCGTGTTGTGTACTAATCCTGGTGGCGCTCGACATGGCTTCACGCCACATAAACCCACAGGGAAGGCGAGGGATAAAAAAAATTACCGATACGAACCAAGGAACCGTGCTCATTTGGCTAAAGCCATACCGACGATGAACCAAAACGACGATGTGATGATGTTGCATGGAAAGGTCACAGGTTACTCTAAAATACCTGGTCATGAGAAAAATTATTCTGCACTCTTGACCAAAGGTGGCAGTAAGGTTGCCAATAACTTGGTAAACATTAAACAAAGAGATGCCAGGAGGGAAACGGTGTACCACCGGGCTCGAAACCGCTATCCAGTGTTTCCCAGGAACTGAAACAAAAATCAAAGCAATAATTGATAACAACCGATGTAACATGTTGCCTTTATTTTTTTTCCTGTTCTTTTATTTTTTTTATTTCAAATGTAATCATGCTGTGACACGTACGCGCGCGTTGTAAGGAAAAATCACAAACTTGATGGTTCATGGTGGAAAAAGGCATTTTTCTTTAATATTAAAAATAACCGGTGGCAGACCACCGATCATTTTTAAAAGGGCGGAATGTTGTATACGGCCCTTTTTCCACAATTAATATCCGTAAGAATATTTACGGATGCATACACCTAGATTTCTTTTTCCTTTCTTTCGTGACAAACAATATATATATTTTTTATAATGAATCAAACCCGTAAGCCAGAAACACGAAAAACCAGATGTCGGTCATAAACAGACCATTAAGAAATAAAGAAATAAGAAAACTCTCGAGGCGAGGATGTAACAGCTATCGGCGAAAATCTCCAGATGAACAAGAGTTTGATGGGCCCCTTAGGAAAGGTCCCCCCGAGGTCAGAACACCAAGAGAGCAGACACCAGACGCCAACAGGGTAAATCGTATACATATTCTTTTCCTTATTTTCCAGTAAAACAACAACAAAAAAATTAAAAGGCAACAACAAGAATAAGATAAAAGTAGCGAGCCTAACGCTCACTCCAATTAAGAACAGGCCACCAGACACATCAGTGAATTATTATCCAATGATTAATTCGCTATCAAATGATTTTCACCTTTAATACTTTTACTGTTAAAACAAAGCTTGGAGCAAGAATACCGAGTCACATCAAAGGTTATCGAGAAGGAATGAGACAACGAGCAAACTTGCGAAAGAGTTTAAACAATATTCCAAGCAACCCCGACCACATTTGTCTCTCTCACAGCGCGGAGAAGCAGGAATTACACCTTATCACAAGGGGCCATCTGGAAAAGCCAGCCGGGTTTGATGAGGAGACACACCCACCCCACACACGGCAACCAGGCAAAGAAAGTTTTAAAGAAAATTGCAAAATAATATTAATAATAACAACGTGTTAACCTTACACGACATTCCATTATAGAACCTTACAGAACCAAGGGATATGGATTCCAACAATCAAGAAATGGACCTCTTAAACTCAGGATGATAATTATTTTTCTTTTTAATAATTCCATCATAACAATTCGAACCTCGGTAAAACCGAGAGGTGTCGGGAAGACGTAGTTACAAACACGAGTCTTGGCGAACATGGGACCAAATGGTATTTGAGAAAAATAAGTCGAAAGTATAAAGAGGTGCTCCCGACCACCTTTGTCTCTCCCGACCACCTTTGTCTTTCCCTGCAGCACGTGATAAAATGCATACGCTCGGAAGAGCATCTTCACTTGGAAATAAATCAAATACTATGAATCACAAGCAGGATCATAACTGTGTATGATAAGATACCAACTGTGATGTGAAATGTTAAACTTAAAAAAAAATCTTAACCATTTCTTTGTGCGTCGGAACGCGAACGGAAAAGGGGGGGGGGGAACCCGCCCCTCTCTCTGGGTGGAGGGATCAGACAACCAGACGCCACCGAGATGAATCGAGGTGTCTGTTGTCTTGATGTTTATGGCTTGAGGAAAGACCCGAACAGGGCCATGTCATAAATGACACACACACAAACATACACACTGACACACGAACCCCCCCCCCACCACCGACACACGAACCCCCCCCCCCCACCGACATACGATCAGATCAAAGATAGCTCCACCTCGTGAGGGGGAGCCGAGAAGGGGAGAGATTTTTGGCATAAAAAGGAGCCGTTTCAGCATTGAAATCAACTCATCAGCCCTTGGGGCCAACTCATCAGCCCTCGGGGCCAACTCATCAGCCCTCGGGGGCAGCTCAACAGAAGAAGACTCATCTCAACTCAGCTCAACAGAAGAAGACTCATCTCAACTCAACTCAGCAGAAGAAAAACTTGACCTGTCGCTCGCGAGCGCAGCGTCAGCTACTACAGCAGCGGAAAGAGCGCGCGCCGGCGTAGCTCATCCAGCAGTGGAGGAAACTGCTGTCAGCGAATCAGCACGGGCGCGTTCGCGCATCTTCAAGGAGAAAGAGCGCGGCCAGCAACGCCAAGCAAGAGCGTGCAGCAGCTCAGCCAGCAGTGGAGAGAAACTGCTATCAGCGAACCAGCACGGGCGCGTTCGCGCATCTTCAAGGAGAGGGAGCGCGCGCCACCAGCGTGCCATCAGCACCAGCACCAGCGCGTGCCAACAGCGCGCCACCAGCGTGCCACCAGCACCAGCACCAGCGCCACCACGAGCGAATCGTGAGCCTGCAATCTACAACCGCCGACGACGGAGCACCAGCGCGCCGCTGCGGGCGTGCTTCTAACGCCGTCTACCAGACGGTCATCTCAGCTACAACAACGCATCTACTCGTTCACCAACGTCCGTCGAGTCCGAACCAACTACTGAAAGAAGAATCAACTGATACGTATGATACACTGCCCCCCACTACACACAAACCAGACGTCTGCTTGACGCAAAGAATCGATTCCGAACATTGGCCTACTCTTCCACCACTCACACCATTCAACACACACACACACGGGTCATTAACAAAGCCTAAAAACCTCAAGCCATTGAACCATCCGTGATTGTGGAAACATCGCAACGACCGAGTGAATAATCCATCGTTTTTAAGAGTGTTCATAATTTTTCTCTGTAATATTGTGCTGGGGCTGTACTTCTAACCGCATAAATTACCAACTGACCCATTAACAAGGATTAATTCTTGACACCTCACCACGGAGCGCCGCTCGCGGGGTTGAAGAGCGGGTTCAACCGGTTCCCTGTCAGGGGTCTGGCCACAATTAATTAAAAGATTGGCCCGAGATAAGGATCTCAAAAGGAAACATCGCCACCCATTGAGTCGCGTTGAGAAGTTGATTAGGAATACTTGAGTCGTTCGTTAATATTTGTCTTTCTGCATAATCTTGCTGGTATCCACGAATGAAATAACGAATTGAAACGCATAGTTGTGCCTCCAAGAATAATACTGGTTGTAGTGCCCTGTCAACGAGTAGCGTTGCATAATAATCAGTCATCCTATTGTGAACAACGTGACAATAATTGCATTAAGGGCCGCGCATGATCAATGACCGAATGCTGTGTTGTGTGACAATTCAAGTAACGAAGCATTGTGGCCATCGAGTGGTGTTGATAAGGCAATTCGAAGTATTTCAGTCGAACGCTTTAAATTCACAATCGTTATGAATCAATGAACGAACATCAACGTGGTACTGTGCTGACGATTTCAAGCATAATAACTTCGCATATCAGAATGTATTAAGGATTGGATACGAATCAGAGACCAAGTGCCGTGTTGTGTAACAATTCAAGCATACGAGTTTGCATATTATAAAGTTAAGGTTTGATAGAATAGTTCGCATGTTTTTAATCTCTCTCTCTCAACAACCGATCGATTGCGTTACGCGTCGGGAATTAACCACAGGTGCCGCTATCGAGGTGAAACAACGCAATCGTGATGGTATCATGTTAACGCTGTGTTGGAATTCCAAAATCCCGAGATTGAGTTTTCATATTATCCAAAAATTAAAGTTAGCTAGAAATAAAATTGATTAATGCAGAAGGTTTGCGTGTGATTCTTCCTGAAATTCTGCATAATATTGTTCTGCGTATGAGATCTGAATCTTGGGGACCTATCATAAGCACACTATCACCACACATAATCCATAACACACATAATCCGTAATGTTCAATCGAGAGTAATCGTATCCTTATCGATAATACGGAATTAAAGAGCAGAGTCGAATCGACTCTCTCTCATTCACGCTCACAACGCCTGCGTCACTGCATACGATTAATTGCGTTATTCCAATTCATAACACAATCCTCGTCACCGAGGCTCGACCTGATAATCCATAACGACCTGCATTATCATAACCACGCCCACTCGCATACATTAATACGATTATCTCTCGAATCAGCATAATTTATGCGCATAATTACACCAATTAACATAATTTCGGATAAATTATGCAAATTGCAAATTTCATTTAATTTTCATTATTTTCATCAATTTTCATAACACCTATATATACAACAATACACTATGGTATACAGTACACACTACACTATAGTACACACTATAGTACATAGTACACACTACACTATAGTATGCAGTACACACTACACTATAGTACACACTACACTATAGCATATAGTACACACTACACTGTAGTATACAGTACACACTACACTACAGTACACACTACACTATAGTATATAGTACACACTACACTGTAGTATACAGTAGACTACACTATAGTACACACTACACTATAGTACACGCTACACTATAGTACAAACCGCACTACAGTACACACTACACTATAGTACACACTACACTGTAGTATATAGTACACTACACTATAGTACACACTATACTGTAGTATATAGTACACTACACTACAGTACACACTACACTATAGTACACACTATAGTATACACTACACTATAGTACACACTACACTATACACTACACTATAGTATACACTACACTATAGTACACACTACACTATAGTATATAGTACACACTACACTATAGTATACACTACACTATAGTACACACTATAGTATACACTACACTATAGTACACACTACACTATACACTACACTATAGTACACACTACACTACAGTACACACTACACTATAGTATACACTACACTATAGTATACACTACACTATAGTATACACTATAGTACACACTACACTACAGTACACACTATACTATAGTATACAGTATACACTACACTATAGTATACACTACACTATACACTACACTACAGTAAACACTACACTACTGTAGCGACTCACTCCGAGACGGGGTTCTTAAGACACCGCCTTCATTTCTACACGTAAGGGAACCCCAGACGCCCTGCGCGCTGACTGCAAGTCAGCCGCACGTCCATCGCGTGGAGGTACTGCCTGGCTAGCGCAGTCGGCAGGCTGCCTGGCCAGCCAGCTAGCGACGCCGCCTAAAGGTGGTCGAGACCTGGGACGTGCGGTCACGGGAGGCAGGGGAGGCAGAGCCTTTACCTGTCATGCCACAATGAAAATAAGCTGTTACTAAAAGTAAAAAAAAATCTGATCAAATAAAGATTACGTTTTTCCCACTGATCTGTGTTATGCCATTTCTGTATGACTCCACGATCATTTTTTACAGTTAAAATCGCCAAATTTGCGGAGCTCCGCTGCAAATACAGGGAGGGGTGAGAGGTGAGGCAGCGACGAGCTCAGCCTCCCCTCTGATTGCGCAACTCCTCAATAACTGGATGGAGCGCGGGCAATAAGCGCGTGCCTGTTACTGTCTCAATATGTCACTAATGTAATGTTTGTAGACCCCTTAATTTCATGTCCTCGCCTTCCATAGTCCAGGTAACTTACTTCACGTATGTGTATAAAGATATTTAGACTCGCTGGTCTCATCGTGAAACTGCAATGAAAAAGCATCGGGGGAGGCAGCTATCACATCTGCCTCACTGAGGGGGACGTGTCTAACACGCCTCCTCAGTGAGGCCACGCCCCCTCTCAGTGAGGCCACGCCCCCCTCAGTGTGTGAATCTGGCTCTGACACTGGCCAGTGCCTGCCTAGCCATTGACCTCACCGCACGTCACTGGTCGAGACGAAGGGCGACACTGCCAGCAACGGCCCCGGGCCCCTCTCATATCCTGGCAAGGGCGGGGCGAGGTCACGCCCTAGCCACGCCCTACATAGCCACGCCCTACCTAGTCATGCACTACCTAGCCGTGCCCTACATAGCCGCGCCCTACATAGCCGCGCCCTACCTAGTCACGCCATACCTAGCCACGCCCTACACAGCCACGCCATACCTAGCCACGCCCTACCTAGTCGCGCCCTACCTAGCCACGCCCTACCTAGCCACGCCCTACCTAGCCACGCCCTACGTAGCCACGCCCTACCTAGTCACGCCCTACCTAGCCACGCCCAACCTAACCCACGCCCTACCTAGCCACGCCCTACCTAGCCACGCCCTACCTAGCCACGCCCTACATATCCACGCCCCCCCTTCTAAAAGCGACTTGCGGGTTCTCAGCTTCCAGATGGACCCCTGTCCTGGGCTCCCCACGTGATCTCCTCACGCCAAAGTGTGCACTGCCCCCTGCCGTCAGTGCCCCTTACACCGTCACAAACCCGCGTTATTACACTACACTATACACTGCAGTACATACTATAGTACATACTACACTACAGTACACACTATAGTATACAGTACACACTACACTATAGTATACAGCACACACCACACTACAGTACACACTACACTATAGTACACACTATAGTATACAGTACACACTACACTATAGTATACAGTACACACTACACTATAGTACACACTACACTATAGTATATAGTACACACTACACTGTAGTATACAGTACACACTACACTATAGTACACACCACACTACAGTACACTATAGTACACACGACACTATAATACACACTACACTATAGTACACCCTACACTATACGCTATAGTATACACTAGAGTCTACACTATAGTACACGCTACACGTATAGTTCCAACGTGCACACACACACTGCAGTGTAGTGAAATATGCCGTGCGCACAGTTGGCCGAGGGGCAAGTCGATGCGCAGTGTGCAACACGTGAGGGTCGTTGATGTGGGTGGTGGTGATGATGGTTGATGTGGGTGGTGGTGATGATGGTTGATGTGGGTGGTGGTGATGATGGTTGATGTGGGTGGTGGTGATGATGGTTGATGTGGGTGGTGGTGATGATGGTTGATGTGGGTTGTGGTGATGATGGTTGATGTGGGTGGTGGTGGTGATGATGGTTGATGTGGGTGGTGGTGATGATGGTTGATGTGGGTGGTGGTGATGATGGTTGATGTGGGTGGTGGTGATGATGGTTGATGTGGGTGGTGGTGATGATGGTTCATGTGGGTGGTGGTGGTAATGATGGTTGATGTGGGTGGTGGTGATGATGGTTGATGTGGGTGGTGGTGATGATGGTTGATGTGGGTGGTGGTGATGATGGTTGATGTGGGTGGTGGTGATGATGGTTGATGTGGGTGGTGGTGATGATGGTTGATGTGGGTGGTGGTGATGGTGGTTGATGTGGGTGGTTGTGATGATGGTTGATGTGGGTGGTGGTGATGATGGTTGATGTGAGTGGTGGTGATGATGGTTGATGTGGGTGGTGGTGATGATGGTTGATGTGGGTGGTGATGATGTGGGTGGTGGTGATGTGGGTGGTGGTGATGATGGTTGATGTGGGTGGTGGTGATGATGGTTGATGTGGTGGTGGTGATGTGGGCGGTGGTGATGGTTCATGTGGGTGGTGGTGATGATGATGGTTGATGTGGGTGGTGGTGGTGATGGTCGATGTGGGTGTATAGATGTTGTGTGTGTAGTGTATAGTGTAGTGTATGTGTTGATAGCTATGTATATAGATGTGTGTAGTTTATAGTGTAGCGTATAGTGTAGTGTATGTGTTGATAGCTACACTACACTATAGTACACACTACACTAGAGTACACACTACACTATAGTACACACTACACTATAGTACACACTACACTATAGTACACACTACAGTACACACTACACTATAGTACACACTACACTGTAGTATACAGTACACTACACTATAGTACACACTACACTATAGTACACACTACACTATAGTACACACCACACTATAGTACACACTACACTATAGTACACACTACACTGTAGTATACAGCAGACTATACTATAGTACACACTACACTATAGTACACACCACACTACAGTACACTATAGTACACACGACACTATAGTACACACTACACTATAGTACACCCTACACTATACACTATAGTATACACTAGAGTCTACACTATAGTACGCGCTACACGTATAGTTCCAACGTGCGCACACACACACACTGTAGTGTAGTGAAATACGCCGTGCGTACAGTTGACCGAGGGGCAAGTCGATGCGCAGTGTGCAACACGTGAGGGTCGTTGATGTGGGTGGTGGTGATGATGGTTGATGTGGGTGGTGGTGATGATGGTTAATGTGGGTGGTGGTGATGATGGTTGATGTGGGTGGTGGTGATGATGGTTGATGTGGGTGGTGGTGATGATGGTTAATGTGGGTGGTGGTGATGATGGTTGATGTGGGTGGTGGTGATGATGGTTGATGTGGGTGGTGGTGATGATGGTTGATGTGGGTGGTGGTGATGATGGTTGATGTGGGTGGTGGTGATGGTGTGATTGATGTGGGTGGTTGTGATGTGGGTGGTGGTGATGATGGTTGATGTGGGTCGTGGTGATGGTGGTTGATGTGGGTGGTGGTGATGATGGTTGATGTGGGTGGTGGTGATGATGGTTGATGTGGGTGGTGGTGATGATGGTTGATGTGGGTCGTGGTGATGGTGTGGTTGATGTGGGTGGTTGTGATGTGGGTTGTGGTGATGATGGTTGATGTGGGTGGTTGTGATGTGGGTTGTGGTGATGTGGGTGGTGGTGATGATGGTTGATGTGGGTGGTTGTGATGTGGGTGGTGGTGATGATGGTTGATGTGGGTCGTGGTGATGATGGTTGATGTGGGTGGTTGTGATGTGGGTTGTGGTGATGTGGGTCGTGGTGTTGATGGTTGATGTGGGTGGTTGTGATGTGGGTGGTGGTGGTGGTGATGATGGTTGATGTGGGTGGTGGTGGTGATGGTTGATGTGGGTGGTGGTGATGTGGGTGGTGGTGGTGATGGTTGATGTGGTATGTGATGATGATGGTTGATGTGGGTGGTGGTGATGTTGGTGGTGATGGTTGATGTGGGTGGTGGTGGTGATGGTTCATGTGGGTGGTGATGATGATGGTTGATGTGGGTTGTGGTGATGATGGTTGATGTGGGTGGTTGTGATGTGGGTGGTGGTGATGGTGTGGTTGATGTGGGTGGTGGTGGTGATGATGGTTGATGTGGGTGGTGGTGGTGATGGTTGATGTGGGTGGTGGTGATGTGGGTGGTGGTGGTGATGGTTGATGTGGGTGGTGGTGATGTTGGTGGTGGTGGTGATGGTTGATGTGGGTGGTTGTGGTGATGGTTCATGTGGGTGGTGATGATGATGGTTGATGTGGGGGTTGGTGGTGACGGTTGATGTGGGTGTATAGATGTTGCGTGTGTAGTGTATAGTGTAGTGTATGTGTTGATAGCTATGTATATAGATGTTGTGTGTAGTGTATAGTGTAGTGTATGTGTTGATAGCTATGTATATAGATGAGTGTAGTTTATTATGTAGTGTATAGTGTAGTGTATGTGTTGATAGCTATGTATATATATGGTGTGTATAGTTTATAGTGTAGTGTATGTGTTGATAGCTATGTATATAGATGTTGTGTGTAGTTTATAGTGTAGTGTATAATGTAGTGTATGTGTTGATAGCTATGTATATAGATGTTCTGTGCATCTTCTTTGGTTCTTTCGGTAAAGTCACGTAGAATGAGAATAAAATAATAAATTGATAAAATAAAATAACACAATAATATTCTCACGACGTTTCGGCCACAACACAAGCGGCCTTCATCAGGTGAAGGGGGCGAGACTGTCTGGTAGGACAGCGCTGGAGTGAGAGAGCCACGTTCAGATCACGGCTTTTAAGCTGTGTGAGAGGAACAAAAAAAATGTTCTGTGTAGTTTATAGTGTAGTGTATAATGTAGTGTATGTGTTGATAGCTAAATAGAAGCATTGTTTCACTCTGTCCCATGTGTGTGTCTCTCTCTGTGTCTCTGTGCTGGCTCTCTCTGCTTGGATGTCAGTATATGTGTCTGTGATCTGTACTCTATCACTCTTAACCTATAATTTAGCAATCTTTGAAATAACTTAATCAGCCAGACCATGCGTTAATTGTGTTTTGACCGACCCTCTGTGCTGCATTATATTGTTTCCAAAATTTTACTAAATCTTGTTTCAATTTTATGTGCTTCTCCATCTCTCTGTGTTTCCTCTCTCCCTTAAATTTAGCTCTTCTATACCTGATGATGATTGCTTGCTTTGCAATCGAAACGTCGTATGCTATCATGTAATTTTATTTCATTATTATTTATTATTTCTACGTGACTTTACCGAAAAAAACAAAGAGTATTTTCAACCGCAAGTTCAAAAGTTCAAGTTTCAACCGCAAGTCCAAAATTTCAAGTTTCAACCGCAAGTCCAAAAGTTCAAGTTTCAACCGCAAGTTCAAAAAATGCAAGTTTCAACCGCAAGTTCAAAAGTCCAAGTTTCAACCGCAAGTTCAACAGTTCAAGTTTCAACCGCAAGTCCAAAAGTTCAAGTTTCAACCTCAAGTTCAAAAAGTTCAAGTTTTAACCGCAAGTTCAAAAGTTCAAGTTTCAACCGCAAGTTCAAAAGTTCAAGTTTCAACCGCAAGTCCAAAATTTCAAGTTTCAACCTCAAGTTCAAAAAGTTCAAGTTTCAACCGCAAGTTCAAAAGTTCAAGTTTTAACCGCAAGTTCAAAAGTTCAAGTTTCAACCGCAAGTTCAAAAGTTCAAGTTTCAACCGCAAGTCCAAAAGTTCAAGTTTCAACTGCAAGTTCAAAAGTTCAAGTTTCAACCGCAAGTTCAAAAGTTCAAGTTTCAACCGCAAGTTCAAATTTCAAGTTTCAACCGCAAGTCCAAAAGTTCAAGTTTCAACCGCAAGTTCAAAAGTTCAAGTTTCAACCGCAAGTCCAAAAGTTCAAGTTTCAACCGCAAGTTCAAAAGTTCAAGTTTCAACCGCAAGTTCAAAAGTTCAAGTTTCAACCGCAAGTTCAAAAGTTCAAGTTTCAACCGCAAGTTCAAAAGTTCAAGTTTCAACCGCAAGTTCAAAAGTTCAAGTTTCAACCGCAAGTTCAAAAGTTCAAGTTTCAACCGCAATTTGAAAGGCACCACGGGCGTGAGGTGGCGGCTCTCCCTGCTGGTGGAGTTGGCATGGTGGGCAGCTCTGCCAGTCGCCCCCCCACCCACCCAGTCAGTTGACCTCCCCACCACAATCCGAATTGTCTTGCGACCTCCTGCCGCGTGAGCTTCTGCCATTCCACTTTGGCTCCTCGCTCGTTCGTTCCGCCACAGGTTGCCATTGCGACGTCGCTCCGTGACATTGCCACTAGGCGGGGCTTCCCATGAAAGTGATAAAACTGTCTCATCTACCGGCGGCGGGCGCTTATAGACAATACTACTTTTTTTTTGAAACACGACAAAACAATTTGCGGGAAAAGTTAATTTTTTTATTAGAAAAGTAATTTGTCATCTCGAGCTGCTTTGTGGGGCGATGTCCCAACTCCCCCTTAGTGGATGAACCAACGCAGCAGCCCCCAGGTAGTGATTACATAAAGAGCCTCAACTCAGCGCACAACTCAAACGCCTGGAGACGTGGCAGCAGCAGCAGTCGAATCACGGCCGCACGCAGCAGCAGCAGTAACGGCGTCATCCAGCAGCGGAGAGAGGAGCTGACCAGGGATTGTGTAAGTCGTCGGCCCTGCCTCCACTATAGTCTGTGTGGTTAGTAAAGAACACGAAGAGACGATGTGATGCAGCCACGACCGTCAATTACCCCTACAGGCCGGCAGGTGTCACCCTGTCATTACACAAGTTAAGGGATCAAAGAGGAGGCACGCGAACAACAAACGAGCACGGGGAAGACGCAGGTCGTCGCGAGCGGGGGAAAAACAATAGAAAGTGTTAAAACCGACGGGGGAGCGCCGTGAGAAAAACCCAACGGGACACGAGAGGCAAACGCTGAGACCCCGAGTGGAGGACGCGCCAGCGAACACGACTACAACCGAGTGGGAGGAGACGGCGGCGGAATCGGCGTTGGCGTTGGCGGTGAGAAGGCGTCGCCGTGAATGGAGGCCACCGCCGCCGGAGACGACAAGCTGGGCAGGGGGAGAGAAGGGAGTGGAAGGTGACGAGGGTGGAACACCGACCACCGGGCAGACCCTCATTGGGACCGTGAGAAGGCCAAAGTGGTCGCGACGTTTGTGCCGCCCGCTCTCGTTTCCTGTTTTTGTTTTACCGGGAAGCGGTGCGCGTCATCATCACGTCGCCCCAGTGCTAGCGATGCTTACTACACAACGCACCGGGTACTCGTTTGAGGCCGAGTCGACCTAGTGGAGGCCCAGGACCAGTTCAGATAATCGTCATTGGTGTTGGCCGTGAGCGGGAATCAAATCCGGTGTCGCCGGGTTCGTAGGGCGGCGTGCTGACCACTATACCACCGCTCCCCACACGCACACACACACATACACACATACACACACACATACACACACATATACACACACACATACACTATCGCTACACTATCGCTCACACATACACACATGCACACACACACATACATACACATGTACACACATACGTACACACATACATACATACACACATACATACATACACACATACACACACATACATACACACACTTACACACACACATACACACACACATACAAACATACATACAAACATACACACACATACACACATATACAAACATACATACACACATACACACACACATACACACACATACACACATACATAACAACAACCGCCATTCGCCACAAAGTGGCGGTGACGTCACCACGACGCTTGTGCCAGGCCATGCGCACCTTGAGGCCACGTGGAGTGTCTAACGCCCGCTGGCAGGAGGTCACGGGACAGACCCAGCAGGTGCCACGGGTCGACTGACAGAACATGCTCTTCTGTCACTATGTAGTTCAGCAGATGTTCTTGCTTGCATCCATGATGGTGCGTGGATGCGCCGATGCCGGAACAGCGTGTTGGTAATGACAAGCTCATGGGCTGCATAAAAATTTAGCAGCCTCCTGCCGCTGTTATTGAGCTGATCTGGCTCATGCCTTCCAATCACTCCAGACCAGGTGACAGCATCATGACCAACTCAGGTGAGCACCTTTGACAGGTGCTCACCTGACTCATCGGCCTTGCCTGCATCCCTCCACGGATGTTCGTCTTCGGTGGGGGCATAACTAACCACGACCACCACTCCTTGCCTCCGGTTGATGGGAAGGCGAGCCCAAAGTAGCCTGGGGCTTACAGCTTCCCCCACCTCACCGCCACGCTTCCACGCCCCTTTCATTCTTTTGTTTAGATAGAAGAGCCACTCGCTCTCTGTTGTTTAGCAGTCCCCTGCCCCGAGTAGAGGACTATCCACCCCTCATGGTGGCAGGAGCCAGAGCCGGTCTACCGGACCTGCTGAATATCGCAGAGATCCAGGCGGTTCCGGTCCAGCTCCCGACAGAGGAGTGGCAGCCTCTCCTCCGCAGTGAGCGTTCGAACATTCCACGTGGCCACGCGTAGTGGTTTTTTGTTGTTGTTTCTGGAGGAGCTCCGATGGTGAGGATTCAGTCTCCCGGCTCCGCCAAATGGGGTTTTGGCCAGGAGATGTCATAGATGCCTGTCCTCCGGCACAAGCTTATTAATAAAAAATTTCATTCATGATTTAGTCGTAATTAATTGAAGGTGGAGGGGTTACCAACCCCTCGCACCCGTCCAGATCCCCCATTTGGTCGCTGTGGTGGTCACAAACACCATGAAGGGAAAGGCCAATTTAAATTGTCCCTCCTCCCACGGCACCGCCCACGACAGCGTTGCAGTCCGGCACCACGAAGAGGTAGGGGGTTGTTTTCTTGCTCCCCACACACACACACAGACACACGCACACACAGACAAACTCACACACACACAGACGCACACACACAAACGCACCTGGCCGTGTCGTGCAGCGCGTTAGTGACGGCGGTAACGAGGCGGCTGAAAGAGGGCCGCCAGGAGCTCTCCTGCTGCCAGCAGCTCAGCATGAGGCGGCGGAGAAGCATGGGGCAGTCCATGGGGCACGGCAGACGCCAGCCGCCCTCTACTGCCTCCATCACCTGGGGGGTACGAGACCCATAGACTACTCACACAGAGACCCATACAGTACTACTCACACAGAGACCCATAGAGTACTACTCACACAGAGACCAATAGAGTACTACTCACACAGAGACCCATAGAGTACTCACACAGAGACCCATAGAGTACTCACACAGAGACCCATAGAGTACTACTCACACAGAGACCCATAGAGTACTACTCACACAGAGACCCATAGAGTACTCACACAGAGACCCATAGACTACTCACACAGAGACCCATAGAGTACTCACACAGAGACCCATAGACTACCCACACAGAGACCCATAGACTACTGACAGAGACCCATAGAGTACTACTCACACAGAGACCCATAGACTACTCACACAGAGACCCATAGAGTACTACTCACACAGAGACCCATAGAGTACTACTCACACAGAGACCCATAGAGTACTACTCACACAGAGACCCATAGACTACTCACAGAGACCCATAGACTACTCGCACAGAGACCCATAGAGTACTACTCACACAGAGACCCATAGACTACTCACAAAAAGACCCATAGACTACTACTCACACAGAGACCCATAGACTACTCACACAGAGACCCATAGACTACTCACACAGAGACCCATAGACTACACGTACAGAGACCCATAGACTACACACAGAGACCCATAGAGTACTCACACAGAGACCCATAGAGTACTACTCACACAGAGACCCATAGACTACTCACAGAGAGACCCATAGAGTACTACTCACACAGAGACCCATAGAGTACTACTCACACAGAGACCCATAGAGTACTACTCACACAGAGACCCATAGACTACTCACAGAGAGACCCATAGAGTACTACTCACACAGAGACCCATAGAGTACTACTCACACAGAGACCCATAGAGTACTACTCACACAGAGACCCATAGAGTACTACTCACACAGAGACCCATAGACTACTCACACAGAGACCCATAGACTACTCACACAGAGACCCATAGACGACTCACACAGAGACCCATAGACTACTCACAGAGAGACCCATAGACTGCTCACACAGAGACCCATAGACTACACACAGAGACCCATAGAGTACTCACGCAGAGACCCAGAGACTACACACAGAGACCCATAGAGTACTCACGCAGAGACCCATAGACTACTCACACAGAGACCCATAGACTACTCACACAGAGACCCATAGAGTACTCACAGAGACCCATAGACTACTCACAGAGACCCATAAACTACTCGCACAGAGACCCATAGACTACTCACACAGAGACCCATAGACTACTCACACAGAGACCCATAGACTACTCACACAGAGACCCATAGAGTACTCACACAAAGACCCATAGACTACTCACACAGAGACCCATAAACTACTCACACAGAGACCCATAGACTACTCACACAGAGACCCATAGACTACTCACACAGAGACCCATAGACTACTCACACAGAGACCCATAGACTACTCACACAGAGACCCATAAACTACTCACACAGAGACCCACAGACTACTCGCATAGAGACCCATGGACTACTCGCACAGAGACCCATAGACTCACCACACAGAGACCCATAGACTACTCACACAGAAACCCATAGACTAATCACACAGAGACCCACAGCCGCACACAGAGACCACAGACTACTCACACAGAGACCGCAGACACACACACAGAGACCCATAGACTACTCACACAGAGACCCATAGACTACTCACACAGAGACCCACAGCCGCACACAGAGACCACAGACTACTCACACAGAGACCCATAGACTACACACAGAGACCCATAGAGTACTCACACAGAGACCCATAGACTACACACAGAGACCCATAGACTACTCACACAGAGACCCACAGCCGCACACAGAGACCACAGACACACACACAGAGACCACAGACACACACACAGGGGTGCCGGTGCTGAACTCACGTCCCGGTTGCTCATGTCCCAGTACGGCCGTTCGCCGTACGACGTCACCTCCCACACGACGATGCCGTAGCTCCACACGTCGCTCGCCGACGTGAACCTGAGCTGTGCGATGGCCTCCGGGGCGGTCCAGCGGATCGGGATCTTCCCCCCCTGGTGGGGAACATTCACAACGGGACCTCGCCCTCGGGTCCGGCACGCGGGGCTCTCGCGGCCCGACGTCGTCGGCACGCGGCGAAGGGTTTGCCGGGTCAAAGCCGGCGTCGCGAGTTCGCGCCGCCTCGACGCGCCGAGCGTCGAGATTCACGGGTCCACACCGTCTCCGGTGTGGACCCGTGAATCCCAAAGACAACGGCACCGTACGCTGCACGTTCGCACTTTCACCGCGCGTGTGTGCATGTGTGCGTGTGTGTGTGTGCGCGTGTGTATGTGTGTGTGCGTGTGTGCGTGTGTGCGTGTGTGTGTGCGTGTGTGTGCGTGTGTGTGTGTGTGCGTGTGCGTGTGTGTGTGTGTGTGCGTGTGTGTGTGCGTGTGTGCGTGTGTGTGTGTGTGCGTGTGTGTGTGTGCGTGTGTGTGTGTGTGTGCGTGTGTGCGTGTGTGTGTGTGAGGTTAATGCATTTCGCTCGACGCACGGCGGCGGCAAGTACTTTCGGCGAAAAACGGAAGCCCCTTAGGGAGCGGTAACGCCGCGCCGACACACGCCGGGCCGGCGCGGCTTTGCCTTCTCCTCGACTCCGGCCGAACGTCGGCCGAACGTCGGCCGAACGTCGGCCGTCGACGACGCCGGCGCTTCTTTTTTCCTGCCCCGCCTTACCCGGGAGGTGTACGCTCCCTCGGGGTCGGCGTCCAGTAGAAGCGTCCGCGAGAGGCCAAAGTCGGACACCTTGCACGTCAGCTCGCCACTCACGAGCACGTTGCGGGCGGCCAGGTCGCGGTGCACATAGCCCCTGCGGGACAGGTACTCCATGCCCGATGCGACGTCACGCAGCATCCCGAGCAGCTGGGTCACCACGAGGTGCCCCTTCTTCATCTACACCGTGCCCGGCCAGAGGGGGGAGAGAGGGAGGGAGGAGGGGAGGAGAGGGGGGAGAGGGGGGAGGAGAGGGGGGAGAAGGAAGAGGAAGGGAGGGAGAAGAGGAGGCGATGAGGAGCCGCCTGGGTGACGTTGTGCTGCTTGTTGTGCGGCCGTCTGGAATGCTCTTCCGGGAGCTGCTATGTGCGTTTAAGTCATCGTTGTCTAAACTAATTTGTTTAGAACTCTCGCTTGTTGTGTTTAGTTTGTCCCCCCCCCCGCGCCAGTTGGCTACGTAAGGTACAAAGAAGTTTGACGCAGACGCGTGCAGTTGTCACCACAAGCGGAGCCCCGGTTAGTATGATCTACGGCACACACACACAACAACGCCACCGTGTGCTCTCCATTTGTGGACAGTTACACACACAACCGCTGAGGAGTGTGAGACTGCAACACACCGATGATCGCATCATTTGGCATTGCCACTTCTTACCCTGAGGAATAAATCCAAGGAATGGTTTTCCATGAATTCGGTGATGATCATGACAGGTTTACCTTCGTCGAGAGGACAAGAAAACCAAACGTTAGCAATCCACGCACAGCATTCACGACTTATACCGTAACATCATCACTTGGTCACATACACACCTTGTATCTCTGCCAAGATGCGTCGCTGTGGGTTCATACACAGGGACTCCTCTACTTACGAATGTTCCTCTTACGAACTCTCAGAGGTACAAACAAACCTGTTCGTACGTCCGGTTGCCCGTTCTGAACCGAGAGTCAGAGGTTCAACCTCTGCGCAATAGATGGTGGTGGCATCTGCATCTGCAGAACGTGAAGAACCAGTGGCATCTACATCTGCAGAACGTGAAGAACCAGTGGCATCTACATCTGCAGAACGTGAAGAACCAGTGGCATCTACATCTGCAGAACGTGAACCAGTGGCATCTACATCTGCAGAACGTGAAGAACCAGTGGCATCTACATCTGCAGAACGTGAAGAACCAGTGGCATCTACATCTGCAGAATGTGAAGAACCAGTGCATCTACATCTGCAGAATGTGAAGAACCAGTGGCATCTACAGCTGCAGAATATGAAGAACCAGTGGCATCTACATCTACAGAACGTGAAGAACCAGTGGCATCTACATCTGCAGAACGTGAAGAACCAGTGGTATCTACATCTGCAGAACGTGAAGAACCAGTGGCATCTACATCTGCAGCACGCGAGGAACCAGTGGCATCTACATCTTTAGAACATAAAGAACCAGTGGCATGTAGTGTATAGTAGTGTATAATGTAGTATAGAGGAGTGTAGTGTATAGTCGTGTATAGTGTTGTGTATAGTGTAATGTGCAGTGTGTATAGTGTAGTATAGAAGTACACCACACCGGTGTGTTGGAGAGCAAATCCACAACATTTCCAATCTGAGTACAATCACCAGTGATTACAACAACGGGCATAATCAGCTGGACAGCCAGCTACATAACAGACTTGCCAGTTTTAAACTTGGTTCGAAGCTTTTGTGACTGCAGGAATTAATCTTTGTTTTTTTCGGTAAAGTCACGTATAAATAAGAAATAATAAAATAACATAATAGCGTCCGACGTTTCGGTTGTATACATCTGGGGTTATGTATTTCCCCTCTCTCTTAAATTTAGTTCTTCTGTACCTGATGATGGCTGCTTGCGTTGCAACCGAAACGTCGTACGCTATTATGTTATTTTATTACTTCTTATTTATATGTGACTTTACCGGAAAAAACAAACAAAGATTAATTGCCAGTTTTTAGTTTGTTTAAAATGCGTGTGGCATCGATTGGACGTTCTCGAAGCTCACTCTTGGTGACGACGCCCTCCAGGCGGACGATGTTGTCATGCTCGAACTGGCCCATGATGCTCGCCTCACACAGGAAGTCCTGCTGCTGCTGCTTGCTGGATCCGCCCTTCAGCGTCTTGATGGCCACGCGCACTGTCGCCGCCCCTCCGCTGCTGCCCTGGCGCTTCAGGTATCCGACGTGCACCTTCCCAAACTCTCCTGCGGGCCGAGGGGTCGATGACAGTGGGTAGCACGTAGAGCAGGTGTGAGGACCCCCCCCCCCCGGTCCAGCTGCTAAGTAAGGTTCGTCACGTGAATAAAACGTGCCGATTGCTTGCTGGTTGTGCACTGGCCGGTCGCTGTGTGGTGCATGCGTTGGGGAGTGTGAACCCACGGCAAACGACGGGGTGCTGCAAAACAATGTTAACACTTTTCGATTTGAAGCTTTCGTGACTGCGAGGATTCATCTTCTTTGGTTCTTTCGCTAAAGTCACCACCACGTAGAATGAGACTAAAATAATAAATTGCTAAAATAAAATAACGCGGTAAAACTCTCACGACGTTTCGGCCACAACGCAAGCGGCCTTCATCAGGTGAAGGGGACGAGACTGTCTGGAGGACAGCGCTGTCCAGACAGTCTCGTCCCCTTCACCTGATGAAGGCCGCTTGTGTTGTGGCCGAAACGTCGTGAGAATATTATTGTGTTATTTTATTTTATCAATTTATTATTTTATTCTCATTCTACGTGACTTTACCGAAAGAACCAAAGAAAATGTTAACACTTATATTGGACTATTGGTTTTTCATGGAAAGAGAACGGATAATAATAATACTACGCTGTAACATGATAACAAATCCATAATGGAGATTTTTTTTCTCTGGTTAGTGCACGTAAATTTATAAATGTATGGTTAAACTCGCCACCACCCGACCCAGCCAACTAGTAAGGCTTGTCACGTATGGATGATCTGGGTTCGCGAAAGCCTACGTGTTAAACATGATAACAAATGTAACGTTAATAGCTTCCAAAAGTCAAAGAGTTTCTCCCACTCGTTCGCCGTCGTTGTCACCGTGCGCCTGGAACCTTCTCCAGGCGGTCTCCAGAGCCCCGGAGGCACAAACATTTCTTGCGGCGGCGTTGCAAATTCTCAGCAGTGTCAACATTTGAAGTGGGCGCCCTGTGAGTAAGTTTTAGTTAACGGGTACCACGGTACAGACGTGCCCGCCCCCGTCCCCCCCCCCCCCCCCCCCGTTCACCTGCTCCGATGACGCGTCCAAGTTTGATTCGCGAGGCGTCGATTTCCGTCGTGAACTCGCGGAGAGCATCGCTGGGCTCGTCGTAGTCGTGTGGGTCAATGTACAGCCTGAAGCCCGGCATCTTCACTGTGGGTGGCAACGGCGAAATCAACCGTGCACAGGGTGTGTGTGTGTGTGTGAGTGTATGAGGGGTGGTGTGTGAGGGGTGGTGTGTGTGGGGTGGTGTGTGTGTGAGTGTCCGGCAAAACAACCCCCTACCTCCTCGCGGTGCCGGACGGGAAACTCTGTCGTGGACAGTGCTGTGGGGGGAGGGCCAATTCCGATTGGCCCCTCCTCTCATGGCGTCTGTGACCACCACAGTGGCTAAACGGGGGCTCTGGACGGGTACGAGGGGCCGGTAACCCCTCCACCTTCAACATTTTTACCACGAAACTACGAATAAAATTTTTTACTAATAAGCTTGTGCCGGAGGCCCCGGGGGGACAGGCGTCTATGACGTCTCCTGGCCAAACCCCAATTGGCAGAGCCAGGAGATTGAATCTCTACCCTCGGGTCTCCTCCAGAAACAACGAAAAGCCACTTCGTGTGGCCACGTGGAATGTTCGAACGCTCACTGCGGAGGAGAGGCTGCCACTCCTCTGTCGGGAGCTGGACCGGTACCGCCTGGATCTCTGTGGCATTCAGGAGGTCCGGTGGACCGGTTCTGGCTCCTGCCACAATGAGGGGTGGACAGTCCTCTACTCGAGGCAGCAGACTGCCAAACAACAGGGTGTGGCTCTTCTTTTGAACACAAGAATGAAGGGGGCATGGGAGCGTGGTGATGAGGTGTGGGAAGCTGTAAGCCCCAGGCTACTTTGGGCTCGCCTTCCCATCAACCGGAGACGAGGAGTGGTGGTCGTGGTTACTTATGCCCCCACTGAAGACGAACATCCGTGGAGGGATGCAGGCAAAGCCGATGAGTCAGATGCCTTCTATGACCTGTCACAGGTGCTGGCTAAAGTGGCCCCTCGGGATAGAGTCATCTTGTTTGGTGACTTCAATGCCCGAGTTGGTCATGATGCTGGCACCTGGTCTGGAGTGATTGGAGGGCATGGGCCAGATCAGCTCAATAACAACGGTAGGAGGCTGCTTGATTTTTGTTCAGCCCATGGGCTTGTAATTACCAACACGCTGTTCCGGCATTGGCGCATCCACACAACATCATGGATGCATGCCGGGTCCAAGCAAGAACATCTGCTGGACTACATAGTGACGAATCAGCGGATGCGAGCCCATGTCTTTGACACCAGGACCTACCGTGGAGCTGATCTGCCCTCTGACCATCGACTAGTCATCTGTGAGATGCGCCTGCCATTCTTCCACTCCGGTGGTGGGTGTACACCCAGGACCCCATTCCAACCTAAAGTGGCCTAGTCTCAGTTATCTGATGAAAGTTGCAAGCGAGAATTTCATCATCGCTTGCGGCTGGGGTTGGCATCGTCCCCCACTCCTCCTGATGTCGAGGGTAAATGGGCGAGGTTTAGGACTGTGACTCATGCAGCTGCATTGGCTGCTTTGGTTACGCAGTCCAGACCTCCCCAGAGACCCTGGCTGAAAGAGGAGGTGATCAGGATAGTTTAGAAAAAGCGACAGGCCCACTGTCATCGGCTACAGAATCCCGCATCAGAGAATGAGGAGGCTTACCGCAGCCTTCGCTCGGAGGTTCGGAGAGCCGTGAGGCGCTGCAAGGATGGGTGGTGGTCGTGGGTTGCTGAGGAGATGGAGTCTGCCTCAGTGGCCCGTGATCACAAATCTCTATTTAACTCCATCAAAAAAGCAACCTGCAGCGCCACACCTATTACCAACATTAGGGGAAAAAACGGTGATCCAATCTCCGACCCCCAGGAACCGGTTTGCAGATTTGCTGAGCATTTCTGTGAGGTCCTGGAGGAGGGAAAATCTCTCAGCCAGGAAAACATCATGGCACAAAGTGGGGATGACCCTGCTGAGGCTGCGGTGCCTCAAATATTGGAAGAAGTCACCCCCTGTGAGTGGCTGGCTGAGGTGCCATCTGTTGAGGAAGCACTGAAGGCGATCCGGAGTCTGAGACCAGGAAAGGCACCGGGCAGAGATGATCTCCCAAGCGAAATGCTGAGGGAGGGTGGCGTTTGTGCACAGACTGCCCTATATGACATCATAACAACAGTCTGGACCACTGGACAGGTTCCACAGGATTGGAAGGATGCCCTGGTGGTCCCCCTCTTTAAGAAGGGGGACCGCACAGACTGTAACAACTACAGGGGCATCTCACTCCTCAGTGTGCCGGGAAAGGTCCTGGCAAGGATTATTCAACATCGCCTTGCCAGGCACGCTGAGGAGAGGCTTGCGGAGCCCAAATGCGGTTTCAGGAAAGGGCGGTCCTGCACAGATGCGATATTTTCTGTCCGTCTGCTACAGCAGATGTGTAGGGAATTCCAGCAAGACCTACATCTCTGCTTTAGTGACCTGGTCAAGGCCAGGTCACACCGCCCTCTCCAGCTGCGACATGATTCCCAGTCGCACGCTCGTTGTCACGCGCTTCGCTCCGTCCCCGTTGCTCGAGGGTGAAGATGGCAATGGCGGTAACGGTGATTGTGGTTGGTGTGCTGGTGGCAGGTGGGGTTTTTGCCACCTCTTCGTGGGAAGAGGAAGAACACTGTCTCTCAATAGTGGAGGAGCGGAGAGCGACTTGTGCATGCATCAATGTCTTGAGTGGCGTACCACTACCACCACCAACATCGGAGGGTGGAGGAGCGATGCTCACAACAACGAGCGGAGCGCCGGGTGGCTAAAGCACAGCGGGTTGGCACAGTAGGGGGCACAGGTGGTGCATCAGCCAGTCATCTCAGTCAGTCGACCTGTGGCACCTGCTGGGTCTGCCCCGTGACCTCCTGCCAGTGGGCGTTCGACACTTCGCGTGGCCTCAGGGTGCACATAGCCTGGCACAAGCGTCGTGGTGACGTCACCGCCACTTAGTGGCGAATGGCGGTTGTTGTTGTGAGTGTATGAGGGGTGGTGTGTGAGGGGTGGTGTGTGAGGGGTGGTGTGTGTGTATGTGTGTGAGAGGTGTGTGTGTATGAGGGGTGGTGTGTGTGTGTGTATGAGGGGTGGTGTGTGTGTATGAGGGGTGGTGTGTGTGTGTGAGTGGTGTGTGCGTGTGTATGAGGAGTGGTGTGTGTGTGGGTGTATGAGTGGTGTGTGTGTGTGAGGTGTGTGTGTGTGTATGAGGAGTGGTGTGTGTGTGTATGAGTGGTGGTGTGTGTGTGTGTGAGAGGTGTGTGTGTATGAGAAGTGGTGTGTGTGTGTGTATGAGTGGTGTGTGTGTGTATGAGGAGTGGTGTGTATGAGGTGTGTGTGTGTGTATGAGAGGTGGTGTGTGTGTGTATGAGGAGTGGTGTGTGTGTGTGAGAGGTGGTGTGTGTGTGTGTATTAGAGGTGTGTGTGTGTGTATGAGAGGTGTGTGTGTATTAGAGGTGTGTGTGTATGAGTGGTGTGTGTGTGTGTATGAGTGGTGTGTGTATGTGTGTGTATGAGTGGTGTGTATGTATGAGGTGTGTGTGTGAGAGGTGTGTGTGTGAGTGGTGTGTGTGTATGAGAGATGTGTGTGTGTATGAGATGTGTGTGTGTGTGTTTTAGAGGTGGTGTGTGTGTCTGTGCGCGCGAGGTGGAGCAGCGTTTACCCCGCACGCTGTAGAAGCGAGGATTGTCTCTCTTCGCGAGGCTCCGACTCTGCTGCTTGCCAGTGACCACTCCTCCTCCTGCTCCTCCTCTTTCAAACGCAACGCGATGCACGCAGCCATCAAGGCGGCGGCGGCAGTGCTGAAGAAGCGAGTTCGCTCTGGAGGGTGCCGCCTCTTACCCAACGTTCAGGGAGATTGCCTCTTGGTGGTGCAGCCAGATCACGTGGGAACACTCAGAACGCCCGTGGGAACCCCCCCCCAGTGTGACCCCCCCCAGTGTGACCCCCCCCCCAGTGTGACCCCTCAGTGTGACCCCCCAGTGTGACCCCCCCCAGTGTGACCCCCCCCCCAGTGTGACCCCCCCCCACCTCTTCTTGACGATGATGCAGGCAGCAGCGATGAGCAGCATCAGCCCCACGAGGCCAGCGGACAGCAAGGAGGCCCAGAGGGTCACTTCCTGAGTCGCTTGTGCTGGGGGAGGGGGAGGGAAAGAGTTACAAACACATCCTTCACTTACTACAACAACCACAACAACCACAACAACCACAACAACAAACACAACAACTACAACAACACCACAATAACCACCAACACAACAACAAACAACAGGACAACACCTACAACAACAACCACAACAACTACAACAGACAGGAGGGGTGGGGTGGTGGTGCTGTTGGTGGGGTCGTGGTAGGTTGGTAGTGGGGTTGGTGGTGGCGTAGTGGTTGGGTGGGGATGGTGCTGGTGAGTGGTGGTGGTGGTGGTGGGTGGTGGTGGTGGTGGTCCTTGTGGCGTAGTGGTTGGGTGGGGATGGTGCTGGTGAGTGGTGGTGGATGGGTGGTGGTGGTGGCGTAGTGGTTGGGTGGGGATGGTGCTGAGATGATGGGGATGGTGCTGGTGAGTGGTGCTGGTGAGTGGTGGTGGTGGGGTGGTGGTGGTGGCGGCGTAGTGGTTGGGTGGGGATGGTGCTGGGGTGGTGGTTGGTGGTGGTGGGGTTGGTAGTGGTTGGTGGTGGGTGGGTGGTGATTGGTGGTGGGTGGTGGTGGTGCTGGTTGGTGGTGGTGGGGTGGTGGTTGGGGGTTGGTGGTGGTGGGGTTGGTGGTGGTTGGTGGTGGTGGGGTTGGTGCTGGTTGGTGGTGGGTGGGTAGTGGTTGGGTAGTGGTTGGGTAGGGTTGATGCTGGTTGGTGGTGATTGGGTGGTGGTGGCTGGTGGTGGTGGGTGGTGGCTGGATTGGGTGGTGGTGATGATTGGGTGGTGGTGATTGGGTGGTGGTGGTGATTGGGTGGTGGTGGTGATTGGGTGGTGGTGGTGGTGATTGGGTGGTGGTGGTGGTGATTGGATGGTGGTGTTGTTGCTCACGTGCGGGAGACGTCTGGAAGTGGAGTGTGGGGCTGTAGTCTCCGTAGCCGGCGGCGTTGCGAGCGCGGACCTGCAGTGAGTAAACCGCGGCATGCCGGAGCCCCGTCACGGTGATGCTCGGCACGCTGGAGATCAGCCTCATTACCTCTCTCTCGTCGTCGTCATCCTGGTGGGGGGGGGGGGGGGGGTACAGATGGGGGGGGGGGGTACAGATGGGGGGGGTACAGATGGGGGGGGGATGGGTTCAGACTCATCCCACAGAGACCCATTGAACCTGGGTCACGTGGTTCACAGCATATTGTTGTGTTAACTCTACTGCCCTCCACTTGCTAATGCAAAGACAAAGAACCCCCGTATAGTGTCAGCAGACTGTCGGGGCGAGTGCTGTTAGCGGCCACCTATGGAGGCACACGAGGGGGTGGGTGGTCAGCACCACGCCCGGCCGCCTTTGTATCCACAGTGGTGATGTTGTTGTATACGGCCCTTTTTCCACAATTAATATCCATAAGAATATTTACGGATGCATACACCTAGATTTCTTTTTCCTTTCTTTCGTGACAAACAATTTATATTTTTTTAATGAATAAAACCCGTAAGCCAGAAACACGGAAAACCAGATGTCGGTCATAAACAGGCCATATATATATATAAAGAAATAATAAAACTCTCAAGGCGAGGAGGATGTAACAGCTATCGGCAAAAATCTCCAGGTGAACAAGAGTTTGATGGGCCCTTAGGAAAGGTCCCTCCGAGGTCAGAACACCAAGAGAGTAGACACGGAGACGCCAACAGGGTAAATCGTATACATATTCTTTTCCTTATTTGCCAGTAAAAAAAAAGGCAACAACAAGAATAAGATAGAATTAGCGATCCTAACGCTCACTCCAATTAAGAACAGGCCACCAGACACATCAGTGAATTATTATCCAATGATTAATTCGCTATCAAATGATTTTCACCTTTAATACTTTTACTGTTAAAACAAAGCTTGGAGCAGGAATACCGAGTCACATCAAAGGTTATCGAGAAGGAATGAGACAATGGGTAAACTTGCAAAATAATTTAAACAATATCCCAAGCAACCCCGACCACCTTTGTCCCTCTCACAGCGCGGAGAAGCAGGAATTACACCTTATCACAAGGGGCCATCTGGAAAAGCCAGCCGGGTTTGATGAGGAGACACACCCCACCCCACACACGGCAACCAGGCAAAGACAGTTTTAAAGAAAATTGCAATATAATATTAATAATAACGTGTTAACCTTACACGACATTCCATTATAGAACCTTACAGAACCAAGGGATATGGATTCCAACAATCAAGAAACGGACCTCTTAAACTCAGGATGATAATTATTTTTCTTTTTAATAATTCTATCATAACAATTCGAACCTCGGTAAAACCGAGAGGTGTCGGGAGGACGTAGTTACAAACACGAGTCTTGGCGAACATGGGACCAAATGGTATTTGAGAAATATAAGTCGAAAGTATAAAGAGGTGCTCCCGACCACCTTTATCTCTCCCGAAGAGCGCGAGAGAGGAATTTCACGCCAGGGCAAACAGATCGTTATCGCGGGGACCATCTGCCACACACGGGACTTAGTAGTGGCCCCACCCCACCCTGCACACGGGCAGCAAAAGAGCGAGCGTGCTTTAAGTTAAATAAACTGTCACACATTTATAAACACAAAGTGACGAAAATTAAAAAAACTAAGTAAGAGCCAAGGTAACGGGGTGGATTAGGCTGTTAGAATGTGGAGTCGAAATGATATTTGCAAAGTATAGAGAGATGGGAAGATCCCGGCCACCTTTGTCTTTCCCTGCAGCACGTGATAAAATGCATACGCTCGGAAGAGCATCTTCACTTGGAAACAAATCAAATACTATGAATCACAAGCATGATCATAACTGTGTATGATAAGATACCAACTGTGATGTGAAATGTTAAACTAAAAAAAATCGTAACCATTTCTTTGTGCGTCGAAAACGTGTACGAAAAGGGGGGGGGAACCCGCCCCTCTCTCTGGGTGGATGGAGTAGACAACCAGACGCCTTCAAGATGAATCGAAGTGTCTGTTGTCTTGATGTTTATGGCTTGAGGAAAGACCCGAACAGAACCGTGTCATAAATGACACACACACAAACATACACACTGACACACGAACCCCCCCCCCCCCACCACCGACACACGAACCCCCCCACCGACATACGATCAGATCAAAGATAGCTCCGCCTCGTGAGGGGGAGCCGAGAAGGAGAGAGATTTTTGGCATAAAAAGGAGCCGTTTCAGCATTGAAATCAACTCATCAGCCCTCGGGGGCAGCTCAACAGAAGAAGACTCATCTCAACTCAGCTCAACAGAAGAAGACTCATCTCTACTCATCTCAGCAGAAGACCCGCTCAACTCATCTCAGCAGAAGACCAGCCATCACCGACGCCGGAGACGCCTCTACAACTCGCCGAATTGGCGAGTGTCGCCGATTGGCGACCCGCTGCCGCTGTTAGCGGCCAGCGCCACCACGAGCGAATCGTGAGCCTGCAATCTACAACCGCCGACGACGGAACACCAGCGTGCCAGCTGCTCGCAGACGCACTGCGCGCATTACCTACCGTCCGCGTACAACCGCGCCGCTGCGGGCATGCTTCTATCGCCATCTACCAGACGGTCATCGCAGCTACAACAACGTATCTACTCGTTCACCAACATCCGTCGAGTCCGAACCAACTACTGAAAGAAGAATCAACTGATACGTATGATACACTGCCCCCCACTACACGACAAACCAGACGTCTGCTTGACGCAAAGAATCGATTCTGAACATTGGCCTACTCTTTCACCACTCATACCATTCAACACACACACGGGTCATTAACAAAGCCTAAAACCTCAAGCCATTGAATTATCCGTGATTGTGGAAACATCGCAACGACCGAGTGAATAATCCATCGTTTTTAAGAGTGTTCATAATTTTCCTCTGTAATATTGTGCTGGGGCTGTACTTATAACCGCATAAATTACCAACTGACCCATTAACAAGGATTAATTCTTGGCACCTCACCACGGAGCGCCCTCGCGGGGGTGAAGAGCGGGTTCAACCGGTTCCCTGTCAAGGGTCTGGCCACAATTAATTAAAAGATTTGCCCGAGATAAGGATCTCAAAAGGAAACATCGCCACCCATTGAGTTGCGTTGAAAAGTCGATTAGAAATACTTGAGTCGTTCGTTAATATTTTTCTTTCTACATAATCTTGCTGGTATCCACGAATGAAATAACGAATTCAAACGCATATTTGTGCCTCCAAGAATAATACTGGTTGGAGTGCCCTTTCAACGAGTAGCGTTGCATAATAATCAGTCATCCTATTGTTAACAACGTGACAATAATTGCATTAAGGGCCGCGCATGATCAATGACCGAATACTGTGTTGTGTGACAATTCAAGTAACGAAGCATTGCGGCCATCGAGTGGTGTTCATAAGGCAATTAGAAGTATTTCAGTCGAACGCTTTAAATTCATAATCGTTATGAATAAATGAACGAACATCAACGTGGTACTGTGCTGACGATTTCAAGCATAATAACTTCGCATATCAGAATGTATTAAGGATTGGATACGAATCAAAGACCAAGTGCCGTGTTGTGTAACAATTCAAGCATACGAGTTTGCATATTATAAAGTTAAGGTTTGATAGAATAGTTCGCATGTTTTTAATCTCTCTCTCAACAACCGATCGATTGCGTTACGCGTCGGGAATTAACCACAGGTGTCGCTATCGAGGTGAAACAACGCAATCGTGATGGTATCATGTTAATGCTGTGTTGAAATTCCAAAATCCCGAGATTGAGTTTTTATATTATCCAAAAATTAAAGTTAGCTAGAAATAAAATTGACTAAAGCAGAAGGTTTGTGTGTGATTCTTCCTGAAATTCTGCATAATATTGTTCTGCGTATGAGATCTGAATCCTGGGGATCTATCATAAGCACGCTATCACCACACATAATCCATAACACATAATTCATAATGTTCAATCGAGAGTAATCGTATCCTTATCGATAATACGGAATTAAAGAGCAGAGTCGAATCGACTCTCTCATTCACGCTCACAACGCCTGCGTCACTGCATACGATTAATTGCGTTATTCCAATTCATAACACAATCCTCGTCACCGAGGCCCGACCTGATAATCCATAACGACCTGCATTGTCCTAACCACGCCCACTCGCATAAATTAATACGATTATCTCTCGAATCAGCATAATTTATGCGCATAATTAGACTAATTAACATAATTTCCGATAAATTATGTAAATCTCAAATTTCATTTAATTTTCATTATTTTCATCAATTTTCATAACACCTATATATACAACATATTGGGGGCGTCGTCCGGGATCTCTCGCAGACAGTTTATGCTTGATCTAAGGAACAAATCACTGTTGTATTAACCAAGGTATTATGATCTATATATACAACAGTGTACTATAGTGTAGTGTTTACTGTAGTGTAGTGTGTACTATAGTGTAGTGTATACTATAGTGTAGTGTGTACTGTAGTGTAATGTATACTATAGTGTAGTGTATAGTGTAGTGTGTACTATAGAGTAGTGTATACTATAGTGTGTACTATAGTGTAGTGTATACTATAGTGTAGTGTGTACTATATACTATAGTGTAGTGTGTACTATAGTGTAGTGTATACTATAGTGTAGTGTATAGTGTAGTGTGTACTATAGTGTAGTGTATACTATAGTGTACTGTATACTTCAGTGTAGTGTGCACTATATACTATAGTGTAGTGTGTACTATAGTGTAGTGTGTACTATATACTATAGTGTAGTGTGTACTATAGTGTAGTGTGTACTGTATACTATAGTGTATACTATAGTGTAGTGTATTGTATACTACAGTGTAGTGTGTACTATATACTATACTGTAGTGTGTACTATAGTGTAGTGTGTACTGTATACTATAGTGTAGTGTGTACTATAGTGTCGTGTGTACTATAGTGTACTGTAGTGTGGTGTGTACTGTAATGTAGTGTGTACTGTAGTGTGGTGTGCACTATAGTGTAGTGTGTACTACAGTGTAGTGTGTACTATAGTGTAGTGTGTACTATAGTGTAGTGTGTACTATAGTGTAGTGTGTACTGTAGTGTAGTGTACTGTATACTACAGTATAGTGTGTACTATAGTGTAGTGTACTGTATACTACAGTGTAGTGTGTACTATATACTATAGTCAAGTGTGTACTGTAGTGTAGTGTGTACTGTAGTGTGTACTATAGTGTAGTGTACTGTATACTACAGTGAAGAGTGTACTATATGCTGTAGTGTAGTGTGTACTATAGTGTAGTGTGTACTGTATACTATAGTGTAGTGTGTACTGTGTACTATAGTGTGTACTATAGTGTAGTGTGTACTGTATACTATAGTGTATACTATAGTGTAGTGTGTTCTATAGTGTCGTGTGTACTGTAGTGTGGTGTGTTCTATAGTGTAGTGTGTACTGTAGTGTGTACTATAGTGTAGTGTACTGTATACTATAGTGTAGTGTGTACTATAGTGTAGTGTGTACTGTAGTGTAGTGTGTACTGTATACTACAGTGTATTGTGTACTATATACTATAGTGTAGTGTGTACGATAGTGTAGTGTGTACTGTATACTATAGTGTAGTGTGTGCTGTATACTATAGTGTATACTATAGTGTAGTGTATACTATAGTGTACTGTATACTACAGTGTAGTGTGTACTATATACTATAGTGTAGTGTGTACTATAGTGTAGTGTGTACTGTATACTATAGTGTACTGTAGTGTGTACTGTATACTATAGTGTAGTGTGTACTGTATACTATAGTGTATACTATAGTGTAGTGTATACTATAGTGTACTGTATATTACAGTGCAGTGTGTACTATATACTATACTGTAGTGTGTACTATAGTGTAGTGTGTACTGTATACTATAGTGTAGTGTATACTATAGTTTAGTGTATACTATAGTGTGTACTGTATACTATAGTGTAGTGTATACTGTATACTATAGTATAGTGTGTACTATAGTGTAGTGTATACTATAGTGTGTACTGTATACTATAGTGTAGTGTATACTGTATACTATAGTATAGTGTGTACTGTAGTGTAGTGTGTACTATAGTGTATACTATAGTGTAGTGTATACTATAGTGTAGTGTGTACTGTAGTGTAGTGTGTACTATAGTGTGTACTGCAGTGTATAGTGTAGTGTGTACTGTATACTATAGTGTATACTATAGTGTATACTATAGTGTAGTGTATACTATAGTGTAGTGTGTACTGTATACTATAGTGTATACTATAGTGTAGTGTATACTATAGTGTAGTGTGTACTATAGTGTGTACTGCAGTGTATAGTGTAGTGTAATAACGCGGGTTTGTGACGGTGTCAGGGCCGCTGACGGCAGGGGGCAGTGCACACGTGGGCGTGAGGAGATCACGTGCGTAGTTAATGTGGCGCTGCACTCTGATGTTGTAGGTAGAAAACATTAAAAAGTCTATTTAATTAAGTAGAACGTGTTGTCTATTTAAAATTGCGCAATTTGATGTGACGTCACATTTCTCAAACCCCCCACCCCCCCCCCCTTGTCACACATCGTCACAAATGTCTGACCCCCCCCCCCCCTAGGTGCGTGACGTCATTTACGGACGGCCCCTAACTGTCAACAGCCTCCACACAGAACAGGCAGTGACGTCACGCGTAACAGACCCAACATAGTGACGTCACGCGTAACAGACCCAACATAGCAGGACGTCACCCAAGGGAGGGGGCAATGGAAAATGAATCTAAATCAACTTAAATTGCATCCCCGCTCTGTGACGTCACCACTCAGCATGACCTCATCGGCATGAAGTGCCAGCAAGAGGCGTACCTCGCTAGTGACGTCATGTCACCAAGGTATTCACACTCCCCCAACCCCGTCCACAGCGCTCTTGAGCGTGACGTCACCTCCGCTTGGGTCACTGCCGATATCAATCCAGTGGCAATCCTTATTTGGGCAAAGCTACGCCCAGTGACTGGCGGTTCATTAAGATAATGTGTCCGTTGAATCCGTCGCGAGTTTATTTCGACGGGTTCAGCAGCCACGCCCCATCTCTCGACATTTGGCCCGGACTCATTAACATAATTTATTCAGTTACAGAGCAGCTCATTGTGGGAGGGGCGTGTCTCTTACCACGGAAGTGACGTCATGTTACCTGCTTACACGCGTGACGTCGCGAGGTAACAGGAGGCTGCCGATCCGCGCTTGCACTGAAATCCGAGGTGAGAAATTCTCATGGTGGTGGTTGTTGTTGTTGTTTACCAAGGTAGAGCCTCTCTCGTAGGGATGTCAGTTGAGTAGCAGCGAGCACGGGAATCGATGTCCAGGTTGGAACTTTACAACGCGGGGCCTAGCCACGTGTGGCCTTGCCTCCTGCCCTCGCCTGATTGCATTCACTTGAATTATCTCGCTTAAGTTTAATTTGTCTTCACCCGGCTCGCCACTTTGTAACTTTGTTTTATTGTAAATATTCACGCAGTTTTTATGTTCTTTTGTTACCAGGCCAAGCCCGCTTGAGCTGCTATACCGCTCTTGTTATCAGGAGCGACCTGCCCACAACAACACAAGGTGAGGCTTTGTCAACGTGTGTGAATGTTTTGACTTAAAACTTTGGTGACTGCAGGAATTAATATTCTTGGTTCTTTCGGTAAAGTCACGTAGATAGAAAATGAAATTAAAATAACAGATAATAATTTTTCTTTTTTAAATGAAGCAAAAAACCCCACAACGTTTCTATGGCAACATTAATGTTGAAGATGCGAGGGCTTACAGGAATATTTATGGCATTTGCCCTCTCATTGCGTACCATGACAGTGCTGTTTGCACAGTCACACATAGTCACTGTAAGATGATTTTCTTGGTCGTGTTTTTGTTTTGTTGCTTGTTGTGGTTGCACCCGATTCAAGAGCCGAATGGCTCACGGGACTATAACCAAAATAAATAAACTGAAAATCAAAAAACTGAAACCGCGTGATGAATTTTGGGAAAGTTTTTCACTGCATCTCCAAATATATATAAAAGACAAAGTTGTGATTGTGTGTGTTGTCTGTTCAAAATGTTTAGCGTACTTCCCGACATGCAACAAACTGGAAATTTGCCATGTGGGTACTTTCCAGACTGTACACCGTGCAAACATTATACAAATACACTTTTGTGTTTTTAGGGGGGGAGGGGAGCTCAATAATGTATAGATTTTTTGCACGGCAAGTGAGCTGTGACGTCAAATCTGTTACGTGACCCTCGCATGTGGAAGAGTAACGCATTGTAGTGTAGCCGTTAGCGTTGTCTGTGGGTGTGTGTGTCTGTGTGTGTCTGTGTGTGTCTGTGTGTCTGTGTGGGTCTGTGTGTGTCTGTGTGTGTGTGTCTGCTTGTGTGTGTCTGTGTGTGTGTCTGTGTGTGTGTCTGTGTGTGTGTAAGCGTAACTCATTGTAGTGTAGTGGTTAGCGCTACGCGGCGCTACGAACCCGGTGACCCGAGTTCGATTCCCGCTCACGGCCACCACCGGCGACGATTATTTGAACCGCTTCTGGGCCTCCGCTAGGTAGACTCAGCCTTAAACGAGTAACTGTTGTGGTGTGAACATCGCCACTGGGGACACAAAGGCGGCCGGACGTGGTGGATCCAAGTCCCGGGCGAAGCCGGGTAGTACAGCTAGTCATGAATACATGAATGAATATAGACGTGCAAGTCACGTGTGACTGTATATATTCATTCCTCCATGCCTCGATACTGACGTGTAGATGGTGTGGATATTCTTATTTTCTGTCTGCAGCTGACGCTGGTCTGATGGAGCAAAGGCCCTCAGCACAGCAGCTCGGTACGACAAGTCAACAATGCGACCAGCGTGCATACAGCACGGATCGGACTGGAAATTTGACACGGCACCAGAGAAGTCACACAGGAGAGAAACCCTTCAAATGTACTGTGTGTAACAAGGCATTTGCATGGCCATCAGTTTTTCAGACCCACCAGAGAACACACACGGGAGAGAAACCCTTCAGGTGCACGATGTGCGGGATGGCGTTTGCACAGTCATCTAATCTTGTAACACACCAGAGAACACACACAGGAGAGAAACCCTTCAAGTGCAGTGTGTGTGGGAAGGCATTTTTACGGTCATCTTCTCTTAAAAAACACCAGAGAACACACACAGGAGAGAAACCCTTAAAGTGTACTTTGTGCAGCAAGGCGTTTTCAGATTCATGTCATCTTGTAACACACCAGAGAACACACACGGGAGAGAAACCCTTCAAGTGCACTGTGTGCGCGAAGGCATTTGCACATTCATCTGCTCTTGTAAAACACCAGAGAACACACACGGGAGAGAAACCCTTCAGGTGCACGATGTGCGGGATGGCGTTTACACAGTCATATAATCTCATATTACACCAGAGAACACACACGGGAGAGAAACCCTTCAAGTGCAGTGTTTGTGGGAAGGCATTTTCACGGTCATCTGCTCTTAAAAAACACCAGAGAACACACACGGGAGAGAAACCTTTCAGGTGCACTCTGTGCGGGAAGGCGTTTGCACGTTCATCAAATCTTGAAGTACACCAGAGAACACACACGGGAGAGAAACCCTTCAAGTGCAGTGTTTGCGGGAAGGCATTTGCACATTCATCAAATCTTCAAGTACACCTGAGAACACAGAAGCATCAGAAGATCCACAAGGAGTGGAGTCTGAAGTCAGCTTGTGAAAGTCAAAGTTCCGCAATGAGCCCATCCCTCATGAAACAAGAACCGGATGAAAATCCCAGCTTGGACACTTTTAAAGGTATCAAGGTGAAATATGAAGAGGTGATGGTGAAATGTGAAGAAGTGATGAGCGAAGAAGTGAAGGTAAAATGTGAAGATGAAGATTCAACTCCAAAATGGGACCTTCACATCGTGAAGCAGGAGGAGAATTCTGACTGAGGCAGAGCGAGGCAACCCCCAGCAGTTTGTGGAAGTGGAGGTGTGGGTGGACTTGCTCCTAGACAATACAAAGTCAAGTGGAGACCCGGTAGATGTGTAAGCTTGAGATGATGTCGCTACAATGGATGCACCTTTGTCACAGGCCTTTAATGACAAGAATGTGAAGTTGGACACTCAGTTCCTAGTTCAACCTGCAGAGTAAGGGCGGCCAGTCTTTGTGGACCTGTGGGTTGGGTAGATCTCTAACCAGGAGCGAGAGACAATAAGCTCCCAAGCATTCACTATGTTATAATAATTGCATTTACTCGGCGCTTGCTTAACCGCCTCGGCATCTCCGAGTTTTGTATTGTACCTCGTCTGAAACACTCGAAGAGCATCCCCAAGTAGCAGCTGCCCCTGTGTGGCACAGGGTGGTGGCCCTGCACCGGCCTGCATTTATTATTTTTTCCGCCTCAGGACGACCGCTTGTGTTACAATCGAAACGTCGTGATCTATTATTATTTTTTCTGCCTACGTGACTTCACTGAAAGAACCAAAGAGTATGTGAACAAGAGGCTGTCAGTAGGGGGCGATGATTGATGTTTCATCTCAGTTGTGTAATTTGTCACTAATGTTTAGAATTCGCCAGCATGCAATGGCCTACTCGTTTTGAATGACACAATAGTATGTTTTACATCCACTGTTAAGCAGACGGTGCATATTTTTTTTCAAGTAGCTTCTTAATCAGATGTTATCTGATGCAGTATATTTCTCTGCAGTAATTAAATTTTGTTAAAATTCCTGTGTGTACATGCAACATTTTATTTATAAAGGTCAAACATTGAATAAGTGATGTTAGGACAAAGTGCGTGTGTGTGTGTTTTGTAAGTAACCTGTACAGAGAACTCAGGTGAGACCCGTTGTTCTTGTGATACAGGTCAAACGGTGTTTTTGTGTTCCACGAAGCATCTGGAGCAACTCATTGTCTTTGAAATAGGAAGCACACTCGGACCATTCATCAGTTACAAGGCATACCACCTTAAAGTTACACGTAGCGGAGATACATTCTCTACAACACGAATTATAATTTTGTCTTACGTGTTGACGTAGATTTTGTCGAACTTGGACTAGAAATGCTCCTTGCTGATTAACGTCTGGATGTTCACAACCATGGCTTGAAGCAAGCCCCACTGCTGTTGAGACATTGTCCACCAAAACCGGTCCACAGTTGGCCTCCACACACAGTGTACACATAGTGTACAAACACAGTGTACACACACACATAGTGTACACACAGTGTACACACACACACATAGTGTACACACACACAGTGTACACACTGTTGTATATATAGGTGTTATGAAAATTGATGAAAATAATGAAAATTAAATGAAATTTGAAATTTGCATAATTTATCCGAAATTATGTTAATTTGTGTAATTATGCGCATAAATTATGCTGATTCGAGAGATAATCGTATTAATTTATGCGAGTGGGCGTGGTTATGATAATGCAGGTCGTTATGATAATAAGTCGAGCCTCGGTGACGAGGATTGTGTTATGAATTGGAACAACGTGATTAATCGTATGCAGTGACGCAGGCTTTGTGAGCGTGAATGAGAGAGAGTCGATTCGACTCTGCTCTTTAATTCCGTATTATCGATAAGGATATGATTACTCTCGATTGAACATTATGAATTATGTGTGTTATGGATTATGTGTGGTGATAGTGTGCTTATGATAGGTCCCCAGGATTCAGATCTCATACGCAGAACAATATGCAGAATTTCAGGAAGAATCACACACAAACCTGCTTTAATCAATTTTATTTTCTAGCTAACTTTAATTTTTGGATAATATGAAAACTCAATCTCGGGATTTTGGAATTTCAACACAGCGTTAACATGATACCATCACGATTGCGTTGTTTCACCTCGATAGCGGCACCTGTGGTTAATTCCCGACGCGTAACACAATCAATCGGTTGTTCAGAGAGAGATTAAAACATGCAACTATTCTATCAAAACCTTAACCTTATAATTTGTAAATTCGTGTTTAAACATTGCCCACACAGTACCACATCCATTCATAGACCTTCAAGTCAATTATCACGTTGTTAACAGTAGGACGATTGGTTATTATGCAACTCATCAATGACAGCAGTATTTTCCTTTATGAATTGATTTTTAATGCACCACCTTGGAGTGGCACCCTTCTTGATTATCCCGATATGCGTATCGTGTGTCTTCTTTATCAATGGTTCAATTCCTTGCGTAAAGCAGACGCCGAGGTTAGCATCTCTTGTGTCCAAAATGTGTTTCCTGTGTGTTGCGGCGCGGTGGGGGAGTGAGGAGGGAGTGTGGAGGAGGGGTTGCATACGAACGGCTGCCAGTTTCTGTCCACTGCTGGCTGGATGAGTCAGCACGACGCTCGCCGTCGTCGCGCCGATGGGTGTTGAGTGCGGGGCCGCTGCCCTCTCAGCCCTGGTGATGCGAAGTTGCGCGCTGTGGCACGCTGGTGGTTAATGTTGGCACGCGCTGGTGCTGATGCTGGTGCTGATGGCACGCTGGTGGCGCGCGCTCCCTCTCCTTGAAGATGCGCGAACGCGCCCGTGCTGGTTCGCTGACAGCAGTTTCTCTCCACTGCTGGTTGAGCTGCTGCACGCTCTTGCTTGGCGTTGCTGGCCGCGCTCTTTCCGCTGCTGTAGTATCTGACGCTGCGCTCGCGGGCGACAGGTCAAGTTTTCTTCTGCTGAGTGAGCCGAGTCGCACGTGCTCTCTTTGTTGAGGTTGTTGGCGGCTCTCTGGCAGCAGGTTTCCTCCACTGCTGTATGACTCAAGTCGCACGCGCTTGGTCGCTGGTTTGCTGAATTTGTTGGCGGCTGTCCAAGCTTTTCCGCTGCTGGTTCAGCTACGTTGCACGTGCTTTCTCTGTGGAGATGCTCGAGCGCTCTCAGCGCTGATTCGCTGATAGCAGTTTCTCTCCACTGCTGTATGACTCACTTTCGTTGATACATGGCGACTCATGCGATCCTCACTACTCAGCGAGGCTCGGAGCCAGCCGCTCCATGCGACTGCTCGTCCTGTGGACGTCTTGACTCGCTGATCTGTCTTGACTCGCTGCTTCACTCTTGACTGACTTTTGAAAATGCGGCTGACCGTTATATTCAAAGACAATTCTCTTCGCGCAGTGGAAAAGGGGGGGGGGGGGGGGGGGGCGTGGTCTGTGTGTGTGTGTGCGTTCGTGTGTGTGTTTGTGTCCTGGTTCTGTTCGGGTCTTCCTCAAGCCATAAACCATCAAGGAAACAGACGCTTCGATTCATCTCGAAGGCGTCTGTCTGTCGACGCTGTTCGTCCAGAGAGAGGGGCGGGTTCCCCCCCCTTTTTCGTACATGTTTCCGAAGCACAAAGAAATAGTTAAGATTTTTAAAGTTTAACATTTCACAACAATGCATTGCGTTGTGACCAAAACGTCGTGAGAATTTTATTGTGTTATTTTATTATTTTATTCTCATTCTACGTGACTTTACCGAAAGAACCAAAGAAGATTACTTAGAACTGTTTTTGTCCTTCCCCCCCCCCCCGCCGCTCCCGCATCTCCGACTCACACGCACCTACGTGTACGCACCTGGCCGAGTCGGCGGGACACCCTTCACCAAACACACACACCCCGCGCTGTCACGCGCCACGCGGGGAGGAGCCGCATGCCGCGGCGGTCTCCGCCAGCACGGCCTGCAGCAGGCCGACGTAGCGAACCGTCGCACGCAGCGTCGCCACCCGCGACGGCCGGAGGCGGTCCAGCGGCAGCAGGCGACGCAGCAGCAGGAACGCGCGGTTCAGGTATCGCACCTGAGGGCACGGAGACGCAGACGGACGGACGCGCGCGGACACGCCGTCAGCGCCGGGGATGGACGCCGCTTGGCCCTTGAGCGACAGCGCTCGAGGGCCAAGCGGCGTCGAAGGCGATCGACGATCCGGTGAATCGCCGATCGGCTTCCGGTCGCTCGCTGGCGGTCAGTCGCCCTCCCTATCGCTCTTCTCTCGCCACCAGCACGGGATTTTTGTTCCCATGAATTTAACTCGTTCCGCCACCCATGGGCGAGGACTCGGTTCGACCAGACTTAAACCGTCTCGCGTCACCCCGTGCCGTGTTGCACGATAACGCGAAGTCACTCAAAAGCACGGGGAGAGAAACGGGCACGCGGGAGGATGGACACACGGACGGACGGATGGTTCCGAGTTTTAAGTTAAATAATTATTTGTTTCTATTCTTAGCTCTTTCGGTAAAGTCACGTTGAAGGGAAACAATAAAATAATAAAATATATATAAAACAATAAAAATTATCACGACGTTTCGACCATAACACAAACAGTCGTCATCAGAATTTTTATTGTTTTATATATTTTATTATTTTATTGTTTCCCTTCAACGTGACTTTACCGAAAGAGCTAAGAATATGAATTACTGCAGTCGCGAAAGCTTTAAATCAAAATTATTTGTTTTACGCGGCGTCCTCGTCGCGGGCCATCTCTTCGCGCGACGATGAGCGACTTTACGTTTTACACCTCAGACGTTTGAAAGGGCACCCGCCAGCTCTCCCAGTGGCAGCTGTCCTCGTGCTGCACCACGTGACGCCCGGCCTGCAAGTGGGGGCCAGTCGGGAGGAGACTGTCGCTGCTACGTGCGGTCCCAACTGATGTAGGCGCAGTGTCAATGTTTAAAACATCACTCACATGGACCACGATGGGCTACTCTTTTCACGTAATCGCTGGGGTGGCCTGCGAGATCCGAACCGAATCTCGAACATGCCACCGCCGGGCCATATCACCCCCCCTCCCCTCCCCCCCCTCCCCCCCCAAGTTTTATTTTAGTCTGAGTCAACCTAAGGGGATCGTGGCCTCTCACCCGGAGCCTTTCGCGCGCGTTCGCTTTGCTCTTCCGAGCTAACGCGGCAGCAGCCGCTGTCCTCGGGGAGGCGGAGGAGCACCAGCGGGAGGAGCGCGAGGAGGTGGAGCAGACGGCGGTGGAGGAGGTGGAGCAGACGGCGGTGGAGGTGGTGGAGCAGATGGCGGTGGAGGTGCTGGAGCAGACTGCGGTGGAGGTGCTGGAGCAGACGGCGGTGGAGGTGGTGGAGCAGACGGCGGTGGAGGTGCTGGAGCAGACGGCGGTGGAGGTGCTGGAGCAGACGGCGGTGGAGGTGGTGGAGCAGACGGCGGTGGAGGTGGTGGAGCAGACGATGGTGGAGGTGCTGGAGGTGCTGGAGTTGACGGAGGGACCCGTGAGAGTCCTGCAGAGCCCAGCTGGAATCTGAGACCCCTTGAGAACCACGCAGGACGACCCCGCTTGCAGCACCCGCTGCTGTTGCTGCTGCTGCTGGTGGTGGTGGAGGTGGTGGACCTGCTGCTGGTGGTGGTGGTAGTGGACCTGCTGCTGCTGCTGCTGTGGCTGCTGCTGCTGGTGGAGGTGGTAGACCTGCTGGTGGTGGTGGTGGACCTGCTGCTGGAGGAGGACCTGCTGCTGCTGGTGGTGCTGGTGGTGCTGCAGGAGGACGATATCGACGAGACTTGGCTGGGAGTCGTCTCGCAGCTCGCCGCGCTGCACGGCAGAGAAGAGCTCCGGTGCCGGGGTGCGGAACAACCGGGGGGGCGGCACCGGGGGGCACCGGGCCACCGGGCCGGCCCGTGGGCCTGACGCTCGGCGCTGCGGAAGGAGAAGCGCAGGGCGAGAGCGAGCGACCCCATCTCGATGGGGGGGGGGGGGGGGGGGTAAATCTGTCGGCCTGCTCTTCCACGCTGGCCAAGACGACTCGGGGAGAGGCGGCGGCCCCTCCCACGACTCGGCCCGCCGCACACGACCTGCCCCGTTGGGCTTCGACTGCCGCGCCACAGAGACCGCCACAGAGACCGCCACAGAGACGGCCACACGTCACTGACACACAGCACAGCCAACACAACACAACACAGCGAACACAACACAGCCAACACAGCACAGCGAACACAGCACAGCGAACACAACATAGCAAACACAGCATAGCCAACACAACACAGCCAACACAGCACAGTGAACACAGCGAACACAACACAGCCAACACAACACAGCCAATACAACACAGCCAACACAACACAACACAGAGAACACAACACAGCGAACACAACACAGCCAATACAACACAGCCAACACAGCACAGCGAACACAGCGAACACAACACAGCGAACACAACACAGCGAACACAGCCAACATAACACATCGAACACAACACAGCCAACACAACACAGCAAACACAGCGAACACAGCGAACACAACACAGCCAACACAACACAGCGAACACAGCCAACATAACACATCGAACACAACAAACACAACACAGCGAACACAACACAGCCAACACAACACAGCGAACACAACACAGCCAACACAGCACAGCGAACACAGCACAGCCAACACAACACAGCGAACACAACACAGCCAACACAACACAGCCAACACAGCACAGCGAACACAACACAGTGAACACAGCACAGCCAACACAACACAGCGAACACAACACAGCCAACACAGCACAGCGAACACAGCACAGCCAACACAACACAGCGAACACAACACAGCCAACACAACACAGCCAACACAGCACAGCGAACACAACACAGTGAACACAGCACAGCCAACACAACACAGCGAACACAACACAGCCAACACAGCACAGCGAACACAGCACAGCCAACACAACACAGCGAACACAACACAGTGAACACAGCACAGCCAACACAACACAGCGAACACAACACAGCCAACACAGCACAGCGAACACAACACAGCCAACACAACACAGCGAACACAACACAGCGAACACAGCACAGCGAACACAACACAGCGAACACAACACAGCCAACACAACACAGCGAACACAACACAGCCAACACCGCCCCTCACCGGCTGGCCAGGCCAGGGGTGCCCCGGGGGTCGGCCCGGCTCCGAAGGCCCCGCGGGTCCCGGAGGCCACTGCCGGAGTCTCGCCGGGTCCGCGGAGGCCATGGGTCCCAGAGGGGTCACGGGGCCCCACGGGTCACGTGACCCCCGGGAGCCGGCGTTCACAAGGCACGTCACGTACATCAGAGGCGTTCACAAGGCACTGTGGTGCATCAGACGCATTCACAAGGCACTGTGGTGCATAAGCCGCGTTCACAAGGCACCGTGGTGCATCAGAGGCGTTCACAAGGCACTGTGGTGCATCAGAGGCGTTCACAAGGCACTGTGGTGCATCAGAGACGTTCACAAGGCACCGTGGTGCATCAGAGGCGTTCACAAGGCACGTCACGTGCATCAGAGGCGTTCAAAAGGCTCTGTGGTGCATCAGAGGCGTTCACAAGGCACTGTGGCGCATCAGAGGCGTTCACAAGGCACGTCACGTGCATCAGAGGCGTTCACAGGGCACGTCACGTGCATCAGAGGCGTTCACAAGGCACTGTGGTGCATCAGAGGCGTTCACAAGGCTCTGTGGTGCATCAGAGGCGTTCACAAGGCACTGTGGTGCATCAGAGGCGTTCACAAGGCACTGTGGTGCATCAGAGGCGTTCACAAGGCACGTCACGTGCATCAGAGGCGTTCACAGGGCACGTCACGTGCATCAGAGGCGTTCAAAAGGCACTGTGGTGCATCAGAGGCGTTCACAAGGCTCTGTGGTGCATCAGAGGCGTTCACAAGGCACTGTGGTGCATCAGAGGCGTTCACAAGGCACTGTGGTGCATCAGAGGCGTTCACAAGGCTCTGTGGTGCATCAGAGGCGTTCACAAGGCACTGTGGTGCATCAGAGGCGTTCACAAGGCACTGTGGTGCATCAGAGGCGTTCACAAGGCACTGTGGCACATCAGAGGCGTTCACAAGGCACTGTGGTGCATCAGAGGCGTTCACAAGGCTCTGTGGTGCATCAGAGGCGTTCACAAGGCACTGTGGTGCATCAGAGGCGTTCACAAGGCACGTGATTTTGTTTCTGCTGAAGGTCAAGTCGAGGTCAAAGTGATTTGCCGCTCAGGTGAGCGGCGGTGCTCGTGTCCGGTTTCACAGCCCTGAGCCGATGGTGGAAATTCCATATTCCTCTGGCGGGGCCGATCCCTTTCAACTCCCCTCCCCCCCCCCAACAAAGTGGTCGTTATTTTATCGACCCTGGCAGGACTGGAAAGGCGGCGGGCATTAATCTCCTGAAATGTCGGAGATAGGCGCACGCGAATGAAGATGCATACACACACACACGTGCATTCATTCGTTTGCACTACAGATCGGTGAAATAAATGTGCGGTCTTAATGAGGACCTACTGTGCAATGTGTGTTGACGTTCACGACATCGCGGGGGGGGGAGGGAGGGGGGGTGGCGAGGGAGCTCCGTTACCTGTGAGCGTTGTGGGATGGCACGGCCGTGCGAGGCGTCACGCGCCGGCACGCGGCAGATCACCCCGGCCGGGGGTGCCGGCGAGGCGCGCCTGGTGCCTGCCTGGCTCACAGCGGCAGCGGCAGCAGCAGCGCCAAGGGCTTTCACACCGTGCCACAATAACACCCCACTGCTACCACCACCTCCGCCGTCATAACCACTACTACCATCACCACCATTGCCACCATCAATATTACAACCAGCACTACCACTACCAACACGACCGTCAATACCACTACTACTATCACCACCATTGCCACCATCAATATTACAACCAGCACTATCACTACCAACACCACCGTCAATACCACCACTACCATCACCACCATTGCCACCATCAATATTACAACCAGCACTACCACTACCAACAACACCGTCACTTCCACTACCATTGCCACCATCAATATTACAACCACCACTACCAACACCACCACCATCATCAATACCACTACTACCATCACCACCAATGTCATAACCACCACTGCCACCGTAATCAATACCACCACTGCCATCACCTCCGCCGGCACGTGGAATAAGCCGCCCTACCTGCGGCACACCTGCACAACTCGCAGCTCCTGGGTGGGGCTCACCGGACCGAGTCTCACCTGGAGGACTCGGGTCTACCCGCAGCGCACCCGTGCGGCGACTCGCACCTGGGCTGCCGACACTTGCGTGAGAGGCGCCCCGCGGATTGGCGTCCAACCAGGGCGCGCCAGACCGCGCCTCCGCGTCGCCTCCGCTCCTCGCGCCCGCACGAGTCCCGGCGGCGTCTTCGCCGTCGCCCGCACCGCGACCCGCGAGCTCGCCGCCCGCCCGCCCGGCTTGCCAACCGGGCGAACGCGACTCCGGCTTCGGGCGGGGCGCCCGCCGCTCGCCCGCCGCCCACGCCGGCGTCGACACCGGCCGCACGCCCGTCGTGAACCTCCAACGAGCGTGGCCCTTCTGAGAGCCTGGCTGGCACTCAGCCACGCCTGGCTGGCACTCAGACACACCTGGCTGGTATTCACCCACACCTGGCTGATACACAGCCACACCTGGCTGGTACTTATCTACACCTGGCCGATACACAGACACACCTGGCTGATACACAGACACACCTGGCTGATACACAGACACACCTGGCCAAGGCACACCTGGAGGTACGTGCAGGTAACCCTGCGATAGTGAGACTAGCCCGGTGCCGACACCATGTGACGCAGCGCCTGCGAGTGGCCACGTGGTGCTCGCGGCTGCGGCCTCTCCTCCTCCTCCTGCTAAGGAGTTGGGAAGAGTCTCGCTGGCAGCGCTGCACTGCATGGCGGTCGTGACGCTGCTGCTGCTGCCTCTGTTGCCGATGATGATGATGCTGTCAGATAGCGACAAGGGCAGTGATGATGATGATGTCAGATAGCGACAAGGGCAGTGATGATGATGCTGTCAGATAGCGACAAGGGCAGTGATGATGATGCTGTCAGATAGCGACAAGGGCAGTGATGATGATGATGATGTCAGATAGCGACAAGGGCAGTGATGATGCTGCTGTCAGATAGCGACAAGGGCAGTGATGATGATGCTGTCAGATAGCGACAAGGGCAGTGATGATGATGCTGTCAGATAGCGACAAGGGCAGTGATGATGATGCTGTCAGATAGCGACAAGGGCAGTGATGATGATGCTGTCAGATAGCGACAAGGGCTGTGATGATGCTGCTGCTGCTGCTGCTGTCGAGGGCCGATGATGATGCTGCTGATGATGATGATTCAACTGATGATGCCACTTAATGCTATCACAGCTGGTGATGATGATGATTGACAAACATGATTATTATATTCTTTGGATCTTTCTGTAAAGCCACGTAGATAGAAAATAAATAAATAAAATAATAACAATATCATATAGCGGGCGAGCTGCTGAGGCAGGAAACATAAAAGTGATTCTTGCAGTCACGAAAGCTTTAAGTCATTAATATTATGGTCATCGCAAAACATCCTAACGGCTCGGCATTGTACGAAATGCATAACGTAACCCAAGAGCTACAGTATAATTACTACTACCACTACTGCTTAACGCGGTGTTTGTTGTTGTTGAAATTAAGAATGATCACATTCTCCAGAAAGTGCGTCTATGAATCTGGAGACTACGGTAGAGAACGCACAGAGTTGGGGGTCTGCCACGCGTCCACACCCCACCCCCCACTCGGCTATTTGTAGCTCGAATAACAAACGTCGTAAACTCGAGACAACAAACCGTGCTCCTGGCCAGGTGAAGCTTCACTTTGTGCCCCAACTCCTTACAACACCACCACCACCAATGTCGAGTCCAGTGAACGATCATTAACAAGCCCTCCACAGCGCCGGCGGTAGCCACCGCTCCACACACGCACCGAGTGAACAATTCACTATTCACTAGGCTCACTCCTCCTTCAGCCTGCCCGCCTTGATTCATCAATCAGTGGGATTGCGACACTAATTTGCATAATTGATTGGCCGATGCCTTGACGGCCACGTGACGCTGGGAAGCCACGCGCGTGGATGTCAATGATTGCCAATCGGGTTAATGAGTTAATTGCGAGAGCACGTGACGTGGACGCGTGTTTACAAGGCCATATTGGCACTTAACTATTATATTCATCACTTGCACGAGTGGGTGGAGGTTTATACATTGTGTCCGTGTGTGTGTGTCTGTGTGTGTGTCTGTGTGTGTGTCTGTGTGTGTGTCTGTGTGTGTTTGTGTGTGTGTCTGTGTGTGTGTGTCTGTGTCTGTGTGTGACTGTCTGTGTGTGTGTGTCTGTGTGTGTGTCTGTGTGTGTGACTGTGTGTGACTGTGTGTGTGTCTGTGTGTGTGTCTGTGTGTGACTGTCTGTGTGTGTATGTCTGTGTGTGTCTGTGTGTGTGTGTCTCTGTGTGTGTCTCTGTGTGTGTGTCTGTGTGTGTGTCTCTGTGTGTGTCTGTGTGTGTGTCCGTGTGTGTGTGTCTGTGTGTGTGTCTGTGTGTGTGTCTGTGTGTGTTTGTGTGTGTGTGTCTGTGTGTGTGTGTGTCTGTGTGTGTTTCTGTGTGTGACTGTCTGTGTGTGTGTGTCTGTGTGTGTGTCTGTGTGTGTCCGGCAAAACAACCCCCTACCTCCTCGCGGTGCCGGACGGGCAACTCTGTCGTGGACAGCGCTGTGGGGGGAGATCCAATTTTGATTGGCTCCTCCCCTCATGGCATATGTGTCCACCACAGGGGCTAAACGGGGGCTCTGGACGGGTGCGAGGGGCTGGTAACCCCTCCACCTTCAATTAATTACCACGAAACTACGAATTAAACTGAAATATATAACAACTAAGCTTGTGCCGGAGGCCCCGGGGGGCCAGGCGTCTATGACGTCTCCTGGCCAAACCCCAATTGGCGGAGCCAGGAGATTGAATACCTACCCTCGGGGCTACTCCAGAAACAACGAAAAGCCACTACGGTTGGCCACGTGGAATGTTCGAACGCTCACTGCAGAGGAGAGGCTGCCACTCCTCTGTCGGGAGCTGGACCGGTACCGCCTGGATCTATGCGGCATTCAGGAGGTCCGGTGGACCGGCTCTGGCTCCTGCCACCATGAGGGGTGGACAGTCCTCTACTCGGGGCAGCAGACTGCCAAACAACAGGGTGTGGGTCTTCTTTTGAACAAAAGAATGAAGGGGGCGTGGGAGCGTGGCGGTGAGGTGTGGGAAGCTGTAAGCCCCAGGCTACTTTGGGCTCGCCTTCCCATCAACCGGAGGCGAGGAATGGTGGTCGTGGTTACTTATGCCCCCACCGAAGATGAACATCCGTGGAGGGATGCAGGCAAAGCCGATGAGTCAGATGCCTTCTATGACCTCCTGTCACAGGTGCTGGCTAAAGTGGCCCCTCGGGATAGAGTCATCATGTTGGGTGACTTCAATGCCCGAGTTGGTCATGATACTGGCACCTGGTCTGGAGTGATTGGAGGGCATGGGCCAGATCAGCTCAATAACAACGGTAGGAGGCTGCTAGATTTTTGTGCAGCCCATGGGCTTGTAATTACCAACACGCTGTTCCGGCATCGGCGCATCCACACAACATCATGGATGCATGCCGGGTCCAAGCAAGAACATCTGCTGGACTACATAGTGACGGACCAGCGAATGCGAGCCCATGTCCTTGACACCAGGACCTACCGTGGAGCTGATCTGCCCTCTGACCATCGACTAGTCATCTGTAAGATGCGCCTGCCATTCTTCCACTCCGGTGGTGGGTGTACACCCAGGACCCCATTCCAACCTAAAGTGGCCTGGTCTCAGTTATCTGATGAAAGTTGCAAGCGAGAATTTCATCATCGCTTGCGGCTGGGATTGGCATCGTCCCCGACTCCTCCTGATGTCGAGGGTAAATGGGCGAGGTTTAGGACTGTGACTCATGCAGCTGCAATGGCTGCTTTGGGTACGCGGTCCAGACCTCCCCAGACACCCTGGATGACAGAGGAGTTGTTCACGATGGTTGAGAAAAAGCGACAGGCCCACTGTCATCGGCTACAGAATCCCACGTCAGAGAATGAGGAGGCTTACCGCAGCCTTCGCTCGGAGGTTCGGAGAGCCGTGAGGCGCTGCAAGGATGGGTGGTGGTCGCGGGTTGCTGAGGAGATGGAGTCTGCCTCAGTGGCCCGTGATCACAAATCTCTATTTAACCCCATCAAAAAAGTAACCTGCAGCGCCACACCTATTACCATCATTAGGGGAAAAAACGGTGATCCAATTTCCGACCCCCAGGAACAGGTTCGCAGATTTGCTGAGCATTTCTGTGAGGTCCTGGGGGAGGGAAAATCCCTCAGCCAGGAAAACATTGTGGCACAAAGTGAGGATGACCCTGCTGAGGCTGCGGTGCCTCAAATATTGGATGAAGTCACCCCCTGTGAGTGGCTGGCTGAGGTGCCATCTGCTGAGGAAGTATTGAAGGCGATCCTGAGTCTGAGACCAGGAAAGGCAGCGGGCAGAGATGATCTCCCAAGCGAAATGCTGAGGGAGGGTGGCGTTTGTGCACAGACTGCCCTATATGACATCATAACAACAGTCTGGACCACTGGACGGGTTCCGCAGGATTGGAAGGATGCCCTGGTGGTCCCCCTTTTTAAGAAGGGGGACCGCACAGACTGTAACAACTACAGGGGCATCTCACTCCTCAGTGTGCCGGGAAAGGTCCTGGCAAGGATTATTCAGCATCGCCTTGCCAGGCACGCTGAGGAGAGGCTTGCGGAGCCCCAATGCGGTTTCAGGAAAGGGCGGTCCTGCACAGATGCCATATTTTCTGTCCGTCTGCTACAGCAGAGGTGTAGGGAATTCCAACAAGACCTACATCTCTGCTTTATTGACCTGGTCAAGGCCTATGATACCATCAGTAGGCCTGGGCTCTGGGTCGTTCTTCGTGCTTTTGGAGTACCTGACCCTCTGCTCACGATCATTAAGGACCTTCATGATGGTGAGCGGGCCCGGGTAAAACTACGTGGCCGGGAGTCAGAGCCATTCCCTGTACACCTTGGGGTGCGACAGGGATGTCCTCTGGCTCCCACATTATTTAACATCTATTTTGACCACGTAGTTCGTGAAGCCTTCAATAGCTGTACCGGGGGAATCTCCATATGGTACAGATATAATGGGAGGCTAATCGATGCCCGGGTGCGGTCAAGGGATGGCTCTCTATTGCTCAACCACGTTATGTATGCTGATGACTTGGTAATAGCTGCTCAGTCAGAGGAGGAGTTGGAGACGCTGCTGCTGAGACTGGAGCGTGCCACTAAGAGGTGGGGCCTTACCATCAGCCCCACCAAAACTAAGCACCTGCCTGGGTATTTTGTACCATCGGACACTCCACCCCCACAACTCCCAATCGGTGATGGGGCAGTTGTGGAGAGAGTGGAGAGTTTCCCATACCTGGGCAGTGTGCTTATGACTTCCTCCAGTTTAACAGCAGAGGTCTCACTCCGAATCAGTCGAGCGGCAACATCTTTTCATCGGTTGCGTAACGCTGTGTGGAAGCTACCTGGTCTGTCGCTCCGCACTAAGCTTCAGGTCTTCTCGGCCACGGTCATTCCCTCCCTTCTCTACGCTTGCGAAACGTGGACCCCCCTAATGGAACATCTTCGCCGGTTAGAAACATTTAGGCTGGCCTGCCTACGATCCATCCTGGGTTTAACCAGACTGGATTGTGTGAGGAGCTCACAAATCCTTGAAAGATCTGGGCAGGGTCCCATCGGTGAGCTCCTCCGGCAGGCAAGGCTGCGATGGCTGGGTCATGTAGCCCGCATGCCCAGCCACCGCATGCCGAAACAGCTTTTGTTTGGCCGGATTGAGGGGGCTAAGCGGGCGCGGCACGGGCTAGAGAAGAGATGGAGTGATGTGGTACAGGAGGACGTGGAGCTGAGTGGACTTGCCGATGACTGGTACCAGCGGTGTCAAGATCGGCCTCTGTGGAGGAGGCTCGTGAAGGATGCTACTGGGCAGTTGGAGGCAGTCGCCCTCCAACAACAACGGAGGGCGGAGGAGCGACGCTCACAACAGCGAGCGGAGCGCCGGGTGGCTAAAGCACAGCAGGTTGGCACAGTAGGGGGCACAGGTGGTGCATCAGCCAGTCATCTCAGTCAGTCGACCCGTGGCACCTGGGTCTGCCCCGTGACCTCCTGCCAGCGGGCGTTCGACACTTCACGTGGCCTCAGGGTGCACATAGCCTGGCACAAGCGTCGTGGTGACGTCACCACCACTTAGTGGCGAATGGCGGTTGTTGTTGTTGTTGTTGTGTCTGTGTGTGTGACTGTGTGTGACTGTGTGTGTGTCTGTGTGTGTGTCTGTGTGTGACTGTCTGTGTGTGTATGTCTGTGTGTGTCTGTGTGTGTGTGTCTGTGTCTGTGTGTGTGTGTCTGTGTCTGTGTGTGTGTCTCTGTGTGTGTCTGTGTGTCCGTGTGTCCGTGTGTGTCTGTGTGTGTGTATCCGTGTGTGCGTGTCTGTGTGTGTGTGTCTGTGTGTGTGTCTGTATGTGTGTCTGTGTGTGACTGTGTGTGTGTCTATGTGTGCGTGTCTGTGTGTGTCTGTGTGTGTGTCTGTGTGTCTGTGTGTGTGTCCGTGTGTGTGTCTGTGTGTGTCCATGTGTGTGTGTCTGTGTGTGTGTCTGTGTCTGTGTGTGTCTGTGTGTGTGTGGAAGCGTAACACATTGTAGTGTAGTGGTTAGCGCTACGCTGCGCTACGAACCCGGCGACCCGAGTTCGATTTCCGCTCACGGCCACCACCGGTGACGATTATTTTAACCGGTCCTGGGCCTCCCCTAGGTCGTCTCAGCCTCAAACGAGTAACTGCTGTGGTGTGTGAACATCCCCACTGGGGAGACAAAGGCGGCCGGGCGTTGTGGATCCAAGTCCTGGGCGAAGCCGGGTAGTACAGCTAGTATTTTATAATCAAGGCCATCTGTCACACTTATAACGTACTCGGTACATGCTGTCAGCTCCACTGAAACAAATTACGTAATTATCTTCATTATGAAAATCATGCAGGTCAATCACCGTGGCGTCAATTATTTTGAAAAATATTGCAGAGCATTAATGTAATGGACGATGCCCATTTATTAACGACGTTAACGAACCTATTTGTTATTGATGTTTTAGTTTTTCCCGGTCAGGAAATAAAACAAATTTAAACCAGCTACAACAATCACGGGGATATGACGGTATCTAGCAGATGGATCGTACGATCATCACGGATCGTACGATTGTCGTTGATACGGCGTAGTATCACCACGTTGCGAGGACCCTGTGTAGCGTCGGACATACACAGCACGTGCTGCCCGGTGTCTACTTACCTGTGGTTGGGGGCACAGTCAAATTGGGGGTGCCACCCTGCGCTGGGGAGAGACAGGGAGCCGGGACGTTGAGGGGCCGGGTTCTCCCCCCACCGACCCCGGGTGAGGGGTTGGGGATTTCTTCCAGAGCCATGATGATAAACAAAGGCAGGCCAAGCCCACTTTACCACGCCATTTGCTTAATCGGGACAGTTGCACGCACGCCTCTTAACTATGCTCAGATATATTATTGGTTCTTTCGGTAAAGTCACGTTGAAGGGAAACAATAAAATAATAGAATATATATAAAACAATAAAATTCTCACGACGTTTCGACCGCAACACAAGCAATCATCATCAGGTGTGAAAACCTGATGATGACTGCTCGTGTTGCGGTCGAAACGTCGTGAGAATTTATTGTTTTATATATTTGATTATTTGATTGTTTCCCTTCTACGTGGTGACTTTACCGAAAGAACCAAGAATATGAATCACTGCAGTCACGAAAGCTTCAAATCAAAATTCATGCTCAGATGTGTTTTTGGCATCTTTTTTTCCCCCCAAACGTTATTCCAGAAACGTGCGTTCCGTATGACGTCACGTGACGAAGTGTCCGTCTGGAACTCTCGCGAAGCGGAGCGGCGGCCTCCACCACCCCTCCCCCCTCCCCCCGCTCGCGAGGCGGATTTCGCAAGCGTTTCTGAGATTCCCTTCAAATGACCTTCGATTGACACACACACCCACCAGGAGGAGGGGGCACAACACTTCACGTCGATGCCCTGCGACGAGGCGAGCAAACAGCATGTTGATTGGACGAGTCGAATTATGGTGAGAAAAAAAATATTTATTTGTGTAGAGCTGGAACTTGGCCCAAATTAAGTGAGAACTATTTTTAGCACGATGATTAGCGTAGTCGTTGGTGATTTGGCCGACATCAAATGTACACATTTAAGGGTACGGTTTAAACATTAGGCGGTTGTTGCTTGGATTCAAACCCAGGGTCTCGGCGATTCTGGCTCAATGCCCTCGCTGCAGATCCGTCCATCCGTCCGTCCCAACGACACTCAAGATAAACAACTGGAGCTGCTCAGAAATCCATCAGCAAAAAAAGGCATTTTGAGATGAAATTGGGTTTCAAATAGATTTCAGTGAGGAGCCTAAAGGATATCAGTCCATTGTACAACGTCAGTCTCTTAGAAACTCAACCGCATCGGCTTGAAAACAGTAATTGAGGTGCTGCTCAGTTAGTCCTGAAATTTGCGGATAAAATAAAAACCAAACAGACAAATACATGATCATAGGGGTTTTCCCCTTTTCTTCTGGCAACGAAACAGCGGCGTTAAGATGTTAAAACACCAAAACTGAAACCTTTTAACAAGGAATCACGTTGCTGCATTAACCACAATGCTTGTGGTCAGAATGCAAACAAAAACAACACACTCTGATAATATTTGATGATGCATTGTCTTTGAAAACTGATTGGCCCACACCAGAGACAGCTTTCTTAGGAGCCTCGTCTCAGACGGTGTTAGACCAGAGGACGCCAAAAGGCCAAAAATGCGTCTCTGGTGTAGACCCAAGCAGTTTCAAAGACAATGCATCATCATATATGATCAGAGTACGTTTTTTGTTTGCATTTTGACCACAAGCATTGTGGTGAATGCAGCAACGTGATTCCTTGTAAAAGGTTTCAGTTTGGCGTTTTAACATCTTGACGCCGCTGTTTCGTTGCCAGACAAAAAGGTGGACAAACCTACCATCACTTTTTGGCGCTGGCAAAAGGAGGTCCCAGGATGAAGACAAATGTTGTCTGACCATTGTCGCGCGTGGCAGGACTTGTAACACACAAACTACATTCCGCTGCAAATCATGAATTACCTCCGTGATAGAGGTGTTTTTTGTGTTAGATCGCGTAAATATATAAATGTGTCGTTAAACCCGCCACCACCCGACGCAGCCAGTTAGTTTGTCCCGTGAACAGAACGTGGCCCAATTCGTCACTAGCACGGCAACAGCGGTGCGCTGGAGAGCAAAGCCCAAACATGAACAACGTGAACACGACGTTTCGTCAGTAATCACAACAAGCAGCTTCACCGACGTTCGGTGCTTCTCGGCTATCGGCCGTCAGAGGGGCCTGGCCGGATTTCCCTTGCCGCCCCTCTGGGCATCACCGACCGAGACCCCCAGCCGACGTGACTCTTGCGTCACGTGCTGCGCCGCCCCCGGCCGTTCGTTCGTCCGGCCCGGGGAATGAATCTCGTCACTTGGGGACCGCGACAGTCACCAGGGGCCCTTCTTGATGACGGAGTGGCCTTGGCAAATCCCTCCAAGCCTCTACAATCAGCGGTGCAGATTTGTTGTGTGGTAACACCGCAGTGCAGCTGCAATGCCAGCGCTTTTAAAGCGTAGGCTGATCAATGATTTTACTTTCGTCGGAGGATGTCTCTGTTTAAGACAACATCATGGTTTATAATGGCTGCTGTGAATTATACGAAGCATTTCTGAACGGTTTAACACGTAGCAGGCTGTAACGAACATTATCATCCACGAGAGGTTTTTGTGGGGTCAGATCGCGTACAAATATAAATGTTGTGTCGTTAAAACCCGCCACCACCCGACACAGCCAACCAGTAAGGGTTGTCACATGAACAGAACGTGGCCGATTCGTCACTAGCACAGCACGAGTGTGTAGTGTAGTGTATAGTGTAGTGTATATTAGTGTATAGTATAGTGTATAGGGTAGTGTATATTAGTTTATAGTGTAGTGTATATTAGTGTATAGTGTAGTGTATAGTGTAGTGTATAGTAGTGTATAGTGTAGTGTATATTAGTGCATAGTGTAGTGTATAGTAGTGTATAGTGTAGTGTATAGTGTAGTGTATATTAGTGTATAGTGTAGTGTATAGTAGTGTATAGTGTAGTGTGTACTAGTGTATAGTGCAGTGTATAGTGTAGTGTATAGTAGTGTATAGTGTAGTGTATAGTGTAGTGTATAGTGTAGTGTATAGTGTAGTGTATAGTGTAGTGTATAATAGTGCAGTGTATAGTGTAGTGTATAGTAGTGTATATTAGTGTATAGTGTAGTGTATATTAGTGTATAGTGTAGTGTATAGTGTAGTGTATAGTAGTGTATAGTGTAGTGTATTGTGTAGTGTATATTAGTGTATAGTGTCGTGTATGTCAGTGTATAATGCAGTGTATAGTGTAGTGTATAGTAGTGTATAATGTAGTGTATAGTGTAGTGTATATTAGTGCATAGTGTAGTGTATAGTGTAGTGTATAGTGTAGTGTATAGTGTAGTGTATATTGGTGTATAGTAGTGTATAGTAGTGTATAGTGTAGTGTATAGTGTAGTGTATATTAGTGTATAGTGTAGTGTATAGTGTAGTGTATAGTGTAGTGTATATTAGTGTTTAGTAGTGTAGTGTATAGTGTAGTGTATAGTGTAGTGTATAGTGTAGTGTATAGTGTAGTATACTAGTACAGAACACCGGTTGTGTGTTGGACAGCCAAGCCACGACATTAACAAACTGAGTACCATGACGTTTCGCCATTAATCACAACGAGCTTCAGGTGACAGCTAGCCAGCTCTCCAACACACAACCGGCGTGCTGTACCATTGACGAATTGGCCACGTTCTGTTTACGTAACAACCCTCACTGGTTGGCTGGCTCGGGTGGCGGCGGGTTCAACAACACAACATTTACACATTTACGCGATCTGACCCCAAAAAACCTCCGTTATTGATGAATTTGTTAACACATTCGCGGGCTTCCGTTGACTTCTGTTCTTCACCGTATGGCTCTGCCTTGAATAACTCACCCACGAGCGAGGAGGGCCTTTGACAGACCGCGCGGTGTTGTACGGTAGAGCGTAGTGACCCGTGAGAGTGCAGCGATCACTCAACATAGACGTTGGACTTCTTTCGCGCCGTACGTGGCAATCCAAACAATTCCTTACATGGGAAAAAAAAACAATGAATAACGATTGAATGATTACCAATCTATTATATAATTACAATACCCGCTCCGCCTCAAATCACCGCACCAGACTGGGTTAAATGATGACGTCACCCTGCTGCTGCTCTATTTAAGACCGGGAGCAAGTGGAGAGGGCTTCACCATTCTGGCAAATCGCCCGTTGATGCTGAATGTAATTACCAGCGAAACGTCGTACTACTCAAAAAATGTAAATGATGTTTATTCACTCTTCAACACACCGATTGGCTAAAGCAGTGAACTATTTGTCTTTTTTAAACGTGACACTTTTTTTACTGTTTGGCCGTGTCGGGTGGTGGAGAGTTAAAACACATTAAATAACACGATCTAACCCAAAAACCTTGATTGTGAATAATATTGGTCGCGAAAGCCTACGTGTTAAACTCAACATAAATAATATGTCGAGAAAACCACGTTTACGCATCTGCGTGAACGTGGACACAACGTTGCGGACATAACCCACCCCCCAAGTCTATCACTGTGGCAGTCAGAGTGATGGCGTTGGGGGCAGGGTGTCTCTTGATTGATGAGGAGCGAGGGACGCACGTGGGGAGGGGGGCAGGGCTTTGTGGAAAGTGGCTGCAGGTGTGTGTGGGATGAGATCATCTCGGGAGCACGTGGACTCGTGATGAGCACGCCGTGATGACTAATTTGACAAACAACAAGATCTATAAAAGGGCCCTCCGCTGACACTGCGGGGGTGTGGATTCCACTGCCTGCCCGCCTACCTGCCCGCCTGCCTGCCTGCCTACCCGCCTGCCTGCCTGCCCCACCTGCCTGCCCTGCCTTCCTGCCTGCCAGCCTACCTACCTGCCTGCCAGGCTGTGTACCTGCCTGTGCACCTGCCAGGTGAGACTGCCGACGACGGGGAAACTCGTCCACGGCCCGTGGAGCACGTCCCGAAGTGTCGCACCATTTGCAATCGGAATGGCGCCACATTGCGGGCGAGTTTTTTTTCGTCTTCACGCGAAAGGATTTCGCTCCTTAGCCGCTTCGCCCCGAAGGGAGCGAGCGAGTGGTCAAACTTCCGGCCTTAAAAATATAAATCTGATGAACGTAGGTGGAGTCAATTCTTGACCCGATTTCAGTTCCCTCGCTCACGGCCAACGCCAGTGACGATTATCTGAACCGGTCCTGGGCCTCCCCTAAGTATACTCGGCCTCAAATGAGCACACCTGGTGCGATGGGTAGACCTCGCCACAGGGGAGACAAAGGCGGCCGAGCGTGGCGCCGCTACTCGCTAACGGTACTTGCCTCGACGGTCTAAGGCTTGCACGGGGGACCTTTGTCTTTGTGTGTGCGTGTGCAAGTGTTTCACGGTGGGGAGCATGAAACTCCCCGGGCCATCGCGCTCTTCAGACGATACCGGGGAGACTCATCATCCTCACATGCCCTCACCCCCCTCCACCAGCAGCCACGCTCCATTGAGACTACCGTAGTTTCAAGCATGTAACCCGCAGAAATTCAGATAGCCCGCACCTCCATATACCCCGCATGCATTCATAGATTTAACGTCGTTACCGCAGCTTAATTCCATCGTACCCACCAGAGTGACGGCAGTCGAGTTGGTCACGATCACTGTGGCTAGGAGATGTTAACTCCCTCGCCTGGTACGCAAGCGGTCGTGGGTTCGATCCCGCGTACCACGCGAGGTAATGAACATCTCCCAGCCACCGTGGTGGTGATGATGATGATGAGCGAGACGTGAAAACTCAAAACATACGGCAGCGGGCATCGTCAGGGTCGAACCCACGACCTCTTGTGTACCAGGCGAGGGAGTTAACATCGTCACCACCGGGCCGCTTCTCTTCTGCGCAGCGCCGCTGACCACGAGGATTTCGATGGATCCCCTGCGACATGTGGACTGGTTCCCGCTGGGGCTCTGCGCCTTGGCACAGCTGTGGGCAGTCGCCAGCGCCTCCTTGTGGTGACCGCAAGCCGCCGCCACTGCCGCTGTCTTCGTCCTCACTGCTGCGATGAGAGCTCACAAGTTTCGACGTCGATTTGAGCAACCTTCTTACCTTGCCTCTATTTTGCACACTCAATACGGTTGTTGTACGGGATTTTTTTTATCGTGTGCGTGTATATACATCACATATACAGTATCTAGCGCGGTATATTGGGGCACCATGGTGGCTAGGAGATGTTGACGACCTCGGCTGTTATGCAGGAGGTCGTGGGTTCAATCGCGACCTTGACACATGCCGTATATTTGGAGTTGCTATATTTTCCCCGTGGTCGTCTTAAGAATTTTTATTCCGGGGTCCTCCGATTATTCCCTCCACATTTAGAAGCACGCGTTGAGAGTGTTTGCCTACTGCTGTAAGTGTCAGCGTGATGATCGCCAGGTCGCCGCTGAGGAAAGAGTCACTTGGCTCGGCCGGGGTCTTGCGCGCTAAAAGACAATCGCTTGTTTCCCATCCTGCGCCCATGTAGCGTCCTCCTCCGGCGTGCGGCACGCACACGCACAGTCGGAGACGATGCAGTCGCAGGAGGCACCGTCTCTTATTTCCGTTACACCAACTCCGGCCTCTCTCGACCACGCTGCCGTACAGCCGCGGCCCAGACACGACCCTGAACCGCGTTGCGTCGACCGAGACGACCAACCGCTGTCCGGCCGCACAATTACCGGTGAAGGCGACAATGAGAAGAAGAGTCCATTCCCAGTACCGGCAGCCCGGAGCGCTCTCACCGCTGCTTTTATATTGCCCCTGGCCCCTGGCCTGGCCTGGCCCCGCCCCTGGCCCTGCCCTGGCCCCGCCCCTGGCCCCACCTCCCTTCTCAAACCAACCAGAGGGTTCCAGGGGCCTCCCTCCCTGTGAGGTCTTCCGTGACCCTTGCCCCGGTTCCTCCGCCCTGCCGGCACGCAGCGGCCGTGTGTAGACTCTCGACGGCGTGAGTGCACTCGCTGTCCACAGCAGTTGCCGCCGCTGGACAGCGGTCGGCGCTGTGTCACTACACAACTTCAGAGAAGAATAACTCGTGTGTGTGTGTGTGTACATCGTGTAATATTCAAATTTACAAACCTGTAGAAATTCCACAGATATTTGCTCTATTTAACTTTTTATCATGTAGCACTTTTTCAGGAGAGGCCTGGCTATCGCACTTTATAGCTCAAGCAAGTGGCCGATATCATCATCACGTGGTGATTTATAGCAGCAGCCAAATCACTCCAAACGCGTAGAGACGTTGATTCTAAACCAGAGGGACCTGGAGATGAATCCACGCAACCACGGGGAGAGACATGCAAACTCAAAACGTACATGCAGCAGCAGGCATTTTTTAAGGGGTTGGGATCGAACCCACAACTGCCTGCGTACCAGGCGAGGTAGTCAACATCCCCCGGCCACCGTGACTTCCGCCCCCATCCCTCTGCAGGTCGCTCGCACTGTGGGCCCCCAACTTTGACCCCTCCGAGTATCGGCTGCTGTGCATTTGGGTGCCGGGGCTGTCTCCCGCACAGCGCAGAATATGCCTGCGGCACCGGGACCACGTGGCGCACATGGCCGAGGGCGTCCACCTGGCGCTGTCCGAGTGCCGGCACCAGTTCCAGGGCAAACGGTGGAACTGCACCGTGCCTGGCGCGGAGGACGCACTGGACCTCGTGGCCGAGTCGGGTAAGGGGTCAGAGCGAGCCCGCCACATCCACTCGCACCTAAGGTGCCCGACCGCTTCCCCGAGACACGCACACAAAAGCTTTTTTTTGGGGGGAAAGGGGGGGGGTCGCCCGGTCGCCCACCTCCCACCCCTACGCGACTCTGCTTCGGAGTTCCCGCGTTCCTCCTCCAGGGGTTTCCCCCTCCCCTACGCGACTCTGCTTCGCAGAGTTCCCGTCCTCGGGCAGCGGGAGATGTCCGCGGGCGGCCCAAGCGGCCGCCCCGTTATCCCGATGGCAACCGCCTTCGCTCTGGGCCAGTGCCAGGCTGCGGCTCGCTCGCTTCACTGCTCCTGACGCTCCTGGCACGCCTCTTGGGGGTCCCGGACGTCCCACCGGCCCTAGTTCGCTCCCCAGGTCGGCCGCTGTAAAAGCAGCGATCGTAATACCCGTCACCTGATCGTTTCCCTGTCCCGAGATCTATTCCGCGGAGTTGGAGACGGCGCTCGGCTCCTACCCGCGGCAACGATCCCCCTGGTCCCCACTCGTGTCGGTCCTTGAGGGTGGGAGCTCTCCCCAGCCGCTCGTGCTGCTGCCGCTTCTGAGCTGCGCCCCCACGCCGCCGATTCGGGGGCTCTCCTTTCGCAGGGCCGCGGAGCCCATTGTTCGGTCCCCGGGCAAATCCCGTGAGAGGGGTCTGTCTCTAAATAGGCGACGTTTTCCCTACCACCTGCTTGGCGTGTTCTCCCCCAAAACCCCTTCCCACACCGGTCTGGCCACACCGTCTCCAGCTGACGGGGCGGGCTTCACGCACGACGCCCCCCTGGGAGTCTCCCCAGGCTCGCGCGAGGCCGCGTTCGTCTCCGCCGTCACCGCTGCCGGAGTGGCCCACGCGGTGGCGCGCGCCTGCCGCCAGGGGGCCCTGCAGGGTGCTTGCTCCTGGGTCGTTCCCCACGCCATGAAGCTACCGCCGGATGCTCGGCGGGGCGGCTCGGGAGACGACGTCGAATACGGATACCAATTCGCCAAGTGGTTCGTGGATGCGGGCGATCGCAATCGTGGCAGCGGGCAAGGAGGGGAGTCTTTGGCGATGAATTTGCACAACAACGAGGCCGGCCGGCTGGTGAGTGGGTGAACGGGTGGGTTGTGCATGTGTGTGTATTGTCATTAAAAAAACAAATGTAATGGAAAAAAGTTATTTTATGCGATCAATGCAAATTAGGTTCGGCTTTGTCGGCTCGGGTTGTATTACCAATCGTGATTGATGCAATGATTCTCGCTTTAACTTTCACCGGTTATATTCTTGGTTCTTTCGGTGAAGTCATGTAGAAGGGAAACAATAAAATAATAAAATAATAAAAATATGAACATTAAAATTCTCACGACGTTTCGACTGCAACATAAACAATCATCATCAAAATTTGAAGAAAAAAACACAACTTTTTTCAAATTTTCTTGCTGTGGTTTTCACACCTGATGATTGCTTGTGTTGCAGTCGAAACATCGTGAGAATTTAATTGGCTTATATATTTATTATTTCATTTTTCCCTTCTACGTGACTTTACCGAAAGAACCAAGAATATGAATCCCTGCAATCACGAAAGCTTTAAATCAAAATTTTACCGGTTTATGTTTCAAGTACAATAACGTCTGGTCGCAGGATACAGTTCTTACATTTAAGATTATTGTTATGCATGAATCTTGATTTGAAGCTTTCGCGACTGCAGGAATCCACACCCCTTTGGGTTCTTTCGGTAAAGTCATCACGGAGGTAGAAAAAATAAAACGTCCACGCTGTTTTGATCGCAACACCACAAAGTGGTCGTCTTTAGGGCGAAAAAGCATACCCCAGCAGTTGAACTGCTGGAGCAGCGAGAGAGCCGTTACACACAGCAAGAGGTGATGTTTGTGGCGAAGGGCACGCTGGGTCTGAGCTGGAAAGGAATTCCATCCCCGGACGCAGGCACAGGTGCCGTCGTGACGTCACCGCCACTTGTTAGCGAACGGCGGTTGGTAGTGGCGATTATGATGGTGGCGGTGAGTGTGGTGGTGGTGGTGACGATGATGACGGTGGTGGTGGTGGTGCTGCAGGCGGTGTACAATCTGGCGTACATGGGCTGCAAGTGCCACGTGTTATTTGGCACCTGCATGCTGAAAATCTGCTGGCAGCAGCTCGCCGACTTTCGCAGCATTGGGAACTTTCTGAAGGTGAGCTCACGGCTGCAGGTGATGAGACTGCACCCAGAGGAGGTGAGTGTGGGGTGGGAGTGACGAGGATGAAGCCTTCTAGATTTGAAGTTTCATGACCGCAAGGATCTTTCGGTAAAGTCACGGAGGTAAAGAAAATAAAAAATAAAAATATTTTAAAAATCACGACGTTTCGATTGCAACACAAGCAATCGTCATCAGGTGTGACAACCACAGCAAGAAATGTTGCTGAAGTGGGAAAGAAGCCGGAGTCAAGGGGTTTATACTGGGCATGGTGGGGGTGGGGGAACCATCACGTCACCATACATAGCAGGCGTTACCAAAAAGATTTCCAAAATCTTAAAAACAAGCACAAGATCCAGGTCCGATTCAGTACAGTACACAATCCCTGATCTAATCCCATCTGTGAAGGATGTCATTCCTGACATGCAATACCCTGGAGTTTACAAACTGAGTTGCATTTGTTTCGATTGTTACATTGGGGAAACGAAATGTCATGTCTCAGACCGTATCCGCGAGATTTGAAATACGGCAGGACTAAATTTTCCGCCGTGGCTGATCACTGCTACAACGCCGTGGGCTCCCATGATATTGTTTTCTCCGAGACCAAAGTGCTCTGCAAGCCGTCTGGCTACCATCAAAGATTTGTTCATGAAGCCATCCAGATATACAAACACAGACATAACTTCAACCCAGAGGACAGATACAAACTGAGCAATCATTAAAATGTGTTATTAACCAAGTAAAATTGAACAGTTCATAGTTGTTCCCTCTTATTTACCGGATACTAGTTTATTTTACAGAGTTAATTACATCGTCAGCGCTTGGCAGTGCGGCTATTTTGTTGCGAGTGCCACCATCCGTGTTGGCGGCAATCGTTGTAGATGCGTGGCTCTCTCCCCACTGGCCCCTCTTCCCGCACCTACAGCCCCGCCCACTCCCCCCCCCCCCCTACCATGGCCAGTATAAACCCCTTGACTCCGGTTTCTCTCCCACTTCAGTAAAATGTTCTTGCTGTGGTTGTCACACCTGATGATGATTGCTTGTGTTGCAATCGAAACGTCGTGATTACATTTTTTTTATCTTTTATTTTCTTTACCTACGTGACTTTACCGAAAGAACCAAGAGTGAGGATAAATCCATAGGAGGGTTACAGACGGGGGGGGGGGGTTGGGGAGGGGGGGTCCCTCACAGCTAGGGTAGCTCCCCGCATTCACTCAACAACCACCACATCCCCTGATGACGACGATGATGGTTGCCGCAGGAAAAGTACGACAGAAGTTCCGCCGTGCAGCTGGTGAGCCACAACGGTGGGGGCGGTGCCGGAGGCGCCAACGGCGGCAGGGCCGGCGCCGCCCGCTGGCCCCGCCGGCGTCTGGAGGCGGTGAACGAGCGATTGACGGCGCCCACGGCGAGCGACCTGGTTCACGTGAACGCCATCCCGGAGTATTGCGAGCGCGACGAGACTCACGGCGTCCCCGGCACGGTGGGGCCGCAGTGCAGCGTCACCTCGGAGGGGGCCACCGAGGGACGCTGTGTCACGTGCTGTGACAGAGGATACGACACCTCTCAAGGTGCGCACCTCACCCCACCCACCTCCCCCCTCCCCTCCCCGAAAATAAACTAAAACTATTCATTAATAAGCGGCAACTATTTCATATTACACAAAATCCGTGATCTAATCCCATCTGTGAAGGATGTCATTCCTGACCTGCAATACCCTGGAGTCTACAAACGAAGTTGCACATGTGGTGATTGTTACATTGGGTAAACGAAACGTCACGTCTCTGACCAGATCTGCGAGCACAAGGCCGATCTGAAACGCTCCAAACATACAGCAGCGGTCATTGTCAGAGTTGGGATTGAACCCACGACCCCTGCATATCAGGCGAGATAGTTAACATCTACTAGCCACCGTGATGATGATGAGACGCAGACTCCAAATATGCAGCAGCAGGGGCCGGCATCGAACCCACAACCTCTGCTGTCTCTCTCTCTACATGTGTGTCACATTTCAGTGAAAGGACATTTTCTGAATTTTTCTAATCTGGTATCGAGCAAAAATGTACAACTCAAACGTAGCAGCTTTATTGTTGAAATTACGGACGGCCAAAACACGGAATTGGGAGCCCGTGATCTGAAACGGAGTCAGCCATTTTGATTCCGCTCAGCCACTCGGCTTTCCACAAATAAACCACGGTAAAAAAATGATCTCGTCCAGGAGCGTGAACCGTTGGAACAAACTCCGGTCATCTTGGTAGCAGCGGCTTTTTGGCTCGGCCATCGAACAAAGACGGTGGTCACCGCATCATCGCGCAGCGCTCTCGGATGTGCTTCTGCGGCCGTCTGGAATGCTCTTCCGATATTAGGAGGCGCTTAGATTTAAAGCTCTTCTTTAGAAGCACTTTTAGTGTTTGTCCTTCCCCCGCACCTCCTGAGCATGGTTAGCTATGTACCGTGTGAAGAAGTTCAGCACGCACACTATGCACTGCAATGCACGACTACACTATACATCACACACTATACACTATGCTGCATGCTACACTATACAACTATACACCACTCTACACTATTCTACACTACTGTAATGTCCCTCGGAAAACTTGCCTTCGTTCTTTTTTTATTAGGGCACATTGTGCAGATAACATACTTTCATATCCTACGGTACTTCGCTATGACCAGCATATACAGCGCTTGGGCTAGGATAGAAACAAAAACTTGGGCTAGGATAGAAACAAATACTTGGGCTAGGATAGAAACAAAAACTTGGGCTAGGACAGCCACCCAAGCAATGCCGGCACAGAGACGGCGGCGTCAACGGCGATCGCAAGATTGCGATGAAAAAAATCTCGCAGTCAAAACAAAAAAATCTCGAAGGGCAAAACGACGACGGTTCTCGCGTTCGTTTCGCACTCTCGCCCCGCGCTGTTCCCCCCCCCCCCCCCCCCCCCCCCCAGTCACGGTGGAGAAGCAATGCGGATGCAAGGAACAACTCCACTGGAACGTCGATTGCGAGCTGTGCCCATGGACCGATCAATTCTTATGCAAGTAGCCTTAAGCCGCAGCCCAGGGGTGGCCTCGGCTGAAATCGGACTCCATCTAGTTTCAGCCCCGGGTCCTGCGGGTGTTTGGTGACCCCCACGAAGTTTGTTTGGGGCACCACGGCATCCAGCATGCCCATCGCTACGAGCCGCGTTACACTATACGTTACACTACTACAAACGCTACACTTTGATACGCTACACTTCGCTGTCCTACTATACACTTGTCAACATCCGCACATGGTGAATTTCCACAATGCAGAAGCACCGTTGTTTTTGACCGTCACCACTTGAATGCGGTTAGTGACTAAGTGGCCTTGTTGTTCCTTTTAACTCCGTTCTTGTTAACGCCGCGTTTTGCCAAGTGTTAGAAACATTCACTCGGCACACTGAGGATTCACAGTGCGGTTCGGTGACCCCTACAAAGTTGTTTAGGGAGCCGCCCCTGCAGCATCCGTCATACCCTTCACTGAGCCGCGTTGCACTGTATACACTTCACGCTACACTTGTAGACAACCTTGCCTATAAAAGTAATTTTCTGTGTGTCTATCTGTGTGTGTGTGTGGACGTCAGGGATGCGTTCCTGAGTATCGAAACGGCGTTATACCGAAGCGATTGATAGTGTGGTGGTGGTAGTGGTAGTAGTAGGTGGTGATGGTGGTAGTGGTGGTAGTAGTAGGTGGTGGTGGTGGTAGTGGTGGTAGTAGTAAGTGGTGATGGTGGTAGTAGGTGGTGGTGGTGGAGGCGAAGGGGCTGAGAGGCGATGGATAATGAGAGAGGACGGACGGTGATGCTGTCAGCGACGTGAGTGTGGGGGTTGAGGCGACGCAAATCGGGTGGCGATGTTAATAAAGTGACCACCTAATTTGCGAAGCGACGTTAAATCAGAGTATCACTGTAATTTCTGTGCGTTTTGGGTCTCGATTAAGTCGGCTGTAGTGTTCATGATGGCGTATAGTGGTGCACTAGTTCTGCATCGATTGCAAATGATAACCAAGGGGGGGGAGGGAGTGGGCGTACTCATGGATCCCGTAACGCTCTCCAGCAACGCCTTATCCCACTGGAACAGTTTCATTATCGATAAACTAGAATCGCGCAACATTCGCGAGTTTCCCCTCCGTCTGTCCACACGCGCAGGGGCGGAGCCAGGATTTTGACTTTGGGGGGTTGCTGACTTCAACATTCTGCGATATCCAGTTTATGTTTTCCAATGGGCGCCACAAATGTATGAAACAAATTTTATTGGATTTGAACGCGGAGTTTATTAATAGGTTGGATCCGCTGACGTGGCCGATAAGTTCGAAAGGCTGCCGCTCAAGCAGCCTGCAGGGCAGCACACAAGGTGGCAGCACAAGGTGGCAGCCTGGAGGGCAGCACGAGGTGGCAGCCTGCAGGGCAGCACAAGGTGGCAGCCTGCAGGGCAGCACAAGATGGCAGCACAAGGTGGCAGCCTGCAGAATTTTGCAGCAGCCAGATATCGGGTTATCCCGATTACCGACTTTCCCAAAATGTCAGGGGGGCCAAGCCCCCCCCAGCCCCCCCCTGTGGCTCTGCCCCTGCACGCGCATGATGCCTCCCCAAATCGGTACGTCAGATGACAGCAAAAATAACAACTGGGTGCGGAGTGTAAATGATGATTATTTAATTATCCAGGAAGTTACACAGAATGAGCAATGCCTGAATCCTTACCCTTGGGGTTCCTCTAGAAATGGCAAAAAGCCACTGAGAGTGGCCACGTGGAGGAGAGGCTGCTACTCTGTACAGAGCTGGACCGTTACCGCCTGGATCTCTGTGGCATTCAGGAGATCCAGTGGGCTGGCTCTGACTCCAATCATCATGAGGGGTGCCGAGTCCTCCACTCGGGCAGGAGAATGCCAAACAACAAGGAGTGGCTCTTATTCTGAAAAAAAGAATGAAGGCGGCGTGGGAAAGTGGCGGTGAGGTGTGGGAAGCTGTAAGCCCCAGGCTACTTTGGGCTCACCTCGCCATCAACAGGAGGCAGAGAATGGTGGTGGTGGTGGTGGCTGCTGACGCCCCCACCGAAGACGAACATCAGTGGAGGGATGCAGGCAAGCCCGTGGATTCAGATTCCTTCTATGACCTCCTGTCACAGGTGTTAGCTAAAAGTGACCCCTCCTGATAGAGTCATCCTGTTGGGTGACTTCAATGCCCGAGTTGGTGATGATGCTGGCACCTGGTCTGGAGCGATTGGAAGGCATGGGCCAGATCAACTCAATAACAACGGTAGGAGGCTGTTAGACTTCTGTGCAGCCTTTGGGCTTGTCATTGCCAACACGCTGTTCTGGCATCTGTGCATCCAGACAACATCGTGGATTCACGCCGGGTCCAAGCAAGAACATCCGCTGGACTATATAGCAGTGGACCAGCTAATGCAGGCCCATGTCCTTGACACCAGAACCTACAGTGCTGCTGACCTCACTGACCATTAGCTTTTCATATGTAAGATCTGTGAGCTGGGTAAATCTGCGAGCAGGAGCGAGGTACAATTAAGCTCCCAAGCATTCACTACGTTATAAACAACATTTGCACTCATAAGTCGCTTGCCTAATTGCCTCAGCAACTCGGTGTTTCGTATCGAACCTCAAACAATCTAAGGGTGCCCCTAAGTGGCAGCTGCCCCTGTGTGGCACAAGGTGGCCCTCCACCGGCCTGCAAGAGGCATGAGTCTGTCGGTAGGGGGCGATCATTGACGCGTCATTTCCGTGGTAGAGTTTCCGGATGTTTTGGAATTAACCACAATTTTGACCGTGACACCAACATGCAATGACCTGTGCGTTGTGAGTGACACAATACTCTGTTTGACATCCGCCGTGAAGCAGAACAGCGCATATTGTGGTGAATGTTACTGGGGTAGCCAGGTGTGCCTGTCGGATTTGAACTTTGAACCTCTGCAACAAATAGTGAATGCGCTACCATATTCCTGGTTCTTTCGGTAAAGTCACGTAGATATAAAATAAAAAATAAACAAAATAAAATATTTTAAAAATAAAAAATGTAAAACAAATAAAAATAATACATTTTAAAAAATAAATTGATGAGAAGATGCCATGGGTCGACTGACTGAGATGACTGGCCAATACACCGCCTTTGCTCCCCACTACACGCACACACAGTGTGTACGTACACACACACACAGTGTGTGTGCGTGTAGTGGGGAGCAAAGGCGGTGTATGTGTGTACACACACAGTGTGTACACACATAAACAGTGTACACACACACTGTACACACAATAATGTCCACGTTGTTGTTGCTGAGTTCATGCACCCAAGGGAGCGGGCAATGGAAAATGAATCTAAATCAACTTAAACTCTATCCCCGCTCTGTGACGTCACCACTCAGCATGACCTCATCGGCATGAAGTGCCAGCGGGAGGTGTACCTCGCTAGTGACGTCATGTCACCAAGGAATTCACACTCCCCCCAACCCCGTCCACAGCGCTCGTGAGCGTGACGTCACCTCCGCTTGGGTCACTGCCGATATCAATTCAGTGGCAATCCTTATTTGGGCAAAGCTACGCCCAGTGACTGCGGTTCATTAACATAATGTGTCCGTTGAAGCCGTCGGGTTCAGCAGCAACGCCCCATCCCTCGACATATGGCTAGTCACATTAACATAATTTATTCAGTTACAGAGCCGCTCATTATGGGAGGGGCGTGTCTCTTACCCTGGAAGTGACGTCATGTTACCTGCTTACCCGCGTGACGTCGCGAGGTAACAGGAGGCTGCCGATCCACGCTTGCACTGAAATCCGAGGTGAGAAATTCTCATGGTGGTGGTGGTTGTTGTTTACCAAGGTAGAGCCTCTCTCTCGTAGGGATGTCAGTTGAGTAGCAGCGAGCATGGGAATCGATGTCCAGGTTGGAACTTTACAACGCGGGCCTAGCCACGCGGGGCCTTGCGTCCTGCCCTCGCCTGATTGCATTCACTTTAATTATCTCGCTTAAGTTTAATTTGTCTTCACCCGCCTCGCCACTTTGTAACTTTGTTTTATTGTAAATATTCACGCAGTTTTTATTTTTTTCACCAGGCCAAGCCCGCTTGAGCTGCTATACCGCTCTTGTTATCAGAAGCGACCTGCCCACAACAACACAAGGTGAGGCTTTGTCAACGTGTGTGAATGTTTTGACTTAAAACTTTGGTGACTGCAGGAATTAATATTCTTGGTTCTTTCGGTAAAGTCACGTAGATAGAAAATAAAATAATAAAAATAAATTATTATTTTTAAAAAAATAAAGCAATAAACCCACGACGTTTCGATCGCAGCACAAGTGGTCTTTATCTTATTGAATTTAATCTGTTATTTTTATTTTCTATCTACGTGACTTTACTGAAAGAACCAACAATACGTGCGTCAATGTATCTATCGGTCAAAGACGCTAAGCGCATGCCGCTGTTGACTCTGAATGTGTGGAGGGGAACACCTTCACCACGGGGAGAGAGAGACAGAGACACGGATAGCCTCGGCTATGTTGATTGATCCTCGATTCATTACTTGGTGGAGTGAGGAAGAATTAATGCTGAGCAGATGAAGATGGCCAGGCATGGTTCTGGTCACACCGCCACCTGTTTACCCATGGCAGTGTGTGACAGTGTCAAGTTTGTGTTTGCAGTAAAGTCTATTAACTCTGTTGAACACGGAGGTTATATCAAAACAATAGTTTATTTTTGTTTTCCTCTGGAACGCTTTGTAAGAATGGAAACAGGAGGTGAACACAGCACACACATGCAGCTGAAGTCAGAACTGTTCATCCCAGCATTCAAGGACATCTGAGCCTGGATTCACACCTCTAAGTTGCGATTGAACATTAATTTCTGCATAACACAAATAGTATTGCTATGTCAGCTGAATTTAGCTCTCATAAATATTCCTTTTGTAGTCAGACAGCCGAAATTGTGTGCTTAGAGTTTTGGGTTAACATTCATCTTGAAGATATGAAGGCTTCCAGGCATATTAATGACATTTGCCCTCTCACTGTGTGCCATCACAGCCCGTGGAGAGAAACCCTTCAGGTGCACTCTGTGCGTGAAGGCATTTGCACGTTCATCAAATCTGATGAATTTGAGAAACTTTTTCACTACATCATGAATATATTAATAAGTATAGACGTGTAAGTCACGTGTGCATTCCTCTGTGCCTGACGTGTAGATGGTGTGGATATTATTTTTTTATGTCTGCAGCTGACGATTCCTCTGCAGAATTGGTCTGATGGACCAAAGGCACTCAGCGCAGCTCGGTACGACAAGTCAACAATGCGACCAGCGTGCATACAGCACGGACTGGACTGGAAATTTGACACGGCACCAGAGAAGTCACACAGGAGAGAAACCCTTTAAGTGCACTGTGTGTAACAAGGCATTTGCATGGCCATCAGTTTTTCAGAACCACCAGAGAACACACACAGGAGAGAAACCCTTCAAGTGCAGTGTGTGTGGGAAGGCATTTTCAGATTTATCTACTCTTAAAAAACACCAGAGAACACACACAGGAGAGAAACCCTTCAAGTGCAGTGTGTGCGTGAAGGCATTTGCACATTCATCTGATCTTGTAAAACACCAGAGAACACACACAGGAGAGAAACCCTTCAGGTGCAGTGTGTGTGTGAAGGCATTTTCATGCTCATCTGATCTTGTAACACACCAGAGAACACACACCGGAGAGAAACCCTTCAGGTGCACTCTGTGTGGGAAGGCGTTTGCACAGTCACCAAATCTTCAAGCACACCAGAGAACACACACGGGAGAGAAACCCTTCAAGTGCACTGTGTGTGGGAAGGCATTTTCACGGTCATCTGCTCTTAAAATACACCAGAGAACACACACGGGAGAGAAACCCTTCAAGTGCACTGTGTGTGGGAAGACATTTTCAGATTCATTTGCTCTTAAAACACACCAGAGAACACACACGGGAGAGAAACCCTTCAAGTGCACTGTGTGTGGGAAGGCATTTGCACAGTCATCTACGCTTAAAAAACACCAGAGAACACACACGGGAGAGAAACCCTTCAGGTGCAGTGTGTGTGGGAAGACATTTTCAGATTCATCTACTCTTAAAAAACACCAGAGAACACACACGGGAGAGAAACCCTTCAGGTGCAGTGTGTGTGGGAAGGCATTTTCACAGTCATCTGCTCTTAAAACACACCAGAGAACACACACGGGAGAGAAACCCTTCAAGTGCACTGTGTGTGTGAAGGCATTTTCAGATTCATCTGCTCTTAAAACACACCAGAGAACACACGGGAGAGAAACCCTTCAGGTGCAGTGTGTGTGGGAAGACATTTTCAGATTCATCTACTCTTAAAAAACACCATAGAGCACACACGGGAGAGAAACCCTTCAGGTGCAGTGTGTGTGGGAAGGCATTTTCACAGTCATCTGCTCTTAAAACACACCAGAGTACACACACAGGAGAGAAACCCTTCAAGTGCAGTCTGTGCGGGAATGCATTTGCACATTCATCAAATCTTCAAGTACACCAGAGAACACAGAAGCATCAGAAGATCCACAAGGAGTGGAGTCTAAAATCAGCTTGTGAAAGTCAGTGCCGCAATGAGCCCATCCCTCATGAAACAAGAACCGGAAGAAAATCCCAGCTTGGACACTTTTAAAGGTATCGAGGTGAAATATGAAGAGGTGATGGTGAAATGTGAAGAAGTGATGGTGAAGAGCGAAGAAGTGAAGGTAAAATGTGAGGATGAAGATTCAACTCGAAAATGGGACCTTCACATAAATGGAGGCAACGTGAAGCAGGAGGAGAATTCTGACTGTGAGGCAGAGCGAGACAACTCCCAGCAGTTTGTGGAAGTGGAGGTGTGGGTGGACTTCCTCCGAGACAATACAAAGTCAAGTGGAGACCCGGTAGATGTGTAAGCTTGAGATGATGTCGCTACAATAGATGCACCTTTGTCACAGGCCTTTAATGACAAGAACGTGAAGTTGGACACTCAGTTCCTAGCGACGTGAGTGTGGGGGTTGAGGCGACGCAAATCGGGTGGCGATGTTAATAAAGTGACCACCTAATTTGCGAAGCGACGTTAAATCAGAGTATCACTGTAATTTCTGTGCGTTTTGGGTCTCGATTAAGTCGGCTGTAGTGTTCATGATGGCGTATAGTGGTGCACTAGTTCTGCATCGATTGCAAATGATAACCAAGGGGGGGGAGGGAGTGGGCGTACTCATGGATCCCGTAACGCTCTCCAGCAACGCCTTATCCCACTGGAACAGTTTCATTATCGATAAACTAGAATCGCGCAACATTCGCGAGTTTCCCCTCCGTCTGTCCACACGCGCAGGGGCGGAGCCAGGATTTTGACTTTGGGGGGTTGCTGACTTCAACATTCTGCGATATCCAGTTTATGTTTTCCAATGGGCGCCACAAATGTATGAAACAAATTTTATTGGATTTGAACGCGGAGTTTATTAATAGGTTGGATCCGCTGACGTGGCCGATAAGTTCGAAAGGCTGCCGCTCAAGCAGCCTGCAGGGCAGCACACAAGGTGGCAGCACAAGGTGGCAGCCTGGAGGGCAGCACGAGGTGGCAGCCTGCAGGGCAGCACAAGGTGGCAGCCTGCAGGGCAGCACAAGATGGCAGCACAAGGTGGCAGCCTGCAGAATTTTGCAGCAGCCAGATATCGGGTTATCCCGATTACCGACTTTCCCAAAATGTCAGGGGGGCCAAGCCCCCCCCAGCCCCCCCCTGTGGCTCTGCCCCTGCACGCGCATGATGCCTCCCCAAATCGGTACGTCAGATGACAGCAAAAATAACAACTGGGTGCGGAGTGTAAATGATGATTATTTAATTATCCAGGAAGTTACACAGAATGAGCAATGCCTGAATCCTTACCCTTGGGGTTCCTCTAGAAATGGCAAAAAGCCACTGAGAGTGGCCACGTGGAGGAGAGGCTGCTACTCTGTACAGAGCTGGACCGTTACCGCCTGGATCTCTGTGGCATTCAGGAGATCCAGTGGGCTGGCTCTGACTCCAATCATCATGAGGGGTGCCGAGTCCTCCACTCGGGCAGGAGAATGCCAAACAACAAGGAGTGGCTCTTATTCTGAAAAAAAGAATGAAGGCGGCGTGGGAAAGTGGCGGTGAGGTGTGGGAAGCTGTAAGCCCCAGGCTACTTTGGGCTCACCTCGCCATCAACAGGAGGCAGAGAATGGTGGTGGTGGTGGTGGCTGCTGACGCCCCCACCGAAGACGAACATCAGTGGAGGGATGCAGGCAAGCCCGTGGATTCAGATTCCTTCTATGACCTCCTGTCACAGGTGTTAGCTAAAAGTGACCCCTCCTGATAGAGTCATCCTGTTGGGTGACTTCAATGCCCGAGTTGGTGATGATGCTGGCACCTGGTCTGGAGCGATTGGAAGGCATGGGCCAGATCAACTCAATAACAACGGTAGGAGGCTGTTAGACTTCTGTGCAGCCTTTGGGCTTGTCATTGCCAACACGCTGTTCTGGCATCTGTGCATCCAGACAACATCGTGGATTCACGCCGGGTCCAAGCAAGAACATCCGCTGGACTATATAGCAGTGGACCAGCTAATGCAGGCCCATGTCCTTGACACCAGAACCTACAGTGCTGCTGACCTCACTGACCATTAGCTTTTCATATGTAAGATCTGTGAGCTGGGTAAATCTGCGAGCAGGAGCGAGGTACAATTAAGCTCCCAAGCATTCACTACGTTATAAACAACATTTGCACTCATAAGTCGCTTGCCTAATTGCCTCAGCAACTCGGTGTTTCGTATCGAACCTCAAACAATCTAAGGGTGCCCCTAAGTGGCAGCTGCCCCTGTGTGGCACAAGGTGGCCCTCCACCGGCCTGCAAGAGGCATGAGTCTGTCGGTAGGGGGCGATCATTGACGCGTCATTTCCGTGGTAGAGTTTCCGGATGTTTTGGAATTAACCACAATTTTGACCGTGACACCAACATGCAATGACCTGTGCGTTGTGAGTGACACAATACTCTGTTTGACATCCGCCGTGAAGCAGAACAGCGCATATTGTGGTGAATGTTACTGGGGTAGCCAGGTGTGCCTGTCGGATTTGAACTTTGAACCTCTGCAACAAATAGTGAATGCGCTACCATATTCCTGGTTCTTTCGGTAAAGTCACGTAGATATAAAATAAAAAATAAACAAAATAAAATATTTTAAAAATAAAAAATGTAAAACAAATAAAAATAATACATTTTAAAAAATAAATTGATGAGAAGATGCCATGGGTCGACTGACTGAGATGACTGGCCAATACACCGCCTTTGCTCCCCACTACACGCACACACAGTGTGTACGTACACACACACACAGTGTGTGTGCGTGTAGTGGGGAGCAAAGGCGGTGTATGTGTGTACACACACAGTGTGTACACACATAAACAGTGTACACACACACTGTACACACAATAATGTCCACGTTGTTGTTGCTGAGTTCATGCACCCAAGGGAGCGGGCAATGGAAAATGAATCTAAATCAACTTAAACTCTATCCCCGCTCTGTGACGTCACCACTCAGCATGACCTCATCGGCATGAAGTGCCAGCGGGAGGTGTACCTCGCTAGTGACGTCATGTCACCAAGGAATTCACACTCCCCCCAACCCCGTCCACAGCGCTCGTGAGCGTGACGTCACCTCCGCTTGGGTCACTGCCGATATCAATTCAGTGGCAATCCTTATTTGGGCAAAGCTACGCCCAGTGACTGCGGTTCATTAACATAATGTGTCCGTTGAAGCCGTCGGGTTCAGCAGCAACGCCCCATCCCTCGACATATGGCTAGTCACATTAACATAATTTATTCAGTTACAGAGCCGCTCATTATGGGAGGGGCGTGTCTCTTACCCTGGAAGTGACGTCATGTTACCTGCTTACCCGCGTGACGTCGCGAGGTAACAGGAGGCTGCCGATCCACGCTTGCACTGAAATCCGAGGTGAGAAATTCTCATGGTGGTGGTGGTTGTTGTTTACCAAGGTAGAGCCTCTCTCTCGTAGGGATGTCAGTTGAGTAGCAGCGAGCATGGGAATCGATGTCCAGGTTGGAACTTTACAACGCGGGCCTAGCCACGCGGGGCCTTGCGTCCTGCCCTCGCCTGATTGCATTCACTTTAATTATCTCGCTTAAGTTTAATTTGTCTTCACCCGCCTCGCCACTTTGTAACTTTGTTTTATTGTAAATATTCACGCAGTTTTTATTTTTTTCACCAGGCCAAGCCCGCTTGAGCTGCTATACCGCTCTTGTTATCAGAAGCGACCTGCCCACAACAACACAAGGTGAGGCTTTGTCAACGTGTGTGAATGTTTTGACTTAAAACTTTGGTGACTGCAGGAATTAATATTCTTGGTTCTTTCGGTAAAGTCACGTAGATAGAAAATAAAATAATAAAAATAAATTATTATTTTTAAAAAAATAAAGCAATAAACCCACGACGTTTCGATCGCAGCACAAGTGGTCTTTATCTTATTGAATTTAATCTGTTATTTTTATTTTCTATCTACGTGACTTTACTGAAAGAACCAACAATACGTGCGTCAATGTATCTATCGGTCAAAGACGCTAAGCGCATGCCGCTGTTGACTCTGAATGTGTGGAGGGGAACACCTTCACCACGGGGAGAGAGAGACAGAGACACGGATAGCCTCGGCTATGTTGATTGATCCTCGATTCATTACTTGGTGGAGTGAGGAAGAATTAATGCTGAGCAGATGAAGATGGCCAGGCATGGTTCTGGTCACACCGCCACCTGTTTACCCATGGCAGTGTGTGACAGTGTCAAGTTTGTGTTTGCAGTAAAGTCTATTAACTCTGTTGAACACGGAGGTTATATCAAAACAATAGTTTATTTTTGTTTTCCTCTGGAACGCTTTGTAAGAATGGAAACAGGAGGTGAACACAGCACACACATGCAGCTGAAGTCAGAACTGTTCATCCCAGCATTCAAGGACATCTGAGCCTGGATTCACACCTCTAAGTTGCGATTGAACATTAATTTCTGCATAACACAAATAGTATTGCTATGTCAGCTGAATTTAGCTCTCATAAATATTCCTTTTGTAGTCAGACAGCCGAAATTGTGTGCTTAGAGTTTTGGGTTAACATTCATCTTGAAGATATGAAGGCTTCCAGGCATATTAATGACATTTGCCCTCTCACTGTGTGCCATCACAGCCCGTGGAGAGAAACCCTTCAGGTGCACTCTGTGCGTGAAGGCATTTGCACGTTCATCAAATCTGATGAATTTGAGAAACTTTTTCACTACATCATGAATATATTAATAAGTATAGACGTGTAAGTCACGTGTGCATTCCTGTGTGCCTGACGTGTAGATGGTGTGGATATTCTTTTTTTCTGTCTGCAGCTGACGCTTCCTCTGCAGAATTGTTCTGATGGAGCAAAGGCAGTCAGCGCAGCTCGGTACGACAAGTCAACAATGCGACCAGCGTGCATACAGCACGGACCGGACTGGAAATCTGACACGGCACCAGAGAAGTCACACAGGAGAGAAACCCTTCAAATGTACTGTGTGTGGGAAGGCATTTTCATGGTCATCTGCTCTTAAAAAACACCAGAGAACACACACAGGAGAGAAACCCTTCAAGTGTACTCTGTGCGGCAAGGCATTTTCAGATTCGTCTAATCTTAAAACACACCAGAGAACACACACGGGAGAGAAACCCTTCATGTGCAGTGTGTGTGGGAAGGCATTTTCAGATTAATCTGCTCTTATAAAACACCAGCGAACTCACACAGGAGAGAAACCCTTCAAATGTACTGTATGTAACAAGGCATTTGCATGGTCATCAGTTCTTCAGACCCACCAGAGAACACACACAGGAGAGAAACCCTTCAGGTGCAGTGTTTGTGGGAAGGCATTTTCCCGGTCATCTTCTCTTAAAAAACACCAGAGAACACACACGGGAGAGAAACCCTTCAAGTGCAGTGTGTGTGGGAAGACATTTTCAGATTCATATAATCTTGTAACACACGAGAGAACACACACGGGAGAGAAACCCTTCAAGTGCAGTGTGCGTGAAGGCGTTTGCACATTCATCTGCTCTTGTAATACACCAGAGAACACATACAGGAGAGAAACCCTTCAAGTGTACTCTGTGCGGGAAGCCATTTGCAGATTCATCAACTCTTCGAAGACACCAGAGAACACAAAAGCATCAGAAGATCCACAAGGAGCGGCGTCAGAGTCTGAAATCAGCTTGTGAAAGTCAAAGTGCCGCAATAATCCCATCCCTCATGAAACAAGAACCAGACGAAAATCTCAGCTTGGACACTTTTAAAGGTATAAAGGTGAAATATGAAGAGGTGATGGTGAAATGTGAAGAAGTGATGAGCGAAGAAGTGAAGGTAAAAAGTGAAGATGAAGATTCAACTCCAAAATGGGACCTTTACATCGTAAAGCAGGAGGAGAATTATGACTGTGAATCAGAGTGAGGCAACTCCCAGCAGTTTGTGGAAGTGGAGGTGTGGGTGGACTTGCTCCTAGACAATACAAAGTCAAGTGGAGACCCGGTAGATGTGTAAGCCAGAGACGATGTCGCTACAATAGGTGCACCTTTGTCACAGGCCTTTAATGACAAGAACGTGAAGTTGGACACTCAATTCCTAGGTTCAACCTGCAGAGTAAGAGCGGCCAGCCTTTGTGGGCCCGTGGGTTGGGTAGACCTCTAACCAGGAGCAAGAGCGAATAAGCTCCCAAACATTCACTATGTAATAATAATTGCTTTTACACGGTGCTTGCCGAATCGCCTCAGCAACTCGGAGTTTTGTATCTCATCTCAAACGCTCGAAGAGCATCCCCAAGTAGCAGCTGCCCCTGTGCGGTACAAGGTGGTGGCCCTGCACCGGCCTGCATGTGGACAAGAGCCTGTCATCTTCTTTGGTTCTTTCGGTAAAGTCACGTAGAATGATAATAAAGTAATAAAATAACACAAAAAAATTCTGACGACGTTTCGGCCACAACACAAGTGGCCTTCTTCAGGTGAAAGGAACAAACCTGTCGGGACGACAGACCTACAATGAACGCTGCTAAGATTCTACGTGACTTTACCGAAAGAACCAAAGAAGATGAATCCTTGCAGTCACGAAAGCTTTAAATCGAAAAAAAAGAGCCTGTCAGTAGGGGGCGATGATTGATGTGTCATCTCAGTTGTGTAGTTTGTAGGTAATGTTTAGAATTTGCTACATTTTCATTCAGACGCCAGCATGCAATGGCCTACTCGTTTGAATGACACAATAGTATGTTTTACATACACTGTGAAGCAGACTGCAACTTTTTTTAAAAGCTTCTTGTTAATACGATGTAACGTGATGCAGTATATTTCACTGCAGTAATCGAATTTTGTTAATATGCCTGTCAAGAATTTAGAATGTATACTTGTCTGGTTTTGTGCATACTTGTAACATTTGATCTGTAAGGGTCAAACATTGAACAAGTGATGTTAGGACAAAGTGTGTGTGTGTGTTTGAAAGTAACCTGTACAGAGAACTCAGGTGAGACCCGTTGTTCTTGTGATACAGGTCAAACGGTGTTTTTGTGTTCCACGAAGCATCTGGAGCAACTCATTGTCTTTGAAATAGGTAGCATGCTCGGATCATTCATCAGTTACAAGGCATACCACTTGAAAGTTACACGTATAGGAGGAGGTACATTCTCTACAACACGAATTGTAGTTTTGTCTTACGTGTTGACGTAGATTTTGTCTAACTAGGACTAGAAATGCTCCTTGCTGATTCACGTCTGGATGTTCGTAACCATCGGTTGAAGCAAACCCCCTCTGCTGTTGTTGAGACGCTGTGCACCAATAATAGTCCATCACATTGACGGCCTTCAGGCCAGGGAAGTCACAACATTTGCACACGAAGGACGCATTCACGCAAGTACCCCATGCTCCTTTTGATTTAAAGCTTTCGTGACTGCAGTAATTCATATTCTTAGTTTTTTCGGTAAAGTCACGTTGAAGAGAAACAACAAAATAATAAAATATATATAAAACAATAAAAAATTCTCACGACATTTCGACCATAACTCAAACGGTCATCTTCAGGTGTGTTGGTTTGCATAAATTTATTTTTAAACGGCGCATTTATTTTTTTTATAAAAAACGTTAGCGTCACGCACAGCGATTTGGCAGTTTACCCAGGACTAGTCCATCTATATTTTGAAAAGAGGAGGGGGGAGACGATTTTTTTTATAATGTATGCTGTCTGAAAGCCACTATAAGCGTGAACAATCAATTAAGAACTGAAATGGTTTATCAAATCTTTCCAATGATTGCTAAGATAGAATCCATCTTCTCGGTTGAAATTGTCTCTGTGCTTGTATATGTGGATAGCCTCATGAACGAATCTCTCATGGAAGCCAGATGGCTTACAAAGAACCTCTGTCTTGGAAAAGTCAATGGCATGTGAGCCTACTGAATTAGAACAATGATCTGCTACGGCCGAGGTGTTGGTCCTACCGTGTTTAAGGTCTGCTTTGTGTTCACGAATGCGGTCCGAGACATGGCGTTTGGTTTCTCCAATGTAACTACTACCACAGAGGCAACTTAGTTTGTAGACCAATTCTTCGACCACATCAATTCCATACACCCAGCCATCAGATTTACCATGGAAGTCGAAATAGATGGCAAGATACCTTTTTTGGATGTCCTAATTAAAAAGAGACCTGATGGTCTCTTTGTTAACAACACGCTTGCGTAATGGATTAATATTCTGTTGGGGGTTTTTTTTGTCCTCCCTCCTTTACCAGCCCAGCCAACTCACTCTTTCTCTCTTCCCTTATGTGGCAACTTCTAATTTATACAATTATACTTCCAAATGTGCATATCTTGTCTCCCGCTTTTTTTTCATGTGTTCCAAATAAAGACCAATTACAGTTGGAAAAAAGGAGCGAATGAAGGAGGTGGTGAGGGAATGATGAGCAGAATGAAGAGTCTTGTGATGAGTAGTGGTGGTAGTGTGAGTAGTGGTGGTGGTAGTGTGAGTAGTGGTGGTGGTAGTGTGAGTAGCAGTGGTAGTGTGAGTAGTAGTAGTGTGAGTAGTAGTATTAGTAGTGTGAGTAGTAGTAGTATTAGTAGTGTGAGTAGCAGTAGTAGTGTGAGTAGTAGTGGTGGTAGTGTGAGTAGTGGTGGTGGTAGTGTGATTAGTAGTGGTGGTGGTAGTGTGAGTAGTGGTGGTGGTAGTGTGACTAGTGGTAGTGTGAGTAGTAGTAGTGTGAGTAGTAGTATTAGTAGTGTGAGTAGTGGTAGTGTGATTAGTAGTGGTGGTGGTGGTAGTGTGAGTAGTTGTGGTAGTGTGAGTAGCAGTGGTGGTGGTAGTGTGAGTAGTGGTGGTGGTGTGAGTAGTGGTGGTGATAGTGTGATGAGTAGTAGTGGTGGTAGTGTGATTAGTGGTGGTGGTAGTGTGAGTAGCAGTGGTAGTGTGAGTAGTAGTAGTGTGAGTAGTAGTATTAGTAGTGTGAGTAGTAGTAGTATTAGTAGTGTGAGTAGCAGTGGTAGTGTGAGTAGTGGTGGTAGTGTGATTAGTAGTAGTGGTGGTTGTGTGAGTGGTGGTGGTAGTAGTGGTAGTACTAGTGGTAGTAGTAGTGGTAGTAGTAGTGGTATTAGTGGTGGTAGTCGTGGTGGTAGTAGTGGTGGTAGTAGTGTGAGTAGTGGTGTGAGGCGGCCTGTGGTGATAGTCCACGGACTGAGAGATGGACCTGGCAACTACCAGACCCTGGCACGGAGGGTGAGGGAGGTGAGTGGTGGTGGTGAGTGTGGCGAGTGTGGGGGGAGGGTGGTGAGTGTGTGGTCAGTGAGTGGTGTGTGTGCTGTGTGTGGTCTGTGTGGTGAGTGTGTGCTGGGTTTATGGATCTCTGTGTGATGAGTCTATGGGTCTCTGTGTGATGAGTCTGTGGGTCTCTGTGTGGTGAGTCTGTGGGTCTCTGTGTGATGAGTCTATGAGTCTCTGTGTGGTGAGTCTATGGGTCTCTGTGTGGTGAGTCTATGGGTCTCTGTGTGGTGAATCTATGAGTCTCTGTGTGGTGAGTCTATGGGTCTCTGTGATGAGTCTGTGGGTCTCTGTGATGAGTCTGTGGGTCTCTGTGATGAGTCTGTGGGTCTCTATGTGGTGAGTTTATGGGTCTCTGTGATGAGTCTATGTGTCTTCGTGTGACGATTCTATGGGTCTCTGTGTGATTATTCTATGGATCTTTGTGTGATGAATCTATGGCCACTCAAGCTAATTAACACTGGGACTCACCCCTTACCAAGATGGCCTCTACAAACTCATAGTTCATAGTTCATTTATTTGGTATAGCCCTGTGAGCCATTCGGCTCTTGAATCGGGTGCAACCGCAACAAACAAAAAACATGAACAAGAAAACATCTTAAAGTGATTTTGTGACTGTGCAAACAGAAAATACAGGAAAAAAAATCAAAATATTCCTGAAATAGCACCGTACACCAACGCTGTGTGCAAAAATCCCAGTGGGATGCAAGTCAAACAACAACAACCACAAGACAACTAAGATTAAGGCCATCAGTCTTACTCCGTACTACAATAAACAAAAACATGGCCAAAACAAAAACACTTTTCGAAATCACCAAAATAAAAGCCATAAATGCAATGTAACAGTGATCATAGGGACTGTGACCGAATTTTTAACAATAAACTACATAAATAAATTATAACACCAAAATCTAGGGCCATAATTTAGGCCACTGAATAGCAGTGGCAGCTAGGGTTGTACAACTCCTCTAGAGCAGTTTTGAGTGAAGATCTCATAGGTAGTGATTCAAGTTGCAGTTTATTGGCAATAGCATTCCAGACCCTGAGGGCATCAATAGCAAAAGCTCTTCCTCCAGTTTTTGTACGGCAATAGGGAATGTGAAGCTGGTAAATGAGCGAAGACCTGAGGTCAAATTTGTTCTTTGAAACAGAGAGGAGATCCAGTAGGTAGTCTGCGGAATTTTTTGTAAGTACATCGTGAATAAATAAGATCTGGTGCACAAGCCGTCGAACATTAAGAGATGTTAAGTTTGACCCAATGTAGAGATCACAGTGGTGAGTCCTATATGGGCAGTTCAATGCAAATCTTAAGGCCGAGTGATAGATGGAATCAAGCTTCTTCAGTACAGTACTTGGGGCTGATTTATACACGATGTCACAGTAGTCAAGTAGAGGCAGTATGGTAGCTTTTATCAATTCCAAACGGAACATTCGGGGGAAGCAGTGCTTGTGTCGATACAGAAAACCAATTTTTATTTTTGTCTTTTTACCAATATAGTGAATGTGATCTTCAAAACTAAGTTTTGAATCCAGGATGACCCCAAGATACTTATAGATCTTGACTTGCACATTAACATTGGGACTCACGCCTTACCAAGATGGCCTCTACAAGCTAATTAACATTGGGAATCACCCCTTACCAAGATGGCATCTACAAAGCTATTAACATTGGGACTCACCCCTTACTAAGATGGCCTCTCCAAGCTAATTAACATTGTGATTCACCAGGATGGCCTCTACAAGCTAATTAACATTGGGAATCACCCCTTACCAAGATTGCCTCTACAAACTCATTAACATTGGGACTCACCCCTTACTAAGATGGCCTCTCCAGGCTCATTAACATTGTGATTCACCAGGATGGCCTCTACAAGCTAATTAACATTGGGAATCACCCCTTACCAAGATGGCCTCTACAAACTAATTAACATTGGGACTCACCCCTTACCAAGATGGACTCTCCAAGCTAATTAACATTGTGATTCACCAGGATGGCCTCTGCAAGGTAATTAACATTGGGACGCACTCCTTACCAAGATGGCTTCGTGACGTTAAACAGCCAGCAGCGGCACCTCCCCTACTACCTAGAATGACGTCACGGCCGTCCACACATTGAGTCGGGATTAATGACGTCACGACTCTCCGAGCATTGACGCCTCCCCTACTAAACATGACGTCATGACCCCTATCAATAAACATTGAGACTCCCTCTACTAAAGATGACGTCATGACGCCCGTAAATAAACATTGACCCCAACCCTTCCGAGCGCGGATTAATGACGTCATACAATTACTATCGACAACCCCACCCTCCGGCTCGAGTGTTAATGACGTCATACAATGAACATCGACAGCCCTGCTCGAGTGTTAATGACGTTATACAATTCCTATCGTTACCCCCCTCCGGCTCGAGTGTTAATGACGTCATACAATGAACATCAACAGCCCTGCTCGAGTGTTAATGACGTCATACAATTACTATCGATACCCCCCTCCGGCTCGAGTGTTAATGACGTCATACAATGACCATCGACAGCCCCGCCCCACCTGGAGTCGACTTCCGCGGTTTGTTTTTTTGACAGCGGCCGCCTCGCTCCGCCTGGATAATTTATCTTTCATTCTTAGCGAGTCGACGGGGGAACGAAAGCAGGAGGGAAGGAGGGAGAGGGGAAGGAGGGAGGGAACGAAAGAAGGAGGAACGAGGGAAGGAGGGGGGACGAGGGAACGAAGGAGGGAGGGAGGGGGAAGGAGGGAGGGGGAAGGAAACAAGGAGGAACGAGGCAAGGAATGAAATGGAGAGAACGTCAGGGGCCAGAGTGGTGGTGGTGGCTGCGTTGTTGTTGTTGCTTCCGTTCGTTCCTTGGCTCGCAGCGGTGGCGAGGGAAGGAGGAGGAGCGAATGAAGGAGGTGGTGAGGGAATGATGAGTAGAATGAAGAGTCTTGTGATGAGTAGTGGTGGTAGTGGTGGTAGTAGTGGTGGTACTAGTGGTAGTAGTGGTGGTACTAGTAGTAGTGGTGGTAGTAGTGTGAGTAGTGGTGTGAGGCGGCCTGTGGTGATAGTCCACGGACTGAGAGATGGACCTGGCAACTACCAGACCCTGGCACGGAGGGTGAGGGAGGTGAGTGGTGGTGGTGAGTGTGGTGAGTGTGGGGTGAGGGTGGTGAGTGTGTGGTGAGTGGTGTGTGCTGTGTGTGGTGACTGTGGTGAGTGAGTGAGTGGTGTGTGTGTGCTGGGTTTATGGGTCTCTGTGATGAGTCTATGGGTCTCTGTGTGATGAGTCTATGGGTCTCTGTGATGAGTCAATGGGTCTCTTTGATGAGTCTGTGGGTCTCTGTGTGATGAGTCTATGGGTCTATGTGATGAGTCTATGGGTCTCTGTGTGGTGAGTCTATGGGTCTCTGTGTGATGAGTCTATGGGTCTCTTTGTGGTGAGTCTATGGGTCTCTGTGTGATGAGTCTATGGGTCTCTTTGTGGTGAGTCTATGGGTCTCTGTGTGGTGAGGCTATGGGTCTCTGTGTGGTGAGTCTATGGGTCTCTGTGTTGTGAGTCTATGGGTCTCTGTGTGATGAGTCAATGGGTCTCTGTGTGATGAGTCTATGGGTCTCTTTGTGGTGAGTCTATGGGTCTCTGTGTGGTGAGTCTATGGGTCTCTGTGTGGTGAGTCTATGGGTCTCTGTGTGTGGTGAGTCTATGGGTCTCTGTGTGATGAGTCTGTGGGTCTCTGTGTGGTGAGTCTATGGGTCTCTGTGTGGTGAGTCTATGGGTCTCTGTGTGATGAGTCTATGGGTCTCTGTGTGGTGACTCTGTGGGTCTCTGTGTGATGAGTCTATGGGTCTCTGTGTGGTGAGTCTATGGGTCTCTGTGTGTGGTGAGTCTATGGGTCTCTGTGTGATGAGTCTGTGGATCTCTGTGTGATGAGTCTGTGGCTCTCTGTGTGATGAGTCTATGGGTCTCTGTGTGATGAGTCTATGGGTCTCTGTGTGGTGAGTCTATGGGTGTCTGTGTGGTGAGTCTATGGGTCTCTGTGTGACGAGTATGTGGGTCTCTGTGTGATGAGTCCATGGGTCTCTGTGTGGTGAGTCTGTGGGTCTCTGTGTGGTGAGTCTATGGGTGTCTGTGTGAGTGAGTCTGTGGGTGTCTGTGTGACGAGTCTGTGGGTCTCTGTGTGATGAGTCTATGGGTCTCTGTGTGATGAGTCTATGAGTCTCTGTGTGATGAGTCTATGGGTCTCTGTGTGATGAGTCTATGGGTCTCTGTGTGATGAGTCTATGGGTCTCTGTGTGTTGAGTCCATGGGTCTCTGTGTGGTGAGTCTGTGGGTCTCTGTGTGTTGAGTCCATGGGTCTTTGTGTGGTGAGTATGTGGGTCTCTGTGTGGTGAGTCTGTGGGTCTCTGTGTGGTGAGTCTATGGGTCTGTATGTGATGAGTCTATGGGTCTCTATGGGTCTCATCATGATGATGATACTACTGATGATGATACTACTGATGATGATGATACTACTGATGATGATACTACTGATGATGATGCTACTACTACTGATGATACTGATGATACTACTGATAATGATGATGATACTTCTGATGATGATGATACTACTGATGATGATGCTACTGCTACTAATGCTGCTGCTGCTGCTAGTGCAGGCCCTGCCTGGGACCCCAGTCGTGGTGCTTGGCGCCTTCAGCGATGACGTCAGCATCATGGCTCTCTGGAGGCAGCTCAGGTCTTTCTGGAGGGAGATGGAGCGAGTCAACTCCAGCCACGGACTCACCATCATCTGTGTATCGCAAGGTGGTGGTGGTGATGGTGATGGCAGTGGTGGTGGTGGTGATGGTGGTGATGGCAGTGGTGGTGGTGGTGATGGTGGTGGTGGGGGTGGTGATGGTGGTGATGGTGGTGGTGGGGGTGGTGGTGGTGATGGTGGTGGTGGTGGGGGTGGTGATGGTGGTGATGGTGGTGATGGGGGTGGTGGTAGTGATGGTGGTGGGGGTGGTGGTGGGGGTGGTGATGGTGTTGGTGGTGATGGTGGTGTTGGTGGTGATGGTGGTGGTGGTGGTGGTGGTAGCAGTGGTGGTGGTGGTGATGGTGATGGTGATGTCGGTGGTGATGGTGATGGTAGTGGTGATGGCAGTGGTGGTGGTGGGGGTGATGGTGGTGATGATGGTGGTGGTGGTGATGGCAGTGGTGATGGTGGTGGGGGTGGTGGTGGTGATGGCAGTGGTGGTGGTGGTGATGGTGGTGGCAGGGGTGGTGTGGTGGTGATGGGGTGGTGGTGATGGTGGTGATGGTGGTGGTGATGGTGGTGATGATGTCGGTGGTGATGGTGGTGGGGGTGGCGGTGGTGGGGTGGTGGTGATGGTGGTGGTGGTGTCGGTGGTGATGTTGGTGATGGTGATGTCGGTGGTGATGGTGGTGGTGGTGATGGTGGTGTTGGTGGTGGTGGAGATGGTGGTGGTGTTGGGGGTGATGGGGGTGGTGTTGATGGTGGTGTTGGTAGTGGGGGTGGTGGTGATGGTGGTGGTGGGGTGGTGATGGTGGGGGGGTGATGGTGATGTTGATGGTGATGTTGACGGTGATGTTGATGGTGTTGATGTAGGGGCGATGGTGTGTCGAGCTATCCTCTCCATGGTTCACCATCACAGAGTTCACACCTTCATCTCCCTGGGAGGTCCACTGATGGGAGTCTATGGAGGAGGTGCGGACACACAGACACACACACACAGACACACACACATACAACAACAACAACAACCGCCATTCGCCACTAAGTGGCGGTGACGTCACCACGACGCTTGTGCCAGGCTATGTGCACCCTGAGGCCACGTGAAGTGTCGAACGCCCGCTGGCAGGAGGTCACGGGGCAGACCCAGGTGCCACGGGTCGACTGACTGAGATGACTGGCTGATGCACCACCTGTGCCCCCTACTGTGCCAACCTGCTGTGCTTTAGCCACCCGGCGCTCCGCTCGCTGTTGTGAGCGTCGCTCCTCCGCCCTCCGTTGTTGTTGGAGGGCGACTGCCTCCAACTGCCCAGTAGCATCCTTCACGAGCCTCCTCCACAGAGGCCGATCTTGACACCGCTGGTACCAGTCATCGGCAAGTCCACTCAGCTCCACGTCCTCCTGTACCACATCACTCCATCTCTTCTCTAGCCCGTGCCGCGCCCGCTTAGCCCCCTCAATCCGGCCAAACAAAAGCTGTTTCGGCATGCGGTGGCTGGGCATGCGGGCTACATGACCCAGCCATCGCAGCCTTGCCTGCCGGAGGAGCTCACCGATGGGACCCTGCCCAGATCTTTCAAGGATGTGTGAGCTCCTCACACAATCCAGTCTGGTTAAACCCAGGATGGATCGTAGGCAGGCCAGCCTAAATGTTTCCAACCGGCGAAGATGTTCCATTAGGGGGGTCCACGTTTCGCAAGCGTAGAGAAGGGAGGGAATGACCGTGGCCGAGAAGACCTGAAGCTTAGTGCGGAGCGACAGACCAGGTAGCTTCCACACAGCGTTACGCAACCTATGAAAAGATATTGCCGCTCAACTGATTCGGAGTGAGACCTCTGCTGTTAAACTGGAGCCAGTCATAAGCACACTGCCCAGGTATGGGAAACTCTCCACTCTCTCCACAACTGCCCCATCACCGATTGGGAGTTGTGGGGGTGGAGTGTCCGATGGTACAAAATACCCAGGCAGGTGCTTAGTTTTGGTGGGGCTGATGGTAAGGCCCCACCTCTTAGTGACACGCTCCAGTCTCAGCAGCAGCGTCTCCAACTCCTCCTCTGACTGAGCAGCTATTACCAAGTCATCAGCATACATAACGTGGTTGAGCAATAGGGAGCCATCCCTTGACCGCACCCGGGCATCGATTAGCCTCCCATTATATCTGTACCATATGGAGATTCCCCCGGTACAGCTATTGAAGGCTTCACGAACCACGTGGTCAAAATAGATGTTAAATAATGTGGGAGCCAGAGGACATCCCTGTCGCACCCCAAGGTGTACAGGGAATGGCTCTGACTCCCGGCCACGTAGTTTTACCCGGGCCCGCTCACCATCATGAAGGTCCTTAATGATCGTGAGCAGAGGGTCAGGTACTCCAAAAGCACGAAGAACGACCCAGAGCCCAGGCCTACTGATGGTATCATAGGCCTTGACCAGGTCAATAAAGCAGAGATGTAGGTCTTGTTGGAATTCCCTACACCTCTGCTGTAGCAGGCGGACAGAAAATATGGCATCTGTGCAGGACCGCCCTTTCCTGAAACCGCATTGGGGCTCCGCAAGCCTCTCCTCAGCGTGCCTGGCAAGGCGATGCTGAATAATCCTTGCCAGGACCTTTCCCGGCACACTGAGGAGTGAGATGCCCCTGTAGTTGTTACAGTCTGTGCGGTCCCCCTTCTTAAAAAGGGGGACCACCAGGGCATCCTTCCAATCCTGCGGAACCCGTCCAGTGGTCCAGACTGTTGTTATGATGTCATATAGGGCAGTCTGTGCACAAACGCCACCCTCCCTCAGCATTTCGCTTGGGAGATCATCTCTGCCCGCTGCCTTTCCTGGTCTCAGACTCCGGATCGCCTTCAATACTTCCTCAGCAGATGGCACCTCAGCCAGCCACTCACAGGGGGTGACTTCATCCAATATTTGAGGCACCGCAGCCTCAGCAGGGTCATCCTCACTTTGTGCCACGATGTTTTCCTGGCTGAGGGATTTTCCCTCCCCCAGGACCTCACAGAAATGCTCAGCAAATCTGTGAACCTGTTCCTGGGGGTCGGAAATTGGATCACCGTTTTTTCCCCTAATGATGGTAATAGGTGTGGCGCTGCAGGTTACTTTTTTGATGGAGTTAAATAGAGATTTGTGATCACGGGCCACTGAGGCAGACTCCATCTCCTCAGCAACCCGCGACCACCACCCATCCTTGCAGCACCTCACAGCTCTCCGAACCTCCGAGCGAAGGCTGCGGTAAGCCTCCTCATTCTCTGACGTGGGATTCTGTAGCCGATGACAGTGGGCCTGTCGCTTTTTCTCAACCATCCTGAACAACTCCTCTGTCATCCAGGGTGTCTGGGGAGGTCTGGACCGCGTACCCAAAGCAGCCATTGCAGCTGCATGAGTCACAGTCCTAAACCTCGCCCATTTACCCTCGACATCAGGAGGAGTCGGGGACGATGCCAATCCCAGCCGCAAGCGATGATGAAATTCTCGCTTGCAACTTTCATCAGATAACTGAGACCAGGCCACTTTAGGTTGGAATGGGGTCCTGGGTGTACACCCACCACCGGAGTGGAAGAATGGCAGGCGCATCTTACAGATGACTAGTCGATGGTCAGAGGGCAGATCAGCTCCACGGTAGGTCCTGGTGTCAAGGACATGGGCTCGCATTCGCTGGTCCGTCACTATGTAGTCCAGCAGATGTTCTTGCTTGGACCCGGCATGCATCCATGATGTTGTGTGGATGCGCCGATGCCGGAACAGCGTGTTGGTAATTACAAGCCCATGGGCTGCACAAAAATCTAGCAGCCTCCTACCGTTGTTATTGAGCTGATCTGGCCCATGCCCTCCAATCACTCCAGACCAGGTGCCAGTATCATGACCAACTCGGGCATTGAAGTCACCCAACATGATGACTCTATCCCGAGGGGCCACTTTAGCCAGCACCTGTGACAGGAGGTCATAGAAGGCATCTGACTCATCGGCTTTGCCTGCATCCCTCCACGGATGTTCATCTTCGGTGGGGGCATAAGTAACCACGACCACCATTCCTCGCCTCCGGTTGATGGGAAGGCGAGCCCAAAGTAGCCTGGGGCTTACAGCTTCCCACACCTCACCGCCACGCTCCCACGCCCCCTTCATTCTTTTGTTCAAAAGAAGACCCACACCCTGTTGTTTGGCAGTCTGCTGCCCCGAGTAGAGGACTGTCCACCCCTCATAGTGGCAGGAGCCAGAGCCGGTCCACCGGACCTCCTGAATGCCGCATAGATCCAGGCGGTACCGGTCCAGCTCCCGACAGAGGAGTGGCAGCCTCTCCTCTGCAGTGAGCATTCGAACATTCCACGTGGCCACCCGTAGTGGCTTTTCGTTGTTTCTGGAGTAGCCCCGAGGGTAGGTATTCAATCTCCTGGCTCCGCCAATTGGGGTTTGGCCAGGAGACGTCATAGACGCCTGGCCCCCCGGGGCCTCCGGCACAAGCTTAGTTGTTACATATTTCAGTTTAATTCGTGGTTTTGTGGTAATTAATTGAAGGTGGAGGGGTTACCAGCCCCTCGCACCCGTCCAGAGCCCCCGTTTAGCCCCTGTGGTGGACACATATGCCATGAGGGGAGGAGCCAATCAAAATTGGAACTCCCCCCACAGCGCTGTCCACGACAGAGTTGCCCGTCCGGCACCGCGAGGAGGTAGGGGGTTGTTTTGCCGGACACACATACAGACACACACACACAGACACACACACAGACACACACACACATACAGACACACACATACATATACATACAGACACACACATATACAGACATACACACACACACAGACACACACACATACAGACACAAACACATACATACATACAGACACTCACAGACACACACAAAGACACACACACAGACACACACACAGACACACACAGACACACACAAAGACACACACACAGAGACACAGACACACACATAGAAACACAGACACTCACATAGAGACACAGACACATAGCCACACACAGAGACACTCGCACATAGATACACAGACACACACACAGATAAACAGACAGACACACATACACTCGCACAGACACTCACACACACACAGATACAGACAAACACAGACACACAGACTCAGAGACACAGATTCACACACAGATACAGACAAACATACACAGCACTCACACATACACAGAGACACAGACAGACAGATTCACACACAGATACCCCGAGATATACTCATACAGAGAATTTGTGTCTCACCGTGTATCTGTGTCTCCCCGTGTCTCACCGTGTCTCCCTATGTCTTCCCGTGTCTCAACGTGTCTCCCCCTATCTCCGTGTGTCTCCCCGTGTCTCCACGCCTCTCCCCGTGTCTCCCTGAGTCTCACCGTGTCTCCCCGCGTTTTTCCATGTCTCCCCATGTCTCCCTGTGTCTCCGTGTGTGTCTCACCCTTTCTCCCCGTGTCTCCCTGTCTCCCTGTGTCTCCCTGTGTCTCCGTGTGTGTCTCACCCTGTCTCCCCGTGTCTCCCCGTGTCTCCGTGTATGTCTCACCCTGTCTCCCCGTGTCTCCCCGTGTGTCTCCGTGTGTGTCTCACCCTGTCTCCCCGTGTCTCCCTGTGTCTCCGTGTGTGTCTCACCCCGTCTCCCCATGTCTCCCTGTGTCTCCGTGTGTGTCTCACCCTGTCTCCCCGTGTCTCCCTGTGTCTCCGTGTGTGTCTCACCCTGTCTCCCCGTGTCTCCCCGTGTGTCTCCGTGTGTGTCTCACCCCATCTCCCCGTGTCTCCCCGTGTGTCTCCGTGTGTGTCTCACACCGTCTCCCCGTGTCTCCCTGTGTCTCCGTGTGTCTCACCCCGTCTCCCCGTGTCTCCCTGTGTCTCCGTGTGTGTCTCACCCTGTCTCCCCGTGTCTCCCTGTCTCCGTGTGTGTCTCACCCTGTTTGCCCGTGTCTCCCTGTGTCTCCGTGTGTGTCTCACCCTGTCTCCCCGTGTCTCCCTGTGTCTCCGTGTGTGTCTCACCCTGTCTCCCCGTGTCTCCCTGTGTCTCCGTGTGTGTCTCACCCCGTCTCCCCGTGTCTCCCTGTGTCTCCGTGTGTGTCTCACCCTGTCTCCCCGTGTCTCCCTGTGTCTCCGTGTGTGTCTCACCCTGTCTCCCCGTGTCTCCCTGTGTCTCCGTGTGTGTCTCACCCTGTCTCCCCGTGTGTCTCCGTGTGTGTCTCACCCTGTCTCCCCGTGTCTCCCCGTGTCTCACCCTGTCTCCCCGTGTCTCCCCGTGTCTCCGTGTGTGTCTCACCCCGTCTCCCCGTGTCTCCCTGTGTCTCCGTGTGTGTCTCACCCTGTCTCCCTGTGTTTCCGTGTGTCTCACCCTGTCTCACCCTGTCTCCCTGTGTCTCCGTGTGTGTCTCACCCCGTCTCCCCGTGTCTCCCTGTCTCCGTGTATGTCTCCCTGTGTCTCCCCGTGTCTCCCTGTGTGTCTCCGTGTGTGTCTCACCCTGTCTTCCCGTGTCTCCGTGTGTCTCCGTGTGTGTCTCACCCTGTCTCCCCCTGTCTCCCCGTGTGTCTCCGTGTGTGTCTCACCCTGTCTCCCCGTGTCTCCCTGTGTCTCCGTGTGTGTCTCACCCTGTCTCCCCGTGTCTCCCCGTGTGTCTCACCGTGTGTTTCTCACCCTGTCTCCCTGTGTCTCCGTGTGTGTCTCACCCCGTCTCCCCGTGTCTCCCTGTCTCTGTGTGTGTCTCACCCTGTCTCCCCGTGTCTCCGTGTGTGTCTCACCCTGTCTCCCCGTGTCTCCCTGTGTCTCCGTGTGTGTCTCACCCTGTCTCCCCGTGTCTCCCCGTGTGTCTCAGAGCCTCTGTGGGTTCAGAGCGCCTTCCCCTGGTTGCTGTCCGTGATCTCCGCCCTCTGCTACTGGCGTCTGGGACAGGAGGTGTCCGTTTGTAACTACTGGCACGGTACGCGTGGGGGGAGACTTGTGGGGGGGAGACTCGTGGGGGGGAGACGCGTGGGGGGAGACACCGGGGAGAGATGGGGAGACATGGGGAGACGCGTGGGGGGAGACACGGAGATACGGGGGAGACATGGGGAGACGCGTGGGGGGAGACACGGGGGAGAGATGGGGAGACATGGGGAGATGCGTGGGGGGAGACATGGGGGAGACGCTTGCAGACGCATTGGGGGAGACGCGTGGGGGGGAGATGCATGGGGGGAGACACCGTGAGGTGAGGGGGGAAGAGACACGGGGGAGATTCTGGGAGATGCGAGGAGACACGGGGGAGACACGGGGGAGACACGGGGGAGATGCTGGCAGATGCGTGGCGGGAGACGCGTTGGGGGGAGACGCAGGGGAGACGCGGGGAGATATGGGGAGACATGGGGGAGAAACGGGGGAGACGCAGGGGAGACACGAGGGAGACACGGGGGAGACACAGGGGAGACGCGGGGAGATATGAGGAGACACGGGGAGACACGGGGAGATGTGGGGACACAGACCCAGTGATCCATGCTCATGTCTCTCTCCTCTCCCACCCCAGACCCAACCCAGCAGCAGCGTTACCTGCAGAAGAACCTGTTCCTGCCCATCATCAATAACGAGACGCCTCACCGCATGGCTCACGGTGATGGGCACACACACAGACGCCATCTTGCTTAGGGGACGGGCTGCCATCTTGGTCAGGGGATGGGCTGCCATCTTGCTCAGGGGACGGGCTGCCATCTTGCTCAGGGGATGGGCTGCCATTTTGCTCAGGGGACAGGCGGCCATTTTGCTCAGGGGACACGCGGCCATCTTGCATCGTGCTCAGGGGACGGGCTGCCATCTTTGTAAGGGGCGGGTTGCCATCGTACTCGTCAGGATCGGGAGATCGAACCCACGACCTCTCGTGTACCAGGTGATGTAGTCAACATCTCCTAGCCACTGTGATGATGATGAGACAGAGATGCAGACTTGGTCTTGGATCGAACTCACATACCAGGCGAGGTAGTCAACATTTCACCACAAAGAGAGCGAGAGACGCAGACTCGGGGTCCGAGATCGAACCCACGAACCTCCCGCGTACCAGGCGAGGCAGTCAACATCCTCCCTCCTCCCTCTGCAGTGTTCAAGAGAAACTTTGTGCAGCTGAGGCGTCTCGTGCTGGTAGGAGGCTCGGGGGACGGGGAGCTGAGACCGTGGCAGACGAGGTGAGGTCCCTCTATGGGCTTTATCCGCTGCTGGATTGAAGGCGCACCCGGTGCGGTGCCGGTACGGTGCCGGTGCGGTGCTGGTGCGGTGCCGGTGACAGTGCGGTGACAGTGCGGTTCGGTTGCTGATGTGGTAGTGGCGGTGGTGGTGGGTTCATTGTTAAAACGGTATGAATAGGCTGAAGATGATGGTTATGATGACGGTGGTGCTGATGATTCTGATGACGGTGGTGCTGATGATATTGATGATGATGTTGATGGTGGTGCTGATGATGATGGTGGTGGTGCTGATGATGCTGGTGGTGGTGCTGATGATGGTGGTGGTGCTGATGATGATGGTGGTGCTGATGATGGTGGTGCTGATGATGATGTTGATTATGATGATGTTGCTGCTGATGATTCTGATGACGGTGGTGCTGATGATATTGATGATGATGTTGATGGTGGTGCTGATGGTGGTGGTACTGATGATGATGGTGGTGCTGATGATGATGTTGATTATGATGATGTTGCTGCTGATGTAGATGATGATGTTGATGATGCTGGTGATGGTCCTGATTATGTTGATTATGATGTTGGTGATGTTGCTGTTGCAGTTTATTTGGATTCTTTGACAGCAACGCTTCTACAGTTATCGACATGGTCAATCAGCCTGTAAGAGACTCACACACACACTTACATACACAACAACAACCGCCATTCGCCATTACATACACACACACTCATACACTCATACACACACACTTACACAACAACAACAACCGCCATTTGCCACTAAGTGGCAGTGACGTCTCCACGACACTTATGCCAGGCTATGTGCACCTTGAGGCCACGTGAAGTGTCGAACGCCTGCTGGCAGGAGGTCACGGGGCAGACCCAGTTGCCACGGGTCGACTGACTGAGATGACTGGCTGATGCACCACCTGTGCCCCCTACTGTGCCAACTTGCTGTGCTTTTGCCACCCGGCGCTCCGCTCGTTGTTGTGAGCGTCGCTCCTCTCCCCTACGTTGTTGTTGGAGGGCGACTGCCTCCAACTGCCCAGTAGCGTCCTTCACGAGCCTCCTCCACAGAGGCCGATCTTGACACCGCTGGTACCAGTCATTGGCAAGTCCACTCAGCTCCACGTCCTCATGGACCACATCACTCCATCTCCTCTCTAGTCCGTCCCGCGCCCGTTTAGCCCCCTTTATCCGGCCGAACAAAAGCTGTTTCGGCATGCGGTGGCTGGGCATGCGGGCTACATGACCCAACCAACGCAGCCTTGCCTGCCAGAGGAGCTCACCGATGGGACCTTGCCCAGCTCTTTCAAGGATTTGTGAGCTCCTCACACAATCCAGCCTGGTTAAACCCAGGATGGATCGTAGGCAGGCCAGCTTAAATGTTTCTAACCGGTGAAGATGTTCCATTAGGGGGTTCCACGTTTCGCAAGCGTAGAGAAGGGAGGGAATGACTCTGGCCGAGAAGACCTGAAGCTTCGTGCGGAGCGACAGACCAAGTAGCTTCTACACAGCGTTACGCAACCGATGAAAAGATAATGCCGCTCGACTGATTCGGAGTGAGACCTCTGCTGTTAAACCTTAAAGAGGGGGACCACCAGGGCATCCTTCCAGTCCTGCGGAACCCGTCCAGTGGTCCAGACTGTTGTTATGATGTCATGTAGGGCAGTCTTTGCACAAACGCCACCCTCCCTCAGCATTTCGCTTGGGAGATCATCTCTGCCCAGTGCCTTTCCTGGTCTTAGACTCTGGATCGCCTTCAGTACTTCCTGAACAGATGGCACCTCAGACAGCCACTCACAGGGGGTGACTTCTTCCGATATTTGAGGCACCGCAGCCTTGGCTGGGTCATGCCCACTTTGTCCCATGGTATTATCCTGGCTGAGAGATGTCCCCTCCCCTAGGACCTCACAGCAATGCTCATGAAATCTGCAAACCTATTCCTGGGGGTCGGAGATTGGATCACTGTTCTTTCCTCTGATGGTAATAGGTGTGGCTCTGCAGGTTACTTTTTGATGGAATTAAAGAGCGATTTGTGATCGCGGGCCACTGAGGCAGACTCATCTCCTCAGCAACCCGCGACCACCACCCGTCCTTGCAGCGCCTCATGGCTCTCCGAACCTCTGAGCAAAGGCTGCGGTAAGCCTCCTCATTCTCCCGACGTGGGATGCTGTAGCCGATGAGAGTGGGCCTGTCGCTTTTTCTCAGCCAGCTTGAACACCTCCTCTGTCAGCCAGGGTCTCTGGGGAGGTCTGGACCGTGTACCCAAAGCAGCCATTGCAGCCTCATGAGTCACAGTTCTAAACCTCGCCCATTTACCCTCGACATCAGGAGGAGTGGGGAACGATGCCAACCCCAGCCTCAAGCGATGATGAAATTCTTGCTTGCAACTTTCAACAACTAGCTGAGACCATGCCACTAAGGGTTTGAATGGGGTCCTGGGTGAACCCCCACCACTAGAGTGGAAGAATGGCAGGCACATCTTACAGATGACAAGTCGATGGTCAGTGGGCAGATCAGCTCCACGGTAGGTCCTGGTGTAAAGGACATGGGCCCGCATCTGCTGTTCCGTCACGATGTAGTCCAGCAGATGTTCTTGCTTGGACCCAGCATGCATCCATGATGTTGTGTGAATGCGCCGATGCCGGAACAGCGTGTTGGTAATTACAAGACCATGGGCTGCACCAAAAAACTAGCAGCCTCCTGCCGTTATTGAGCTGATCTGGCCCATGCCTTCCAATCACTCCAGACCAGGTGCCAGCATCATGACCAACTCGGTCATTTAAGTTTCCCAACAAGATGACTCTATCCCGAGGGGCCACTTTAGCTAGCACCTGTGACAGGAGGTCATAGAAGGCATCTGACTCATCGGCCTTGCCTGCATCCCTTCACGGATGTTCGTCTTCAGTGGGGGCATAAGTAACCACAACCAACTCTGGTTGATGGGAAGGCGAGCCCAAAGTAGCCTGGGGCTTACAGGTTCCCACACCTCACCGCCACGCTCCCACGCCCCCTTCATTCTTTTATTCAGAAGAAGAGCCACAACCTGTTGTTTGGCAGTCTCCTGCCCCGAGTAGAGGACTGTCCACCCTTCATGGTGGCATGAGCCAGAGCTGGTCCACCGGACCTCCTGAATACCACAGAGATCCAGACGGTACCGGTCCAGCTCCCAACAGAGGAGTGGCAGCCTCTCATCTGCAGTGAGCGTTCGAACATTCCATGTGGCCACACGTAGTGGCTTTTTGTTGTTTCTAGAGGAGCCCTGAGGGTAAATATTCAATCTCCTGGCTCCGCCAAATGGGGTTTGGCCAGGAGATGTCATAGACGCTTGTCCACCCGGGGCCTCCGGCACAAGCTTATTAATAAATAAATAAACACATAAATAAATCCCCCGTGGTTTAACGGTAATTAATTGAAGGTGGAGGGGTTACCAGCCCCTCGCACCCGTCCAGAGCCCCCATTTGGCCGCTGTGGTGGTCACAAATGCCATGAGGGGAGGAGCCAATCGGAATTGGCAGCGTTGCCCGTCCGGCACCACGAGGAGGTAAGGGGTTGATTTGCCAGACATACACACACACTTACACACTCATACACTCACTCACACACTCGCAGACCCACTCACACACTCACTAACTCTGTATCTTTGTGTATCTTTATCTGTGTGTATGTGTCTGTATATATAATATATCTGTGTGTCGCTGTATATGTGTGTCTGTGTGTGTATGTGTGTACCTGTGTGGGGAGCGATAGTGTAGCGGTTAGCGCTACGCTGCGCTATGAACCTGGCGACCCGGGTTCGATTCTCGCTCACAACCAACACCAGTGTCGATTATCTGAACCGGTCCTGGGCTTCCCCTAGATCGACTCAGCCTGAAATGAGTACCTGGTGCGGTGTGTAAACATTGCCACTAGGGAGACAAAGGCGGTCGGGCGTGGTGCTGGCCACCCACCCCGTGTACCATTTCGGCCTTCATAGGTGCTCGCTAACAGCACTTGCCCCTACAGTCTGTTAAGGCTATATGGGGGATCTTTGTCTTTTATCTTTGTGTGTACGTGTGTGTATGTATGTGTGTATGTATCTGTATTTATAATATATCTGTTTGTATCTGTGTGTCTGTATGTGTCTTTGTATCTGTGTGTCCGTGTCTACGCATCTGCATATAATGTATCTTGCGTGTATGTGTGTATCTGTATATAATGTGTGTATCTGTGTGTGTCTCCATGTGTTGTGTGTGTCCGTGTGTACGCATCTGCGTATAATGTATCTTGTGTGCATATCTCCCAAGCGCCACTTGCTGCTGGTGGCCTGCTTACACTACCTGGGGTACCTTTACCTGTGCCCCCCTCTTCCAGGTCTACGTCCAGGATCTGTTTGGCCTGCGGACGCTGGACAGGAGGGGAGGTCTGGTCACCTGCTCCGTGCCAGGGGTGGTGCACAAGGCGTGGGTCCATAGCGAAACGGCCTTCGTGCGATGTATACAGCCTCACCTCACGTAGACAGAGACCCGGGGAGAGAGACACGGGCAAGCAGACGCGGGGAGAGGTAGACACGGGGAGAGGGAGACACGGGGAGAGAGAGAGACACGAGGAGAGAGAGACAAGGAGATATGGGGAGACACGGGGAGAGAGACACGGGGACAGAGACACAGAGACATGGGGAGAGAGACACGGGGAGACACAGCGAGAGAGAGACACAGAGAGAGAGAGAGACACGGGGAGGAAGACAGGGGTAGTATGTGTCTGTGTGTCTGTCTGCATGCCTGTCTGTGTGTGTCTGTGTGTCTGTCTGTGTGTCTGAGTGTCTGTGTGTGTCTGTGTGTCTGTCTCTGTGTGTGTCTGTGTGTATGTGTGTGTAGAGATAGGGGTAGGAGTAGAGCGTTCATTTTGCTTCAGATGTCTCAATGGGGTTTAAATTCCCCCCCTGGGTAGAATCCACGTCAGTTACTGTCACGTCACGGCCATTTTCATAACGTTACAGGAACGCACGCACACACATACACACCCACACACACGCACCACGCACACACACACGCACCACACACACACCACACACCCACACACCCACACACACGCACCACACACCACACACACGCACCACACACACACCACACACACGCACCACACACACACCCACACACACGCACCACACACCCACACACACACGCACCACACACACACACACGCACCACACACACGCACACACATACACACCCGCACACCCCACACACACGCACCACACATACACACCCACACCCCTCACACACCCACACACACGCACCACACACACCCACACACACGCACCACACATACACACGCACCACACACACACACCACACATACCTAACCAGTCCGTGTGGCCGCGTGTAAGAGCCTGTCCTGCAATAAAGTTAACTATAAATACTTGCCGGTCCGTTTCATTTTTATCTAAAACGCTGCCCAGGTCACCAACGACTGCACAAAAACAAAACATTTGGGTCCACGTTAAGAATGACCTGCGTCACCGTCATGTAATCAATATTACTGGCCGCAGAGCGGGGGCTGAACAGTGCTGCCCTTGCCTCTTTGGACCAGAGGTCACTGCAAGGGATGTGTCAGAAGTAGCTCTGTGGTATCCAATTCCGTGGGCCAGCCAACGTGAAAACGAAAGGTTGCACTGCTTTGCGAGAGATTGGAATACTTAAAGTCTCAAGATACCGATCGAGATAAAATGACATTTCATCTAAAGCTGTGCTAGTTTTAAAAAAAAGAAAAAGATTTGCCAAACACAAATGAGGGACTCCTGAATTAGCTTCTTGTCATCCAACTGCCGTCTGTACCCTGTCTTTTGGAAGACCAGCAGGCACTTGCTGTTGCCTGGCAATTCCACCAGAATAGAACGGGGGTAAGAAAAAGTTAAAGTACATTTTTAAAGATGGACCTCGTTCATACTGGTCAGTGCACACACCACACCTGATGTATATAACCTATATTCGCATTCTAATGTTACATTTCAGATAAACGGAGCAAAGAAACGAACACCTACAATACAAAGGTTTAAAAAGATAGTATGCTTTTGAAATTGAAACGGCGCCACGAATTGCAGCAACTGATCAAACTGCCCAAGGTGCAAGGGGTGGGTGAGTAGCTGAACTCGGACTCGCCATCCTCTGGAGACGCAAGCCATTGGCGAGCGCCAGCTGCTGGAGCATGCTGACATCCTGCAGTCCCCACTCCGGGTTCCTGGCACGACAACCACAGGGGCTAGCAATCCTCACCTGCCATCAACGCCCATCCACCCACCCCGCCAGCGATGTGGCCCGCGTGGAGCTAGCTCTGAACACAAGCGCCATGACCAGCTAGAAGGACCCCATGGGGCAACCACCAAGCACATCGCTACCGCCTCCAAACACATCACTCGCATGGATCGGTTAACTGTGGGAAACGCCTATAGACTTCAGCAAACGAGGCTGCTAATCACGATGCGGTGGAACGTTTGACATTCATATATTTTATTCAATAACTATAGTAATTTAAAGCCACTGCTAGACGAAGCCATTGCCACAGTATGCGTATTATGGTTGTTTGCCCATCTTCACCACACTACTGGCCAGTGCGGGATTGACGGAGTGAGGCCCAGGACCGGTTCTGATATCACTTGCCACCGATGTTAGCCATGGCCTGGAATGGAACTCGGGTTGACGGTTCTAAACCGCAGTACGTCGACCGCCGTGCCATCAGTCCACCCGCCAATCGTGGAGTACAATTTTAACCCCGTTATTTCAACAAGGTCCATTCTGCATGCATACATTAAAATATTTAATAAAATATTCAATGGAGTACAGCCTAGGCGTGGCCAAGAGCCTTGGAAGACCACAGACGGTAGACAGTGGATATCAGCACCCATACCGGTCGCGTACTTGGCCAGAGGCGAGACAATGTGCTCCCTTATCAATCACCCACCAGCATGGTGAGGTATGGTCAAACAACAACAACAACAACCACCGTGTGACACTCCTCAACTACAACCCCCGGTACCCAGAAGCTCTGAACCCACCAGCCGTGGCGTTGGTCACGATGTTGATGGCTCTGCTGGATGAACGAAAGCTTTGCCGAACCGCGAGCAGAATCGGCGAGGGAATGCTGAGCTCACCTCTCGCGCAAGACGGCGTCAAGATCCGCGTTGCTCTGCGGGAAGACGATCCCGTTCACTTGCGTAAGGCTGCGTGAGGAGGAGTTCAAACAGCCGTGAGCGCCTCTGCTCTTGTTTAACCCGGTGAGAACTAAGGCTGCTGCGTGAGGAGTGAAAACCGCTGTTGGCAAGCGTCATTTTTATGAACCTGCTGAGAACACCAAGCGATCAGGATGAGTCTCGTCTGCACGGGTGACCTGCGGCAGAAGTCTGCCAGTGGACCAGTGCCCGCCACGCGTCATCCCGATTTGAGCAATTTGCCGGCGATTCTCTGATTTGCAGCGTGCGGCGAGCACGCGGCCCTACTCTTGTTTAGAACGACGTCACGGGATCTTTGCCTTCCACTGTGAAGCAGGCGGTGCACATCTATGGTCTATACACCCGCAGTATTAACCAGGGTGGCTGCGTGTAGGAGGGGAGGGGGAGGGAGTGGTTTAAACGATGGACCTCTGCAACAAAAACAGCAAATCCGTTAGCGCTCGGTCACGCTCGGTAGCGGACGTACCCCTTGCAGAGCCAGGAGGCCGCTGGGCTTGAGCAGAACACCAGCATTGCTGAACAGACCCTGGAGGAGCACGCAAAGACGAATATTCCCCATGTATGCTACACGGAGTGTTAAGGCAAGCGCTTGCTGGAAAACGGCAATGAAGGTGGGCACGGCGCACGGGGGTGGTGTTGTGGCCAGCGCCGCACGCACGTGTGCACACGTGTGCGTGTGCACACGCACGCACGCACACATGCATGGCACGCGCAGTGCGCACATACACACGCTTGTGCGTGCGTGCATACGCACGTACATGCATGGCACGCGCAGTGCGCACATACACACGCTTGTGCGTACATGCACACACACGCACAAGCATTTAACCAAATGAGAAATCACGAGACCAGGACACAGTCTGCGTCACGAAAATAAACAAAAGCTAAAATAAAAAAAATAAACTACAGCTTGGAAAGAAATGTTTAAAAATCGGAGAGAAATTTACTTCCACATGAGAAATGGAACAAAAATTACATGCACATAAATATATAAGTAAAGTAATAAGTTGCAACATCAGTTGACTCGGGCAGATTAGACTTATAATTGTAGAATGACGCACAAAGACCCCCCCCCCCCCTTATAAGGTCTTTAGCAGCCTGTCGGGGCCAAGTGCTGTGAGCCAGCACCTACAGAGGCCAGCACTGCGCATGAGGGAGGAGTGGAACCAAGACCACGGCCGCCTTTGTCTTCCCAGTGCCGATGCCGACACAAAGGACGGCCAAGGCACCGCGCTCAAGGCCGAGTAGACCCCAGGGGAGGCCTAGGACCACTTCAGGCGTTCCTCACCGATGTTGGCCATAAGCCACAGCCGTGTGTACGTAGGCACGGACACATTCTCCAATAGACACGCAATCAGAGCAGTGAGCAGGGTGGCCATTGCCAAACTAAACACTGGAGCTCCGGGCCACAGGGCAATTAACGTGAAAGGCACGCAAGTGACGAGCTGCTCATTTGGTCAAACCTAGAGTCGCCGTGACCTGGCGATGCTGCGATGTATCGCGACAATATAAGTTCCGTTTTCATGACGGTAGTCATTCGGTGATTATCTTTGCGCGTATATTTTGTTCTAAAACATCGCATTTCCTGACGAAACGTTTATGAAATAGCAAACCCAATGGTTAATGAAGCAAGCAAACATTCTATTATCCGTGAAATTAATGCTGTGTAACACGTTTTCATGGGTATATGACGTGGCGATTCTATTATGTAATCAACTTCCGTAGTTAATTTGCCCCTTCTGTTACTTTCCGTGTAACTGTCAGCACGTGTTTGCAGCATTACGGCGGGCACAGGCTGAGCGAACTGTGGTTGAATAACTATTGCGCAATCTCTATTCGCACCGAGACCGAAACAAGTTTTAAAAAGGCGCAAGATAAAAGCGAATCAACGAGTAAAAGTGACTTTGCGAAAAAACCGTCATCGCAAAACGTGTCACGTGGCACTGCCATCTGTCCGCCACATTGAATCCGCAGCTGAATGAAGGCTTCCCTGCGATGTGTCTGCTGCACTCGTCGTGCCAAAGAGCACACAGCGCATTGTGGGGCGCAAGGCAGCTTGAGTGTCTTACGGATCTCAATACCTACGTAGTTACTTTAACTTGACGCTTGTTTACCCAGGAGCGTGTAACTTGGGCGCGAATACTTTTTCAGGAAAGCCCTGCCAAACTCTTTGGTTCTATTCGGTAAAGTCACGTAGGTAAAAAAATAAAACAACAACAAAAAATCACGACGTTTCGGCCACAACACAAGTGGCCTTCATCAGGTGAAGGGACCGTGCTGTCATGAGGAGAGCGTTGTCCTCGTGACAGGACAGGGCTGTCCTCGTGACTTTACCGAAAGAACCAAGAATATAATTACGTGTTGTTAAAGGCACTGCTCTGCGTGCGGGAGGGAGACGGAGTAACCCAGAGAAAAAAAAACTCGAGCGGATGATGGGATTTCACTCTTAAGTGGCACGCAGATCGATTCAAGAAGCCAATTTGCTGCACAGCTTTCTTTTGGCCACCTTGCAGTCAGGCAGATTTGGGCATTTAACAAATCTGCGATCCACCAACCGTGCTTCAAAACCACAGGGATGCGCCACAATGCCCGGTTGCTTAACGTGGCCTTAAAGTGCACGTAGCTTGGCACAAGCGTCGTGGTGACATCACCGCTGCGCAGTGGCGAATGGCAGGCGTAGTTGTTGGCAGCTTAATGCCTCAGCACGATTTCAGTTTTTCTTTCCTAACAAACTGTAACAGTGGAATAGGACTGTGGATGTCATTATTGTTTTGAATTCTGCACGTAAGAAGCAATTGCTTTTTCACTCATACATACGCCGTGGTGGAGCGGTGGGGCACTGGTTGACGTACTGAATTTTTTACCCGGTGACCAGACTCGGATTCGCTGCCACGGCTAACTGGTCCTCTGCCTTTACCAGCCCTTACTGACCATTGTGGTGAAGTATGGTCAAACACACCCCCAGAACTGTACGTACGTGTGATGAACTTCTATTCGCACCGTACGTAGCCAACCGCGCTAATCGAACACGCCATGGGGAGGCTTTCATCCATCAGGGAATTTACAAACGGCTGAAAATTATTATCATGGTTACATACTGCATGTTATTAGTTCTTGTAAATTATGCAGCCACTGTAAACTCCACATACACCACTGGCGCCAACTGAGACTTCAAGGATTACTTCTCATGCGAATTGCTGAACGTGTGAATGGCATCACATCCCAATGCACGGCCTGGCTCTTGAACATATTCTTGAGACTCAAGGAGGTTTTCCTGAATGCATCAACATATTACTGGGGGTGTAAACGATTCATCCATTAACGTGTGTGTGTGAAAATCGATTTTTTCTATAAATCACATTCGTTGTATGTCAGTTGGTCACGTGACCCCTGCTGCCACTAGAGGCGCGACATTCAGAGGCTTAAAAAAAATGTGTTGAGTGCAATCGCAACCTCGAATCGCAAACAGGGCGAATGTTCATGTTCAAGGTGAATGCCCTGATGATGGCACGATTGTGGTGAGTAAAATCTTCCCCGATCTAAATACGTGCTTCCGATCGAGTAGCAGGAGACCTCGTTGACAAAAAAAAAAACCACGCAGTTTATTTCGGTTTTGCACTCGATTTATCAAGATTGCAGCTCTTACGAATGTAAATCTTCGGTTTGACTGCCATGCAACAATCCCATTGCAATGCATAGAAAGTGCGCCCCCTACTGTGTAAAGGTAAAAAGGGCACACGAAGGTTTCTTTGGTAAAAGTCCTGTAAAAATATAAATTCTGCAACTATTCCATGACACATGGGGTGCACTGCTCTAACATCCTGTCTCAAGGCATTGCTGCCAATAGCACACGGGAAGAACGCTAAACTAAACTATTGTTTATTTTACCGGGTGAGTCCCACTGAGCTACGTAGCTCTTTTACTGAAGCAACCTGGCCACACATACAGCTCGACAAAGTGGCTTCTAAGGTGGGAGTTTATCGCAGCCAAATACTCTAAACGCGTGTTTCCAAATGCGGAGGGGAAAACCGGAGGTCCTGGTGAGAATTTCACGCGACCACGGGGAAAACATGGAAATTCCAATTATGTGTAGTGCATCAGGATTGGGATCGAACCCACGACCTTTGACATACCAGGCGAGGGGGTTAACATCTCTCCACCGTGGCAATACTGAGGGAGCAAGACCCAAACTGTGAACAAATAGAAACGTTCTTTGGTTCCATTCGGTAAAGTCACGTAGGTAAAAAAATAAAACAATAAAAAAATCACGACGTTTCGGCCAAAACACAAGCGGCCTTCATCAGGTCCTCTGGACAGTCCGGTCCCTTCACCTGATGAAGGCCACTTGTGTTGTGGCCGAAACGTCGTGATTTTTATTGCTTTATTTTTTTACCCACGTAACTTTACCGAATAGAACCAAAGAGTATGGATCCCTGCAGTCACGAACGCTTCAAATCTCTTTAAAGAAACGTTGCTTGATTCCATGAGGCTGAACTCACGTGTGCATTTGGATGCCTTCTCTCAGCGAGTCAGGCAAACACATGTGTGCAATGGTGCAGGTGCAGGGGGTGAGGCTCGAGCAAGGAGGAGGTGGGGAGGAGGACCGTGGGGAGACCCTCGCATCCATCTCAGCTGACGGTCGTGTCACCCGCTAGGCCGTCCGCAGAGGCCTTGACTGCCAGGGTGAGACGCGGACACACACACACACGGCGGTATCGTGCGGCGTGTGCGCGTGTGGAATTATCGCCGTCAGTTGAGCAACGGTCTTTTCAGTTGTGTTGTAACGCGCAGTAAAACCTAATGTCTAACACGCACACACACACGCGCGTCAGATCTGACGAGGCTGAAGCAGGGAACGTAAGGATGAGGATGAGGCGCTCATTTGGAGGCTGGCTCGTGGAACCTGCGTCGACTTCCATCCTCAGAGTACGCATGCCTAATTGAATCCAGTTCAATAACTAAACTATTAAACTACTATTTAAATTTGTTTTTTGTTTACCACGTAAGGCCCACTGAGTGTGGAAATTTATAGCAGCCAAATACTCTTAAACGCGCGGTGACGTTGATCCTAAATACGGAGGGAAAAACCAGAGGACCCGGAGAAAAATCCACGCGACCACAGGGAGAGAGAGAGAGACACCGCAAACTCCAAGCATACAGCAGCAGCAGCAGGCGTCGTCAGGGTTGGGGTCCAACCCGCGACCGCTTGTGTACGAGGCGAGGCAGTTAACATCCAGTGGTCATCATCACCACTGAGGCCACCGCGCCTCACCATCACTCTCCTCCTCATGCCGGTTATGCGACCGGACATTTCGTTGACGAGCCCTACCGTCGACGAATCCAAGCGAGGCAAGCGAGCGGCCCGCACATTGAAGCGTCTGCGTGTACGCGTGTACACGCTCACCTGCGCGTCTGTGTGTACGCACGGACGCGCTCACCTGCGCGCGTTCATCTCTGCGTGCGCTCGCACTCATGAGCGCACGTGCAAGGACGGCGACGTGCACCTGGCCCGGGCACGGAGGAGGGCTCCGTCCACAGGTGCACGTGCTCTTGCAGCGAGCAGCACCTGCGCAGCGGCCCCGCTCACCAGGTGAGGCGTACGCCCCCACAACGCCACGCGCCAGGCTGCGCACGGCCACCATTTGCTGCGTCTGCTGCCATCTCTCACGTTCCAACGCTCTTTCCCCCGTTGCGCATTTCAACTTTTTTTTTGTTATCCGAAATATCCATTGGCTCACGATGTAAGTCACCTACGTGACTTTACCGAATAGAACCAAAGAGTGTGGATCCTTGCGGTCACGAAAGCTTCAAATCTAGAAGAGATGTAAAGCGCTTCAAGATATTTGATCTATTTATCCATTAATTTTAGTTTCGCGGAAAAGTAATCGTCAGTGACATCACGGTGCGCATTTTTTTGCTATCCGACATCGTATTTTATGGTGCGACGTCACAATGGTCATCGTCCTCCGTGCTCATCGTGTGCTATTCTCTACGCCGCGACTGCGCCCTTTGCCACCACATCAGAAACAGTCGAGGCAGAGGGTGAGCGTCACGACTGCTGTGTGTCACATTGCAAGCGAAACACCGATGTCGTTCTGGGTGGTGCCATGGCCCAGCGGTAACACGCTCGCCGCTCGGTGCAGAGGTTCGCGGTTCAAATCCAGCGGGGGCCACCCTGGTTATATTACTGTGGACGTATTATTACTACGCGCCATCGGCTACACCATGTCACGGTCAAATCCCGCGACATCATTCGCAAGAGGAGGCCATTGTGTTCCATTGGCGTCATGGCCCCGCAAATCACTCTGTCGGAATAGACGCAGCGATCATCGCCCCCTACGGCAAGAACTTGGCAAAGGAGGTCTAATGATGTAGATGCTCACCCCGAGCCCTCATTACTTTGATAGCGGCATTGTCTTTGAGCTGTGTGACGTCTTCTGGCGTCATCTGGTCGAGCACCAATTGGGTCGAGGCTCAAAAAGAAAGCCGTCACTTGGTGTGGACCAATCAGTTTCAAGGACAATGCATCATATATTATCATAGTGTGTTTTTTGTTTGCATTTTGACTGCAGGTATTGTGGTTAATGCAGTGACATGAATCCTTGTAAAAAGGTTTCAGTTTTGTTGCCAGAAAAAAGGGGAAAAACCCTCTTATTATTACAACTTGGCAGGATCTTCCTATGCAAGTCACACGGCACTCGGTGAACACAAGTGCAGCAGTAGTAGTAACAATAAAATGACGAGCTGAATTTCTACCGGGCCTGAAGCAATCAGACCCACGCCGTGCAGATCCGTTCCTGAGAAGGCCAAGCCCAGCTCAGGTTTCTCCCCCGGGCCACTGGCTCGACCCCTACCTTCCGCCCCCCTCCTCGCCATCACGGCGGAGAAGTGATCAGAATTGAAGGTTCAATGCATGTTTGGGGTTAGCCGGTGTTACCCCCGCCCCCCCCCCCCCCCAAAGCTTTCGTTTTTTTAGCTCTTTCGGTAAAGTCACGTTGAAGGGAAACAATAAAATATATAATATATATAAAACAATAAAAAATTCTCACGATGTTTCGACCATAACACAAACGGTCGTCATCACGTGTGTCGTTTGTGTTATGGTCGAAACGTCGTGAGAATTTTTATTGTTTTATGTATATTTTATTATTTTATTGTTTCCCTTCAACGTGACTTTACCGAAAGAGCTAAGAATATGAATTACTGCAGTACGAAAGCTTTAAATCAAAATTTCGTTTTTTTACGTCGCTTTCGAGATTTTTCCGCATTCACTTTTTTGAACGTTGAAAAACGCGGATCCGTGAGTCGACATAACCGACAGACGCCGTTAGCAAACGCACATCTTTGCCGTGAAGCCACGAGGCTTTCCGAGGGTCGGGCCCCGCTCAGAGTGGCTGGAGCCCCCCGCCGTTGGCGAAGTGGGCCATGCGGCCCACGTGAAATGATGACGCCGAAAATTACTCGGGCAGAGCTCGTGGATTTTCGTGGGAATTTATGATTTGCGACTGTGCGTTCGTGTCTGAACTTGCCTGCATTATCACCAGCTGTGGTCTCAACAGGGGTTTCCCCCCGGGTGTGTAATAAAGTAAACCTGTCAACCTAAAATAACCATTTGTCACGTTAGACGTGGCTTAAAAACGTGCGTTGACGGAGACAAACTTGTACGCACGCACGTTGAACTTCTTTAGCACCGTACGTAGCCAACCGCGCTAACCGGAGGCGTGGTCGGCTAAATCGCCACCCGACGTCCGTGCGGCACAGGGCCCAGTCTACCGCGTGCCGCGGCCTCCCTTCGAGCCGGGAATCTTCCCGAGCGGCTCCTCCGACGGGAGCGTGCGGCTGTGGGAGGGTGGACCACGACGTCCCCCCGTGCCCACCCTGCGGTGCGGCGGTCAGGCTGCGCTGGACGCCGCCTGGTCCCCCCACAGCTCCGCGCTCGCTCGTGGCCGCGCTCGCCGCGGAGGCTTCGCGCGCGCGGGAACTGTCCAGCGGCACGTGCGTCAGGCCGCGTGCACGCCGCAGTGGCCGGGGTGTTAACCACACCTCGCCCGTTATGCAGCTCGCGGTGCGATCCCGAGGCCTGCGTATTTGGAGTTTTGCAGGCCTCTCTCCCCGCGTGGTTGAGTGGATTTTTCCTCCGGCTCCTCCGGTTTTTCCCTCTGCACGTAGGAAACATCGCGTCGGTCAGCTTCACAGTGGAACAGACTTCAGCAGCAGGCCGCGATGCCAAGGAGCGTGAAAGGCAGCAGCGGAGAGGCCGGTCGTCGCCGTGCCGGTTTTCTGTCGACGCTAGAAGCTAGCCGCTATGAGGGCGCTGAAGGCGACGGTCTGTCAGCAGCGGCCACGGCCGGTTCTGGATTCTGGCTCGTTCGGGAGGCAGTTACGGGTCGATGATTGGGGTCAAGTCTAGCAAGCAATGGCACGATCCATCGGCTTGGAGGTGGGCATCAAGCGGGACAGCCATGGCCGACAATTACCCCGATGGATTTAACCCTGTACGGTAATATACTGAACATGCATGGGCATACCAAGTACTTGCACCATATATTGATAGACGTTATGCTGTTTTAAAGCGTGGATTCTTGGGGACTTTTTTATGGGCCATCAGCCATCACGACAATTTCCGTCTGCTTATGACAGCGTAACGTGCCGACTTATCCCGAGATCCACAAACAAAAAATATTTTGCGATCCACCCATGAATCACCATCCACGCATTGGCCACCGCTGACCTGCTCGCGCAACAGAATTGTTAACCGGTATGAAGCAGGAGATGTTTTGTGGACCACTCAAAATCCAGGGCCCCGAACGGCAGCCCCGGCTGCCCCTGGCGATTGTTTACGTACAATCCTTTTCACTTCAGTCGTAAAATTAAAGATTTTTTGTTAAACAATGGGCAGTGCCACCCGTTCCCAGGGCGGTGCGGAGCGATCCTGAGAGATGCTGACAGATGCTGAGACACGTACCGCGTCGCCCTCTACCCTGTCCGTGCATCAATCCTGAGAGACGCTGGCAGATGCTGAGACACGCACCGCGTCGCCCTCTACCCTGTCTGTGCATCGATCCTGAGAGACGCTGACAGATGCTGAGACACGCACCGCGTCGCCCTCTACCCTGACCGTGCATCGATCCTGAGAGACGCTGACAGATGCTGAGACACGCACCGCGTCGCCCTCTACCCTGTCCGTGCATGTCTCGACATCTTAAGGCGTGAAAATTATTTCTAGCCAAGGGGGGGGGGATGGTTTGGCACACAAAGTACGTAGATTTATTTATCCCACATATGCACAATGTCTTAACAGCTGCAAAAAAAACTGTCAATTTGTAATGAACGCCTTTTCAAAGGAGAAGTTTTTCATCAGCAAAGAAATGTCCATAATACAGGTTAACTCTCCAATGAGTGACACTTTTTGACAATACATTCAATGTGTATGTATTATACAGTTTTTCAGTACAAACAATGTTAGAAATAACATTTTTTTTTGGCGTGACATCAAACGTGCAGTGTGCAAATGTGTGACCGTGTGCGTCTATGGATGTCCTTTGTGGTTTCACGTCACGTGGCCTCAACGTGCACATAGCCTGGCACAAGCGCCGTGGTGACGTCACCGCCACTTAGTGGCGAATGGTGGTTGTTGTGTTCTATGTTTGTACGCGTGGCTCTGGTTCTGTGTCTTTTGATGTCCTTGTCTGTGAGTGCAGAAATTGTGGCACTGTCGGATGTCATCGGTACCATAACGACCTCCCACAATGAGCAAACAGCAGCGATGGGGGAAACGTCGTGAACCAACCGCACTGCATCATCATACCTCGTGACGTTATGCCCTGTGGCAGCTTGTCATTACACTTTGGCTGGGGCCTAGACTTTGACTCAAAATTGACAGAAATTATTTACAATGCGTATTTTTATTCTTGGTTCTTTCGATAAAGTCACCACGTAGAAGGGAAACAATAAAATAATAAAAATATAAAACAATAAAATGTATCACGACGTTTAGACTGCAACACAAGCAATCATCATCAGGTGTGAAAACCACAGCAAGAAAAATTCAAATTGTTCTTGCTGTGGTTTTCACACCTGATGATGATTGCTTCTTGTGTTGCAGTCGAAACGTCGTGAGAATTGTATTGTTTTATATTTTTATCATTTTATTGTTTCCCTTCTACGTGGTGACTTTACCGAAAGAACCAAGAATATGAATCCCTGCAGTCACGAAAGCTTTAAATCAAAATTTAATGCATATTTTGTTTTTCTGAACAAAAATACGAGCGTGTTGTGTGTTGAATCCTAGGGTCAGAGTCTATGCCACACGTGCAGTCTCAAGTTACCTATTGACAACTTTTACTCAGCCTACCCTGTCAACTCCCATCGTTCACTTTACTGGACTTCACCCAAGCTCGACTGCCAAGGTCTACACAAGTCTCACAATTTATCGATTTAAAGCTTTCGTGACTGCAGGGATTCATCTTCTTGGATTATTTCGGTAAAGTCACCACGTAGAAGGGAAATAATAAAATAATAAAATAAAATAATATTTTATTATGTTTTATTTGTATTACTTATGTTTTATTTGTATTATTGATGTAGTGGAGTAGATAATGCGCATGGGAATTGGCCATGTACAGTACATACAGACAGACAAGGAGAACGGGTCACACGAGGGCGAACAGGTGGTCGAGTCGCAAGTGCCGTAACCAAACCCAAGTAATTAAGAGAGTTGTGACACGAGGGCTATGATTGGTCGAGAGGCTGTTAGCGTTAAGTGGTGGCGTCGGAATGTCTGATGAGGGGGACAGGTGCGGGCTGGCGGGAAACGGCCAGCGAGCCACGTGGCAATTAATTAAGGCTAATGCGAGAGGGGATAAAACGCGAGGTGGTTTGAACAGAGGGGGGTTGCTGTTGGGGAGTTACGGTTGGAGAGTTGCTGCTGGGAAGTTGTTGCTGGGCAGTTGTTGGCGAGAGGTGAAGAGATACGGAGAAGACAGCTGGAAATGTTCTGGAAGAATAGATAGAGAGCCGGATCCCAAAGACAGTAAATAGCGATAGGGAGAGTCAGCGTTAGCGGAGATAGATAGAGTCACTGTGTGTGGATAGATGGAAGTCACTGCGTGTGAAGAGATAGCAGCGATACTGTGTGTGAGGAGATAAAAGGCGAACCACTGTGTGTGGAAGAGATAGAAGACGAACCACTGTGTGTGGAAGGGAAGACACTGTGTGTGAAGAGATAGGCGAAGAAACACTGTGTGTGGATGGAGATGCACGGACGATGCTGAAGTAAATCGGAGCGTCCGAGTTGGCGGAGCACGGAGAGAATTACTGTGTGTACGGAACGATGGAATAAAAGTGACGGCGGAAAAAGAGACGGTTGTCGTCCGGGTGAATTCACGGCACTACATTTGGTGTCAGAAAAAGTACGGAACACGCCACAATGTCAGGAAAGCGGCAAAGAAGAGAAATGTGCCAGTGGACTTGAGCGGCGACAGCGACAACAACGATTTGCAGCCCGGCCAGATGGCCGGCAGTACTCCGGACGGTGACAGCGGTTCGGGTGGTGCTGAAGGCCCGGGATCGCCGGAAGATTGGGTGAGTCCTCATGACCCAGTGGGAGGCCAGAATGGAGAAGTTGTTGGAGGAATTCCAGAACTTCTTGACGGAGAACCGCATTCAACTACCCGTACCGGGTCCACCGCCGGAGGTTGCCGCTCAGCCGGAGCGGTTGGAAGAATCTGACGACGAAGACGACCCGTCGGAGGGACCGCCACGACGGCTACACGTACAACGATTTGAGGCCAAGGTGGGAGATTGGACGGCCCCTGCCGGGGCTGCGAGCACGGTGGCGGTGGTGGTGGACGAGGCGCCGCCGATGGCAGCGGCGGCCGGGGTGTCGACCGGAGACCGACGGCGTCGTCCCGGGGCATATGGAGATGGCGTGCATCGGACATGCTACGAGTGCGGGCGGAGGGGTCATCTCGCCCGCGACTGCTGGAGATGAAGAGGTTGTCCTCCATGGGCGCCGAACTACTACAGCGGGCGGTTCCCCCAAGACCAAGGATCCCGGGTGAGTCGAGATGCATTCAATACAGGGCCGCCCTATCCACATCACTCATCCGCGTCATCTCACCCGTATTCATCGGGTTCGGATAGTACGCATGGCCGGGATACGTGGGGCGCGTTGGTACATCGTGTGTTGGGGGCCGCGCCAGGATCGTTGGATGTGATGGGGCGTCGGCGACTCTCATTTCGTTGCAAACTTTTCGGTCGCTGCCGACGTCGCCTGGCTCGTTAGCGCCAGTGGAAGGGCCATGCGTAGCGGAAATCGGGGGTAGTTTGGGCATTATGGGCTGCGTGGTTGCGACAATTCAAATTGGGGAGGTGATTGTGACGGGAAGTGTTTTGGTTTCAACGGCCTTGGCGGTACCGTGTTTGTTGGGCACAGATTTCTTGCAAAAGATGCCAATTAAGATTTCAGTGGAAAAAGGTTGTTTGGAATTACCGTCGGGGAGATGTATGAAATTTTTGGGGACACCTTCGAAATTTGCGGTGGCGAACGCTGTGGTGCAGGCCGTGGTGAGCCGCACCGTGCGTGTCCCACCTGCATCGCAAATATTGATACCTCTACGGTTAAAGAAGGAATTGCCTTGGGATGAGCTGCAGGAGGGATTGCTGTTAACACCCTCAAATGCTGTATCGAGAATGCCCACCGTGGTAGGGGCTTTAACCACAATACCAACGTATTGCGATCCTTTCATTCAAATTGTAAACACGGGGCACGAAGAGGTTGTTATTCAAGAGGGCACTACGTTGGCGCACGCGATGGGTGCGCCGGGTCCAGAAACGAAAACATGCTTGCCTAGGGGACAGGATGAAATGTTGTCAAGGGAGGAAGACGATCCGGAATGGTTAAGGGATCTTTACAAACAAAACCCAGAGTTATTGCCTGTGCAGCAGTCGGGTTTGCATGCGTTGCTAGTGGAATTTAAAGATGTGTTCAGTTCAGGGAAATACGACGTGGGTCGAACGACGTTGTTGCAGCATCGTATTGACACGGGGAACGCACCCCCGATCAGGTTAAATTCGCATCGTGTAGGTCCTCTTCAGAAAGAATGTATTCGGCGATCTGTTGATGAAATGCTAGAGCACGATATTATCGCCCCATCGTCCAGCCCCTATTGTCCTCGTTAAAAAACGTGACTGAACCATGCGATTTTGTTTTGACTATCGGAAATTGAATAAAGTTTCGGTGGCGGAAGCGTACCCGCTTCCACGAATTGATGATTCGCTGGATGCCCTGTCCGGCGCCAGAATCTTTTCAACCCTCGATTTGTTGTAGGGCTTTTGGCAATTGCCCCTGGATAAAGAGTCAAAACCTAAAACGGCATTTCGGACACCACAAGGATTGTATCAATTTAACGTGCTCCCGATGGGACTCCACTCAGCGCCGGCGACCTTCCAGCGATTAATGGAACTCGTGTTGTCGGGCCTGCAGTGGGAGTCGTGCTTGATATATTTAGATGATGTGATTGTTTTCAGTAGGAATTTCGATGAACATTTGCAACGGCTGCGCGCCGTTTTTGGCAGAGTGCGGCGCGCTGGATTGAAATTTAAACCACAGAAGTGCCAATTGTTGAGAACATCGGTGAAGTATTTGGGGCACGTCGTTAGTGCGTCAGGAGTGGCCACTGATCCGGAAAAGACGAGTTGTGTGCGTACATGGCCAGTGCCGAAAACAGCAGGGGAAGTGCGTAGCTTTGTGGGCTTTGCATCGTATTATCGGCGGTTCGTTAAGGATTTTGCCACGATTGCTCGACCATTGCATACGCTGACCGGGAAAGGTGTAAAGTTTCAATGGGGGATTGCTGAACAAAAATCGTTTGAAGCGTTGCGGGCCGCACTGGCGGACGCACCGCCGTTGGGATACCCGGATTTTACGAAGCAATTTATACTTGACACAGATGCCTGTGATACGGGCATAGGCGCGGTTTTGTCACAAATGGTTGATGGCGTCGAGAGAGTGGTGCCATATGGCAGCCGGGTGTTATCGCCGGCAGAGCAAAAATACTGTGTGACGCGTAGGGAATTATTGGCGATTGTCCATTTTGTGTGCCAGTACCGACCGTATCTATACGGCAGGGAATTTTTGATCCGCACTGATCACGCGGCGCTACAGTACTCGCTGCGCATAGGTCAGCAAACGGGGCAAATGGCTCGCTGGATTGAGACCCTCCAGGAGTACTCTTTCACGATCCAGCATAGGAAAGGGACGCACCATGTAAACGCGGATGCTTTGTTGAGGTTGCCGCGACCGGCTGAGACGTGTCGGTGCAAAGATGGCTCGCTGCGTTGCGGCCCGCCGCTGCAGGAGGTTCCGCAAACGGTCGCTGCAGCGGGTTCGGGGGTGCCAGGGATAATCCCTGGAGCAGAAATTGGACTGTTGGGGTTGTCATTGAAGCAGTGGAAGCAACTGCAGGTGGAAGATTCCTCGCTGACCAGGATGAGGCTGCGTGCCTCTCGTTCAAGGGAATCGGAGGATCGCCCATTTTTGATGTTAACGGAGGGGTTGCTTGTTTGCTGGGATGTGGAAGCACAAAAATTTTGTATTGTTGTCCCGAAGGTGTTGCGGGGGAAACTGATTAACGAGATACATGAGAAATTGATGCATCTGGGGGAGAAGAAGACCGCGTTGATGGTGGGGAGTGAATTTTACTGGCCGGGAATGTTTAACGATGTGAAACAGCATGTAAAAGCGTGCCAGGAATGTGCACGGAGGAAAGCGCCGGCACGGCCATATCGTGTCCCTTTGCAATCGATTCAAGTTTCGAAAGTGAACGAAATTGTGGCACTGGATATTTTTGGTCCGTTTCCCGTCACCCCTCGAGGGCACAGATATTTGCTCGTCGGGGTGGAATATTTAACTTGTTGGCCGATGGCATGGCCGCTAGTAGACCAGTCAGCGACGTCGATCGCTGAGGCTTTCTTGAATGGATACATATTAGATAAGGGGGCCCCGGAACATTTGCTTCCTGACCAAGGCAGAAATTTTTCATCGAAATTGATTAAGGACGTGTGTGACTCGCTGGGGAGCAAAAAGATTCGGACGTCCCCGTACCACCCGCAGACTGACGGGATGGTCGAGCGGCGGCATAGGACGCTGACGTCCATGCTTTGTCACCAAGTAAACACCACTCAAGATGATTGGGATCTGCATGTTGCAGTGACGCTGGCCGCGTATAGATTGGCCCCGCATGCCTCAACGGGGTACTCGCCATTTTTTCTGATGTATGGACGGGAACCGGAATCGCCGGCTATTGTGAAATTGGGAATTCGAAAACGGGAGAAATCTACGACGGTGCCTGCTCCGATGCAGGTGGCTTTGGACCGTCTAAGGGAAGCCGAGAGGCTGCATTGAAAAATACGGCACGATGACAAGCCGCTAACGAAAGATTGTTCGGCAGGCAGTGGCCACGAGAGCCGTGGAGTGTTGGAGATAAAGCCTGGTTGCACTGCCCCATGGTGCCGGTGGGAACGTCCCCGAAATTTCACCGCCCCTGGCAGGGGCCCGTTGATATTGTGGAGGTTTTACGGGATCAGAGTGTGCGAATAAAATTCGGTCGTCGGACATGGTTTGTTCACCCGTCGCGCCTGAATAAATTTGTGTTACCATATGATGCGTCATCCCCCATCCGAGAGCGGCCTGTATTGGATGTGTCCGACGAACCTGTGGGGAGGTCACAAGTGCGCGTGTCCCAGAAATCTGCCCCCCGTATGCCTGCAGGATCGCCCTTTTTGGGCAGGGTTACCGACCGGACGCCGATTGAACGGCCACAGATCCGGACCAATGGCCGTCCCGACCATGAACGACGGACAGCCCCACCAGCTGAGTGTCGCGGGGACAGGGATGGGCGCAGGATTCATTGGCAAGACGAGCAAGGCCCTCCCTTACCGAAGAGATTCCCGTGCAGGGGAGATGGACCGGCAGCGGGAACCCGTTCCAGGAGGAATGCAATACATTGACTTTGGGGGTTGGGAATTCTGTATAAAGGTCTTGTGTGCTTGTCGTTGCGTGAGTGTACAAAATGGTTGTATATTGCAAATGCTTTATGTATATATGTTGTCATCGTTCCGTCCGCTTCACTCCACTACTCCAATTCGAGTATATCGTAGCCGGGGACGGCTAGGTTCTTTCATCACGGGGGGGGGGGGGGGGGGGGTGATTTAGTGGAATAGAAAATACACATGGGTAAATTGGCCATATACAGTAAATACAGACAGACAAGGAGAACGGGTCACACGAGGTCGAACATGATGTCGAGTCACGAGTGGCATAAACAAACCCAAGTAATTAAGGGAGTCGTGGCACGAGGGCTGTGATTGGTCGAGAGGCTGTTAGCGTTAAGTGGTGGCGTCTGAATGTCTGATGAAGGGGACAGGTGCGGGCTGGCGGGAAATGGCCAGTGAGCCACGTGGCAATTAATAAAGGCTAATGCGAGAGGGGATAAAACGCGAGGTGGTTTGAACGGAGGGGGAGTTGCTGTTGGAGAGTGGCTGCTGGGGAGTTGTTGCTGGAGAGTTGTTGCTGGGCAGTTGTTGGCGAGAGGTGAAGCGATACGAAGAAGACAGCTGGAAATGTTAGGGAAGAATAGATAGAGAGCCGGACCCCAAAGACAGTAAATAGCAATAGGGAGAGTCAGCGTTAGCGGAGATAGATAGAGTCACTGTGTGTGAATAGATAGAAGTCACTGCGTGTGAAGAGATAGCGGCGATACTGTGTGTGAGGAGATAGAAGACGAACCACTGTGTGTGGAAGAGATAGAAGACGAACCACTGTGTGTGGAAGGGAAGACACTGTGTGTGAAGAGATAGAGGAAGAAACACTGTGTGTGGAAGGGGATGGACGGACGATGCTGAAGTAAATCGGAGTGTCCGAGTTGGTGGAGCACGGAGAGAATTACTGTGTGTACGGAACGATGGAATAAAAGTAAAACTTTTATAATATCACAAAATACACAACCTCAATCCAGATTGTATGTTACATTTCCATATTTAGTAAAACTTTTATAACATCACAAAATATACAACCTCAATCCAGATTGTATGTTTCATTTCCATATTTAGTTAAACTTTTATAACATCACAAAATAAACAACGCCAATCCAGATTGTATGTTACATTTCCATATTTAGTTAAACTTTTATAACATCACAAAATAAACAATGCCAATCCAGATTGTATGTTACATTTCCACATTTAGTAAAACTTTTATAACATCACAAAATATACAACCTCAATCCAGATTGTATGTTACATTTCCATATTTAGTTAAACTTTTATAACATCACAAAATAAACAACGCCAATCCAGATTGTATGTTACATTTCCATATTTATTAAAACTTTTATAAAATCACAAAATATACAACACCAATCCAGATTGTATGTTACATTTCCATATTTATTAAAACTTTTATAAAATCACAAAATAAACAACGCCAATCCAGATTGTATGTTACATTTCCATATTTATTAAAACTTTTATAACATCACAAAATACACAACGCCAATCCAGATTGTATGTTACATTTCCACATTTAGTAAAACTTTTATAAGATCACAAAATATACAACGTCAATCCAGATTGTATGTTACATTTCCATATTTAGTAAAACTTTTATAACATCACAAAATACACAACCCCAATCCAGATTGTATGTTACATTTCCATATTTATTAAAACTTTTATCAAATCACAAAATATAGAACACCAATCCAGATTGTATGTTACATTTCCATATTTATTGAAACTTTTATAACATCACAAAATACACAATGCCAATCCAGATTGTATGTTTCATTTCCATATTTAGTCAAACTTTTATAACATCACAAAACAAACAACGCCAATCCAGATTGTATGTTACATTTCCATATTTATTAAAACTTTTATAACATCACAAAATAAACAACGCCAATCCAGTTTGTATGTTACATTTCCATATTTAGTAAAACTTTTATAACATCACAAAATATACAACCTCAATCCAGATTGTATGTTTCATTTCCATATTTAGTTAAACTTTTATAACATCACAAAATAAACAACGCCAATCCAGATTGTATGTTACATTTCCATATTTAGTTAAACTTTTATAACATCACAAAATAAACAACGCCAATCCAGATTGTATGTTACATTTCCACATTTAGTAAAACTTTTATAACATCACAAAATAAACAATGCCAATCCAGATTGTATGTTACCTTTCCATTTTTAGTAAAACTTTTATAACATCACAAAATACACAACCCCAATCCAGATTGTACGTTACATTTCCATATTTAGTAAAACTTTTATAAGATCACAAAATATACAACGCCAATCCAGATTGTACATTACATTTCCATATTTATTAAAACCGTTTATAACATTACAAAATACACAACCTCAATCCAGATTGTATGTTACATTTCCATATTTAGTAAAACTTTTATAACATCACAAAATATGCAACCTCAATCCAGATTGTATGTTACATTTCCATATTTAGTAAAACTTTTATAACATCACAAAATATACAACCTCAATCCAGATTGTATGTTACATTTCCATATTTAGTTAAACTTTTATAACATCACAAAATAAACAACGCCAATCCAGATTGTATGTTACATTTCCATATTTTTTAAAACTTTTATAAAATCACAAAATATACAACACCAATCCAGATTGTATGTTACATTTCCATATTTATTAAAACTTTTATAAAATCACAAAATAAACAACGCCAATCCAGATTGTATGTTACATTTCCATATTTATTAAAACTTTTATAACATCACAAAATACACAACGCCAATCCAGATTGTATGTTACATTTCCACATTTAGTAAAACTTTTATAAGATCACAAAATATACAACGTCAATCCAGATTGTATGTTACATTTCCATATTTAGTAAAACTTTTATAACATCACAAAATACACAACCCCAATCCAGATTGTATGTTACATTTCCATATTTATTAAAACTTTTATAAAATCACAAAATATACAACACCAATCCAGATTGTATGTTACATTTCCATATTTATTGAAACTTTTATAACATCACAAAATAAACAACGCCAATCCAGATTGTATGTTACCTTTCCATTTTTAGTAAAACTTTTATAACATCACAAAATACACAACCCCAATCCAGATTGTACGTTACATTTCCATATTCAGTAAAACTTTTATAAGATCACAAAATATACAACGCCAATCCAGATTGTACATTACATTTCCATATTTATTAAAACGTTTATAACATCACAAAATACACAACCTCAATCCAGATTGTATGTTACATTTCCATATTTAGTAAAACTTTTATAACATCACAAAATATGCAACCTCAATCCAGATTGTATGTTACATTTCCATATTTAGTAAAACTTTTATAACATCACAAAATATACAACCTCAATCCAGATTGTATGTTACATTTCCATATTTAGTTAAACTTTTATAACATCACAAAATAAACAACGCCAATCCAGATTGTATGTTACATTTCCATATTTATTAAAACTTTTATAAAATCACAAAATATACAACACCAATCCAGATTGTATGTTACATTTCCATATTTATTAAAACTTTTATAAAATCACAAAATATACAACACCAATCCAGATTGTATGTTACATTTCCATATTTATTGAAACTTTTATAACATCACAAAATACACAACGCCAATCCAGATTGTATGTTTCATTTCCATATTTAGTCAAACTTTTATAACATCACAAAACAAACAACGCCAATCCAGATTGTATGTTACATTTCCATATTTATTAAAACTTTTATAACATCACAAAATAAACAACGCCAATCCAGTTTGTATGTTACATTTCCATATTTAGTAAAACTTTTATAACATCACAAAATATACAACCTCAATCCAGATTGTATGTTTCATTTCCATATTTAGTAAAACTTTTATAACATCACAAAATACACAACCCCAATCCAGATTGTATGTTACATTTCCATATTTATTAAAACTTTTATAAAATCACAAAATATACAACACCAATCCAGATTGTATGTTACATTTCCATATTTATTGAAACTTTTATAACATCACAAAATAAACAACGCCAATCCAGATTGTATGTTACCTTTCCATTTTTAGTAAAACTTTTATAACATCACAAAATACACAACCCCAATCCAGATTGTACGTTACATTTCCATATTCAGTAAAACTTTTATAAGATCACAAAATATACAACGCCAATCCAGATTGTACATTACATTTCCATATTTATTAAAACGTTTATAACATCACAAAATACACAACCTCAATCCAGATTGTATGTTACATTTCCATATTTATTAAAACTTTTATAAAATCACAAAATATACAACACCAATCCAGATTGTATGTTACATTTCCATATTTATTGAAACTTTTATAACATCACAAAATACACAACGCCAATCCAGATTGTATGTTTCATTTCCATATTTAGTCAAACTTTTATAACATCACAAAACAAACAACGCCAATCCAGATTGTATGTTACATTTCCATATTTATTAAAACTTTTATAACATCACAAAATACACAACGCCAATCCAGATTGTATGTTACATTTCCACATTTAGTAAAACTTTTATAAGATCACAAAATATACAACCTCAATCCAGATTGTATGTTACATTTCCATATTTAGTTAAACTTTTATAACATCACAAAATAAACAACGCCAATCCAGATTGTATGTTACATTTCCATATTTAGTTAAACTTTTATAACATCACAAAATAAACAACGCCAATCCAGATTGTATGTTACCTTTCCATTTTTAGTAAAACTTTTATAACATCACAAAATACACAACCCCAATCCAGATTGTACGTTACATTTCCATATTTAGTAAAACTTTTATAAGATCACAAAATATACAACGCCAATCCAGATTGTACATTACATTTCCATATTTATTAAAACGTTTATAACATCACAAAATACACAACCTCAGTCCAGATTGTATGTTACATTTCCATATTTAGTAAAACTTTTATAACATCACAAAATATGCAACCTCAATCCAGATTGTATGTTACATTTCCATATTTAGTAAAACTTTTATAACATCACAAAATATACAACCTCAATCCAGATTGTATGTTACATTTCCATATTTAGTAAAACTTTTATAACATCACAAAATATACAACCTCAATCCAGATTGTATGTTACATTTGCATATTTACAACTTTTATAACATCACAAAATATTCAACCTCAATCCAGATTGTATGTTACATTTCCATATTTAGTAAAACTTTAATAACATCACAACACGTACCACACTCCAGGCTTGTTGACACCCCAGGCTGTACACGTTACATCTTCACGTTGTGTGGTGAGCGCCGTGTCCTGGCCATGGCAGGAACCACCTGACAATCCCACACCACCCAATGGGGGTGAGTCAGCTGTGGGTAAATCACCTGGGGGGGTGAGTCACCTGGGAGGGGGGTGAGTCAGCTGAGGGGGGTGAGTCAGCTGTGGGGGGTGAGTCAGCTGGGGGGGGGTGAGTCAGCTGTGGGGGGTGAGTCAGCTGGGGGGGTGAGTCAGCTGTGGGGGGTGAGTCAGCTGGGGGGGGGTGAGTCAGCTGTGGGGGTGAGTCAGCTGGGGGGGTGAGTCACCTGGGGGTTGAGTCAGCTGGGGGGGGTGAGTCAGCTGTGGGGGTGAGTCAGCTGGGGGGGTGAGTCACCTGGGAGGGGGGTGAGTCAGCTGGGGGGGTGAGTCACCTGGGAGGGGGGTGAGTCAGCTGTGGGGGTAAGTCAGCTGGGTGGGGTGAGTCAGCTGGGGGGCGTGAGTCAGCTGTGGGGGTGAGTCAGCTGTGGGGGGTGAGTCAGCTGGGGGGGTGAGTCAGCTGAGGGGGGTGAGTCAGCTGGGGGGGTGAGTCAGCTGGGGGGAGGTGAGTCACCTGTAGGTAAATCACCTGGCGTGGTTGAGTCAGCTGTGGGGGTGAGTCAGCTGGGGGGGGTGAGTCACCTGGGGGGGTGAGTCAGCTGAGGGGGGTGAGTCAGCTGAGGGGGGTGAGTCAGCTGGGGGGAGGTGAGTCACCTGTAGGTAAATCACCTGGCGTGGTTGAGTCAGCTGTGGGGGTGAGTCAGCTGGGGGGGGTGAGTCAGCTGGGGGTTGAGTCAGCTGGGGGGGTGAGTCAGCTGTAGGTAAATCACCTGGCGTGGTTGAGTCAGCTGGGGGGCGTGAGTCAGCTGTGGGGGGTGAGTCAGCTGTGGGGGGTGAGTCAGCTGGGGGGGGTGAGTCAGCTGTGGGGGGTGGATCACCCAGTGGTACTGGATCTGGGGGTTCATCATCCAGGGGTGACTCAGCTGCTGAGCCAGCTGTGGGCGGCTCACAAGCTGGGGGTGACTGACAGGAGCCTGGCGATACACCGCCTGGGAGCGACTCCCCCAGGGGGGGAGATTGACCCCAGGTTGAGTCAGGCCGCGTTGACTCCTCACCGGGCGGTGAGTCAGCTGGGAGGGGAGTGGGGACAGAGGGGGCAGAGAGAGAAGATGAACATCAGGTAGGTCACCACCACACTCACCACCACACTCACCACCACACTCACCACCACCACACTCACCACCACCACACTCACCACCACCACACTCACCACCACCACACTCACCACCTGCTTCTGCTGTTGGCGCTCTCCTTCTTGTCCTCCCACTGTGGTGGTGGCCCCCAACCCCCCCACCTCCTCCAGCTCCTCCACCTCCTCTTTCACCTCCTCCTTCATCTCCTCCTTCACCTCCTCCTTCATCTCCTCCAGCTCCTTCACCTCCTCCTCCTCTTCTTCCAGCTTCTTCACCTCCTCCTTCATCTTCTCCAGCTCCTTCACCTCCTCCTCCTCCAGCTGCTTTACCTCCTCCAGCTCCTCCACCTCTTCCACCCCCTCCTCCTCCACCTCCTCCTTCACCTCCTCCTTCATCTCCTCCTTCACCTCCTCCTTCATCTCCTCCAGCTCCTTCACCTCCTCCTCCTCCAGCTGCTTCACCTCCTCCAGCTCCTCCACCTCCTCCACCCCCTCCTCCTCCACCTCCTCCTTCACCTCCTCCTTCATCTCCTCCTTCACCTCCTCCTTCATCTCCTCCAGCTCCTTCACCTCCTCCTCCTCCTCCTCTTCCAGCTCCTTCTTCACCTCCTCCTTCATCTTCTCCAGCTCCTTCACCTTCTCCTTCACCTCCTCCTCCAGCTGCTTCACCTCCTCCAGATCCTTCACCTCCTCCCACGTCTCCCCCCTGCACCTGCTGGTGTCTCTGTAGCACGTCACCGATCGTGGCACCACCATAGACACCAAATAGCCACCACCAGAGACACCTCCGCTATAGCTACCACCATAGCCACCACCAGAGACACCTCCGCTATAGCTACCACCATAGACACCACCAGAGACACCTCCGCTATAGCTACCACCATAGCCACCACCATAGCCACCTCCGCTATAGCCACCACCAGAGACACCTCCGCTATAGCTACCACCATAGCCACCACCATAGACACCACCATAGACACCTCCGCTATAGCTACCACCATAGCCACCACCATAGACACCTCCGCTATAGCAACCACCACCACTGCCATCATAGCGCCACCAGGCCCCCTCTCTGGCAAGTGCACACCACCCTCCCCAACCAGCCCACATCCACGCCCAAGCTTCTTCACCTCCTCCAGATCCTTCACCTCCTCCTTCACCTCCTCCAGATCCTTCACCTCCTTCCACGTATCCCCTCTGCACCTGCTGGGGTCTCTGTAGCACGTCACAGATCGTGGCACCACCACCACCTCCACCACCACCATAGACACCTCCACTATAGCCACCTCCACCACCACCTCCACCACCATAGCCACCACCATAGCCACCACCACCACTGCCATCATAGTGCCACCAGGCCCCCTCTCTGGTAAGTCCATGCCACCCTCCCCAACCAGCCCACATCCTCGCCCAAGCTTCTTCACCACCTCCACCACCTCCACCACCTCCTCCACCACCTCCACCACCTCCACCACCTCCTCCTCCTCCCCTTCCTCTCTGATGGTCGCCACCTCCGGCCCTCCTCATCTCCTCCTCCATCCTCGTGGTCCGAGGGGCACCTGGGAGCGAGACAGAGAGATACAGACTTCAAACATTCAGTAGCAGCAGCAGAAGGTGTCGCCAGGGTCGGGATCGAACCCACGGACCTCTGTAGACCAGGCGAGGGAGTTAACATCTCCTAGCCAACCGCGTGGCGAGGATCTCTCACATTGCTACATTTTAAGTTGTCGTGACGTAAAAGGTAAAAAAACAACGAGCCTACTTTTTTCCTACCTTTTACCTTACCACAATACAATCACTCTATCTACCTTTTACCCTTCAGCAGGTAAGGAAAAAGGTTAAAAACAACGAGCCTACCTTTTCCCTATCTTTTACCTTACCACAATACAATCACTCTACCTACCTTTTACCCTTCAGCAGGTAAGGTTAAAGGTTAAAAACAACGAACCTACCTTTACCCGACCTTTTACGCTTATGTGGGTTGTGGTGATGATGGTTGATGTGGGTGGTGGTGGTGATGATGGTTGATGTGGGTGGTGGTGATGATGGTTGATGTGGGTGGTGGTGATGATGGTTGATGTGGGTGGTGGTGATGATGGTTGATGTGGGTGGTGGTGATGATGGTTCATGTGGGTGGTGGTGGTAATGATGGTTGATGTGGGTGGTGGTGATGATGGTTGATGTGGGTGGTGGTGATGATGGTTGATGTGGGTGGTGGTGATGATGGTTGATGTGGGTGGTGGTGATGATGGTTGATGTGGGTGGTGGTGATGATGGTTGATGTGGGTGGTGGTGATGGTGGTTGATGTGGGTGGTTGTGATGATGGTTGATGTGGGTGGTGGTGATGATGGTTGATGTGAGTGGTGGTGATGATGGTTGATGTGGGTGGTGGTGATGATGGTTGATGTGGGTGGTGATGATGTGGGTGGTGGTGATGTGGGTGGTGGTGATGATGGTTGATGTGGGTGGTGGTGATGATGGTTGATGTGGTGGTGGTGATGTGGGCGGTGGTGGTGGTGATGGTTCATGTGGGTGGTGGTGATGATGATGGTTGATGTGGGTGGTGGTGGTGATGGTCGATGTGGGTGTATAGATGTTGTGTGTGTAGTGTATAGTGTAGTGTATGTGTTGATAGCTATGTATATAGATGTGTGTAGTTTATAGTGTAGCGTATAGTGTAGTGTATGTGTTGATAGCTACACTACACTATAGTACACACTACACTAAAGTACACACTACACTATAGTACACACTACACTATAGTACACACTACAGTACACACTACACTATAGTACACACTACACTGTAGTATACAGTACACTACACTATAGTACACACTACACTATAGTACACACTACACTATAGTACACACCACACTATAGTACACACTACACTATAGTACACACTACACTGTAGTATACAGCAGACTATACTATAGTACACACTACACTATAGTACACACCACACTACAGTACACACTACACTATAGTACACACTACACTGTAGTATACAGTACACTACACTGCACACTACACTATAGTACACACTACACTACAGTATACAGTACACTATAGTACACACTACACTGTAGTACACACTACACTATAGTACACACTACACTGTAGTACACACCACACTACAGTACACACTACAGTACATACTACACTACAGTACACTATAGTACACACGACACTATAGTACACACTACACTATAGTATATAGTACGCACTACACTGCAGTATACAGTACACACTACACTACAGTACACACCACACTACAGTACACTATAGTACACACGACACTATAGTACACCTTACACTATACACTATAGTATACACTAGAGTCTACACTATAGTACGCGCTACACGTATAGTTCCAACGTGCGCACACACACACACTGTAGTGTAGTGAAATACGCCGTGCGTACAGTTGACCGAGGGGCAAGTCGATGCGCAGTGTGCAACACGTGAGGGTCGTTGATGTGGGTGGTGGTGATGATGGTTGATGTGGGTGGTGGTGATGATGGTTAATGTGGGTGGTGGTGATGATGGTTGATGTGGGTGGTGGTGATGATGGTTGATGTGGGTGGTGGTGATGATGGTTAATGTGGGTGGTGGTGATGATGGTTGATGTGGGTGGTGGTGATGATGGTTGATGTGGGTGGTGGTGATGATGGTTGATGTGGGTGGTGGTGATGATGGTTAATGTGGGTGGTGGTGATGATGGTTGATGTGGGTGGTGGTGATGATGGTTGATGTGGGTGGTGGTGATGGTGTGATTGATGTGGGTGGTTGTGATGTGGGTGGTGGTGATGATGGTTGATGTGGGTCGTGGTGATGGTGGTTGATGTGGGTGGTGGTGATGATGGTTGATGTGGGTGGTGGTGATGATGGTTGATGTGGGTGGTGGTGATGATGGTTGATGTGGGTCGTGGTGATGGTGTGGTTGATGTGGGTGGTTGTGATGTGGGTTGTGGTGATGATGGTTGATGTGGGTGGTTGTGATGTGGGTTGTGGTGATGTGGGTGGTGGTGATGATGGTTGATGTGGGTGGTTGTGATGTGGGTGGTGGTGATGATGGTTGATGTGGGTCGTGGTGATGATGGTTGATGTGGGTGGTTGTGATGTGGGTTGTGGTGATGTGGGTGGTGGTGATGATGGTTGATGTGGGTGGTTGTGATGTGGGTGGTGGTGATGATGGTTGATGTGGGTCGTGTTGATGGTTGATGTGGGTGGTTGTGATGTGGGTGGTGGTGATGGTGTGGTTGATGTGGGTGGTGGTGGTGGTGATGATGGTTGATGTGGGTGGTGGTGGTGATGGTTGATGTGGGTGGTGGTGATGTGGGTGGTGGTGGTGATGGTTGATGTGGATGGTGATGATGATGGTTGATGTGGGTGGTGGTGATGTTGGTGGTGGTGGTGATGGTTGATGTGGGTGGTGGTGGTGATGGTTCATGTGGGTGGTGATGATGGTTGATGTGGGTCGTGGTGATGATGGTTGATGTGGGTGGTTGTGATGTGGGTGGTGGTGATGGTGTGGTTGATGTGGGTGGTGGTGGTGATGATGGTTGATGTGGGTGGTGGTGGTGATGGTTGATGTGGGTGGTGGTGATGTGGGTGGTGGTGGTGGTGATGGTTGATGTGGGTGGTGGTGATGTTGGTGGTGGTGGTGATGGTTGATGTGGGTGGTGGTGGTGATGGTTCATGTGGGTGGTGATGATGATGGTTGATGTGGGGGTTGGTGGTGACGGTTGATGTGGGTGTATAGATGTTGTGTGTGTAGTGTATAGTGTAGTGTATGTGTTGATAGCTATGTATATAGATGTGTGTGTAGTGTATAGTGTAGTGTATGTGTTGATAGCTATGTATATAGATGAGTGTAGTTTATTATGTAGTGTATAGTGTAGTGTATGTGTTGATAGCTATGTATATATATGGTGTGTATAGTTTATAGTGTAGTGTATGTGTTGATAGCTATGTATATAGATGTTGTGTGTAGTTTATAGTGTAGTGTATAATGTAGTGTATGTGTTGATAGCTATGTATATAGATGTTCTGTGTATCTTCTTTGGTTCTTTCGGTAAAGTCACGTAGAATGAGAATAAAATAATAAATTGATAAAATAAAATAACACAATAATATTCTCACGACGTTTCGGCCACAACACAAGCGGCCTTCATCAGGTGAAGGGGGCGAGACTGTCTGGTAGGACAGCGCTGGAGTGAGAGAGCCACGTTCAGATCACGGCTTTTAAGCTGTGTGAGAGGAACAAAAAAAATGTTCTGTGTAGTTTATAGTGTAGTGTATAATGTAATGTATGTGTTGATAGCTAAATAGAAGCATTGTTTCACTCTGTCCCATGTGTGTGTCTCTCTCTGTGTCTCTGTGCTGGCTCTCTCTGCTTGGATGTCAGTATATGTGTCTGTGATCTGTACTCTATCACTCTTAACCTATAATTTAGCAATCTTTGAAATAACTTAATCAGCCAGACCATGCGTTAATTGTGTTTTGACCGACCCTCTGTGCTGCATTATATTGTTTCCAAAATTTTACTAAATCTTGTTTCAATTTGATGTGCTTCTCCATCTCTCTGTGTTTCCTCTCTCCCTTAAATTTAGCTCTTCTATACCTGATGATGATTGCTTGCTTTGCAATCGAAACGTCGTATGCTATCATGTAATTTTATTTCATTATTATTTATTATTTCTACGTGACTTTACCGAAAAAAACAAAGAGTATTTTCAACCGAAAGTTCAAAAGTTCAAGTTTCAACCGCAAGTCCAAAATTTCAAGTTTCAACCGCAAGTCCAAAAGTTCAAGTTTCAACCGCAAGTTCAAAAAATGCAAGTTTCAACCGCAAGTTCAAAAGTTCAAGTTTCAACCGCAAGTTCAACAGTTCAAGTTTCAACCGCAAGTCCAAAAGTTCAAGTTTCAACCTCAAGTTCAAAAAGTTCAAGTTTTAACCGCAAGTTCAAAAGTTCAAGTTTCAACCGCAAGTTCAAAAGTTCAAGTTTCAACCGCAAGTCCAAAATTTCAAGTTTCAACCTCAAGTTCAAAAAGTTCAAGTTTCAACCGCAAGTTCAAAAGTTCAAGTTTTAACCGCAAGTTCAAAAGTTCAAGTTTCAACCGCAAGTTCAAAAGTTCAAGTTTCAACCGCAAGTCCAAAAGTTCAAGTTTCAACCGCAAGTTCAAAAGTTCAAGTTTCAACCGCAAGTTCAAAAGTTCAAGTTTCAACCGCAAGTTCAAATTTCAAGTTTCAACCGCAAGTCCAAAAGTTCAAGTTTCAACCGCAAGTTCAAAAGTTCAAGTTTCAACCGCAAGTCCAAAAGTTCAAGTTTCAACCGCAAGTTCAAAAGTTCAAGTTTCAACCGCAAGTTCAAAAGTTCAAGTTTCAACCGCAAGTTCAAAAGTTCAAGTTTCAACCGCAAGTTCAAAAGTTCAAGTTTCAACCGCAAGTTCAAAAGTTCAAGTTTCAACCGCAAGTTCAAAAGTTCAAGTTTCAACCGCAAGTTCAAAAGTTCAAGTTTCAACCGCAAGTTCAAAAGTTCAAGTTTCAACCGCAATTTGAAAGGCACCACGGGCGTGAGGTGGCGGCTCTCCCTGTTGGTGGAGTTGGCATGGTGGGCAGCTCTGCCAGTCGCCCCCCCACCCACCCAGTCAGTTGACCTCCCCACCACAATCCGAATTGTCTTGCGACCTCCTGCCGCGTGAGCTTCTGCCATTCCACTTTGGCTCCTCGCTCGTTCGTTCCGCCACAGGTTGCCATTGTGACGTCGCTCCGTGACATTGCCACTAGGCGGGGCTTCCCATGAAAGTGATAAAACTGTCTCATCTACCGGCGGCGGGCGCTTATAGACAATACGACTTTTTTTTTGAAACACGACAAAACAATTTGCGGGAAAAGTTAATTTTTTTATTAGAAAAGTAATTTGTCATCTCGAGCTGCTTTGTGGGGCGATGTCCCAACTCCCCCTTAGTGGATGAACCAACGCAGCAGCCCCCAGGTAGTGATTACATAAAGAGCCTCAACTCAGCGCACAACTCAAACGCCTGGAGACGTGGCAGCAGCAGCAGTCGAATCACGGCCGCACGCAGCAGCAGCAGCAGTAACGGCGTCATCCAGCAGCGGAGAGAGGAGCTGACCAGGGATTGTGTAAGTCGTCGGCCCTGCTTCCACTATAGTCTGTGTGGTTAGTAAAGAACACGAAGAGACGATGTGATGCAGCCACGACCGTCAATTACCCCTACAGGCCGGCAGGTGTCACCCTGTCATTACACAAGTTAAGGGATCAAAGAGGAGGCACGCGAACAACAAACGAGCACGGGGAAGACGCAGGTCGTCGCGAGCGGGGGAAAAACAATAGAAAGTGTTAAAACCGACGGGGGAGCGCCGTGAGAAAAACCCAACGGGACACGAGAGGCAAACGCTGAGACCCCGAGTGGAGGACGCGCCAGCGAACACGACTACAACCGAGTGGGAGGAGACGGCGGCGGAATCGGCGTTGGCGTTGGCGGTGATAAGGCGTCGCCGTGAATGGAGGCCACCGCCGCCGGAGACGACAAGCTGGGCAGGGGGAGAGAAGGGAGTGGAAGGTGACGAGGGTGGAACACCGACCACCGGGCAGACCCTCATTGGGACCGTGAGAAGGCCAAAGTGGTCGCGACGTTTGTGCCGCCCGCTCTCGTTTCCTGTTTTTGTTTTACCGGGAAGCGGTGCGCGTCATCATCACGTCGCCCCAGTGCTAGCGATGCTTACTACACAACGCACCGGGTACTCGTTTGAGGCCGAGTCGACCTAGTGGAGGCCCAGGACCGGTTCAGATAATCGTCATTGGTGTTGGCCGTGAGCGGGAATCAAATCCGGTGTCGCCGGGTTCGTAGGGCGGCGTGCTGACCACTATACCACCGCTCCCCACACGCACACACACACATACACACATACACACATACACACACACATACACACACATATACACACACACATACACTATCGCTACACTATCGCTCACACATACACACATGCACACACACACATACATACACATGTACACACATACGTACACACATACATACACACATACATACATACACACATACACACACATACATACACACACATACACACACACATACACACACACATACAAACATACATACAAACATACACACACATACACACATATACAAACATACATACACACATACACACACACATACACACACATACACACATACATAACAACAACCGCCATTCGCCACTAAGTGGCGGTGACGTCACCACGACGCTTGTGCCAGGCCATGCACACCTTGAGGCCACGTGGAGTGTCTAACGCCCGCTGGCAGGAGGTCACGGGACAGACCCAGCAGGTGCCACGGGTCGACTGACAGAACATGCTCTTCTGTCACTATGTAGTTCAGCAGATGTTCTTGCTTGCATCCATGATGGTGCGTGGATGCGCCGATGCCGGAACAGCGTGTTGGTAATGACAAGCCCATGGGCTGCACAAAAATTTAGCAGCCTCCTGCCGCTGTTATTGAGCTGATCTGGCTCATGCCTTCCAATCACTCCAGACCAGGTGACAGCATCATGACCAACTCAGGTGAGCACCTTTGACAGGTGCTCACCTGACTCATCGGCCTTGCCTGCATCCCTCCACGGATGTTCGTCTTCGGTGGGGGCATAACTAACCACGACCACCACTCCTTGCCTCCGGTTGATGGGAAGGCGAGCCCAAAGTAGCCTGGGGCTTACAGCTTCCCCCACCTCACCGCCACGCTTCCACGCCCCTTTCATTCTTTTGTTTAGATAGAAGAGCCACTCGCTCTCTGTTGTTTAGCAGTCTCCTGCCCCGAGTAGAGGACTATCCACCCCTCATGGTGGCAGGAGCCAGAGCCGGTCTACCGGACCTGCTGAATATCGCAGAGATCCAGGCGGTTCCGGTCCAGCTCCCGACAGAGGAGTGGCAGCCTCTCCTCCGCAGTGAGCGTTCGAACATTCCACGTGGCCACGCGTAGTGGTTTTTTGTTGTTGTTTCTGGAGGAGCTCCGATGGTGAGGATTCAGTCTCCCGGCTCCGCCAAATGGGGTTTTGGCCAGGAGATGTCATAGATGCCTGTCCTCCGGCACAAGCTTATTAATTAAAAATTTCATTCATGATTTAGTCATAATTAATTGAAGGTGGAGGGGTTACCAACCCCTCGCACCCGTCCAGATCCCCCATTTGGTCGCTGTGGTGGTCACAAACACCATGAAGGGAAAGGCCAATTTAAATTGTCCCTCCTCCCACGGCACCGCCCACGACAGCGTTGCAGTCCGGCACCACGAAGAGGTAGGGGGTTGTTTTCTTGCTCCCCACACACACACACAGACACACGCACACACAGACAAACTCACACACACACAGACGCACACACACAAACGCACCTGGCCGTGTCGTGCAGCACGTCAGTGACGGCGGTAACAAGGCGGCTGAACGAGGGCCGCCAGGAGCTCTCCTGCTGCCAGCAGCTCAGCATGAGGCGGCGGAGAAGCATGGGGCAGTCCATGGGGCACGGCAGACGCCAGCCGCCCTCTACTGCCTCCATCACCTGGGGGGTACGAGACCCATAGACTACTCACACAGAGACCCATACAGTACTACTCACACAGAGACCCATAGAGTACTACTCACACAGAGACCAATAGAGTACTACTCACACAGAGACCCATAGAGTACTCACACAGAGACCCATAGAGTACTCACACAGAGACCCATAGAGTACTACTCACACAGAGACCCATAGAGTACTACTCACACAGAGACCCATAGAGTACTCACACAGAGACCCATAGACTACTCACACAGAGACCCATAGAGTACTCACACAGAGACCCATAGACTACCCACACAGAGACCCATAGACTACTGACAGAGACCCATAGAGTACTACTCACACAGAGACCCATAGACTACTCACACAGAGACCCATAGAGTACTACTCACACAGAGACCCATAGAGTACTACTCACACAGAGACCCATAGAGTACTACTCACACAGAGACCCATAGACTACTCACAGAGAGACCCATAGAGTACTACTCACACAGAGACCCATAGAGTACTACTCACACAGAGACCCATAGAGTACTACTCACACAGAGACCCATAGACTACTCACACAGAGACCCATAGACTACTCACACAGAGACCCATAGACGACTCACACAGAGACCCATAGACTACTCACAGAGAGACCCATAGACTGCTCACACAGAGACCCATAGACTACACACAGAGACCCATAGAGTACTCACGCAGAGACCCAGAGACTACACACAGAGACCCATAGAGTACTCACGCAGAGACCCATAGACTACTCACACAGAGACCCATAGACTACTCACACAGAGACCCATAGAGTACTCACAGAGAACCATAGACTACTCACAGAGACCCATAAACTACTCGCACAGAGACCCATAGACTACTCACACAGAGACCCATAGACTGCTCACACAGAGACCCATAGACTACTCACACAGAGACCCATAGAGTACTCACACAAAGACCCATAGACTACTCACACAGAGACCCATAAACTACTCACACAGAGACCCATAGACTACTCACACAGAGACCCATAGACTACTCACACAGAGACCCATAGACTACTCACACAGAGACCCATAGACTACTCACAGAGACCCATAAACTACTCGCACAGAGACCCATAGACTACTCACACAGAGACCCATAGACTGCTCACACAGAGACCCATAGACTACTCACACAGAGACCCATAGAGTACTCACACAAAGACCCATAGACTACTCACACAGAGACCCATAAACTACTCACACAGAGACCCATAGACTACTCACACAGAGACCCATAGACTACTCACACAGAGACCCATAGACTACTCACACAGAGACCCATAGACTACTCACACAGAGACCCATAAACTACTCACACAGAGACCCACAGACTACTCGCATAGAGACCCATGGACTACTCGCACAGAGACCCATAGACTCACCACACAGAGACCCATAGACTACTCACACAGAAACCCATAGACTAATCACACAGAGACCCACAGCCGCACACAGAGACCACAGACTACTCACACAGAGACCGCAGACACACACACAGAGACCCATAGACTACTCACACAGAGACCCATAGACTACTCACACAGAGACCCACAGCCGCACACAGAGACCACAGACTACTCACACAGAGACCCATAGACTACACACAGAGACCCATAGAGTACTCACACAGAGACCCATAGACTACACACAGAGACCCATAGACTACTCACACAGAGACCCACAGCCGCACACAGAGACCACAGACACACACACAGAGACCACAGACACACACACAGGGGTGCCGGTGCTGAACTCACGTCCCGGTTGCTCATGTCCCAGTACGGCCGTTCGCCGTACGACGTCACCTCCCACACGACGATGCCGTAGCTCCACACGTCGCTCGCCGACGTGAACCTGAGCTGTGCGATGGCCTCCGGGGCGGTCCAGCGGATCGGGATCTTCCCCCCCTGGTGGGGAACATTCACAACGGGACCTCGCCCTCGGGTCCGGCACGCGGGGCTCTCGCGGCCCGACGTCGTCGGCACGCGGCGAAGGGTTTGCCGGGTCAAAGCCGGCGTCGCGAGTTCGCGCCGCCTCGACGCGCCGAGCGTCGAGATTCACGGGTCCACACCGTACGCTGCACGTTTGCACTTTCACCGCGCGTGTGTGCATGTGTGCGTGTGTGTGTGTGCGCGTGTGTATGTGTGTGTGCGTGTGTGCGTGTGTGCGTGTGTGTGTGCGTGTGTGTGCGTGTGTGTGTGTGTGCGTGTGTGTGTGTGTGTGCGTGTGTGTGTGCGTGTGTGCGTGTGTGTGTGTGTGTGAGGTTAATGCATTTCGCTCGACGCACGGCGGCGGCAAGTACTTTCGGCGAAAAACGGAAGCCCCTTAGGGAGCGGTAACGCCGCGCCGACACACGCCGGGCCGGCGCGGCTTTGCCTTCTCCTCGACTCCGGCCGAACGTCGGCCGAACGTCGGCCGAACGTCGGCCGTCGACGACGCCGGCGCTTCTTTTTTCCTGCCCCGCCTTACCCGGGAGGTGTACGCTCCCTCGGGGTCGGCGTCCAGTAGAAGCGTCCGCGAGAGGCCAAAGTCGGACACCTTGCACGTCAGCTCGCCACTCACGAGCACGTTGCGGGCGGCCAGGTCGCGGTGCACATAGCCCTTGCGGGACAGGTACTCCATGCCCGATGCGACGTCACGCAGCATCCCGAGCAGCTGGGTCACCACCAGGTGCCCCTTCTTCATCTACACCGTGCCCGGCCAGGGGGGGGAGAGAGGGAGGGAGGAGGGGAGGAGAGGGGGGAGAGGGGGGAGGAGAGGGGGGAGAAGGAAGAGGAAGGGAGGGAGAAGAGGAGGCGATGAGGAGCCGCCTGGGTGACGTTGTGCTGCTTGTTGTGCGGCCGTCTGGAATGCTCTTCCGGGAGCTGCTATGTGCGTTTAAGTCATCGTTGTCTAAACTAATTTGTTTAGAACTCTCGCTTGTTGTGTTTAGTTTGTCCCCCCCCCCCGCGCCAGTTGGCTACGTAAGGTACAAAGGAAGTTTGACGCAGACGCGTGCAGTTGTCACCACAAGCGGAGCCCCGGTTAGTAGGATCTACAGCACACACACACAACAATGCCACCGTGTGCTCTCCATTTGTGGACAGTTACACACACAACCGCTGAGGAGTGTGAGACTGCAACACACAGATGATCGCATCATTTGGCATTGCCACTTCTTACCCTGAGGAATAAATCCAAGGAATGGTTTTCCATGAATTCGGTGATGATCATGACAGGTTTACCTTCGTCGAGAGGACAAGAAAACCAAACGTTAGCAATCCACGCACAGCATTCACGACTTATACCGTAACATCATCACTTGGTCACATACACACCTTGTATCTCTGCCAAGATGCGTCGCTGTGGGTTCATACACAGGGACTCCTCTACTTACGAATGTTCCTCTTACGAACTCTCAGAGGTACAAACAAACCTGTTCGTACGTCCGGTTGCCCGTTCTGAACCGAGAGTCAGAGGTTCAACCTCTGCGCAATAGATGGTGGTGGCATCTACATCTGCAGAACGTGAAGAACCAGTGGCATCTACATCTGCAGAACGTGAAGAACCAGTGGCATCTACATCTGCAGAACGTGAAGAACCAGTGCATCTACATCTGCAGAACGTGAAGAACCAGTGCATCTACATCTGCAGAACGTGAAGAACCAGTGGCATCTACATCTGCAGAACGTGAAGAACCAGTGGCATCTACATCTGCAGAACGTGAAGAACCAGTGGCATCTACATCTGCAGAATGTGAAGAACCAGTGCATCTACATCTGCAGAATGTGAAGAACCAGTGGCATCTACAGCTGCAGAATATGAAGAACCAGTGGCATCTACATCTACAGAACGTGAAGAACCAGTGGCATCTACATCTGCAGAACGTGAAGAACCAGTGGTATCTACATCTGCAGAACGTGAAGAACCAGTGGCATCTACATCTGCAGCACGTGAGGAACCAGTGCATCTACATCTGCAGAACGTGAAGAACCAGTGGCATCTACATCTGCAGAACGTGAAGAACCAGTGGCATCTACATCTGCAGAACGTGAAGAACCAGTGGCATCTACATCTGCAGAATGTGAAGAACCAGTGCATCTACATCTGCAGAATATGAAGAACCAGTGGCATCTACATCTACAGAACGTGAAGAACCAGTGGCATCTACATCTGCAGAACGTGAAGAACCAGTGGTATCTACATCTGCAGAACGTGAAGAACCAGTGCATCTACATCTGCAGAACGTGAAGAACCAGTGCATCTACATCTGCAGAACGTGAAGAACCAGTGGCATCTACATCTGCAGAACGTGAAGAACCAGTGGCATCTACATCTGCAGAACGTGAAGAACCAGTGGCATCTACATCTGCAGAATGTGAAGAACCAGTGCATCTACATCTGCAGAATGTGAAGAACCAGTGGCATCTACAGCTGCAGAATATGAAGAACCAGTGGCATCTACATCTACAGAACGTGAAGAACCAGTGGCATCTACATCTGCAGAACGTGAAGAACCAGTGGTATCTACATCTGCAGAACGTGAAGAACCAGTGGCATCTACATCTGCAGCACGTGAGGAACCAGTGGCATCTACATCTTTAGAACATAAAGAACCAGTGGCATGTAGTGTATAGTAGTGTATAATGTAGTATAGAGGAGTGTAGTGTATAGTCGTGTATAGTGTTGTGTATAGTGTAATGTGCAGTGTGTATAGTGTAGTATAGAAGTACACCACACCGGTGTGTTGGAGAGCAAATCCACAACATTTCCAATCTGAGTACAATCACCAGTGATTAAAACAACGGGCATAATCAACTGGACAGCCAGCTACATAACAGACTTGCCAGTTTTAAACTTGGTTCGAAGCTTTTGTGACTGCAGGAATTAATCTTTGTTTTTTTCGGTAAAGTCACGTATAAATAAGAAATAATAAAATAACATAATAGCGTCCGACGTTTCGGTTGTATACATCTGGGGTTATGTATTTCCCCTCTCTCTTAAATTTAGTTCTTCTGTACCTGATGATGGCTGCTTGCGTTGCAACCGAAACGTCGTACGCTATTATGTTATTTTATTACTTCTTATTTATATGTGACTTTACCGGAAAAAACAAACAAAGATTAATTGCCAGTTTTTAGTTTGTTTAAAATGCGTGTGGCATCGATTGGACGTTCTCGAAGCTCACTCTTGGTGACGACGCCCTCCAGGCGGACGATGTTGTCATGCTCGAACTGTCCCATGATGCTCGCCTCACATAGGAAGTCCTGCTGCTGCTGCTGCTTGCTGGATCCGCCCTTCAGCGTCTTGATGGCCACGCGCACTGTTGCCGCCCCTCCGCTGCTGCCCTGGCGCTTCAGGTATCCGACGTGCACCTTCCCAAACTCTCCTGCGGGCCGAGGGGTCGATGACAGTGGGTAGCACGTAGAGCAGGTGTGAGGACCCCCCCCCCCCCCCCGTCCAGCTGCTAAGTAAGGTTCGTCACGTGAATAAAACGTGCCGATTGCTTGCTGGTTGTGCACTGGCCGGTCGCTGTGTGGTGCATGCGTTGGGGAGTGTGAACCCACGGCAAACGACGGGGTGCTGCAAAACAATGTTAACACTTTTCGATTTGAAGCTTTCGTGACTGCGAGGATTCATCTTCTTTGGTTCTTTCGCTAAAGTCACCACCACGTAGAATGAGACTAAAATAATAAATTGCTAAAATAAAATAACGCGGTAAAACTCTCACGACGTTTCGGCCACAACGCAAGCGGCCTTCATCAGGTGAAGGGGACGAGACTGTCTGGAGGACAGCGCTGTCCAGACAGTCTCGTCCCCTAGGGTTAGGGTTAGGGTTAATAAAAAACAATAACACTCCCCCAAACCATTTACAGCATTAACGCGATATCAAGGTCACATCACCATTTTAAAGGTGCAGACATTTATTTCAGTTAAGCATAAAGGAAGGAAATATGCAGTTTTTTTTACAGTGCCTTCATTTACGTTCCATCATTCGCCACTTAGTGGCGAATGGCGGTTGTTGTTGTGAGTGTATGAGGGGTGGTGTGTGAGGGGTGGTGTGTGAGGGGTGGTGTGTGTGTATGTGTGTGAGAGGTGTGTGTGTATGAAGGGTGGTGTGTGTGTGTGTATGAGGGGTGGTGTGTGTGTATGAGGGGTGGTGTGTGTGTGTGAGTGGTGTGTGCGTGTGTATGAGGAGTGGTGTGTGTGTGGGTGTATGAGTGGTGTGTGTGTGTGAGGTGTGTGTGTGTGTATGAGGAGTGGTGTGTGTGTGTATGAGTGGTGGTGTGTGTGTGTGTGAGAGGTGTGTGTGTATGAGAAGTGGTGTGTGTGTGTGTATGAGTGGTGTGTATGTGTATGAGGAGTGGTGTGTATGAGGTGTGTGTGTGTGTATGAGAGGTGGTGTGTGTGTGGGTATGGTGCTGAGGTGATGGGGATGGTGCTGGTGAGTGGTGCTGGTGAGTGGAGGTGGTGGGGTGGTGGTGGTGGCGGCGTAGTGGTTGGGTGGGGATGGTGCTGGGGTGGTGGTTGGTGGTGGTGGGGTTGGTAGTGGTTGGTGGTGGGTGGGTGGTGATTGGTGGTGGGTGGTGGTGGTGCTAGTTGGTGGTGGTGGGGTGGTGGTTGGGGGTTGGTGGTGGTGGGCTTGGTGGTGGTTGGTGGTGGTGGGGTTGGTGCTGGTTGGTGGTGGGTGGGTAGTGGTTGGGTAGTGGTTGGGTAGGGTTGATGCTGGTTGGTGGTGATTGGGTGGTGGTGGCTGGTGGTGGTGGGTGGTGGCTGGATTGGGTGGTGGTGATGATTGGGTGGTGGTGGTGATTGGGTGGTGGTGGCGATTGGGTGGTGGTGGTGATTGGGTGGTGGTGGTGATTGGGTGGTGGTGGTGATTGGATGGTGGTGTTGTTGCTCACGTGCGGGAGACGTCTGGAAGTGGAGTGTGGGGCTGTAGTCTCCGTAGCCGGCGGCGTTGCGAGCGCGGACCTGCAGTGAGTAAACCGCGGCATGCCGGAGCCCCGTCACGGTGATGCTCGGCACGCTGGAGATCAGCCTCATTACCTCTCTCGTCGTCGTCATCCTGGTGGGGGGTACAGATGGGGGGGGGGGGGGGGGGGTACAGATGGGGGGGTACAGATGGGGGGGGGATGGGTTCAGACTCATCCCACAGAGACCCATTGAACCTGGGTCACGTGGTTCACAGCATATTGTTGTGTTAACTCTACTGCCCTCCACTTGCTAATGCAAAGACAAAGAACCCCCGTATAGTGTCAGCAGACTGTCGGGGCGAGTGCTGTTAGCGGCCACCTATGGAGGCACACGAGGGGGTGGGTGGTCAGCACCACGCCCGGCCGCCTTTGTATCCACAGTGGTGATGTTGTTGTATACGGCCCTTTTTCCACAATTAATATCCATAAGAATATTTACGGATGCATACACCTAGATTTCTTTTTCCTTTCTTTCGTGACAAACAATTTATATTTTTTAATGAATAAAACCCGTAAGCCAGAAACACGAAAAACCAGATGTCGGTCATAAACAGGCCATATATATATATAAAGAAATAATAAAACTCTCAAGGCGAGGAGGATGTAACAGCTATCGGCAAAAATCTCCAGGTGAACAAGAGTTTGATGGGCCCTTAGGAAAGGTCCCTCCGAGGTCAGAACACCAAGAGAGTAGACACAGAGACGCCAACAGGGTAAATCGTATACATATTCTTTTCCTTATTTGCCAGTAAAAAAAAAGGCAACAACAAGAATAAGATAGAATTAGCGATCCTAACGCTCACTCCAATTAAGAACAGGCCACCAGACACATCAGTGAATATTATCCAATGATTAATTCGCTATCAAATGATTTTCACCTTTAATACTTTTACTGTTAAAACAAAGCTTGGAGCAGGAATACCAAGTCACATCAAAGGTTATCGAGAAGGAATGAGACAACGGGTAAACTTGCAAAATAATTTAAACAATATCCCAAGCAACCCCGACCACCTTTGTCCCTCTCACAGCGCGGAGAAGCAGGAATTACACCTTATCACAAGGGGCCATCTGGAAAAGCCAGCCGGGTTTGATGAGGAGACACACCCCACCCCACACACGGCAACCAGGCAAAGACAGTTTTAAAGAAAATTGCAATATAATATTAATAATAACAACGTGTTAACCTTACACGACATTCCATTATAGAACCTTACAGAACCAAGGGATATGGATTCCAACAATCAAGAAACGGACCTCTTAAACTCAGGATGATAATTATTTTTCTTTTTAATAATTCTATCATAACAATTCGAACCTCGGTAAAACCGAGAGGTGTCGGGAGGACGTAGTTACAAACACGAGTCTTGGCGAACATGGGACCAAATGGTATTTGAGAAATATAAGTCGAAAGTATAAAGAGGTGCTCCCGACCACCTTTGTCTCTCCCGAAGAGCGCGAGAGAGGAATTTCACGCCAGGGCAAACAGATCGTTATCGCGGGGACCATCTGCCACACACGGGACTTAGTAGTGGCCCCCACCCCACCCTGCACACGGGCAGCAAAAGAGCGTATCTACTCGTTCACCAACATCCGTCGAGTCCGAACCAACTACTGAAAGAAGAATCAACTGATACGTATGATACACTGCCCCCCACTACACGACAAACCAGACGTCTGCTTGACGCAAAGAATCGATTCCGAACATTGGCCTACTCTTTCACCACTCATACCATTCAACACACACACACACGGGTCATTAACAAAGCCTAAAACCTCAAGCCATTGAACCATCCGTGATTGTGGAAACATCGCAACGACCGAGTGAATAATCCATCGTTTTTAAGAGTGTTCATAATTTTCCTCTGTAATATTGTGCTGGGGCTGTACTTCTAACCGCATAAATTACCAACTGACCCATTAACAAGGATTAATTCTTGGCACCTCACCACGGAGCGCCGCTCGCGGGGGTGAAGAGCGTGCTCAACCGGTTCCCTGTCAGGGATCTGGCCACAATTAATTAAAAGATTGGCCCGAGATAAGGATCTAAAAAGGAAACATCGCCACCCATTGAGTCGCGTTGAGAAGTCGATTAGAAATACTTGAGTCGTTCGTTAATATTTTCTTTCTACATAATCTTGCTGGTATCCACGAATGAAATAACGAATTCAAATGCATATTTGTGCCTCCAAGAATAATACTGGTTGGAGTGCCCCTTCAACGAGTAGCGTTGCATAATAATTAGTCATCCTATTGTTAACAACGTGACAATAATTGCATTAAGGGCCGCGCATGATCAATGACCGAATGCTGTGTTGTGTGACAATTCAAGTAACGAAGCATTGCGGCCATCGAGTGTTGTTGATAAGGTAATTAGAAGTATTTCAGTCGAACGCTTTAAATTCATAATCGTTATGAATCAATGAACGAACATCAACGTGGTACTGTGCTGACGATTTCAAGCATAATAACTTCGCATATCAGAATGTATTAAGGATTGGATACGAATCAAAGACCAAGTGCCGTATTGTGTAACAATTCAAGTATACGAGTTTGCATATTATAAAGTTAAGGTTTGATAGAATAGTTCGCATATTTTTAATCTCTCTCTCAACAACCGATCGATTGCGTTACGCGTCGGGAATTAACCACAGGTGCCGCTATCGAGGTGAAACAACGCAATCGTGATGTTATGTTAACGCTGTGTTGAAATTCCAAATCCCGAGATTGAGTTTTCATATTATCCAAAAATTAAAGTTAGCTAGAAATAAAATTGATAAAAGCAGAACGTTTGTGTGTGATTCTTCCTGAAATCCTGCATAATATTGTTCTGCGTATGAGATCTGAATCCTGGGGACCTATCATAAGTACACTATCACCACACATAATCCATAACACACATAATTCATAATGTTCAATCGAGAGTAATCGTATCCTTATCGATAATACGGAATTAAAGAGCAGAGTCGAATCGACTCTCTCTCATTCACGCTCACAACGCCTGCGTCACTGCATACGATTAATTGCGTTATTCCAATTCATAACACAATCCTCGTCACCGAGGCTCGACCTTATAATCCATAACGACCTGCATTATCATAACCACGCTCACTCGCATAAATTAATACGATTATCTCTCGAATCAGCATAATTTATGCACATAATTACACTGATTAACATAATTTCGGATAAATTATGCGAATTTCATAACACCTATATATACAACAATGTTTACTACACACCGCACCAGGGTACTCAATTTGAGGCTGAGTCGACCTAGGGGAGACCCAGGACTCGTTCAGATTATCGTCACCGGTGCCGGTTGCCGTGAGCGGGAATCGAACTCGAGACGCCGGGTTCGTAGCGCAGCGTAGCGCGTATCGCTGCACCACCGCTCAGCACGCACGCGCGTGCACATTCACACGCACACGCGCGCAAGTAAAATGGATAATCGCGAGCCGCTACGCACCTCGTCAAAGCATTTGACTTCATAGTCCATAACGATGCCATTGGGCTGCTCCGGCTCGGCCCAGGTCAACAGGACGGCGTCTTCAGAGACGATCTCCGTGTGGACACGCACCACGGGTGACGGTGCTGCGGGCAATCACAGCATGTGGTCACGCGCTAACTCGTTTGTTTACCCCCCTGGCCAACGTCTCGAGGTGCGGTGAGTGACAATCGGTGTGCGTTTCCCCTTGCTGCTGAATGAAATACGAGTTGCGGTGAGATGTTCAAACACCAAGCAGACGGACGCCGCTTTGCGAGCAATCAACTCAACTTGCAACAGCCACACACGCGGTGCTTTGTGGTGAACATGCGAACATGGCTATGATGATGATAATTATAACAGATGATGCATTGTCTTTAAGAATAATAATTAGAGTGGTATATGCATTAAGAATAATATAATTATAATGTTACATGTGTAGTGGAGTAACACGCGCGCTGGGGGGGTTTGCAAGCGGTGTGCACGGATGTGTGAGGTCGCATCGGGGCGAACAGGAGCAGCGAGAGACGCCCAAAAAAGATGCAGAGCGGTGATTGGCTGGCTGCAAATGCAGGCGGACAATTTAGATGCAGAGCGGTGATTGGCTGGCTGCAAATGCAGGCGGACAATTTAGATGCAGAGCGGTGCTTGGCTGGCTGCAAATGCAGGCGGACAACTAAGATGCAGAGCGGTGATTGGCTGGCTGCAAATGCAGGCGGCCAATTTAGATGCAGAGCGGTGATTGGCTGGCTACAAATGCAGGAGGACAATTTAGATGGAGAGCGGTGATTGGCTGGCTGCAAATGCAGGCAGACAACTAAGATGCAGAGCGGTGATTGGCTGGCTGCAAATTCAGGCGGCCAATTTAGATGCAGAGCGGTGATTGGCTGGCTGCTGATGCAGGCGGATAACTAAGATGCAGAGCGGTGATTGGCTGGCTGCAAATGCAGGCGGCCAATTTAGATGCAGAGCGGTGATTGGCTGGCTGCAAATGCAGGCGGACAATTTAGATGCAGAGTGGTGATTGGCTGGCTGCAAATGCAGGCGGACAACTAAGATGCAGAGCGGTGATTGACTGGCTGCAAATGCAGGCGGACAATTTAGATGCAGAGCGGTGATTGGCTGGCTGCAAATGCAGGCGGCCAATTTAGATGCAGAGCAGTGATTGGCTGGCTGCAAATGCAAGCGGACAACTAAGATGCAGAGCGGTGATTGGCTGGCTGCAAATGCAGGCGGCCAATTTAGATGCAGAGCGGTGATTGGCTGGCTGCAAATGCAGGCGGACAACTAAGATGCAGAGCGGTGATTGGCTGGCTGCAAATGCAGGCGGCCAATTTAGATGCAGAGCGGTGATTGGCTGGCTGCAAATGCAGGTGGCCAATTTAGATGCAGAGCGGTGATTGGCTGGCTGCAAATGAAGGCGGACAATTTAGATGCAGAGTGGTGATTGGCTGGCTGCAAATGCAGGCGGACAACTAAGATGCAGAGCGGTGATTGGCTGGCTGCAAATGCAGGCGGCCAATTTAGATGCAGAGCGTTGATTGGCTGGCTGCAAATGCAGGCAGACAATTTAGATGCAGAGCAGTGATTGGCTGGCTGCAAATGCAGGCGGATAACTAAGATGCAGAGCGGTGATTGGCTGGCTGCAAATGCAGGCGGCCAATTTAGATGCAGAGCAGTGATTGGCTGGCTGCAAATGCAGGCGGACAATTTAGATGCAGAGCGGTGATTGGCTGGCTGCAAATGCAGGCGGACAACTAAGATGCAGAGCGGTGATTGGCTGGCTGCCAATGCAGGCGGCCAACTAAGATGCAGAGCGGTGATTGGCTGGCTGCAAATGCAGGCGGACAACTAAGATGCAGAGCGGTGATTGGCTGGCTGCAAAGGCAGGCGGATAATTAAGATGCAGAGCGGTGATTGGCCGGCTGCAAATGCAGACGGCCAACTAAGATGCAGAGCGGTGATTGGCTGGCTGCAAATGCAGGCGGCATTGTCTTTAATCATAATATAATTATCATGTTTTTGCATAGCATTTAAGAATAATATTATTATAATGTTATGTGCATGTTATAGCTTTTAAAAAAGGAGAATGTATTTTTAAAAAAATATTTTAAAAAACCATTTAAAAAAAGATAGAAAAAAAATATTTGACAAAAGCAACTAAATATCTAAAGATGAAAAAGAGATTTCAAAAAAAGAAAGACGATGGCCGTGAGCGAGAGGTGGAGGGGGGGGACGACGACTCACGATCCCGTGACGTGGCGACGTGGACGGCCGCGAACGCCGAGGGGACGCCGCTCAGGCGGGAGACGCCATTGGTGGCGTGCACCTCCAGGGTGTAGGCGGCGTTCTCACGCAGGCCGCTCACCTCCACCGAGGCGTTCGTCAGCGGGAGCGGAGGCCGGAACCTCACGGCCGGGCCGCACGGCGGCGCCGGCTCCTGGCCCCTCTCCCCACCCCCCCCCCGCAGGGGGGGCGGGTAGAGCCGGCACACGACGGAGTAGGCGAGGTCGGAGCGCCCGCCGGGATTCGCCGGCGGGCTCCACCGGAGCGTCACCGAGGCGGCGGCGGAGAGCGGCGAGGTGACGACGTCCCTGGGGGCCGACGGCGGCTCTGGCCGGGGGGGGGGGGGCGGAACGGAGTTTATAGAGTAGTGTAGTAGGTAGTGTATAGTGTAGTGTATAGTGTAGTGTATAGCGTAGTAGTGTATAGTGTAGTGTAGTACTGTATAGTAGTAGTGTATAGTGTAGTGTATAGTGTAGTGTATAGTGTAGTGTAGTAGGTAGTGTATAGTGTAGTGTATAATGTAGTGTATAGTAGTGTATAGTGTAGTGTATAGTGTAGGGTAGTAGTTTATAGTGTAGTGTATAGTGTAGTGTAGTAGGTAGTGTATAGTGTAGTGTATAGTGTAGTAGTGTATAGTGTAGTGTACAGTGTAGTAGTGTATAGTGTAGTGTATAGTGTAGTGTATAGTGTAGTGTGTAGTGTAGTAGGTAGTGTATAGTGTAGTGTAGTAGTGTATAGTGTAGTAGTGTATAGTGTAGTGTAGTAGTGTAGAGTGTAGTGTAGTAGTGTATAGTGTAGTGTAGTAGTGTATAGTATAGTGTAGTAGTGTATAGTGCAGTGTAGTAGTGTAGTGTATAGTGTAGTGTAGTAGTGTAGTGTATAGTGTAGTGTAGTAGTGTATAGTGTAGTGTATAGTGTAGTGTATAGTGTAGTGTGTAGTGTAGTAGGTAGTGTATAGTGTAGTGTAGTAGTGTATAGTGTAGTAGTGTATAGTGTAGTGTAGTAGTGTAGAGTGTAGTGTAGTAGTGTATAGTGTAGTGTAGTAGTGTATAGTATAGTGTAGTAGTGTATAGTGCAGTGTAGTAGTGTATAGTGTAGTGTATAGTGTAGTGTAGTAGTGTAGTGTATAGTGTAGTGTAGTAGTGTATAGTGTAGTGTATAGTGTAGTGTATAGTGTAGTGTGTAGTGTAGTAGGTAGTGTATAGTGTAGTGTATAGTGTAGTGTAGTAGTGTATAGTGTAGTGTAGTAGTGTAGTGTATAGTGTAGTGTAGTACTGTATAGTGTAGTGTAGTAGTGTATAGTGTAGTAGTGTATAGTGTAGTGTATGGCGCATAGTGAACGAACTTGCACAGGCCACAGACTGGGGCTCGCCGCTGGGCCGGAAGTATCCATCGTGGCAGGTGCAGGACGTCGCTCCGATGACGCTGCCCGTGCTGTGTGGCGGACACCGGGAGCAGGAGCTGTCTTGGGCCGTCTCCTTATAAGAGCCCTGCTCACACACTGCACGCACAAAGGTCCCGCCCCCCGACCTGTAGCCTTTACAGACTCAGTTTAACACCTTTATTATGAACCTTTACAGACTGTTGGTGCTGTCAGTAGCGAGAGATGGGGAGAGAGATGAGCAGATGGGGAGAGAGATGAGCAGATGGGGAGAGAGATGAGATGGGGTGGGTGAGAGAGTGCGTGGGTGGGTAAGTGGTTGGGTGAGTGAGAAAGTGGGTGAGTGAGTGGATGAGTAGGTATGTGGGTGGGTGAGTGGGTGGGTGAGTGGGTGAGTGGGTGAGTGAGTGGGTGAGTGAGTGGTTGGGTGAGTGAGTGAGTGGGTGGGTGGGTGAGTGAGTGAGTGGGTGGGCGAGTGAGTGAGTGGGTGGGTGAGTGGTTGAGTGAGTGAGTGGGTGAGTCAGTGGGTGAGTGAGTGAGTGGGTGGGAGGATAAGTGGTTGGGTGGGTGGGTGGGTGAGTGAGTGAGTAGGTGGGTGGGTGAGTGAGTAGGTGAGTGAGTGGGTGAGTGGGCGAGTGAGTGTGTGGGAGGTCCGCTGGGTCTTTCCACATCTCTCTCGAGGGTAAGCGATGATGAATCTACTAAAACAAATCCCAACGCGTCACCTTGGCAGGCGTTCCCCGCCTGCTGGTACCCGGCACGGCAGACGCAGCTCCCGGGGTGGCCCTCCCACTCGCCGTCGGCGTTGCAGAACATCGCCGGCTCCGGCTCCCCCTCGGGCCGGAGCGCGTGGCCCACGCACGCCCCCGTCACCTCCGACAGCGCCCACGGCCCGTCGCCGGCGGCCGGAGCGTCGGGGAACTCGGCGAGGCGGACCGCGAGGGCCGGGCAGCGCCTGCGGTAGACGCGCACGGACGCCAGCCACGCGCAGGCCCCCGTGTCGCGGAACGCCAGACGGAGGCCGCCCCGGGAGAGGGGCCCCACGTCGCCCGCCGCCTCGACCTCCGACCCGCCCGAGCCGACGACGTCGACCTTGGAGAAGAGCCGCCGCTCGTCGTCGGCGAAGACCCCGGCGGCGACGTCGCCGGGGTCGTCCGACTCCCGGTAGTAAACGTCCAACGTGTCGTCGTCGCAGCCGGCGGCGGAGGCGGCGGCGGCCGGGAGGCGACGGGGGCACCGGCGCCGTAAGCTGAAGCGGAACTCGAGGAAGATGCGGCGAGCGTCGCCGCGCGGGATCCAGGCGGTGCGCAGCCACTTGTCCTGCCTGGGCACGGCGGGGCGGCACTGCGCCTGGTACAGCCTGGGCCTTGAGCGTTGGCCACTCGTAGCCTGCTGCCACTGCGGTCGTGATGAGGGGAGAGGGAGTGGAGTGTGGGAGGGAGTGTGGGGGGGAGTGTAGATGTCACAGTGATTCTGAAACATTGTTCTCCACTCCTTGAATCAATTTTTATAACCTGTAAACCGTTTTACTCGCCTCGCGAGTTCGCGTCGCTCATTTTGGTCGGAGTTTATTTGCCGCCATGTCCTCAGGTTAAAGAGGCCCAACGCATGCTCGCCGATCAGATTCTGAGTGTGGAGCGAGCAAATCCAGATTCGTTGGTTATCGTACTTGGCGACTTTAACAAAGGTAATCTCAGCCACGAACTCCCCAAATACATACAATTCATTAAATGCCCAACCAGAGAAGGGAACACTCTGGATCACTGCTACACTACAGTCAGTAGAGCCTACCACGCCGTCCCCCGAGCAGCACTAGGACACTCTGACCATGCCATGGTCCACCTGATTCCTGCATACAGGCAGAAACTAAAACTCTGTAAACTTGCTGTGAGGACATCTAAACAGTGGACCAGTGAGGCTGTGGAAGATTTGCGGGCATGCTTAGACTGTACTGACTGGGATATGTTCACGACTGCTACCAATAGTCTGGATGAACTCACAGAGGCTGTGACGTCCTACATCAGCTTCTATGAGGACTGCTGTATCCCAACACGTAACAGGGTGAACTTTAACAACAACAAGCCCTGGTTCTCAGCAAAGCTCAGAAGGTTGAGGTTGGAGAAGGAGGAAGCGTTTAGGGGTGGAGATAGAGACAGATTCAAGGAGTCGAAGAACAGGTTTAGCAAAGCGGTGAGAGAGGCTAAACGACTGTACTCAGAGAGACTAAAACACCAGTTCTCTACTAACGACTCTGCTTCTGTCTGGAGAGGGCTCAGGCAGATCACCAACTACAAGCCCAGAGCTCCCCACACCACTAACGACTCCCGCCTGGCCAACGACCTGAACGAGTTCTACTGCAGATTTGAAAGACAATTAGACTGTCCTGAACTACCCCTTCCCACTCAAGAGGCCCCATCCCCCACCCATACTACAGAGACGACTCTCTCCTTTCAGGAGGGAGACGTTAATAGACTTTTCAAGAGGCAGAATCCACGCAAAGCAGCCGGGCCGGACTCTGTCTCTCCAGCCACCCTCAGGCACTGCGTTGACCAGCTGTCTCCGGTGTTCACCTACCTCTTTAACACCTCCCTGGAGACATGCCATGTACCAGCCTGTCTCAAGTCCTCCACCATCATCCCTGTGCCCAAAAAGCTAAGGCCAACAGGACTAAATGATTACAGACCGGTCGCCCTTACATCTGTGGTAATGAAGTCTTTTGAGCGCCTGGTCCTGGCACACCTCAAAGCCATCACAGACCCTCTCCTGGACCCCCTTCAGTTTGCCTACAGAGCCAACAGGTCTGTGGACGACGCAGTTAACATGGCCCTCCACTTCATCCTACAGCATCTGGATGCCCCAGCATCCTACGCTAGGATCCTGTTTGTGGACTTCAGCTCTGCCTTCAACACCATCATCCCTGCCCTGCTTCAGGACAAGCTCTTCCAGCTGAACGTGCCCTACTGGATCACAGACTTCCTGTCTGACAGGAAGCAGTGCGTTAAGCTGGGAACACAAGTCTCTGACTCCAGCTCCATCAGCACCAGAACTCCTCAGGGCTGCGTCCTTTCCCCACTGCTCTTCTCTCTGTATACCAACAGCTGCACCTCCAATCATCTGTCCGTCAAACTCTTGAAGTTTGCGGACGACACCACCCTCATTGGGCTGATATCTGGTGGGGATGAGTCTGACTATAGGTGGGAAGCTGACAACCTGGTGACCTGGTGTAGCCAGAACAACTTAGAGCTAAATGCTCTAAAGACAGTTGAGATGGTTGTGGACTTCAGGAAGAATACAGCCCCACTCACCCCCATCACCCTGTTAGACTCCCCAGTCAAAAGTGTAGAGTCCTTCCGCTTCCTGGGCACTATTCTCTCCTGGGACCTCAAGTGGGAACTGAACATCAGCTCCCTCACCAAGAAAGCTCAACAGAGGATTTACTTTCTATGGCAGCTGAAGAAATTCAACCTGCCAAAGACAATGATGGTGCAATTCTATACAGCAATCATTGAATCCATCCTCACCTCCTCCATAACCGTCTGGTACGCTGCTGCCACTGCCAAGGACAAGAGCAGACTGCAGCGTATCATCCACACTGCTGAGAAGGTAATTGCCTGCAATCTACCAACCCTCGAGGACCTGCACACGACAAGGACCATGAGGCGAGCGAGGAAGATTGGGTTTCCTGCCGGTAAGGCATCACTCTCGACAGCCCAGGGGGGGGAACAGGAGCGCGGCGGCCCTTCCCCGCCCGGTGAGGAGTGCAGCGGCGGCAGCTCCCACACTAGTGGAGAGTCTGGGGGCGTCGGTACTTCGCGGGCAGGGTCGCAGGCAGGAGAGATCCCGGGGGCCGACGACCCTAACATAATCATCATCAGGTGTGAAAACCACAGCAAGAAATTTAGAAAAAAGTGGCGTTTTTTTAACGTTAGCACCACGGAGAGCGATTTGGCAGTTCAGAAGGACGAGTCCATCTATGTTCGGAAAAGAGGAGGGGGGAGACGAAAAATAATGGATGAGGTCTGAAGGCCACCGTAAGCGTGAACAATCAATTAAGACCCGAAATGGTTTATCAAATCCTTCCAATGATTGCTAAGCCAGAATCCATCTTCTCGGTTGAAATTGTCTCTGTGTTTGTATATGTGAATAGACTCATGAACGAATCTCTCATGGTAGCCAGATGGCTTGCAAAGAACCTCTGTCTTGGATAAGTCAATGTCATGTGAGCCTACTGAATTATAACAGTGATCTGCCACGGCCGAGGTGTTGGTCCTACCGTGTTTCAGGTCTGCTTTGTGTTCACGAATGCGGTCCGAGACATGTCATTTGGTTTCTCCAATATAACTACTCCCACCGAGGCAACTTAGCGTTGTCTGTATTTATTTAAAGTTGCGCATTTTGATGATGTGACGTCACATTTCTCAAACCTCCCTCTCTCGTCACGCATCGTCACAAATGTCTGACCCCGCCCCCTAAGTGCGTGACGTCATCTATGGACGCCCCTCCCCCCCCGAACATCCACGGAGGTCTCGTGGCCTCCACGCTCGACTCACCCCATCGGGCGGGGAGGCGACCCAGCCGAGGTCGCCCTGCGCGGTCTCCGTGTCGAGCAGGTCCACTGCGGCGGGGTGGGTGGGTGGGGGGAGAGACACGCGCACGCGCGCACACAGAGAGAGACGAAGTTTCAAGTTTGTTAGGTACGAGCTGTACTACCCGGCTACGCCCGGGACGAGGATTCACCACGTCCCCCCAGTGGCGATGTTCACACAGCAGAGCAGGTACTCGTTTGATGCCAAGTCGACCTAGGGAAGGCCCAGGACCGGTAAAAAAATAATCGTCACCGGCGGTGGCCGTGAGCGGGAATCGAACTCGGGTTACTACACTACAACGCGTTACGCTTCCACGTGCGCGGGTCACGTGACAGATTTGACGTCACAGCTCACTTGACGTGCAAAAAAAATAGATGCATTATTGAGCTACCCCCCTAAAGAAAAAGCAAAAGTGTATTTTTATAATTTTAGGATGGTGTACAGTCTGGAAAGCACCCACGTGGCAAATTTCCAGTTTGTTGCATGTCGGGAAGTACGCTAAACATTTTGAACAGACACGCACAATCACAACTTTGCCTTTTATATCTATGGAGATAGCGTTGTGAGCCATGCGGCTCTCAAGTCGGGTGCAGCCGCAACAAACAAAATATGAACACAGAACATCTTAAAGCGACAACGCGTAACAGAAACATCCTGGAAAAAAAACAGCAAATATTTAATATAAAACGCCGCGTGCAAAAAATCCCCACCATCGTGTACACGACGGCTGTCACGGACTGCCGGGGCAAGTGCTGCTGCTGCTCGCGAGTAGCAGCACCTACCAAGGCTACCGGCACTGTGGCACACGAGGGCGTGGGTGGCCAGCACCACGCCCGGCCGCCTTTGTCTCCCCAGTGGCGATGTTTACTACACACCGCACCAGGTTACTCATTTGAGCTTGAGTCGACCTAGGGGAGGCCCAGGACCGGTTCAGAGAATCGTCACTGACGGTGTTGGCCGTGAGAGGGAATCGAACTTGGGTCGCCGGGTTCGTAGCGCAGCGCGCTAACAGCTACATACACACACACAACAACTGCCATTCGCCACTAAGTGGTGGTGACATCACCACGACGCTTGTGCCAGGCCATGTGCACCTTGAGGCCACGCTGGCAGGTCACGGGGCAGACCCAGGTGCCACGGGTCGACTGACTGAGATGACCGAAATGACTGGCTGGTGCACCACCTGTGCCCCCTACTGTGCCAACCTGCTGTGCTTTAGCCACCCGGCGCTCCGCTCGTTGTTGTGAGCGTCGCTCCTCCACCCTCCGTTGTTGTTGGAGGGCGACTGCCTCCAACTGCCCAGTAGCGTCCTTCACGAGCCTCCTCCACAGAGGCCAATTTTGACACCGCTGGTACCAGTCATCGACAAGTCCACTCAGCTCCACGTCCTCCCGTACCACATCACTCCATCTCCTCTCTAGCCCGTGCCGCGCCCGTTTAGCCCCCTCGATCCGGCCGAACAAAAGCTGTTTCGGCATGTGGTGGCTGGGCATGCGGGCTACATGACCCAGCCTTGCCTGCCGGAGGAGCTCATCGATGGGACCTTGCCCAGATCTTTCAAGGATTTGTGAGCTCCTCACACAATCCAGTCTGGTTAAACCCAGGATGGATCGTAGGCAGGCCAGCCTAAATGTTTCAACCGGCGAAAATGCTCCATTAAGGGGGTCCACGTTTCGCAAGCGTAGAGAAGGGAGGGAATGACCGTGGCCGAGAAGACCTGAAGCTTAGTGCGGAGCGACAGACCAGGTAGCTTCCACACAGCGTTACGCAACCGATGAAAAGATATTGCCGCTCGACTGATTCGGAGTGAGACCTCTGCTGTTAAACTGGAGCCAGTCATAAGCACACTGCCCAGGTATGGGAAACTCTCCACTCTCTCCACAACTGCCCCATCACCGATTGGGAGTTGTGGGGGTGGAGTGTCCGATGGTACAAAATATCCAGGCAGGTGCTTAGTTTTGGTGTGGCTGAAGGTAAGGCCCCCATCTCTTAGTGGCACGCTCCAGTCTCAGCAGCAGCGTCTCCAACTCCTCCTCTGAATGAGCAGCTATTACCAAATCATCAGCATACATAACGTGGTTGAGCAATAGGGAGCCATCCCTTGACCGCACCCGGGCATCGATCAGCCTCCCATTATAGCTGTACCAAATGGAGATTCCCCCGGTACAGACACACACACTCACACACGTACACAGACACACACTCACACGTACTCAGACACACACTCACACGTACACAGACACACACTCACACGTACATACATGTACACACACTCACAGACACACACTCACACACGTACACAGACACACACTCACACGTACACTCACACGTACACAGACACACTCACGTACAAGACAAGACAAAGATCCCCATATAGCCTTAACAGACTGTAGGGGCAAGTGCTGTTAGCGAGCACCTATGAAGGCCGAAACGGTACACGAGGGGGTGGGTGGCCAGCACCACGCCCGACCGCCTTTGTCTCCCTAGTGGCAATGTACTCATTTGAGGCTGAGTCGACCTAAGGGAGGCCCGGGACCGGTTCGAATAATCGTCACTGGTGTTGGCCGTGAGCGGGAATCGAACCCGGGTTGCCAGGTTCATAGCGCAGCGCGCTAACCGCTACACTATCGCACATACATACACACGTACACACACGTACACACACTCACACGTACACAAACACACACACTCACACGTACACAGACACACACTCACACGTACACAGACACACTCACGTACACACACATACGTACACACACGTACACAAACACACACTCACACGTACACACACGTACACACTCTCTCTTCATGTGGTCGCGTGGATTTTTCCCTCCGTGTCCTCCGCTTCCCCCACCACCCCCACCCCCACATCGAGAATGGACGTGGCCGCCACGCGGGGCATCATCATCATCATCAGTTTGTGGTCACCGCTCGCTGTGCATCATCTCAGCACGCGGTGAGACGCTTCGAGCGGCGTCGGCGTCGTCTAAACAAGCGAGCAGCCTCGCCTGCTAGCGTCAAAGGCTCCGTCGGAGCGCTCCATCTCGGCGAACGAGTTGACTCCGCGGGGAACGAGAGAGACGCGGAGAGAGACGTGGAGCTTTCAAAGAGCCATCGTTGTGCGGAGCCACGAGCCGCTTTGTGTTTTTGTCACCTTCAGTTTATCAGATGTTTTTTTTCTTCAGTTTCAGTTTATTTTGGTTATAGCCCCTGTGAGCCGTTCGGCTCTTGAATCGGGTCCAACCGCAACAAACACAAAAACACAAAAACACGAACGAGAAAACAGAGTGACTATGTGGTGACTGTGTAAACAGAAAATCCGTGAAAAAAAACCCATGCAAAAATATTCCGGAAAAAAGCACCGTACACCACCAACGCTGTGTGTGTACCACCAACACTGTGTGTACACCACCAACACTGTGTGTACACCACCAACACTGTGTGTGTACCACCAACACTGTGTGTACACCACCAACACTGTGTGTACACCACCAACCCCTGGTGCACCACCAACCCCTGGTGCACCACCAACCCCTGGTGCACCACCAACACTGTGTGTACACCACCAACACTGTGTGTACACCACCAACGCTGTGTGTACACCACCAACACTGTGTGTACACCACCAACACTGTGTGTACACCACTAACACTGTGTGTACACCACCAACACTGTGTGTGTACACCACCAACACTGTGTGTACACCACCAACACTGTGGTGTACACCACCAACACTGTGTACACCACCAACACTGTGTGTGTACCACCAACACTGTGTGTACACCACCAACACTGTGTGTACACCACCAACACTGTGTGTACACCACCAACGCTGTGTGTACACCACCAACACTGTGTGTACACCACCAACACTGTGTGTGTACCACCAACACTGTGTACACCACCAACCCCTGGTGCACCACCAACGCTGTGTGTACACCACCAACACTGTGTGTACACCACCAACACTGTGTGTACACCACCAACACTGTGTGTGTACCACCAACACTGTGTGTACACCACCAACACTGTGTGTACACCACCAACCCCTGGTGCACCACCAACCCCTGGTGCACCACCAACCCCTGGTGCACCACCAACACTGTGTGCACACCACCAACACTGTGTGTACACCACCAATGCTGTGTGTACACCACCAACACTGTGTGTACACCACCAACACTGTGTGTACACCACCAACGCTGTGTGTACACCACCAACACTGTGTGTACACCACCAACACTGTGTGTACACCACCAACACTGTGTGTACACCACTAATACTGTGTGTACACCACCAACACTGTGTGTGTACACCACCAACACTGTGTGTACACCACCAACACTGTGGTGTACACCACCAACACTGTGTACACCACCAACACTGTGTGTACACCACCAACGCTGTGTGTACACCACCAACGCTGTGTGTACACCACCAACGCTGTGTGTACACCACCAACGCTGTGTGTGTACCACCAACGCTGTGTGTACACCACCAACGCTGTGTGTGTACCACCAACCCCTGGTGCACCACCAACGCTGCGCCCACCTTCATAAGCAGCGGCCACCGCCAAGACGGCGACGATGCCAACGGCGACAGGAGATGGAGCCAGACTCCTGCAGCTGCGGAGGGGCGCGGAGACGGAGCCTGGGGACATTTCTGCTGGTGCTGGTGGTGGTGGTGCTGTTGGTGGTGGTGGTGCTGGTGGTGGTGGTAGTGCTGGTGGTGGTGGTGGTGCTGGTGGTGGTACTGCTACTGGTGGTGGTGGTGCTGGTGGTGGTGGTGGTGCTGGTGGTAGTGCTGGTGGTGGTGGTGCTGGTGGTGGTACTGCTACTGGTGGTGGTGGTGCTGCTGCTGCTGGTGGTGCTGCTGGTGGTGGTGCTGGTGGTGCTGCTACTGGTGGTGGTGCTGCTGCTGCTGCTGGTGGTTCTGCTGCTTTTGGTGGTGGTGCTGGTGGTGGTGCTGGTGGTGGTGGTGCTGCTGCTGGTGGTGGTGGTGATGCATGGATCGGCTCGGTTCACCAACCCTCCTCTTTTCCTCCTGCGAGGGAGACGAGCAGGCGAGAGGATTTAAAAGAATGGAATGAGTCAGAGTGAGTGGGGTGTGTACGATTAATGATTGACCCAGCTGGAGAAGACACCAATGAATTATTAACCCTGGCAGAAGTGAAGGTTTGCTGAGGCTTTCGGCTCCCCTCCCACCTCCCTCCATCCAAAACCACTCCACACATCTCTCTCCTTGTGTGTAACTGTGAGTGTGTGTACGTGTGAGTGTGTGTACGTGTGAGTGTGTGTACATGTGTACGTGTGAGTGTGTACGTGTGTGTACGTGTGAGTGTGTGCAGGTGTGAGTGTGTGCACGTGTGAGTGTGTGTACGTGTGAGTGTGTGTACGTGTGAGTGTGTACGTGTGTGCACGTGTGAGTGTGTGTACGTGTGAGTGTGTGTACGTGTGAGTGTGTGTACGTGTGAGTGTGTGTACGTGTGTGCACGTGTGAGTGTGTGTACGTGTGAGTGTGTGTACGTGTGAGTGTGTACGTGTGTGCACGTGTGAGTGTGTGTACGTGTGAGTGTGTGTACGTGTGAGTGTGTGTACGTGTGTGTACGTGTGAGTGTGTGTACGTGTGAGTGTGTGTACGTGTGAGTGTGTACGTGTGAGTGTGTGTTCGTGTGAGTGTGTGTACGTGTGAGTGTGTGTACGTGTGTACGTGTGAGTGTGTACGTGTGAGTGTGTGTACGTGTGAGTGTGTGTTCGTGTGAGTGTGTGAACGTGTGTGTACGTGTGTACGTGTGAGTGTGTACGTGTGAGTGTGTGTACGTGTGAGTGTGTGTACGTGTGAGTGTGTGTACGTGTGTGCACGTGTGAGTGTGTGTACGTGTGAGTGTGTACGTGTGAGTGTGTGTACGTGTGAGTGTGTGTACGTGTGAGTGTGTACGTGTGTGTACGTGTGAGTGTGTGTACGTGTGAGTGTGTGTACGTGTGTGTACGTGTGAGTGTGTGTACGTGTGAGTGTGTACGTGTGAGTGTGTGTACGTGTGAGTGTGTGTACGTGTGAGAGATACACGGGGAGAGATACACGGGGAGAGATACAGGGGGAGAGATACACGGGGGAGAGATACAGGGGGAGAGATACAGGGGGAGAGATACACGGGGGAGAGATACAGGGGGAGAGATACAGGGGGAGAGATACATGGGGAGAGATACAGGGGGAGAGATACAGGGGGAGAGATACACGGGGAGAGATACACGGGGGAGAGATACAGGGGGGAGAGATACAGGGGGGAGAGATACAGGGGGAGAGATACACGGGGAGAGATACACGGGGATAGATACAGGGGGAGAGATACAGGGGTAGAGATACATGGGGAGAGATACAGGGGGAGAGATACACGGGGAGAGATACACGGGGAGAGATACAGGGGGAGAGTTACACGGGGGAGAGATACACGGGGGAGAGATACAGGGGGAGAGATACAGGGGGAGAGATACACGGGGGAGAGATACAGGGGGAGAGATACAGGGGGAGAGATACACGGGGAGAGATACAGGGGGAGAGATACAGGGGGAGAGATACACGGGGAGAGATACACGGGGGAGAGATACAGGGGGGAGAGATACAGGGGGGAGAGATACAGGGGGAGAGATACACGGGGAGAGATACACGGGGATAGATACAGGGGGAGAGATACAGGGGTAGAGATACATGGGGAGAGATACAGGGGGAGAGATACACGGGGAGAGATACACGGGGAGAGATACAGGGGGAGAGTTACACGGGGGAGAGATACACGGGGGAGAGATACAGGGGGAGAGATACAGGGGGAGAGATACACGGGGGAGAGATACACAGGGAGAGATACAGGGGGAGAGATACACGGGGAGAGATACACGGGGGAGAGATACACGGGGAGAGATACACGGGGAGAGATACACGGGGGAGAGATACACGGGGAGAGATACACGAGGAGAGATACACGGGGAGAGATACACAAGGAGAGATACACGGGGGAGAGATACAGGGGGAGAGATACACGGGGAGAGATACAGGGGGGAGAGATACACGGGGAGAGATACAGTTAGGGAAAAAAGTATTTGATCCCCTGTTGATTTTGTACGTTTGCCCACTGACAAAGAAATGATCAGTCTATAATTTTAATGGTAGGTTTATTTGAACAGTGAGAGACAGAACAACAACAAAATCCAGTAAAACGCATGTCAAGAATGTTACACAGGGAGAGATAATGCAATCAATTTATAACATTCTTGACATGCGTTTTTCTGGATTTTTTGTTGCTGTTATTCTGTATCTCACTGTTCAAATAAACCTACCATTAAAATTATAGACTGATCATTTCTTTGTCAGTGGGCAAACGTACAAAATCAACAGGGGATCAAATACTTTTTTCCCTCACTGTATAAAGCGCCTGCATGTTTGTTCGGGTGTGGTCTCAGGTCGAGTTGGGACTTGAGCTGTGTGTGTGTGTAACATAATCACATCCTGTATGTGTGTGTGTAACATAGTCACATCCTGTATGTGTGTGTAACATAGTCACATCCTGTGTGTGTGTGTAACATAATCACATCCTGTATGTGTGTGTGTAACATAGTCACATCCTGTATGTGTGTGTAACATAGTCACATCCTGTGTGTGTGTGTGTAACATAGTCACAGCCTGTATGTGTGTGTGTAACATAGTGACATCCTGTGTGTATGTGTGTGTGTAACATAGTCACATCGTGTGTGTGTGTGTAACATAGTCACATCCTGTGTGTGTGTGTAACAATCACATCCTGTGTGTGTGTAACATAATCACATCCTGTATGTGTGTGTGTAACATAATCACATCCCGTAGCTGTGTGTGTGTGTAACAGTCACATCCTGTGTGTGTGTAACATAATCACATCCTGTATGTGTGTGTGTAACATAATCACATCCCTGTAGCTGTGTGTGTAACATAGTCACATCCTGTTTGTGTGTGTGTGTAACATAGTCACATCCTGTTTGTGTATGTGTAACATAGTCACATCCTGTATGTGTGTGTGTAACATAATCACATCCTGTGTGTGTGTAACATAGTCACATCCTGTGTGTGTAACATAGTCACATCCTGTATGTGTGTGTAACATAGTCACATCCTGAAGCTGTGTGTGTGTAACATAGTCACATCGTGTGTGTGTGTAACATAGTCACATCCTGAAGCTGTGTATGTGTGTCACATAGTCACGTCCTGAAGCTGTGTGTGTGTGTAACATAGTCACATCGTGTGTGTGATGTGTGTGTAACATAATCACATCCTGTGTGTGTGTGTGACATAGTCACATACTGTGTGTGTGTAACATAGTCACATCCTGTATGTGTGTGTAACATAGTCACATCCTGAAGCTGTGTGTGTGTAACATAGTCACATCCTGAAGCTGTGTGTGTGTAACATAGTCACATCCTGTGTGTGTGTGTAACATAATCACATCCTGTATGTGTGTGTAACATAGTCACATCCTGTATGTGTGTGTGTAACATAATCACGTCCTGTATGTGTGTGTGTAACATAGTCACATCCTGTATGTGTGTGTGTAACATAATCACATCGTGTGTGTGTGTAACATAATCACATCCTGTATGTGTGTGTAACATAGTCACATCCTGTATGTGTGTGTGTAACATAATCACGTCCTGAAGCTGTGTATGTGTGTGTAACATAGTCACATCCTGTATGTGTGTGTAACATAGTCACATCCTGTATGTGTGTGTGTGTGTAACATAGTCACGTCCTGAAGCTGTGTGTGTGTAACATAGTCATGTCCTGTATGTGTGTGTGTGTAACATAGTCACATCCTGTGTGTGTGTGTGTAACATAATCACATCGTGTGTGTGTGTAACATAGTCACATCCTGTGTGTGTGTGTAACATAATCACATCCTGTATGTGTGTGTGTAACATAGTCACATCCTGTGTGTGTGTGTGTAACATAGTCACATCCTGTATGTGTGTGTGTAACATAGTCACATCGTGTATGTGTGTGTGTAACATAGTCACGTTATGTGTGTGTGTAACATAGTCACGTCGTGTGTGTGTGTAACATAGTCACATCCTGTATGTGTGTGTAACATAATCACATCCTGTATGTGTGTGTAACATAGTCACATCCTGTATGTGTGTGTGTGTAACATAATCACGTCCTGAAGCTGTGTGTGTGTGTGTAACATAGTCACGTCCTGAAGCTGTGTGTGTGTAACATAGTCACATCCTGTGTGTGTAACATAGTCACGTCCTGAAGCTGTGTGTGTGTAACATAGTCACGTCCTGTAGCTGTGTGTGTGTAACATAGTCACGTCCTATAGCTGTGTGTGTGTGTGTAACATAGTCACGTCCTGAAGCTGTGTGTGTGTGTAACATAGTCACGTCCTGAAGCTGCGTGTGTATAACATAGTCACGTCCTGAAGCTGTGTGTGTGTAACATAGTCACGTCCTGTAGCTGTGTGTGTGTAACATAGTCACGTCCTGTAGCTGTGTGTGAGTGTAACATAATCACGTCCTGAAGCTGTGTGTGTGTGTAACAAAGTCACATCCTGTAGCTGTGTGTGTGTGTAACATAGTCACGTCCTGTAGCTGTGTGTGTGTAACATAGTCACATCCTGAAGCTGTGTGTGTGTGTTTAACATAGTCACATCCTACAGCTGTGTGTGTGTGTGTAACATAGTCACGTCCTGAAGCTGTGTGTGTGTAACAAAGTCACATCCTGTAGCTGTGTGTGTGTGTAACATAGTCACGTCCTGTAGCTGTGTGTGTGTAACATAGTCACATCCTGAAGCTGTGTGTGTGTGTGTTTAACATAGTCACATCCTACAGCTGTGTGTGTGTGTGTGTAACATAGTCACGTCCTGAAGCTGTGTGTGTGTAACATAGTCACGTCCTGAAGCTGTGTGTGTGTGTGTAACATAGTCACATCCTGAAGCTGTGTGTGTGTGTCACATAGTCACGTCCTGAAGCTGTGTGTGTGTGTGTAACATAGTCAAGTCCTGAAGCTGTTTGTGTGTCACATAGTCACGTCCTGTAGCTGTGTGTGTGTGTAACATAATCATGTCCTGTAGCTGTGTGTGTGTGTAACATAATCACGTCCTGAAGCTGTGTGTGTGTGTAACAAAGTCACATCCTGTAGCTGTGTGTGTGTGTGTGTAACATAGTCACGTCCTGTAGCTGTGTGTGTGTAACATAGTCACATCCTGAAGCTGTGTGTGTGTAAGATAGTCATGTCCTGAAGCTGTGTGTGTGTGTAACATAGTGACGTCCTGAAGCTGTGTGTGTGTAACATAGTCACGTCCTGTAGCTGTGTGTGTGTGTGTAACATAGTCACGTCCTGAAGCTGTGTGTGTGTGTAACATAGTCACGTCCTGTAGCTGTGTGTGTGTGTAACATAGTCACGTCCTGAAGCTGTGTGTGTGTGTAACATAGTCACGTCCTGTAGCTGTGTGTGTGTGTGTAACATAGTCACGTCCTGAAGCTGTGTGTGTGTGTAACATAGTCACGTCCTGTATGTGTGTGTGTGTAACATAGTCACGTCCTGAAGCTGTGTGTGTGTGTAACATAGTCACGTCCTGAAGCTGTGTGTGTGTGTAACATAGTCACGTCCTGTGTGTGTGTGTGTGTAACATAGTCACATCCTGTATGTGTGTGTGTGTGTAACATAATCACATCCTGTGTGTGTGTGTGTAACATAGTCACATCGTGTGTGTGTGTGTAACATAATCACATCCTGTATGTGTGTGTAACATAGTCACATCCTGTGTGTGTGTGTAACATAATCACATCCTGTATGTGTGTGTAACATAGTCACATCCTGTATGTGTGTGTAACATAGTGACATCCTGTGTGTATGTGTGTGTGTGTAACATAGTCACATCCTGTGTGTGTGTGTGTGTAACATAGTCACATCCTGTATGTGTGTGTGTGTAACATAATCACATCCTGTGTGTGTGTGTGTAACATAGTCACATCGTGTGTGTGTGTAACATAGTCACATCCTGTGTGTGTGTGTAACATAATCACATCCTGTGTGTGTGTGTAACATAATCACATCCTGTATGTGTGTGTGTGTAACATAATCACATCCTGTGTGTGTGTGTAACATAGTCACATCCTGTATGTGTGTGTGTGTAACATAATCACATCCTGTGTGTGTGTGTAACATAGTCACATCGTGTGTGTGTGTGTAACATAGTCACATCCTGTGTGTGTGTGTAACATAATCACATCCTGTATGTGTGTGTAACATAGTCACATCCTGTATGTGTGTGTAACATAGTGACATCCTGTGTGTATGTGTGTGTGTGTTTAACATAGTCACATCCTGTGTGTGTGTGTGTAACATAGTCACATCCTGTATGTGTGTGTGTGTGTAACATAATCACATCCTGTGTGTGTGTGTAACATAGTCACATCGTGTGTGTGTGTAACATAGTCACATCCTGTGTGTGTGTGTGTAACATAATCACATCCTGTGTGTGTGTGTAACATAATCACATCCTGTATGTGTGTGTAACATAATCACATCCTGTAGCTGTGTGTGTGTAACATAGTCACATCCTGTGTGTGTGTGTAACATAATCACATCCTGTATGTGTGTGTGTGTAACATAATCACATCCTGTAGCTGTGTGTGTAACATAGTCACATCCTGTTTGTGTGTGTGTAACATAGTCACATCCTGTATGTGTGTGTGTAACATAGTCACATCCTCTATGTGTGTGTGTGTAACATAGTCACATCCTGTGTGTGTAACATAGTCACATCCTGTATGTGTGTGTGTAACATAGTCACATCGTGTGTGTGTGTAACATAATCACATCCTGTGTGTATGTGTGTGTAACATAGTCACGTCCTGAAGGTGTGTGTGTGTGTAACATAGTCATGTCCTGTATGTGTGTGTGTAACATAGTCACGTCCTGAAGGTGTGTGTGTGTAACATAGTCATGTCCTGTGTGTGTGTGTAACATAATCACATCCTGTGTGTGTGTGTGTAACATAGTCACATCCTGTGTGTATGTGTGTAACATAATCACATCGTGTGTGTGTGTGTGTAACATAGTCACATCCAGTGTGTGTGTGTGTAACATAGTCACGTTCTGAAGCTGTGTATGTGTGTGTAACATAGTCACATCCTGTATGTGTGTGTGTGTGTAACATAATCACATCCTGTATGTGTGTGTGTAACATAATCACATCCTGTGTGTGTGTGTAACATAATCACATCCTGTATGTGTGTGTGTGTAACATAATCACATCCTGTGTGTGTGTGTAACATAGTCACATCCTGTATGTGTGTGTGTGTAACATAATCACATCCTGTGTGTGTGTGTAACATAGTCACATCGTGTGTGTGTGTGTAACATAGTCACATCGTGTGTGTGTGTAACATAGTCACATCCTGTGTGTGTGTGTAACATAATCACATCCTGTGTGTGTGTAACATAATCACATCCTGTATGTGTGTGTAACATAATCACATCCTGTAGCTGTGTGTGTGTAACATAGTCACATCCTGTGTGTGTGTGTAACATAATCACATCCTGTATGTGTGTGTGTAACATAATCACATCCTGTAGCTGTGTGTGTAACATAGTCACATCCTGTTTGTGTGTGTGTAACATAGTCACATCCTGTATGTGTGTGTGTAACATAGTCACATCCTCTATGTGTGTGTGTGTAACATAGTCACATCCTGTGTGTGTAACATAGTCACATCCTGTATGTGTGTGTGTAACATAGTCACATCGTGTGTGTGTGTAACATAATCACATCCTGTGTGTATGTGTGTGTAACATAGTCACATCGTGTGTGTGATGTGTGTGTAACATAATTACATCCTGTGTGTGTGTGTAACATAGTCACATCCTGTGTGTGTGTAACATAGTCACATCGTGTGTGTGATGTTTGTGTAACATAGTCACATCCTGTATGTGTGTGTAACATAGTCACATCCTGAAGCTGTGTGTGTCACATAGTCACGTCCTGAAGCTGTGTGTGTGTGTAACATAGTCACATCGTGTGTGTGATGTGTGTGTAACATAATCACATCCTGTGTGTGTGTGTAACATAGTCACATACTGTGTGTGTGTAACATAGTCACATCTTGTATGTGTGTGTAACATAGTCACGTCCTGAAGCTGTGTGTGTGTGTAACATAGTCACATCCTGAAGCTGTGTGTGTAACATAGTCACGTCCTGAAGCTGTGTGTGTGTGTAACATAGTCACATCCTGTGTGTGTGTGTAACATAATCACATCGTGTGTGTGTGTAACATAATCACATCCTGTATGTGTGTGTAACATAGTCACATCCTGTATGTGTGTGTGTAACATAGTCACGTCCTGAAGCTGTGTATGTGTGTGTAACATAGTCACATCCTATATGTGTGTGTAACATAGTCACATCCTGTATGTGTGTGTGTAACATAGTCACGTCCTGAAGGTGTGTGTGTGTAACATAGTCATGTCCTGTGTGTGTGTGTAACATAATCACATCCTGTGTGTGTGTGTAACATAGTCACATCCTGTGTGTATGTGTGTAACATAATCACATCGTGTGTGTGTAACATAGTCACATCCAGTGTGTGTGTGTGTAACATAGTCACGTTCTGAAGCTGTGTATGTGTGTGTAACATAGTCACATCCTGTATGTGTGTGTGTGTGTAACATAATCACATCCTGTATGTGTGTGTGTAACATAGTCACATCCTGTGTGTGTGTGTGTAACATAGTCACATCCTGTGTGTGTGTGTGTGTAACATAGTCACATCCTGTGTGTGTGTGTAACATAGTCACTGTGGGGGCTACCGTCCCCCGCCATCACTGAATTGTCGGGGCCGTTGCCCACCGACTCCCCCGTTCCATTCATACCGCTACCTCCCCGGCTGCTCTGTCAGGTCCAGACTACCGACCCCTAATGCCTCGCCCCCCTGTACCTCTGCCTGGGATGTCGACCGCGTTTGCGTAGCTTAATAAACGGCTCGTACGCTTTGCGCTCGCGATGCGCTACCCTGTTCAACGCCGGCGTGTCGCGGTGAGCGCGCTCGCAAAGCAAAACCCCGTCCTGCACGGGAATAAACAGGCGCGGCGCGCCCCCGTGGGATTCCCTCCCACCTACGCTCCACGCGCTTAAGCAAAAACAACCACGCCGCAATTACTTTGCTCCGATTTAACGGGCTGTTTACACAGCTGCGTATTCACACACGCCAGGCGCTTAATTCGCTATTAGACAATAGCGCGAGTGCGCGACCACCACCCCGTCACACAGGCGCGCGAGCGCAAAGCGCTACTGTAGGCTATTGCGCAGGTACACGAGCGCTGGGCACCACCGAAGATATTCGTGTAGGTACGCGCGCGCTGAACAATACTGTAAACGACCGTACAGGTACCGGCACTAAGCACGTTCTACTCCCTTATTCGCTGCAAACAGCCGCGTATGCGCGAACACAAAACACTCTGTACACACTCGTACCGGTATGCGAACACCAAACACTCCGTCTCCCTCCTCGCACTCACAGTGACCACGACACAGCTTTATCCTATTAGTGGTTTTATTCCCCGCGAGTATCGAACTAGACTGTGCGTGTCAGTACGGACCAGCAGGACAGGTCTAACCTATCTCGCTACTGCCTGATACTTAATGGACCTGTCTGCCCTCTATTTTCTCTCCGAATTTCGTCCCTTTGTCTTACCTCTCTCCCTCGTACTTACGGTCCGACCGCGCAGCGATGGAGGTCGCGGATAGATGATGCTGTAAACAGAATCTGGCTGTTCTCTGCCCCATCTCACGGACGTGCGAGTAACAGTCAGGTGACGGCTCCCCGATCCCTCCCTCCTGTTGATCTCCAGTCAAGTAAAAAAATGGCCCCTTGCTTCCCCAAAGCATCCCCTTTTATGCTCCTTTCAAAGCCCTCGCAGCGCCCATCCGCGGTGCATCACGGGTCAGGCCGTTAATCCGCGGTGCATCATGGGTAGGGCCGTTAATCCGCGGTGCATCATGGGTAGAGACGCTAGCCCGCGGTGCACCATGGGTAGAGACCCTTAACCCACGCTGCCCCGCTCCCCACCTGTCTGCTGGTCCGCGTGTGTCCTGGGCATCTCCTCAATGCGGTTCTCAGCGAGTTCTCCGTGGTCATTTAATTCTAAGTTAAGCCACGGCGCCGCAGTGCCATTTGGCCTGGGGGGGGGGGGGGGGGGTGCCTGCCAATTCCCTGACCCTGAGAAACCGTGGAGCACCCCCACGAGGGGGCCTCTCGGGTAAAAATTCAGGGCAGGTGCCCCCCTCCCTCCCCATGAGGCCCTACTTGAGTGTGTGTGTGTGTGTTAAGGTGGGGGGGGGGGGTGGCGGTTGAAGTGCTGTGATGGGAGCCGGGTGGCTTCTCGGTCGCAGCAGCACAGCGACGGCCCCTATTTAGACGGAGCGGCTTCGCTGTTGTGACACAACAATTACATCCAGCATCATCGGGCAATTCACCAGAATGGTAAAGCCCTCGCTTGCTCCCAGTCTTAAATAGAGCAGCAGGCTGACGTCATCATTTAACTCATATCAGGTGCAGTGATTAGAGGCGGATGGGGGGTATTGTAATTATATAATCGATTGGTAATCAGTCAATGGTTATGATTAGTAATGAGTTGTAGATTAGTAATTAGTTGTAATGTGTGTTATTGTGATTATATGCTACGTTAGTAATCCGTTTATTAGTATGTGTTTCCCCCATAAGGAATTGTAATATGTATTATTTAATAATACATATTACCGCACTAAGCCTGTAGCTGTCAGAGCGATTAAAGTTATTTCTATTCCTCTCAATTTCAATGGATTCTCTAATTAGTTTTACACAACACTTCAACGTTATCAAAATCAATTCAGTGTCCTTGTTGAAAAGCATGTTCTGCCACTGCCGACAGTTGTGTATGAGATAATTTAATATTTCTTTGATGTTCTTTTAGTCTTATGCTGATGTTACACCGGTTGATAATTTAGGTAATGCGTCTTTAGTGCAAGATACTAGTTTTTTAATTTTGTGTACTGTACCAAATCATACTGTAATGTTTTGCTTTTGCAAAACACGGGCTAATTTGTCAGTTACTCCTGAGATATATGGAATATTTATTGTTTTAACAATCTGATCGCTTTCAGCAGTATTGCTTTGCGATCGTGATTTGGCATTCAGTGCACTGTTAATTTGAGCATTATTGTAGCAATTCTGTCGTAGTGCTTCTGTAGAGGTGTTAACTACGCGCTGTTGCGTAACCTGCATTGCCACCAGGGCAGTGCAGCATTACCCCTGGGTAAAACGGTTGGGGTCAGTTGAGGTGAAACGGATCGTGGCCAGGGTTTGGTGCGAACCAATCAGACGGTTCCACGTGGGAATGTATGATTGGTTCTACCCGGCCACGAAGGGGTATAAGACGGGTGACCCAACGGACCTCGGGGAGTTCTCTCCCTGCACGAAGATAGAAGACTGGGCTGAAGCCTAGCTAGGACCCTGGACCAGCCTTTCAGCCCTTCTAAGGGCTAAGGCTCGGCATACCCAGTGGTCAGGACCCACCGGGCCAGCGGTGGGTCAGATAGCCTCCCCTAGGTCCTAGCCGGAGGACTAGGATAGCGGTAGACGTGTGAGTCCTGCCAAGTCCGGAGGTTGTACCTCCTTAGGTATCAAGGAGGTTAGCGGTAGACGTGTGAGTCCCGCCAGGTCCGGAGGCTGTACCTCCCTAGGGTATCGGGTGAGGGGACCGAATATCCCTCTGTGTGTGTTAAGCGTTGTATAAGGAAATAATACAATAAACAGAGTGTGCCTCCTAAAAAAGTTTGCTCGTCCTTACAACACTGCAACTGGTGTCAGAAGTGGTTGGAAATGGAAACCAGAAGTTCAGCCCACGCGCGGAGCCAGAACGAAGATAACGCTGCCTCACCTGCAAGCACCGCCAGCTCCGCTGAAAACGCTGCCACGTTGACAGCCGCCCAGCCACCGGTTGAGCAGCCAGCCGGTCGCTCCCCCTGCCATGGGGGACGGACTCAGGGCAGCACACGGCCGTCTCGCTCAACTCGTACATGCCGCGGCCTCCATTCTCGAAGAGATCAACTTGGAGGTCGCGAGCAGGCCGAGTCAACCACCGGCAGACATTCCCGCCATCGGCCGGGGCGGACATTTTGATTTTCCCGCCGGAGAACCACGTGATCCCGCCGGAAGCGGAAGCCAGGGGCATCCTGGGAACGCGGGGGGCCAATCACAACCCGCAACGTCATCGGCACGCGACGCTGCGAATTCAAGTTCCTCTGCGGACGCCGCGTCATCACTGTACCGACATGGTACAGTAGACTCTATCGGCCGGGAAATCACCGATCTCCGGCTCGAGATGGTGCAAGCTGAGGGAGAGACGACGTCCGCCCTCCAACAACGCCTGCCCATCTTCCGGGAATTCTCATCTGAAGGGGGTGACTGGGCGGCGTTCCAGCGTCGCTTCCTGAGCCACCAAGAGATGGTGGGCTGATCGGACGCACAGGCACGAAAGGGCGACTCTTCAATCGGCCCTCCGACGGATGTCCGACGTCTACGGGCCTCCATCCAACGTCCGCAGCCGATTTTACGACAGGCGACGCCGCCCTAAAGAGTCTCCGTTGGCATTCCGGACCGCTCTACTGGCGATGGCAAGAGCGGGTTACCCTCGCATGGATGACGAGGCCATCGACGCCATCGTTCTCCAGAAGATGCTGGAGCTGGCGCGCGAGCTGCGCATCGTCATCCAAGCAGTGGACGACGACAGTATGTGCTCGCTACGAGCCGCTCGGTGCATCCACGCACATCTGCTGCTCCACACGGAATCGACCATCGCCGCCTCGGCTTCGACGTCGGAGCCTGCCAGCAGGGACGCCGAGTTCTCCCCCGACCGGGCCTTCATGGCGACCAGGTCAACGGGCCGGCGATCGTCAGACCACGCTGGTCGCCGCAACGACCAGCAGCGGGGACGGCCTGCTCCACGCAGCGACGTGACGTGCTTCAACTGTGGCCAACGAGGCCACATCTCCTCTGACTGCCGTGCGCCTCGACGACGCCCCTCCGCATCCCGGGGCCAGGACTACAGGACGTCCACGGCATCGCGGCAAAACCAGGCAAGTCGCGACGCCTCTCACGCTCGGCCCTCATTCATACCATACACACTGCAACGCACCATAAGAAGGGCTCGCGATTCGGCGTGTGATGGGGGGTATTCTGGCGTTTGTTCGCGGCCACTCGGACCTGGGCAGTGGTCTGAGTTGGCCCATAGGGTAGTCGCGGCGTTGGCAGGTTCGTCCGTGGTTGTCGGATCAATCGAGGGTGTGGAATTTCGCGTGTTGGTCGATACTGGTGCGTTGGCTACGATCATTTCGGGTTTTTGATTTACAATATACTGCCCGTACGATGCCGCCCCTTGGAATGGGTTTCTATCCCGTGTTTCACCGCTAATGGCAGTTCACTTGGCATTATTGGGCAAATTCGGGCGCAAATTTCGATTGGAGACATTAAATTGGCAGGGCCTATTTTGGTCTCTTCTTCCCTCGCCGTGCCGTGTTTGTTAGGCACTGATTTTCTCGCAAAAATGCCTATTAAGATCCTTGTAGATCAAGGCTGCATCGAACTCCCGTCGGGTCGACGGATGGCGTTCTTGCCCACACCCTCACATCCGCGCATGGCTAGTGCCTCGGTGCAGGCGTTTGTCGCGAGCACAGTCCGCATTCCGCCAGGGACACAAATGCTCGTGCCCTTGCAACTTAAAAAGCCGCTAGCCCCAGAGGCCTTGGCACATGGCATTTTGCTGGGGCCTTCAAACGCAGCTGCTAAGGGGTTAGATTTGGTGGCTGCACAGACCCTCGTAGCAGCCGACAGGGAGCTGTTCTTGCAGGTTTTGAATGTCGGATTGTCCACAACCGTCATTTCGCAAGGAACTGTGTTCGCTCACGCGACCCCGGTGCCGTTGGGGACCGGAGTCGTGGGACACGTGCATGACACGCCGCAGGTCCCACCTCCTTCCGAATCGGATGAGAGATGGTTGGACGCGCTCTGCACAGACACGGGTGATCTGTCTCATTCGCAGCGAATTAAATTGCGCGCTCTTCTGCGAGAATTTTCCGATGTCTTCAGTAAATCTAAATTTGATATTGGCTGCACCAAGCTGCTGCGTCACCACATTGATACTGGTGACGCTGCCCCGATTCGACAAAACCCGTTTCGGCTTAGCCCGGCGGAGAAACAGCATGTTAAATCGGCTGTGGATGACATGCTGAAGGCCGATATAATTTCTCCCTCCACTAGTCCCTGGGGTGCTCCAATAGTGCTGGTCAAAAAGCACAATGGCAGTCTCCGTTTTTGCGTTGATTTTCGGCGCCTAAATAAAATCTCGGTAGCGGACGCCTACCCTCTCCCTCGTATGGACGAGTCATTGGATGCCCTGGCAGGGGCGCACTATTTCTCCACCTTGGACCTTCTGTCGGGGTTTTGGCAACTCCCCCTCGACGAATCATCAAAACCTAAGACTGCTTTTCGGACACCACAGGGCCTTTTCGAGTTTAATAGATTGCCCATGGGTCTCCACTCGGCCCCAGCGACGTTCCAGAGGCTCATGGAGCTGGTCCTCGCTGGGCTCCAGTGGGACTCATGTCTCATTTATCTTGACGACGTCATCGTCTTTAGCCGCACGTTCGGTGAACACATCGAACGGTTGCGTGCTGTCTTCTTGAAAATGCGGGCCGCTAACTTGAAATTCAAGCCGCAGAAGTGTCACCTTCTGCGTGAGTCTGTGCGCTATCTGGGGCACAGTTAACCGCTCGGGCATCTCTACCGACCCTGAAAAAACCAAATGTGTTCAACATTGGCCGACCCCTACATCTGCGGGCGATGTTCGTAGTTTTATTGGTTTTGCGTCGTACTACCGCCGGTTTGTTGCTGGCTTCGCGACGATTGCCAAGCCGCTCCACGCCCTTACGTCAAAAGGGGTGGCGTTTCATTGGGGGGACGCAGAACAGGCTACGTTCGACTCCTTGCGGAACGCGCTCGTGACGGCACCGTCCCTTGCGTACCCCGATTTTTCCGTGCCATTCGTGTTGGACACCGACGCTAGCAATACGGGGATTGGGGGTGTTCTGTCCCAAAAAGTTGATGGCATTGAAAGGGTTGTTGCCTATGGTAGCAGAGTCTTGTCTCTTGCTGAACAAAGATACTGTGTGACCAGACGTGAGCTGCTGGCCATTGTTTTTTTTATTCAGCAATACAGGCCGTACCTGTATGGTCAGCATTTTACCGTGCGATCTGATCATTCGGCTTTACAGTACGCTCTGCGGGTTGACCAACCGTCCGGGCAGCTTTCTCGGTGGCTCGAAGTCCTTCAGGACTACGATTTCAATGTCACTTACCGTAGGGGTGCACAACACACGAATGCCGATGCGTTGTCTCGCCTTCCGCCGGCTCAAAAATGTGCGTATTTTTTGGGCTCGGGCCGTTGTAAGCCGCCATTGCCTGCGCAGGTTGCGCCTCTCACAACGGTGTCAGCCACGCTTCCCGCCGCCTCAGCGCCGATGTTCGATCATGCAGATCCAATGGCCAGTGCCGATTTGCTGGAGCTAACTTTGGCCGAATGGGGTCGGCACCAGGGCGAGGACATGTCGTTTTTGAGGTTGCGTCGCCACGCGAATAATGCGGTTCCAAGACAGGGCAAATTTAATTCATTTGTCATGAAGCACGGCTTGTTGATGCATTGGGATGCTGACTCGTGTCAACATAAAATCGTCGTGCCATCCGCCTTGCGATGCAAGGCCGTATGGGCGGCGCATGAGCGTTTATTGCACCTGGGTGTTCATAAGACCATTGGGTTGTTGCGGTTGCAATTTTTCTGCCCGGGCATGCTGCGCGACGTCACTGACATTTTGCTGGGATGCACCCATTGTGCGCAACGTAAACCGCCGGCTAAACTGGCATGTCCACCCCTGAAACCCATTTCGGTCTCTCGTATAAATGAGTTGGTGGCTCTCGATATTTTGGGCCCTTTTCCTACTACGCCACGGGGTAATAAGTACCTTCTGGTTGGGGTAGAGTATTTTACACGGTGGCCTATGGCCTGGGCCCTCCCCAACCAGTCGGCGGCGGCCGTTGTGGACGCCTTTGTTCAGGGCTACGTCCTGGACAAGGGCGCACCAGAACGGTTGCTGACCGATCAGGGAAGAAATTTTCCGGGAGCCTTGCTGAATGATGTGTGCCGCCTGTTGGGCACTAAGAAAGTGCGCACTTCACCCTACCATCCTTAGACCGACGGCATGGTGGAGCGCCTTCATAGAACTCTCACCGCTATGTTATGCCATCAGGTCGATGAATCCCACCTCGATTGGGAGTTGCAGGTTCCGGGGGTCCTCGCCGCATACCGTATGGCACCTCACGCGGCGACGGGATTTTCCCCGTTCTTTCTAATGTACGGCAGGGATGCCTTTCCTCCCGCCGACGTTCGGCTGGAAATCGAACAGCCACCGCAAAAGTCAAAGCTCGTTGACCACTTGCGATTCAACCTCCGTAAGTTGGCCGAGGCACGGGAGGCCGCCATTGAAAATTCGGCTTCCCGCCAACGGGCGAATTTGCGACTGCGTGACCCCCGGACGTACACGCATCGGTGGGCACCGGGAGACAGGGCATGGCTCCACTGCCCCCAGGTGCCGGTGTCCACGTCGGCCAAACTCCTCAGACCATGGCGAGGCCCGGTTGAGGTAGTGGAAATCCTGCGTCCCCAATTTGTTAAAATTAGCTGGGGACGGCGTCGCTGGTGCGTTCACCCCTCTCGGTTAAAACCCTTCGTCACGCCACGCATCCCTCCACAACACGCACGACACGGGGGCCGAGTGCGCGACGCGTCCGACGAGCCGGATGTTGCCCCGTTGGTGCCTAACCCACAGCGCAGGCGTGTCAGTCCTCCTGCAGATGACGCGGGAGTGACGGCTCCATGCAGGCCACGTTCGGCCTCAATGGACCGTGGAGCAGCGGGTGTCCCCGTGGAGATGCCTAAAGGCCCACCGGATGCTCTGGCTCATCCTCCTCCTTCCCTTGTGCCGCCGACAAAGCCTGCCATCCCCTACGATGGTCCCGCGAAACACACGCGCGCGAAATCTCGCTGGTAGTTATAATTTTTTTTGGCATGTCTAGTGCCTTGTACATACGTTATGTTGTTAAGGGGGGTATTTATAGGGGTTTTATTGTTCTTGTTGTTCGTGAGGCACACTCACAATTATTCTACCGTTAGTAATTTCGGAGTTTCCCATTGTTGCAGCCGGGACGGCTGGAGCTTCCGAAGGAGGGGGTGATGTAGAGGTGTTAACTACACGCTGTTGCGTAACCTGCATTGCCACCAGGGCAGTGCAGCATTACCCCTGGGTACAACGGTTGGGGTCAGTCGAGGTGAAACGGATCGTGGCCAGGGTTTGGTGCGAACCAATCAGACGGTTCCACGTGGGAATGTATGATTGGTTCTACCTGGCCACGAAGGGGTATAAGACGGGTGACCCAACGGACCTCGGGGAGTTCTCTCCCTGCACGAAGATAGAAGACTGGGCTGAAGCCTAGCTAGGACCCTGGACCAGCCTTTCAGCCCTTCTAAGGGCTAAGGCTCGGCATACCCAGTGGTCAGGACCCACCGGGCCAGCGGTGGGTCAGATAGCCTCCCCTAGGTCCTAGCCGGAGGACTCGGATAGCGGTAGACGTGTGAGTCCCGCCAGGTCCGGAGGCTGTACCTCCCTAGGGTATCGGGTCAGGGGACCGAATATCCCTCTGTGTGTGTTAAGCGTTGTATAAGGAAATAATACAATAAACAGAGTGTGCCTGCTAAAGAAGTCTGCTCGTCCTTACAACACTACATAATTACTAGCGAAACGTCGTACTCAGATTGTAAATGTTGTGATTGTGCGCTCCAACGCTCCGATGTGCTGTACCAGTAACGAATTGGCACGTTCTGTTCACGTGACAAACCTTACTTATTGGCTGTGTCGGGTGGTGGCGGGTTTAACGACACAACATTTATATATTGACACGATCTAACGCAAAAAAAATCTGTATTATGGGATGATATTGGTCACGAAAGCCTACCACGTGTTAAACCAAATACAAGGCAGTTTACATTTTGATTTAAAGCTTTCGTGACTGCAGGGATTAATATTCTTGGTTCTTTTGGTAAAGTCACCACGTAGAAGGGAAACAATAAAATAATAAAAATATAAAACAATAAAATTCTCACGAAGTTTCGACTGCAACACAAGCAATCATCATCAGGTGTGAAAACCACAGCAAGAAAATTTGAAAAAAGTTGCGTTTGTTTTTAACGTTTACGGTGACTTTCAGACCGCATCCATTATTTTCGTCTCCTCCCCTCCTCTTTTCCGAACATAGATGGACTCGTCCATCTGAATCACTGCCAAATCGCTCTCCGTGGTGCTAACGTTAAAAATAACCGCCACTTTTTTCAAAATTTCTTGCTGTGGTTTTCACACCTGATGATGATTGCTTGTCTTGCAGTCGAAACGTCATGAGGATTGTATTGTTTTATATTTTTATTATACTGGTAGGAACGAAGTTGTAAACTGAGTGTACCAGCCTGCAATAGATTAATGTGTCCGTCCGTCCGTCCGTCCCCTTTCAATACTTTAACGAAGTGAAATCTCGTGCTGTTGGGTGTAAAATCAGCAATAGACAGCGCAGAGACTTGATATGTCTTATTGCACCCAACATTTGGGAGTAACAATGTCATCAAATTGCGCAAAATTCCAATGTTCCTACCAGCCCACCCTGCAGGGACCTGTTTTTGTTGTGTCTCTTCTACGCGGTGGTGACTTTACCGAAAGAACCAGGAATACAAGGCAGTTTGTTCATATTATTTAAATCACGTACAATTTGTCAAAAAAATACGAAGTGTTTTCTTGCTCACGTAAAAAGCATCGAGTGACTCTCATCACCAATGCCAGCAACCAAACAAGGTGAAATTTCCACATTCCCATAATAGGGGGCTACGTTTGTTCACAGGATGAAAACTTTTCAATCATCATCATCATCAGCAGCTATGCCCAAATAACCCAGAATGTACCCGATCTAGTCAAATCCTGGAAGATAATCAGGTTTTAACTTGGATGTTGCTGGCGCAGTGCTGACCACACGCATAGCAGGTTGGCATGGGCAGCTGCAGGGGTGCAAGGTGGTCAGCTGAAGGATCCATTGTTGTACTGTACTTATATGCTCTACTCGCACTTGTGCCCATCCATTTTGTGTTCCGCTTTCTGTCTCGCAGTGAAATTCCCAACGTGTGCGATTGTTACATTTGATTTGTCAGTGTGAGTTCCGTTCCTGATCATTGTTTCTGATCACTCGCAAGACAATTGAGAGATGGACATTGGAAGGCCTTCTTCCAGAAGCGGACAGAGAATGACTTTGATGATAAGTCATTTGACTCTCAATTCTATTTCACATTTGCTTGGTTATGGTATTTACTAAAATGCAAAATAACCCTCCAAGCTTTGTTTATCATTCAAATAATTTGAAACGAGCATGCAACCAAGATTTTGCTGCATATTGTTTTATTTGCATGTTTCATTTATAGGCTGCTATATACTGGTGGGGAGGTGGAAAGGGAGAAGTGGGGGGGGGGGGGATTGGGAGGATTTGTGTGCTGGGGGGTGGGCAGAAGCTTGTGCAAGCTGTTTTTTCTACATAACTCAATTTACTTTCTTTCATTTGTCAAACTTGCAACATTTAAATTGTTGATTTAAAGCTTTCGGGACTGCAGGGATTCATATTCTTGGTTCTTTCGGTAAAGTCACCACCACGTAGAAGGGAAGAAAATAAAATAATAGAGAATTTTATTGTTTTATATTTGTATTATTTGATTGTTTCCCTTCTACGTGACTTTACCGAAAGAACCAAGAATTTGCAACATTTAGTTGATATACTAAGCGACCTTTCGCGGTCTTTACATAACGTCTTGACATGTAACCTACTCCGATCATTTGTCCCCAAGTTAAAATCGCCCTAAATGCATGGAAATAATTTGACACAGCACCCACGACCACTGAAAATAAGAATGCTTGATTAAAGCACTGATGTGCGTTTATTGTTGTAACTGTTGACGATGAAAAAAGAAGCAATCCGAGCACAAAGCAACACATGGATGCACATGCAATCAGGGAATCATGTCGCAGCTCCGATTATAGCACGGCTGGCTACGTACGTTGTGAAAGACGTTCTCCACGCATACTAAATTAAATTTCACATTTGTAACGTATTTGTTGCGCAAGGTGAAAAAAATATTAACAGATGTGCACACGTATGTATTAGAATGTGAATCAATTATTGCATTATCCAGTTCATATCATGTACTCGGCAATGACACACAATGTTTGCTTTGTGATTGTATATTATGGATATTTTTTGGTCTATAATACGGTATCTTCCTCCACATTTTCAAAAAGCTAAGCAATGAGAGATCAGCACATATAAATCATTAAAAGATCATTGTTTACCCAAGCTCATATTTAGTGTATCGTGATGTTGATGAAGATATATTATTGTTGTTACATGCAAGTGCTGTTGCTGAACAACTGAGAGATCAAAACAATGTCAATTAGCAAATTAATCTCCTGAACAACACCATATGGTGGGACCAGAATTATTTGTAAAGTAACCATTGTTAACAGGCATGGCAGTCAAAGAATGTAACGCATCAGTTGGGAGATGGAGCAATGAAATCAGCTCGTGTGCAGGTCATAGTTGGATTATTACATCATAGCATCGTCAAAGGTGGTGGGTTGGGGAGGCCTCCATTCATTGACCATGGCTGATGATGATGATGATATATAAAGGTGTCTCAGTTTTATTTTTGTATTATTTTCCATTAAAAAAAGTAAATACTGCATATCAACATTGTCGTCGTCATCATCATCAAGTAACATAGTATTGTATTTCTAAATCATTATGGTGATGTAAAAATAACACTTCTGCTGCACAGGAAAACTGTGTGAATTGCTCAATGCAACCTATGAACAAAAATGCACCTTGGAAAAACGCTTTGAACCTGGTAGAATATAATTAGAGACCAAAGCATCCCACAAGGAAAAATGCATTCTTATAAAATGGGATTAGCAATGATTTTTAGCCAAGGAATTTTATTTCACTCAAGAGCTTACTTATCCGGTGACAGGTACAGTGAGGGAAAAAAGTATTTGATTCCTTGCTGATTTTGTACGTTTGCTCACTGATAAAGAAATTATCAGTCTATAATTTTAATGGTAGGTGTATTTGAACAGTGAGAGACAGAAAAACAACAAAAAAATCCAGAAAAACGCATGTTAATAATGTTATAAATTAATTTGCATTTTAATGAGGGAAATAAGTATTTGACCCCCTCTCAATTAGAAAGATTTTTGGCTCCCAGGTGTCTTTTATACAGGTAACGAGCTGGGATTAGGAGCACACTCTTAAAGGGAGTGCTCCTAATCTCAGCTTGTTACCTGTATAAAAGACACCTGTCCACAGAAGCAATCAATCAATCAGATTCCAAACTCTCCACCATGGCCAAGACCAAAGAGCTCTCCAAGGATGTCAGGGACAAGATTGTAGACCTACACAAGGCTGGAATGGGCTACAAGACCATTGCCAAGCAGCTTGGTGAGAAGGTGACAACAGTTGGTGCGATTATTCGCAAATGGAAGAAACACAAAAGAACTGTCAATCTCCCTCGGCCTGGGGCTCTATGCAAGTTCTCACCTCGTGGAGTTGCAATGCTCATGAGAACGGTGAGGAATCAGCCCAGAACTACACGGGAGGATCTTGTCAATGATCTCAAGGCAGCTGGGACCACAGTCACCAAGAAAATAATTGGTAACACACTACGCCGTGAAGGAAATCCTGCATCGCCCGCAAAGTCCCCCTGCTCAAGAAAGCACATATACATGACCATCTGAAGTTTGCCAATGAACATCTGAATGATTCAGAGGACAACTGGGTGAAAGTGTTGTGGTAAGATGAGACCAAAATGGAGCTCTTTGGCATCAACTCAACTCGCCGTGTTTGGAGGAGGAGGAATGCTGCCTATGACCCCAAGAACACCATCCCCACCGTCAAACATGGAGGTGGACACATTATGCTTTGAGGGTGTTTTTCTGCTAAGGGGACAGAACAACTTCACTGCATCAAAGGGACGATGGACGGGGCCATGTACCGTCAAATCTTGGGTGAGAACCTCCTTCCCTCAGCCAGGGCATTGAAAATGGGTCGTGGATGGGTATTCCAGCATGACAATGACCCAAAACACACGGCCAAGGCAACAAAGGAGTGGCTCAAGAAGAAGCACATTAAGGTCCTGGAGTGGCCTAGCCAGTCTCCAGACCTTAATCCCATAGAAAATCTGTGGAGGGAGCTGAAGGTTCGAGTTGCCAAACGTCAGCCTCGAAACCTTAATGACTTGGAGAAGATCTGCAAAGAGGAGTGGCACAAAATCCCTCCTGAGATGTGTGCAAATCTGGTGGCCAACTACAAGAAACATCTGACCTCTGTGATTGCCAACAAGGGTTTTGCCACCAAGTACTAAGTCATATTTTGCAGAGGGGTCAAATACTTATTTCCCTCATAAAAATGCAAATACATTTATTACATTTTTGAAATGCTTTTTTTTCTGGATTTTGTTGTTGTTATTCTGTCTCTCACTGTTCAAATAAACCTACCATTAAAATTATAGACTGATCATTTTTTTGTCAGTGGGCAAACGTACAAAATCAGCAGGGGATCAAATACTTTTATCCCTCACTGTACATTGTTATTAAAGGCAATGCATCCTATTGTTATAGTTACATTGTTATTGAAGACAATTCATCATATTGTTATAGTTACATTGTTATTTAAGACAATGTATCCTAGTGTTATAGTTACAATGTTATTGAAGACAATGGATCATATTGTTATAGTTACATTGTTATTGAAGACAATTCATCATATTGTAATAGTTACATTGTTATTGAAGACAATGCAACCTATTGTAATAGTTACATTGTTATTGAAGACAATGTATCCTAGTGTTATAGTTACATTGTTATTAAAGACAATGCATCATATTGTTACAGTTACATTGTTATTAAAGACAATGCATCCTAGTGTAATAGTTACATTGTTATTGAAGACAATGCATCATATTGTTATTATCAGAGCCATGTGTGTTTGCATGTTCACCCATTCACCCACCACTCACCCACGCACTTAGTCACCCACCATCGCCCCACTCTCCCCCCACTCTCCCCCCACCCTCCCCCCACTCTCCCCCCACTCTCCCCCCCACCCCCACTCTCAGCTTCTTCTCCTTAGCGATTCTCTCCGCCCTGAGCGCTGCCACCTGGACAGGTGACAGCGGCGTCTCGTAGCTGATACCGCTGCAACAACATCAACAACATCAACAACACCATCAATAACATCAACAACATCAAAAACACCATCAACAACATCAACAACACTATCAATACCATCAACAACATCAACAACATCAACAACATCAACACCATAAACAACACTATCAATAGCATCAACACCATCAACACGATCAACAACATCAAAACCATCAACAACACCATCAACAACACCATCAACAACACCAACACCATAAACACCATCAACACCATCATCAACACCATCAACACCATCATCAACACCATCAACACCATCATCAACACCATCAACACCATCATCAACACCATCAACACCATCATCAACACCATCATCAACACCATCAACACCATCATCAACACCATCATCAACACCATCAACACCATCATCACCATCAGCGGTGTGGGGTGCTCACCTCTCCGACGGCACCGACACGTGCTTGGGATTCTTCTGGAAGAGATTTGTCCCCAACCTGAAAAGAGCGCAGCACACACACACACAGTCACACACACACAAAGTCACACACACGCACGCAGACACACACACACACACGCACGCAGACACACACACATGCACAGACACACACACGCACGCACGCAGACGCACACACGCACGCACGCAGACACACACACATGCACAGACACACACACACACGCACACGCACGCAGACACACACACATGCACAGACACACGCACGCAGACACACACACATGCACAGACACACACACACACGCACGCAGACACACACACATGCACAGACACACACGCACGCACGCAGACGCACACGCACGCAGACACACACACATGCACAGACACACGCACGCAGATACACAGACATGCACACACACACGCACGTACGCAGACACACACACACACACGTAGACACACGCACGCGCACGCACGCACACGCGACGTCAGAGGGGGCGGGTGAGTGAGTGGATGAGCGGGTGGGTGGGTGAGTTTGTGGGTGAGTGAGTGGGTGAGTGGGCGAGTGAGTGGGTGAGTGGGTGAGTGAGTGGGTGGGTAGGCGAGTGAGTGGGTGAGTGAGTGGGTGGGTGAGTGGGTGGAAGAGTGTGTGTGTGGGTGGGTGGGCGGGTGAGTGGGTGAGGGCGGGTGAGTGAGTGGATGAGTGAGTGAGTGGGTGGGTGAGTGGGTGGGTGAGTGAGTGGGTGAGTGAGTGGGTGGGTGGGTGAGTGGGTGAGTGAGTGGGTGGGTGGGTGAGTGGGTGGGTGGGTGAGTGGGTAGGTGAGTGGGTGGGTGAGTGAGTGAGTGGGTGAGTGAGTGGGTGGATGGGTAGGCGAGTGAGTGGGTGAGTGAGTGGGTGGGTGAGTGGGTGGAAGAGTGTGTGTGTGGGTGGGTGGGCGAGTGGGTGGAAGAGTGTGTGTGTGGGTGGGTGGGCGAGTGAATGGGTGAGTGAGTGGGTGGGTGGGTGGGTGAGTGAGTGGGCGGGTGAGTGAGTGGATGAGTGAGTGAGTGGGTGGGTGAGTGGGTGAGTGGATGAGTGAGTGAGTGGGTGGGTGAGTGGGTGAGTGTGTGGGTGGGTGGGCGAGTGAGTGAGTGAGTGGGTGGGTGGGTGGGTGAGTGAGTGGGTGGGTGAGTGGGTGAGTGAGTGGGTGGGTGGGTGAGTGGGTGAGTGAGTGGGTGAGTGGGTGGGTGGGTGAGTGGGTAGGTGAGTGGGTGGGTGAGTGGGCGGGTGAGTTGGTGAGTGAGTGAGTGGGCAGGTGAGTGAGTGGGTGGGTGAGTGAGTGGGTGGGTGGGTGAGTGAGTGGGTGAGTAAGTGAGTGGGTGAGTGAGTGAGTGGGTGGGTGAGTGAGTGGGTGAGTGAGTGGGTGGGTGAGTGAGTGGATGAGTGAGTGGGTGAGTGAGTGGGTCGGTGAGTGAGTGAGTGAGTGGGTGAGTGAGTGAGTGGGTGAGCGAGTGAGTGGGTGGGTGAGCGTGCGGGCACCCACACGGGTTTGAGTGACATCCTGCGCTTGGCAGCGCTGCTCCGCGCCAGCTCAAACTTGGCAGAGAAGAGCTCCGTCTGAGCCGTGTGCTCGTCCTGCGCGAATATCTGGCTGGTGCACAGCGGCTGCCCGCTCTTCGTCTACGGGGGGAGGGGGGGGAGGGAGGGGGAGGGAAGCAGTCAAATGATCATCATCACCACCACCATGAGACCCACTACAGCCATCATCATCGCCGCCACCACCATCACCACCACCACCACCACCATGAGACCCACTTAGCTCACCTGCTCACCCGCTCACTCGCCTCCTCACCCGCTCACCCGCGGCTCGCTCGCCCGCTCATCTACCCACCTCCTCGCCCGCCTGCCCACTCACCCACCTGCTCACCCCTCTCACCCACCCACCCATTCACCCACCCGCTCACCTGCTAACCAGCGGCCCGCTCACCAGCCACTCACCTTGTAGACGCCTTTGGTCTTCTGCTTCTTCTTGGGGTGGAAGTCGTGGAGGAGCTGGGGGAGACATTGAAGGCACGAAGACGATCAGCAGCTCACCACCACCGTCACCATGGTGATGGTGAGCTCACCACCACCATGGTGACAGTCAGCTCACCACCACCGTCACCATGGTGACAGTCAGCTGACCACCACCATGGTGACAGTCAGCTCACCATCACCGTCAGCTCACCATCACCATGGTGACAGTCAGCTCACCATCACCGTCAGCTCACCATCAGCATGGTGACAGTCAGCTCACCACCACCGTCACCATGGTGACAGTCAGCTCACCACCACCACCGTCACCACCATCACCATCACCATGGTGACAGTCAGCTTACCATCACCGTCACCACCACCACCGTCACCATGGTGACAGACAGCTCACCATCACCGTCACCATGGTGACAGTCACCACCACCGTCACCATGGTGACAGTCAGCTCACCATCACCGTCACCACCACCACCGTCACCATGGTGACAGTCAGCTCACAAACACCGTCACCACCACCACCACCACCACCGCAGTGACGGTGATGACGATGATGACGATGAAGATGCCGATAATGCTGATGATGATGATTCTGCTGAAGCCGATGATGATGCTGATGATGAAGCTGATGATGATGCTGATGATGCTGATGATTCTGATGATGATGCTGATGATTCTGCTGAAGCTGATGGTGTGAGAAACTCATAATCAACATCATTATTGTCACCATCGTCAGCGGCAGCATCACCACCACCCACTCACTCACCCACCCACCCACTCACTCACTCACACACCCACTCACTCACCCACCCACCCACCCACCTACTCACTCCCTCACCCACTCACTCACCCACCCACTCACTCACCCACCCACCCACCCGCTCACCAAACCACCCACCCATCCACGCCTCACTCACTCACCCACGCAGCCACCCACTCACCCACCCACCCACTCACCCATGAGTGGGTGAGTAGGTGGGTGGGTGAGTGGTTTGGTGGGTGAGTGGGTGAGTGAGTGGGTGGGTGGGTGAGTGGGTGGGTGAGTAGTTGGGTGGGTGAGTGGGTTGGTGAGTGGGTGGGTGGGTGAGTGGGTGGGTGAGTGGGTGGGTGAGTAGGTGGGTGGGTTGGTGGGTGAGTGGGTGGGTGAGTTGGTGGGTGAGTGGGTGGGTGGATGAGTGGGTGAGTAGGTGGGTGGGTGAGTGGGTAAGTGGGTGGGTGAGTGGCTGGATGAGTGGCTGGCTGGGTGAGTGGCTGGGTGAGTGGCTGGGTGAGTGGCTGGCTGGGTGAGTGGGTGGGTGAGTGGCTGGGTGAGTGGCAGGGTGAGTGGCTGGGTGAGCGGCTGGGTGAGTGGCTGGGTGAGTGGCTGGTTGAGTGAGTGGCTGGCTGAGTGAGCGGCTGTCACCCTGCAGCTGGTGCCGGGCACCACCACCACTGCTGCCCCCGGCGGTGGAGCAGATGAAATAATGGGCACGTTATTTTAATCCCCCCATCCCTCCACTCCTCTGTGCACACCGGCAGTACAAGGGGATTACGTTAGAAATGTGTGGTTTAAGATGTGGAGCAGAGATCTCAACAAAATCATAATGGTGCATGAATGAACAAATAAAAAAAATCGATTTTAATAAAGTATGTAATGATTGCCAGTCAGTAAGACATTCTGATTAAAATTATTAAAATTGTGTTTATTTTTACTTAACAAAGAATGCATTTATAATCACACTTACACTTCAGTCAATGAATTAGATGGACACAAGAGGGTATGTGTGTATGTTGAACGTATTTCGCATTGTACGTAACCAACCGTGCACATTGGAGGTGTGAGGTAGCAGTAGCGTTAAATGGTTTTTAACGCCAAACGGATGGATGGTTAGAAAAATGGGTTGCCATGAATAACAAAAAAAATTTGAGCAAAAGTTGTGAATGCAACACTTCCAAAAAAGTTTATTTTTTAAAAAAAGATTAACACTTTCATTCTGTACTCTTTGGTTCTATTCGGTAAAGTCACGTAGGTAAAAAATGAAAACAACAAAAATCACGACGTTTCGGCCACAACACAAGCGGCCTTCATCAGCTGAAGGGACCAGACTGTCACCTGATGAAGGCCGCTTGTGTTGTGGCCTGAAACGTCGTGATTTTTGTTTAAAATTTTTTTACCTACGTGACTTTACCGAATAGAACCAAAGAGCGTGGATCCTTGCAGTCACGAAAGCTTCAAATCGAGAACTTTCATTCTGCCCTCTTTTGTAACGTTACGAGCACCATCCCCTCCGATGCAACATTATTGTTGTTCACGCTTCTTGACGCGGCAACGACAGCGGCCCACTTCGTGGGGCTGTCATTTGCGGTGGCCGGGGTCGCTTCTAAAACAGCGCTGCACAGCAACTCACCGGGGCCTTGCCTGGTCAAATAAAAGGCAGTTTTAGTTTGCTTTAGTAGAACGCGGTGAACCCCGCGGTGAACCCCGCGGTGAACCCCGCGGTGAACCCCGCGGTGGCCTCGTGTGCACGGTGGGCAGCTGCGGAGGAGGAGGAGTTCACGTCGTCCCTCTTCCACTTCACTCACTCGCTGGTGACGGCCGAGCTGCTGTCCACCCATGCTGCAGGTAAGGCTCACTCACTTACCCACTCACCCACCCGCTCACCCACCCGCTCACCCACTCAACTACTCACTCGCCCACCCGCTCACCCACCCGCTCACCCACTCACTCACCCACCCGCACACCCACTCAACTACTCACTCGCCCACCCGCTCACCCACTAACTCACCCACCCACTCACCCACCACTCACCCACCCGCCCACCCACCCACTCATCCACTTACAGTGAGGGAAAAAAGTATTTGATCCCCTGCTGATTTTGTACGTTTGCCCACTGACAAAAAAATGATCAGTCTATAATTGCAATGGTAGGTTAATTTGAACAGTGAGAGACAGAATAACACCAAAAAATCCATAAAAACGCATGTCAAAAATGTTATAAATTGATTTGCATTTTAATGAAGGAAATAAGTATTTGACCCCTCTCAATTAGAAAGATTTCTGGCTCCCAGGTGTCTTTTATACAGGTAACGAGCTGAGATTAGGAGCACACTCTTAAAAGAAGTGCTCCTAATCTCAGCTTGTTACCTGTATAAAAGACACCTGTCCACAGAAGCAATCAATCAATCAGATTCCAAACTCTCCACCATGGCCAAGACCAAAGAGCTCTCCAAGGATGTCAGGGACAAGATTGTAGACCTACACAAGGCTGGAATGGGCTACAAGACCATTGCCAAGCAGCTTGGTGAGAAGGTGACAACAGTTGGTGAGATTATTCGCAAATGGAAAAACACAAAAGAACTGTCAAACTCCCTCGACCTGGGGCTCCATGCAAGTTCTCACCTCGTGGAGTTTCAATGATCATAAGAACGGTGAGGAATCAGCCCAGAACTACACGGGAGGATCTTGTCAATGATCTCAAGGCAGCTGGGATCATAGTCACCAAGAAAACAATTGGTAACACATTACGCCGTGAAGGACTGAAATCCTGCAGCGCCCGCAAGGTCCCCCTGCTCAAGAAGCACATATACATGACCGTCTGAAGTTTGCCAATGAACATCTGAATGATTCAGAGGACAACTGGGTGAAAGTGTTGTGATCAGATGAGACCAAAATGGAGCTCTTTGGCATCAACTCAAATCGCCGTGTTTGGAGGAGGAGGTGTGAGTGAGCCAGTGTGAGTGAGGAGGTGTGAGTGAGGGTGTGAGTGAGGAGGTGTGAGTGAGGAGGTGTGAGTGAAGGGGTGTGAGTGAGGAGGTGTGAGTGAGGAGGTGTGAGTGAGGGAGTGTGAGGGGATGTGAGTGAGGGAGTGTGATTGAGGAGGTGTGAGTGAGGGAGTGTGAGGGAATGTGAGTGAGGGAGTGTGAGTGAGGAGGTGTGAGTGAGGAGGTGTGAGTGAGGGAGTGTGAGGGGATGTGAGTGAGGGAGTGTGAGTGAGGGGGTGTGAGTGAGGAGGTGTGAGTGAGGAGGTGTGAGTGAGGGGGTGTGAGTGAGGGAGTGTGAGTGAGGAGGTGTGAGTGAGGGGGTGTGAGTGAGGAGGTGTGAGTGAGGGGGTGTGAGTGAGGGGGTGTGAGTGAGGGGATGTGAGTGAGGGGGTGTGAGTGAGGGGGTGTGAGTGAGGAGGTGTGAGTGAGGTGTGAATGAGGAGGTGTGAGTGAGGAGGTGTGAGTGAGTGAGTGAGGAGGTGTGAGTGAGGAGGTGTGAGTGAGGGGGTGTGAGTGAGGGGGTGTGAGTGTGAGTGAGTGAGGAGGTGTGAGTGTGTGAGGAGGTGTGAGTGTGTGAGTGAGGGGGTGTGAGTGAGGAGGTGTGAGTGAGTGAGGAGGTGTGAGTGTGAGTGAGTGAGGGTGTGAGTGAGGGGGTGTGAGTGAGGAGGTGTGAGTGAGTGAGTGAGGAGGTGTGAGTGAGTGAGGAGGTGTGAGTGAGTGAGTGAGGTGTGAGTGAGGGGGTGTGAGTGAGGAGGTGTGAGTGTGTGAGTGAGGGGGTGTGAGTGTGTGAGTGAGTGAGTGAGGGGGTGTGAGTGAGTGAGGAGGTGTGAGTGAGGAGGTGTGAGTGTGAGTGAGTGTGAGTGAGGAGATGTGTCCGGCAAAACAACCCCCTACCTCCTCGCGGTGCCGGACGGGCAACTCTGTCATGGACAGCGCTGTGGGGGGAGATCCAATTTTGATTGGCTCCTCCCCTCAAGGCATATGTGTCCACCACAGGGGCTAAACGGGGGCTCTGGACGGGTGCGAGGGGCTGGTAACCCCTCCACCTTCAATTAATTACCACGAAACTACGAATTAAACTGAAATATGTAACAACTAAGCTTGTGCCGGAGGCCCCGGGGGGCCAGGCGTCTATGACGTCTCCTGGCCAAACCCCAATTGGCGGAGCCAGGAGATTGAATACCTACCCTCGGGGCTACTCCAGAAACAACGAAAAGCCACTACGGTTGGCCACGTGGAATGTTCGAACGCTCACTGCAGAGGAGAGGCTGCCACTCCTCTGTCGGGAGCTGGACCGGTACCGCCTGGATCTATGCGGCATTCAGGTCCGGTGGACCGGCTCTGGCTCCTGCCACCATGAGGGGTGGACAGTCCTCTACTCGGGGCAGCAGACTGCCAAACAACAGGGTGTGGGTCTTCTTTTGAACAAAAGAATGAAGGGGGCGTGGGAGCGTGGCGGTGAGGTGTGGGAAGCTGTAAGCCCCAGGCTACTTTGGGCTCGCCTTCCCATCAACCGGAGGCGAGGAATGGTGGTCGTGGTTACTTATGCCCCCACCGAAGATGAACATCCATGGAGGGATGCAGGCAAAGCCGATGAGTCAGATGCCTTCTATGACCTCCTGTCACAGGTGCTGGCTAAAGTGGCCCCTCGGGATAGAGTCATCATGTTGGGTGACTTCAATGCCCGAGTTGGTCATGATACTGGCACCTGGTCTGGAGTGATTGGAGGGCATGGGCCAGATCAGCTCAATAACAACGGTAGGAGGCTGCTAGATTTTTGTGCAGCCCATGGGCTTGTAATTACCAACACGCTGTTCCGGCATCGGCACATCCACACAACATCATGGATGCATGCCGGGTCCAAGCAAGAACATCTGCTGGACTACATAGTGACGGACCAGCGAATGCGAGCCCATGTCCTTGACACCAGGACCTACCGTGGAGCTGATCTGCCCTCTGACCATCGACTAGTCATCTGTAAGATGCGCCTGCCATTCTTCCACTCCGGTGTAGGGTGTACACCCAGGACCCCATTCCAACCTAAAGTGGCCTGGTCTCAGTTATCTGATGAAAGTTGCAAGCGAGAATTTCATCATCGCTTGCGGCTGGGATTGGCATCGTCCCCGACTCCTCCTGATGTCGAGGGTAAATGGGCGAGGTTTAGGACTGTGACTCATGCAGCTGCAATGGCTGCTTTGGGTACGCGGTCCAGACCTCCCCAGACACCCTGGATGACAGAGGAGTTGTTCACGATGGTTGAGAAAAAGCGACAGGCCCACTGTCATCGGCTACAGAATCCCACGTCAGAGAATGAGGAGGCTTACCGCAGCCTTCGCTCGGAGGTACGGAGAGCCGTGAGGCGCTGCAAGGATGGGTGGTGGTCGCGGGTTGCTGAGGAGATGGAGTCTGCCTCAGTGGCCCGTGATCACAAATCTCTATTTAACTCCATCAAAAAAGTAACCTGCAGCGCCACACCTATTACCATCATTAGGGGAAAAAACGGTGATCCAATTTCCGACCCCCAGGAACAGGTTAGCAGATTTGCTGAGCATTTCTGTGAGGTCCTGGGGGAGGGAAAATCCCGCAGCCAGGAAAACATCGTGGCACAAAGTGAGGATGACCCTGCTGAGGCTGCGGTGCCTCAAATATTGGATGAAGTCACCCCCTGTGAGTGGCTGGCTGAGGTGCCATCTGCTGAGGAAGTATTGAAGGCGATCCGGAGTCTGAGACCAGGAAAGGCAGCGGGCAGAGATGATCTCCCAAGCGAAATGCTGAGGGAGGGTGGCGTTTGTGCACAGACTGCCCTATATGACATCATAACAACAGTCTGGACCACTGGACGGGTTCCGCAGCATTGGAAGGATGCCCTGGTGGTCCCCCTTTTTAAGAAGGGGGACCGCACAGACTGTAACAACTACAGGGGCATCTCACTCCTCAGTGTGCCGGGAAAGGTCCTGGCAAGGACTATTCAGCATCGCCTTGCCAGGCACGCTGAGGAGAGGCTTGCGGAGCCAAAATGCGGTTTCAGGAAAGGGCGGTCCTGCACAGATGCCATATTTTCTGTCCGTCTGCTACAGCAGAGGTGTAGGGAATTCCAACAAGACCTACATCTCTGCTTTATTGACCTGGTCAAGGCCTAGGATACCATCAGTAGGCCTGGGCTCTGGGTCTATCTTCGTGCTTTTTGGAGTACCTGACCCTCTGCTCACGATCATTAAGGACCTTCATGATGGTGACCGGGCCCGGGTAAAACTACGTGGCCGGGAGTCATAGCCATTCCCTGTACACCTTGGGGTGCGACAGGGATGTCCTCTGGCTCCCACATTATTTAACATCTATTTTGACCACGTAGTTCGTGAAGCCTTCAATAGCTGTACCAGGGGAATCTCCATGTGGTACAGATATAATGGGAGGTTAATCGATGCCCGGGTGCGGTCAAGGGATGGCTCCCTATTGCTCAACCACGTTATGTATGCTGATGACTTGGTAATAGCTGCTCAGTCAGAGGAGGAGTTGGAGACGCTGCTGCTGAGACTGGAGCATGCCACTAAGAGGTGGGGCCTTACCATCAGCCCCACCAAAACTAAGCACCTGCCTGGGTATTTTGTACCATCGGACACTCCACCCCCACAACTCCCAATCGGTGATGGGGCAGTTGTGGAGAGAGTGGAGAGTTTCCCATACCTGGGCAGTGTGCTTATGACTGGCTCCAGTTTAACAGCAGAGGTCTCACTCCGAATCAGTCGAGCGGCAATATCTTTTCATCGGTTGCGTAACGCTGTGTGGAAGCTACCTGGTCTGTCGCTCCGCACTAAGCTTCAGGTCTTCTCGGCCACGGTCATTCCCTCCCTTCTCTACGCTTGCGAAACGTGGACCCCCCTAATGGAACATCTTTGCCGGTTAGAAACATTTAGGCTGGCCTGCCTACGATCCATCCTGGGTTTAACCAGACTGGATTGTGTGAGGAGCTCACAAATCCTTGAAAGATCTGGGCAGGGTCCCATCGGTGAGCTCCTCCGGCAGGCAAGGCTGCGATGGCTGGATCATGTAGCCCGCATGCCCAGCCACCGCATGCCGAAACAGCTTTTGTTTGGCCGGATTGAGGGGGCTAAGCGGGCGCGGCACGGGCTAGAGAAGAGATGGAGTGATGTGGTACAGGAGGACGTGGAGCTGAGTGGACTTGCCGATGACTGGTACCAGCGGTGTCAAGATCGGCCTCTGTGGAGGAGACTCGTGAAGGATGCTACTGGGCAGTTGGAGGCAGTCGCCCTCCAACAACAACGGAGGGCGGAGGAGCGACGCTCACAACAGCGAGCGGAGCGTCGGGTGGCTAAAGCACAGCAGGTTGGCACAGTAGGGGGCACAGGTGGTGCATCAGCCAGTCATCTCAGTCAGTCGACCCGTGGCACCTGGGTCTGCCCCGTGACCTCCTGCCAGCGGGCGTTCGACACTTCACGTGGCCTCAGGGTGCACATAGCCTGGCACAAGCGTCGTGGTGACGTCACCGCCACTTAGTGGCGAATGGCGGTTGTTGTTGTTGTGAGGAGATGTGAGTGTGAGTGAGTGAGGGGGTGTGAGTGAGGGGGTGTGAGTGTGTGTGAGTGAGGAGGTGTGAGTGAGTGTGAGTGAGTGAGTGAGGAGGTGTGAGTGAGTGAGTATGAGTGAGTGAGGAGGTGTGAGTGAGTGAGTGAGGGGGTGTGTCCGTGCGAGTTGCGATCGAGGGCCCCTCACCCAGGCCGTGCAGGAAGCTCCGTGAGTCTGCGTGCCTTCTCCGCCGCGTCCACGCAGCGCCGCCAGCCACGCCAGCCACTCGGCCGACGCGGCCTTCGGCGCTCGCGAGTCCACGGGGCGGCGGCGTAGGCGGCGGTCGCGTTTGGGGCGCGTTCGGGTCGGCGTAGCGGCGAGCGGCGGCGCGGCGGTTCACGCACCGCGTCGACGAGGCCCCCCCCGTGACCCGGGATCGATTCTCGCTCGCGGCCAACCTCGGTGACGACAGACGCGAACCGGTCCCGGGCCTCCCCTCGGCCGACTCTTAGAACGAGCGCCCCGGTGCGGTGCGTGGTAAACGTTTGCCTCGCGCGCCGTGCCGGTCTTCACGGCGCTCGCCCCAAAGGCCCGTCAACGCCACGGGTGGGGTATTTGTCTTTGCGCACGTCACCGTACGTACACACGCGGATGTATGTGTAGCCGGGCGGTTGGAGGCGGTCGCCCTCCGACAACAACGGAGGGCGGAGGAGCGACGCTCACAACGACGAGCGGGAACGACGAGTGGAGCGAGAGGGGCGGCTAAAATGCAGCGAGTTTGGGTACGGTAGGCGGCACGCAGCTGGTGGTGCATCTACCAATCGCCTCAGCCAGTCAACCCACGGTACCACCTGGGTCTGTTCCGTGAGCTCCCGTCAGCGAGCCTTCGACACTTCACGCGTCCTCAACGTGCACCCGGCCTGGCGCAGGACGCAGTGGTGACATCGCCGCCGCTTAGTGGCGAACGGCGGCTGCTGCTGTTGCAGTGTTCGTAGCTGCGCAGGTGACCGAGTGTGTGTTTACAGTTGTGCGAATGTAGTCGTGGTTTCCCCCAGAGCATCGTCACCTCTGGCGGGTGCAGCACGTCCATCAGCTGCTTGGGATTCCGCTGAGCCATGAGCACGCGCTCACCCGCCGACGGACACCCTCCGCACGGCAGGCAGTCGCTCACCAGCAGGGCCTGCGTCCGCTCCTCACTCCCACACTCACCCCGGCCCGCTTCCTCTTGGAGCATTCCTGCACACAGCGGAGACGGTGAGCCAAGTCTAATGATATCGGTCTAAAATGTACGTGGCGGCGACGCTGCTGCATTGGCAGTGGTGTCACGAATAAACTTCAACATATTCGTCAAGAGGACTGTCACCTTAAAAAGAAAGGGTATATTTACTGGTGATGTTTCAGGCAATGGCCCTTCTTCACAGCACATAGAGAAAGCAGAGAAGTGGGGTTCCAATAGACGGTAAATTACTATACAGTATTTATTTAACAAGGTAAATCCCACCGAGCTGTCTTTTTCAGAAGCGACCTGGCCACAAATTATAGCTCAACAAAGTGGCTCATTCACGTGGAAATGTATAGCAGCCAAATACTCTAAACCCACGTTGATTATATAAATGTGGAGGGAAAGCCGGAGCCGGAGAAAAATCTACGTGACCACGGGGAGAGAGAGAGACACCGCAAACTCCAAATACACAGCAGGCATCGTCAGGGTCGGGATCGAACCCACGACTTCCTGTACACCTGGCGAGGTAGTTAACATCTCACCACACAGAGAGAGACACCGCAAACTCCAAATACACAGCAGGCATTGTCAGGGTCGGGATCGAACCCACGACTTCCTGTACACCTGGCGAGGTAGTTAACATCTCACCACACAGAGAGAGACACCACAAACTCCAAATACACAGCAGGCGTCGTCGGGGTCGGGATCGAACCCACGACGTTCTGTATACCTGGCGAGGTAGTTAACATCTCACCTCCGCAGTGCCCCTTCCAACATCACATATCACACCCACACATCACAATCACCTCCACACCATCACCCACCCCCCTCCACACACACGAACAACACTCAAACTATCACACCCACACATCACAATCACCTCCACACCATCACCCCCCACCCTCCACACACATGAACAACACTCAAACTATCACACCCACACATCACAATCACCTCCACACCATCACCCACCCTCTCCACACACACGAACAACACTCAAACTATCACACCCACACATCACAATCACCTCCACACCATCATCACCTCCACTTCACCGTCACTCACCAACACCAACATCTACACCCGCAGCGCCGTCTTACGCCATCACCACCACGCGTTGTGATCATCTTCCACATCACTCATCATTTTACACATCACCAACATCGCCCTCTTCCTCCTCCTCACCGCCTTTGTGCTGTTGGTCACACGTCCTCACGTATCCCCCTCACGTATCCCCCTCACGTATCCCCTCACATATCCTCCTCACGTATCCCCTCACGTATCCCCCTCACGTATCCCTCTCACGTATCCCCTCACGTATCCCTCACGTATCCCCCTCACGTATCCCTCACGTATCCCCTCACATATCCCCTCACGTATCCCTCTCACGTATCCCTCTCACGTATCCCTCACGTATCCCCTCACGTATCCCTCTCACGTATCCCCCTCACGTATCCCTCACGTATCCCTCACGTATCCCCTCACGTATCCCTCTCATGTATCCCCTCACGTATCCCCCTCACGTATCCCTCTCACGTATCCCCTCACGCATCCCCTCCCGTATCCCCCTCATGTATCCCCCTCACGTATCCCTTCACGTATCCCCCTCACGTACCCCTCACGTATCCCTCACGTATCCCCTCACGTATCCCTTCACGTATCCCCCTCACGTACCCCTCACGTATCCCCCTCACGTATCCCTTCACGTATCCCTCACGTATCCCCCTCACGTATCCCCTCACGTATCCCCCTCACGTACCCCTCACGTATCCCCTCACATATCCCTCACGTATCCCCTCACGTATCCCTCTCACGTATCCCTCACGTATCCCCTCACGTATCCCTTCACGTATCCCTCACGTATCCCCTCACGTATCCCCTCACGTATCCCTTCACGTATCCCCTCACGTATCCCCTCACGTATCCCCCTCACGTATCCCCTCACGTATCCCTCTCACGTATCCCTCACGCATCCCCCTCACATATCCCCCTCACGTATCCCCTCACGTATCCCCCTCACGTATCCCCTCACGTATCTCTCACGTATCCCCTCACATATCCCCCTCACGTATCCCCCTCACGTATCCCCTCACGTATCCCCCTCACGTATCCCTCTCACGTATCCCCTCACGTATCCCTCTCACGTATCCCCTCACGTATCCCTCTCACGTATCCCCTCACGTATCCCCTCACGTATCCCCCTCACGTATCCCCCCCACGTATCCCCTCACGTATCCCTCTCACGTATCCCTCACGTATCCCCTCACGTATCCCCCCACGTATCCCCTCACATATCCCCTTCACGTATCCCCTCACATATCCCCTCACGTATCCCTCACGTATCCCCTCACGTATCCCCTCACATATACCCCTCACGTATCCCCTCACGTATCCCTCACGTATCCCTCACGTATCCCCCTCACGTATCCCTCACATATCCCTCTCACGTATCCCCTCACGTATCCCCCCACGTATCCCCCTCACGTATCCCCTCACGTATCCCCTCACGTATCCCCTCACGTATCCCCCTCACGTATCCCCTCACGTATCCCCCTCACGTATCCCCTCACGTATCCCTCTCACGTATCCCCTCACGTATCCCCTCACGTATCCCCTCACGTATCCCCCTCACGTATCCCCTCACGTATGCCCCTCATGTATCCCTCACGTACCCCTCACGTATCCCCCTCATGTATCCCTCACGTACCCCTCACGTATCCCCTCCCTTCAGCCAGGTCACGCTGACCCTGACCCCGTCTCTCTGCTCGAGGTCGTCACCAATATTGAGCAATCCCCACCCCACCCCACCAGTGAACAACAAAAACAAAACAAAATTTAAAAAAAAACTCGACTTAAGCTAAAATACGATAATCATGAAGTAAATTATGAGGTAAAGTGTTCATTAATTGTGTTAATTAATTACGCTGTACTATGTAGAGAACAATCGTGTCGAGGAGGAGTTTTTGCGCGGGTCGCTTTTGTTACCTCGCCTGCAAAATACAAACAGTAATCGATTCTTCGATTACTGCCATACAAAATTGGGAATCGTAAATTTTAATCTGATGCTATGGCTCGTCTCTGGAATCGATTCACAGGACCTTTGCTGAGTCGATTACTTTGACTGCTACTGTGAAAACGGCCCTCAAGGCAAAAAATTCCTCCCCCAATAATGGCGGCAAATTACTCACCCAAGATGGCTGAAACTACTCACCCAACATGGCTGCAAACGCTCGTCCAAAACAGCGGAACCTACTTACCCAACATGGCGGCCACGGAGGCCGTAAGACGTCAAGAGTCACGTGCTTGCACGGCGGTGGAAATTCCACATTCCTCTGGACGGGGATGAGCGTGGAGCATAGAGGGTGGAGCAGTGGTCGGTGGAACCCGCACCCCTCCCACGTCCACACAGGGAGAGAGAACTTAGAATTTGGTGATTGTGCTTTGGCAGTGACTTTTTATATACGAGGACTCCTCGACTTACGAACGAGTTTCGTTCCAGAGGTCTCTGTTCGTAACTTTACTCCAAACGTGTTGTACGGCGTGTACACTAAACACGGGGAATGCGCTTTAAAAGTTGTATAATCTCCTGCAGATGTAGATGCCACTGGTTCTTTAAGTTCTGCAGATGTAGATGCCACTGGTTCTTTAAGTTCTGCAGATGTAGATGCCACTGGTTCTTTAAGTTCTGTAGATGTAGATGCCACTGGTTCTTTAAGTTCTGTAGATGTAGATGCCACTGGTTCTTCATGTTCTGCAGATGTAGATGCCACTGGTTCTTCAAGTTCTGTAGATGTAGATGCCACTGGTTCTTTAAACTCTGCAGATGTAGATGCCACTGGTTCTTCAAGTTCTGTAGATGTAGATGCCACTGGTTCTTTAAATTCTGCAGATGTAGATGCCACTGGTTCTTCATGTTCTGCAGATGTAGATGCCACTGGTTCTTCAAGTTCTGTAGATGTAGATGCCACTGGTTCTTTAAATTCTGCAGATGTAGATGCCACTGGTTCTTCATGTTCTGCAGATGTAGATGCCACTGGTTCTTCAAGTTCTGTAGATGTAGATGCCACTGGTTCTTTAAATTCTGCAGATGTAGATGCCACTGGTTCTTCACGTTCTGCAGATGTAGATGCTACTGGTTCTTCACGTTCTGTAGATGTAGATGCCACTGGTTCTTCACGTTCTGTAGATGTAGATGCCACTGGTTCTTCACGTTCTGTAGATGTAGATGCCACTGGTTCTTCAAGTTCTGCAGATATAGATGTTACTGGTTCTTCACGTTCTGCAGGTGTAGATGCCACTGGTTCTTCACGTTCTACAGATGTAGATGCCACTGGTTCTTCACGTTCTGCAGCTGTAGATGCCACTGGTTCTTCACGTTCTGTAGATGTAGATGCCACTGGTTCTTCACGTTCTGCAGATGTAGATGCCACTAGTTATTTAAGTTTTGTAGATGTAGATGCCACTGGTTCTTCACGTTCTGCAGATGTAGATGCCACTGGTTCTTCACGTTCTACAGATGTAGATGTTTCTGGTTCTTCACGTTCTGCAGATGTAGATGCCACTAGTTATTTAAGTTCTGCAGATGTAGATGCCACTGGTTCTTCACGTTCTACAGATGTAGATGCCACTGGTTCTTCACGTTCTGTAGATGTAGATGCCACTGGTTATTTAAGTTTTGCAGATGTAGATGCCACTGGTTCTTCACATTCTGTAGATGTAGATGCCACTAGTTATTTAAGTTCTGCAGATGTAGATGCCACTGGTTCTTCACGTTCTGCAGATGTAGATGCCACTGGTTCTTCACGTTCTGTAGATGTAGATGCCACTGGTTCTTCATGTAGCATCTACATGACATACGGACAGGTTTTTTGCATCTCTGAAAGTCGAACGTTCGTAAGCAGAGGAGTCCCTGTATAAGGCGACGTTTCTGACAATGGCCCTCCTACACTGCACATAGGCCAGAGAGCGATGTATAAGGGTTGGAGACTGCTCATATAATTATATTTTATTTCAGTTAATTTTTGTGAAGGCAAATCGCTGTTGACTTCCAAAACAAAGTGGTACCCAATTTATCGACCCTCCCCCCACCTCCGCTGGAGGCAGAGGATGATGGGTTGAGCCAACCCCCCCAAGTCGGATTAAAAATTCGAAATCCTTCAACTCACTGGCAGCTGTGAACATTCTCGCTTGAGAGAGAACACCTGCGGTGTTGTGCATGGGGTCAATAATATCATCAGCCATGTATTTAGGATTCTTTCGCACCAATCCACTGCTGGATGAAGGCCTCCCTGAGCCACTGCCGGCATCTCAACCCAGCAGCGTCTACCCACGAAGCTATCCCATCGCTCCAGATCTAAATCAGAACACAGCTACCACGACTCCTTCATGGACTGCAAAACCTCGGCTTAACAAGCAGGCTGACGCGACAAATATAATCCATAGTACAGGGTTATTTTTTTTGGGTGAGTGGGGGGGGGGGTGGTAGATCGCGTAAATAGAGATGTGAAGTTAATACGGTTTATGTAAAGTTTGTTTACGTGACAAACCTTAGTAATTGGCTGTGTCGGGTGGTCAGTGGGTTTAACGACACATGTATATTTATACGATCTAACCCCCCAAAAACCACTCTGTATTATGCCTTCCTGTAGCGTCGTACACTTATATTGTATTTTATACTTGATCATACTTTATATTTAGCCTTTCGTTTAAAGTAATTATATCATCATCATCACCACAATTCATGGACACGTGGCCCCGTTAGGTGTCCACTGCACATTCCATCATTTGTCATTTCCACTTTTCTCTCTCTCTGCTTTATATTACGCTCAAGTAGTGCACCACATCACACTGACACCCAATCACTTCCGCTGTCGTCAACCCATTCTCTGTTAGGTCCTTCTTCTGCTTACAGCAATGGTCACAAATCCAAAGTTCGAGATATCGAACGTACGCATATCGAGGTGTTCACTTCAAAGCCTCACTCACGTGTCTCAAGACTTTTCCTGCCAAAGTTGTCCGCGGTAGGGAGAGCGATTTTGCTGTTGCTGCCGCTGCTGCTGCGTGTAATCCCGAATGAGTAATCGTCCGGTACTTTTTTTTAGCCACTGGGATATTTATTAAATCAATTCCAGTTTGCACTTGTGTTTGTGTTTAACTGCGGGAGGAGGAATGATGGAAAATCTAGAGGAAACAGATGCAGAACTGGGGGAGATAATCTACAAACGCCACTATCACTCTGCAGAACAGGAGGTCATACAAACTCCACTCACACTCACTCTGCAGAACAACAGGAGGTCATACAAACTCCACTCACTATCACTCTGCAGAACAGCAGGAGATCATACAAACTCCACTCACTCACTCTCACTCTGCAGAACAGGAGGAGGTCATACAAACTCCACTCACTCTCACTCTGCAGAACAGCAGGAGATCATACAAACTCCACTCACTATCACTCTGCAGAACAGCAGCAGATCATACAAACTCAACTCACTCTCAATCTGCAGAACAGCAGGAGATCATACAAACTCCACTCACTCACTCTCACTCTGCAGAACAGGAGGAGGTCATACAAACTCCACTCACTCTCACTCTGCAGAACAGCAGGAGATCATACAAACTCCACTCACTATCACTCTGCAGAACAGGAGGAGGTCATACAAACGCCACTCACTCTCAATCTGCAGAACAGCAGGAGATCATACAAACTCCACTCACTCACTCTCACTCTGCAGAACAGGAGGAGGTCATACAAACTCCACTCACTCTCACTCTGCAGAACAGCAGCAGATCATACAAACTCCACTCACTCTCACTCTGCAGAACAGGAGGAGGTCATACAAACTCCACTCACTCTGCAGAACAGCAGGAGATCATACAAACTCCACTCACTCACTCTCACTCTGCAGAACACGAGGAGGTCATACAAACTCCACTCACTCTCACTCTGCAGAACAGCAGCATATCATACAAACTCCACTCACTCACTCTCACTCTTCAGAGCAGGAGGAGGCCATACAAACTCCACTCACTCTGCAGAACAGCAGGAGATCATACAAACTCCACTCACTCACTCTCACTCTGCAGAACAGGAGGAGGTCATACAAACTCCACTCACTCTCACTCTGCAGAACAGCAGCAGATCATACAAACTCCTCTCACTCTGCAGAACAGCAGGAGATCATACAAACTCCACTCACTCTCACTCTGCAGAACAGGAGGAGGTCATACAAACTCCACTCACTCTCACTCTGCAGAACAGCAGCAGATCATACAAACTCCTCTCACTCTGCAGAACAGCAGGAGATCATACAAACTCCACTCACTCTCACTCTGCAGAACAGGAGGAGGTCATACAAACTTCACTCACTCACTCTCACTCTGCAGAACAGGAGGAGGTCATACAAACTCCACTCCCTGCAGAACAGCAGGAGATCATACAAACACCACTCACTCACTCTCACTCTGCAGAACACGAGGAGGTCATACAAACTCCACTCACTCTCACTCTGCAGAACAGCAGCAGATCATACAAACTCCACTCACTCTCACTCTGCAGAACAGGAGGAGATCATACAAACTCCACTCACTCACTCTCACTCTGCAGAACAGGAGGAGGTCATACAAACTCCACTCACTCTCACTCTGCAGAACAGCAGCAGATCATACAAACTCCACTCACTCTCACTCTGCAGAACAGCAGCAGATCATACAAACTCCACTCACTCTCACTCTGCAGAACAGGAGGAGGTCATACAAACTCCACTCACTCTGCAGAACAGCAGGAGATCATACAAACTCCACTCACTCACTCTCACTCGGCAGAACACGAGGAGGTCATACATACTCCACTCACTCTCACTCTGCAGAACAGCAGCAGATCATACAAACTCCACTCACTCTCACTCTGCAGAACAGCAGGTCATACAAACTCCACTCACTCTTACTCTGCAGAACAGCAGGAGATCATACAAACTCCACTCACTCTCACTCTGCAGAACAGGAGGAGATCATACAAACTCCACTCACTCTCACTCTGCAGAACAGGAGGAGGTTATACAAACTCCACTCACTCTCACTCTGCAGAACAGGAGGAGTTCATACAAACTCCTGCTCATTCAGATATTAATTCAAAGCATTGCCACAATGGCTGAATAGAAATTAACAGAATAACTAACTAGATGTCAAAGTTGATCTGTGACATTAATAATGAATGGTTATGATCACTTACGGGGGGAACAGTGCCGTAGTAGTTAGAGTACCGCAGTTCAATTCCTTGCCACAGCTCAAATCAATAGTGAGTGACATCTGATCCGGTCCTGGGCACTTCCTTTCACAAACTTGCTCTGGCCAGCGTGGTGATACACGGCTAAAACCCCCATGACCGACAAGGCATCAGGGAGGAATCAATCCATCCATCCATCCATAAGTAGACTGAGAATGGCCAACATGTTAATTTGATTCGAGCATTCATACGATTAGTCACAAGCCAAGTCTTCATTGGCATAGCTTCAGTGGAAATGCGAGAGAGAACCTATAGTATTTGCCAGTAGAGGGAACAAATCTTGCATAGTGTCCAATCTGTAGAACGGCACACGGTATTCAGGAAGGGATTCCATTTCAAACACTAACGCTCGTGACCCAGTGGCTGATGCCCTGACATGTAACTTGAGTAGCACATCTATTTAATAATCCTTTGATCTATCCATATGTATACGTATGGTGGTTCAGAGAATATCACCGAAACCGCTCTGCCAATTTCAATACATGGGGAGTCCTAGGCTAGGCCTACGACATGCAGATCCTGCCCGAATGATTTAAATAATTATACAAGAATTACCACAGATTTTATAATTCGACTGATTCGTCGGCTTAATGGCCACGACGGAGGTCATCCGGACCTACCATATGCGATAGTCTGGCCTGTTGGTGTGACCCCCTTTCCGAAATCATACGTCCTCTCCCCATTGCGCTGTCAGCCCCCCCCCCTCCCCCACAACTTGTAAAACTTGTAAAACGATGGCACCACCAGTGCCAGTTTGCACGGGCAACGACGCTGTGGCTGGCAAGCCTTGGCAAGGTGGCGCCTCGCATACGCAACATCTACCCGCGTGCTGTGTTCACGTGCTGTGTGTCACGTGCTGTGTGTCACGTGCTGTGTTCACGTGCTGTGTTCACGTGCTGTGTTCACGTGCTGTGTTCACGCGCTGTGTGTCACGTGCTGTGTTCGCGTGCTGTGTGTTCACGTGCTGTGTTCACGTGCTGTGTTCACACGCCGCTTTTGCACTGGATCTTTACAAAAATAGTTCTGGCCGCGCTGACAATTTCGGCAGGCTCCTCGAGAAGTTGCGACTCCCTGGCGAGCGTGCGTAAAAACTGTCAGAAAATAAATAAGTGGACTTTTATTTCCACCCCCCTCCCCCCCCACCGTACTTTTTGGAAAATCTAACTTAGAATTGGCACGAGTCGTAAGCTGTTGTTTTGGTGTCAAATTTCTCGTGACAGCCGACACGGCAGCAACCAACTCGGGGGGGTGTTCGTGTGCCTGTGCCTCTATGGAGATGGCTCAGTCAGCGAGCGGACACTTGCCTGCTCGGTTGGACTGGTCAATCATGGGCTGCACTATCCCGACAGCGAGCGTTGATGAACCTGCACAGAAACACAAACGGCAACGGCAAAAAACAACAACAGCAACAACAACAACAGCAAGGGCGATGACGACGACGTGAGTTGAGACAGAGAAAGATGAATGAAGCAAATATTTTTTATTTAAAGCTTTCGTGACTGCAGTAATTCATATTCTTAGTTCTTTCGGTAAAGTCACGTTGAAGGGAAACAATAAAATAATAAAATATCTATAAAACAATAAAATAAATTCTCACGACGTTTCGACACGCGCAGCGATTTGGCAGTTTATTTAGAAGGACTAGTCCATCTATGTTCTGAAAAGAGGAGGGGGGAGACGGAAAATTTAATGTATGCTGTCTGAAAGCCACTGTAAGCGTGAAGAATCAATTAAGACCTGAAATGGTTTATCAAATAAGGTCTTAATTGATTGTTCACGCTTACAGTGGCTTTCAGACAGCATACATTAATTTTTTCGTCTCCCCCCTCCTCTTTTCAGAACATAGATGGACTAGTCCTTCTAAATAAACTGCCAAATCGCTGCGCATGGCGCTGACGTTTTTTTTATAAATAAATACACCGTTTAAAAATAAATAAATTAATGCAAACCGACACACCTGATGACGACCGTTTGTGTTATGGCCGAAACGTCGTGATAATTTGTATTGTTTATATATATTTTATTATTTTATTGTTTCCCTTCAACGTGACTTTACCGAAAGAACTAAGAATATGAAGCAAATATTATGGTACGCAAAGGGTTGAGACTGGATAGTGTTTTAATGGGTCATCACGGAGCTGAGCATCGGTGTCAGTTCATTACGTTTTTGATCCAGCTGGCGATGATTGGGCAAAAACTTAGCCCCACTGTTGACCCAAGCAACTGAAGGGCGCACAGACCAAGTGCTTCGAACCGAACGTCGTGTGTTGTGGGCTACGTCGAGCCTGTTAGAAGCAGTACGGTACGCTGTTGTACTCTACTCCTATGTTCCCCGCCTCATAATACTCGCACGGATCGGCGTGGTAAAATGACCTCCACAACCCGCACGGCAAGGGGGAAGTCCTCATCCAGAAGTGGCCTGTGACAAGGGCTGTTCACGTTGTACGAAGAATGTTATAAAAATAAAACACGTTACGTTCCGAGATAACGGAAGAACGTTTTTGGTAATGGAATGTTAAATGAATACATAAACCAACAGTTTTCATGCCATTCCTCTATAGCATAACTCTGTACATCGATGCCTTCACCCCACGTTGCAACAGCATAAGTGCATAAACAGTGGGCCTTAAACATTGTCATGACCCATCATCATTTGTACGGCCCTGCAAACCACATTCTCCGCGTTACATTTGATCTTGGCACACCATATCAAAACAGCCATTCTGATGCCTAACATGATGCTTGTCATTGTGTTTATTTTATAGATTCTGGGGGGGGGGGGGGGGGGGTGGGATGAAAATGCTCTTAAATAAAATTTTCACCGCCCCCCACCCTCTACAAATTTAGCTCAATCGCCTCTTCTTCTGAGTCTCCTTTCATTTTCTAACCGTTTCAAACACCGACAGTGCCGCGCTCACTTCACGTTCACGCGTGCGACGCAGCCGGTATTCGCCCGCACTTATCTCTGTGTCACACGCAGATTACCACGTAGGCCTACGATGCCACACCAGCGGGGCGTTGTTCTCAAGCCTTTTGCCATAATAGAGAGGGACGTTACGGGTCTGAAATAGGTAGGGCGTGAAAGAACAACAGGGAAATAACGTTGGTTGTGTGTCCACCTATTCCCCGTTGTGTCCATACATTCCTGGTTGTGTGTCCACCCGTTCCCCGGTTGTGTGTCCACCCATTCCCCGTTGTGTCCATCCAGTCCTCGTTGTGTGTCTATCCATTCCCAGTTGTGTGTCTATCCATTCCCAGTTGTGTGTCTATCCATTCCTTGTTGTGTGTCTATCCATTTCCCATTGTGTGTCTATCCATTCCCAGTTGTGTGTCTATCCATTCCCAGTTGTGTGTCTATCCATTCCCAGTTGTGTGTCTATCCATTCCCAGTTGTGTGTCTATCCATTCCCAGTTGTGTGTCTATCCATTCCCAGTTGTGTGTCTATCCATTCCCAGTTGTGTGTCTATCCATTCCCAGTTGTGTATCTATCCATTCCTCGTTGTGTGTCCATCCATTTCTTGTTGTGTGTCTATCCATTCCCAGTTGTGTGTCTATCCATTCCCAGTTGTGTGTCTATCCATTCCTTGTTGTGTGTCTATCCATTCCCAGTTGTGTGTCTATCCATTCCCGGTTGTGTGTCCATCCATTCCCAGTTGTGTGTCTATCCATTCCCAGTTGTGTGTCCATCCATTCCCCATTATGTGTCCATACATTCCTGGTTGGGTGTCTATCCATTCCTTGTTGTGTGTCTGTCCATTCCCAGTTGTGTGTCTATCCATTCCCCATTATGTGTCCATCCATTCCTGGTTGTGTGTCTATCCATTCCTTGTTGTGTGTCTGTCCATTCCCAGTTGTGTGTCTATCCATTCCCAGTTGTGTGTCTATCCATTCCCGGTTGTGTGTCCATCCATTCCCAGTTGTGTGTCTATCCATTCCCAGTTGTGTGTCCATCCATTCCCCATTATGTGTCCATCCATTCCTGGTTGTGTGTCTATCCATTCCTTGTTGTGTGTCTGTCCATTCCCAGTTGTGTGTCTATCCATTCCCAGTTGTGTGTCTATCCATTCCCAGTTGTGTGTCTATCCATTCCCAGTTGTGTGTCCATCCATTCCCCATTATGTGTCCATCCATTCCTGGTTGTCTGTCTATCCATTCCCGTTTCTCGACCTACTTCACCGCCAAACAACACAACGTGGCAACTGAACTCCCCTCCACACCGCAACCTCTTTCTCTCTCTCTCCCCACCACCACCACGAGCCTCATCCCTCTAATTCCCAGCTCCCCATCACTACATCCCCTCAGCCCCACCTCCCCATCACTACATCTCCCCAGCACCCCACCCCCCCCCCCACAACTCACCCCCACAAATAGTACCGCAGCCGCTTTCTCCCATACAGCCAGACCTGCTGCAATGGGAACTCGTGGGGTTACCGCGAGGTCAGGCTGGGTGGCAGAGTAACCTTTCTCAATCCAGAAACGTTTCACTACAAGCTCTATCGGAGGCTGGCTTGGAGAATTTGCGGGCTTCGTGCCACAATATTTACTGCAAAGACGTCTCGAGGAACCATCTCTGGAATGGTTGTACGCACCAACCAGATTGATATTTTGATTTAAAGCTTTCGTGACTGCAGTAATTCGTATTCTTAGCTCTTTCGGTAAAGTCACGTTGAAGGGAAACAATAAAATAATAAAATATATATAAAACAATAAAAATTCTCACGACGTTTCGACCATAACACAAACGATCGTCACCTGATGACGTTTCGACCATAACACAAACGGTCGTCACCTGATGACGACCGTTTGTGTTATGGTCGAAACGTCGTGAGAATTTTTATTGTTTTATATATATTTTATTATTTATTGTTTCCCTTCAACATGACTTTAACGAAAGAGCTAAGAATACAGATTGATATCATTCCAATTTATATCACCTCTGGCACACGGAATAGTGCGAAATGATAAAAATGCGTTGTGTATAAATGGTTTTCAAAATAAAATGTCTAATTCCAGAGATTTGACAGGGTGAACAACGGCGCGTTTGTTCTCATATTTGATCCATTTTTAAAGCGCAATATTACATTCTTTGGACAAGCAGTTCCACCGTATAAACCTGGGATAAAGTCAGAGGTAAATAATATCCTCTACCCCACCCCATCATTGTGGACTCTTCCAAGCTACAAGCAGTGCATCCGTCTTAATCATGATGCAGGGGCTTCGGTACACTGTTTATATTGAGGCAAATCAAAAGTACGGGGAGTTCTGAATCTCTGGCAATTGCATTTTCGAACAGTTTAACCCCTGTGTAGTATAATACAGCCAACTTATTCCGTTGGTTTATTATTATTTTTATTTTGCACACCGTTAAGACAACACACGAGAGCAGGATTGGAGTGCTTTTGGAAAACCGACAACGAAAAGCAACCGTAATCGACGCGTGTCCCCGAAGAAGAAACCATTCTATCGGCGAACGTTGCCCACTACAATGAAGGGCCCTGCCTCACGTGCCGGAGTGAGACGCGTTGCGGCGTCATCGCAACGACGACGGCACGGGGAAGAGACCTTCGTCTTCTTTGGTTCTTTCGGTAAAGTCACGTAGAATGAGAATAAAATAATAAATTGATCAAATACAATAACACAATAATATTCTCACGACGTTTCGCCCACAATGCAAGCGGCCTTCAGCACTGTCCTACCAGACATTCTCGTCCCCTTCACCTGATGAAGGCCGCTTGTGTTGTGGCCGAAACGTCGTGAGAATATTATTGTGTTATTTTATTTTATCAATTTATTATTTTATTCTCATTCTACGTGACTTTACCGAAAGAACCAAAGAAGATGAATCATTGCAGTCACGAAAGCTTTAAATCGAAATTTAAGAGACCTTCAACCCAGCGGTGGATAGACGCCAATGCGTAAACCGCGGCATCGACGGAGCAGGTTGTACGGTCACAGGTTAAATTTCGATTTAAAGCTTTCGTGACTGCAAGGATTCATCTTCTTTGGTTCTTTCGGTAAAGTCACCGTGTAGAATGAGAATAAAATAATAAATTGATAAAATAAAATAACACAGTAATATTCTCACGACGATGAAGGCCGCTTGTGTTGGTTTTATTCTTTTATTCTCATTCGATGTGACTTTACCGAAGGTCACAGGTTACTCATCAAGCAGTCTTTTTTGTTTGCACTTTGACTGCTTGTGTTGTGTTTATTGCAGACACGATGCCTTGAATAAAGGTGTCAGTTTTTGTGCCAGTTAAAAGGGTAAAACCTGTTCCTAATGGCAGCGGCCTTTGCAAACAAAAGGGCATTTTGCTACTCTTTGCATGGCAACAAGTTGGGACGCGTCTGGCGGAGTGGGTTAAGTGTTTTTTTTTAAGCTGCGCCACCGTTCACGCTGCTGCGGGGTCAACTCTCGACCTCTGAACTTCTGAGTCGAAAAGCAGGCCCTTCATAAAACATCGCCATCGCGGCCCGTTCTCGGTTGTAGTTGATGCGGGAAGATCACCGAATCCGTTCAAGAGGCTTCTGACCCATCCTGCCGCATATCGAAGCCACCTATGGAGGCCCGCCACTTCCCCCACAATCCCCCTGGGTCTTTCCACACGGCGTCAGCCACAGAAAAAAACGAGGATTTGCTTCTGCAATTACAAACGGCATGCTCCAAAGTGCTGCCCCCCCCCCCTTTTATATTGACTCGTGATGTGCAACTATGGAGCAATGGTTAGTTGGCACACTGTGTTATAAACCTGGCGATCCGAGTTCGATTCATAGCTATATCTGACGTCAGCGGTGGTCGGGTGATATATGAAACCAGTCTTGGACACGGCCCCCACTTCCTTCACCAACCCGCACTGCCCAGCGTGGTGAAGTATGTTCATGAACAACCACCCTCACGACCGAAACAGTCGTGGGCTGACACAGGTAAAAGATGAATTCGGATTAAGGCTCCGCTATTTGATGTGTCCACAAACGAGACAGACTCGATGAGCATTCGGCAATATTCCTCAGTTGGAGGTTGACCAGCAGCGACCGATTGCCGCTGTGATTGACAAAGAATGCGGTACATTTATTTTGGAGACCTTTCTCAACCCGCTGCTGGACGGAGACCTTCCCACTCTCGTGTTCCCTGCTACACTTACGAACGTGCCTCATCAGTGTTGTACCATGTAAATGCCAGAAGCGTAGACATCTCTGGGACACATGCATCCAATCCATCCACCTTCTTAAACCATTTTCACCGCTGAAGTGTACACCCTAACCTCCCCATACATTTCAGCTCCCTTCAAAGTTTTATTCACCAGAACCATAATCGCACAACGCTGCTATCCCAACGATGCAAGACACTGCTATTGCCGCCATATTGCAATTACCCAGACTGTTTTGCGCAGCTGTGATGCCACTCCACCAAGGATTTGCCAAATTTTGGCCACTGCCACTTACACACAAATTTGAAGCAGTGCTCTATCGACCGTTATTTTAAGACTGTCTACGCCCAAAGTGTACGAGTTAACCTTGAAAGAACATTGTTGGTTATGTTACCATTAAAGCTCCCACATTTCTAATTAAGTAAAAAGAGGCATGAAAAGCACATCAAAACATAACAATTGAGCGTCTAAGAGTCCGTACGGGACCTATCAGCAATGCGGAACATTAATGGGCCCACCACGGAAGTCTTTGATGGAGTGTAAAGATGTTAACCTTTTGCCGAGAAATCTTTTGCGGGTCAACCTTGGCCAACAATCCCCGCAAATGCTGTTGCAAACATGAATTATCCTGGTTATTGGCACACACGCACGTAATCCGCAACGTAAAGTTCTCCTTATTTTAAATACGTTGCAATATTTACTCCCCGAAAAACAATTTGAGAGGATTTTTTTGCTAAGTTGGTTTGGGTTAATGAGTCAACTCCTGCTTGGCGCACTGAGCCGCTTCATGACCTCCACTTCCGCTTTGTAATGAGCGTAAGTACGTGGCTGGAACGCGTAAAAATATATATGATAATAATTACAACAGAGTAACAAAAAAATGTAATTCAAAAAAATTCCAGGATTTGAAATTTAAACTTTTTCTGACCTTTTAAATATTCGTGCTCGAGCTAATTAGCACTGCCACGAAAAACCAAGATGACCGATTGGTGGGATTATAAGCTGTGTTGTAATAAGAGCGAACTTTTTCTCTACCCCCTCTTCTTCCACTCCACCCTTTTCAAACGAATTCAATGTCACTGCAGAAGCACTCGAAGCCTGTCTGCAAATAGTAATGGTACCGGGTTACTTTTGTACACAATGTTCCCGCTGTCACCTGCAGCGCAAACACACCTAATATAACTCCATGTTAATAGACACACGGTATGTAACTATGTTCGCAGTACGTAACTGCAGTGCGTTTGTATACACATACACAAACAACGGGGGGAAAAAAACGCATCTGCGTAATCACTTACACGAGTTATTTTATTTTTTTACCATCAGAATTGACCCTGAATGCAGGTCAGCTGTAACAAAAAGGCAACCTGTGACCTGCACGGTTGGCGTTATTTATTTACTTTAAAAAATGTTCTCTTTAAACATTCGGTGAGCGTGGAGGGAATGGTTTGGGTGGTGGTGTAAGAAATAGCGGTAGTTATTTCGCTCAGCGATGGAAATCGGCGCGAGCACCTTGGCGTTTCCGTGGCGGCATCAAAACCTCACCACTGTGATTTGTCAAAGTGATCCCGGCAGTCTGACTGCGGTTACCATGAAAATGTGGAAACGTGCGCCTCCGATCTGGGACGCAATGACTGCGATGCCGTGGGGAATTCGTGTTTAAAATTTGCAACATCAAACCCCTACTCTCCTCTCTTCCTAGCCCGCCCACCCCCACCTCCACCACAATTCCTTGACTCGCTATTCCCGTGCAAGCCCCCGCATAGCAAATTCCACCAAGTAGGGCGCTGAATCGCAAAATTGCCACAAATTGAGATGCGCCCCTGCAGGTTACAAAAGCAACAAATATTTATGAATACATGGGAATTATTTACTTGGCCGCTATTTGTCAGTTAAGCGGAGGTTGTTTGAACATACTTCACCACGCTGGTCATTGTGGGTAGGTGAAGAGAAGGGCCTAGCAGCGGTTCAGACATCGAATGCCACCGATTTTAACTGGGTTTTTTTACAATATACTAAATATCAGAGCGCTGCACTGCAAATTATATTGTTTTATTTAACTTCCATGCTCTCACAGCTATGCTTCCTGATTTCAACAACCTGTACTGACCAGTGTGGTGAAGTATGGTCAAACGACCCCACCCACGGCTGACCGAAACATAAAAAAGGTGTGGATTTATTTTCTCGGCTCCGATGCCACCGCCGCCCGAGCGCCCCGTCTGAATGAGCATCTGTGGACTCGTTCCGGCGTCTTCGCCGATCTTGAGCTGTGTGTAGGCGAGCTCTCAGCTCACTCGTCCGTCCACTGCACAAAGATCCCCCCCCCCCCCCCCCCGTACAGCCTTAACAGACAGGTGGGACAAGTGCTGTTAGCGAGCAGCACACGCGAGGGGGTGGGTGGCCAGCACCACACCTGGCCGTTTTAGTCTCTTCAGTGCTGATTTATATACAGTGAGGGAAAAAAGTATTTGATCCCCTGCTGATTTTGTACGTTTGCCCACTGACAAGGAAATGATCAGTCTAAAATTTTAATGGTAGGTTTATTTGAACAGTGAGAGACAGAATAACAACAACAAAAATCCAGAAAAACGCATGTCAAAAATGTTATAAATTTATTTGCATTTTAATGAGGGAAATAATTATTTGACCCCTCTGCAAAACATGACTTAGTACTTGGTGGCAAAATCCTTGTTGGCAATCACAGAGGTCAGACGTTTCTTGTAGTTGGCCACCAGGTTTGCACACATCTCAGGAGGGATTTTGTCCCACTCCTCTTTGCAGATCTTCTCCAAGTCATGAAGGTTTCGAGACTGACGTTTGGCAACTCAAACCTTCAGCTCCCTCCACAGATTTTCTATGGGATTAAGGTCTGGAGACTGGCTAGGCCACTCCAGAACCTTTGATGTGCTTCTTCTTGAGCCACTCCTTTGTTGCCTTGGCCATGTGTTTTGGGTCCTTGTCATGCTGGAATACCCATCCACGACCCATTTTCAATGCCCTGGCTGAGGGAAGGTTCTCACCCAAGATTTGACGGTACATGGCGCCGTCCATCGTCCCTTTGATGCAGTGAAGTTGTTCTGTCCCCTTAGCAGAAAAACACCCCCAAAGCATGTTTCCACCTCCATGTTTGACGGTGGGGATGGTGTTCTTGGGGTCATAGGCAGCATTCTTCCTCCTCCAAACACGGCGAGTTGAGTTGATGCCAAAGAGCTCTATTTTGGTCTCATCTGACCACAACACTTTCACCCAGTTGTCCTCTGAATCATTCAGATGTTCATTGGCAAACTTCAGACGGGCATGTATATGTGCTTTCTTGAGCAGGGGGACCTTGCGGGCGCTGCAGGATTTCAGTCCTTTACGGCGTAGTGTGTTACCAATTGTTCTCTTGGTGACTATGGTCCCAGCTGCCTTGAGATCATTGACAAGATCCTCCTGTGTAGTTCTGGGCTGATTCCTCACCGTTCTCATGATCATTGCAACTCCACGAAGTATGGTCAAACTAGCCACGCGACTGAAAAGAACGAGAAGGCCTCCATCGTAGCAGTGGATTGACAAAGAGCTTCAAATTATAATTATTACCAATACACTTATATTTATATAACTCCATGTTAATAGACATACGGGTGAACTCTGGTTATCCGTCTCTCATTTGGGGAATGTTGAGTTTATCCACTTCTAATTTGGGGAATGTGGCATTGCAACACCAAGCCCTGAACAGAGACGGCTAATTTATTGTCACGCACAGCGATGTTAGTGTACAAATTACCGTGAAAAAACACGGCGACAGTCAGAGGAACAGTGGCAACACAAGCCAACAATCTTGTCAGAACTATAAAATTGTACATTTACACGCGATAACAAGTGCATGTTCAAAACTTTGTGACGTAGGGGTTGGAATTCAAGCATACTTTCATGGTGACACTGCAACACACATGCTAACAGACTATACAATTGTTTAAAATGCAAACGTAATTGCAATACTCAGGCATGTTTTTTTAACAGTTTGAATGTGTCTTAGGGGAAACATTCATACTGAGGCCATTCGATATCGCAACGAAATCCACGCAAACATTACTGGGATTGAGTAAAATTGCCTTACAATTTCGATTTAAAGCTTTCGTGACTGCAAGGATTCATCTTCTATGGTTCTTTCGGTAAAGTCACGTAGAATGAGAATAAAATAATAAATTAATAACATATTATTGTGTTATTTTATTTTATCAATTTATTATTTTATTATCATTCTATGTGACTTTACCGAAAGAACTAAAGAAGATGCCTTAGAATTATTACGTAGAGAACACAATCATCTCCACGCTCGTACTCCAATGTGGGAATCACAGCCTTAGGGCAAAGGTATTGCCTCGGGGATTTTACCACGGGGCCTAGGGGATTTTACCACGGGGCCTAGGGGATTTTACCACGGGGCCTCGGGGATTTTACCGCTGGGCCAAGGGGATTTTACCGCTGGGCCTCGGGGATTTTACCGCTGGGCCAAGGGGATTTTACCGCTGGGCCAAGTGGATTTTACCACGGGGCCAAGGGGATTTTACCACGGGGCCAAGTGGATTTTACCACGGGGCCTCGGGGATTTTACCACTGGGCCTTAGGGATTTTACCACGGGGCCTCGGGGATTTTACCACAGGGCCTAGGGGATTTTACCACGGGGCCTAGGGGATTTTTTGCGCGGTTTCTGCTCCGATGGCAGCCAATGGTATGGGCCCCCGCTCAGGGTGATCCTACATCACTCCCTGAGGGGGACCCTTCGCCGTCTCTCTCTGGGTTCCAGCGCCGCCATCGTGCCAACCGCGGAGCCTTCAACCGAGCCCCCCCACCACCACCGCCGCCGCCGCCGCCGACCCGGCGAAGATGAAGCCCGCGTTGATCGCCGTGCCCGGGTGCGGTCAAGGGATGGCTCCCTATTGCTCAACCACGTTATGTATGCTGATGATTTGGTAATAGCTGCTCAGTCAGAGGAGGAGTTGGAGACGCTGCTGCTGAGACTGGAGCGTGCCACTAAGAGGTGGGGCCTTACCATCAGCCCCACCAAAACTAAGCACCTGCCTGGGTATTTTGTACCATCGGACACTCCACCCCCACAACTCCCAATCGGTGATGGGGCAGTTGTGGAGAGAGTGGAGAGTTTCCCATACCTGGGCAGTGTGCTTATGACTGGCTCCAGTTTAACAGCAGAGGTCTCACTCCGAATCAGTCGAGCGGCAATATCTTTTCATCAGTTGCGTAATGCTGTGTGGAAGCTACCTGGTCTGTCGCTCCGCACTAAGCTTCAGGTCTTCTCGGCCACGGTCATTCCCTCCCTTCTCTACGCTTGCGAAACGTGGACCCCCCTAATGGAACATCTTCGCCGGTTAGAAACATTTAGGCTGGCCTGCCTACGATGCATCCTGGGTTTAACCAGACTGGATTGTGTGAGGAGCTCACAAATCCTTGAAAGATCTGGGCAGGGTCCCATCGGTGAGCTCCTCCGGCAGGCAAGGCTGCGATGGCTGGGTCATGTAGCCCGCATGCCCAGCCACCGCATGCCGAAACAGCTTTTGTTTGGCCGGATTGAGGGGGCTAAGCGGGCGCGGCACGGGCTAGAGAAGAGATGGAGTGATGTGGTACAGGAGGACGTGGAGCTGAGTGGACTTGCCGATGACTGGTACCAGCGGTGTCAAGATCGGCCTCTGTGGAGGAGGCTCGTGAAGGATGCTACTGGGCAGTTGGAGGCAGTCGCCCTCCAACAACAACGGAGGGCGGAGGAGCGACGCTCACAACAGCGAGCGGAGCGCCGGGTGGCTAAAGCACAGCAGGTTGGCACAGTAGGGGGCACAGGTGGTGCATCAGCCAGTCATCTCAGTCAGTCGACCCGTGGCACCTGGGTCTGCCCCGTGACCTCCTGCCAGCGGGCGTTCGACACTTCACGTGGCCTCAGGGTGCACATAGCCTGGCACAAGCGTCGTGGTGACGTCACCGCCACTTAGTGGCGAATGGCGGTTGTTGTTGTTGGTTGACTGGGTGAGTGAGTGGGTGATTGTGGGTGTGTGGATAAGTGGGTGGGTGAGTGGATGAGTGGGTGAGTGGTTGAGTGGGTGGTTGACTGGGTGAGTGGGTGGGTGTGTGGATGAGTGGGTGGGTGAGTGAGTGGGTGAGTGGTTGAGTGAGTGGGTGAGTGGGTGAGTGAGTGGTTGACTGGGTGAGTAAGTGGGTGAGTGGGTGAGTGAGTGGGTGAGTGGGTGGGTGAGTGGGTGAGTGAGTGGGTGGTTGACTGGGTGAGTGAGTGGGTGATTGTGGGTGTGTGGATAAGTGGGTGGGTGAGTGGATGAGTGGGTGAGTGGTTGAGTGGGTGGTTGACTGGGTGAGTGGGTGGGTGTGTGGATGAGTGGGTGGGTGAGTGAGTGGGTGAGTGGTTGAGTGAGTGGGTGAGTGGTTGAGTGAGTGGGTGAGTGAGTGGTTGACTGGGTGAGTAAGTGGGTGAGTGAGTGAGTGGGTGAGTGAGTGGGTGGGTGAGTGGTTGAGTGAGTGGGTGAGTGGTTGGGTGAGTGGTTGAGTGAGTGAGTGGTTGACTGGGTGAGTAAGTGGGTGAGAGAGTGAGTGGGTGAGTGGTTGAGTGAGTGGGTGAGTGGTTGAGTGAGTGGGTGAGTGGGTGAGCGGTTGACTGGGTGAGTAAGTGGGTGAGTGGTTGAGTGAGTGGGTGAGTGGGTGGGTGAGTGGGTGAGTGAGTGGGTGAGTGGTTGAGTGAGTGGTTGACTGGGTGAGTAAGTGGGTGAGTGGGTAAGTGGTTGAGTGGGTGAGTGAGTGGGTGAGTGAGTGGTTGACTGGGTGAGTGAGTGGTTGACTGGGTGAGTGGGTGAGTGAGTGAGTGGTTGACTGGGTGAGTAAGTGGGTGAGTGGGTGAGTGAGTGGGTGAGTGAGTGGTTGACTGGGTGAGTGGGTGAGTGAACCAGAGAATCAACCCCCTCCTACGGGGGGAGGGCGTTCCGACGGCGTCTGCAGGCCGCCTCTACCGGTGACTCCACCTGCACACTAGAACATCGGATCATGGTGTAAGAATTTGTACTACAATACACACTGCACCATAGACTCAACACTGCACCATAGACTCAACACTGCACCATAGACTCAACACTGCACCATAGACTCAACACTGCACCATAGACTCAACACTGCACCATAGACTCAACATTGCACCGTAGACTCAACATTGCACCATAGACTCAACATTGCACCATAGACTCAACACTACCCATAGACTCAACATTGCACCATAGACTCAACACTGCACCATAGACTCAACATTGCCCCATAGACTCAACACTGCCCATAGACTCAACACTACCCATAGACTCAACACTGCACCATAGACTCAACACTGCCCATAGACTCAACACTGCACCATAAACTCAACATTGCACCATAGACTCAACACTGCACCACAGACTCAACACTACACCACAGACTCAACACTACACCACAGACTCAACACTGCACCATAGACTCAACATTGCACCATAGACTCAACATTGCACCATAAACTCAACACTACCCATAGACTCAACATTGCACCATAGACTCAACACTGCACCATAGACTCAACATTGCCCCATAGACTCAACACTGCCCATAGACTCAACACTACCCATAGACTCAACACTGCACCATAGACTCAACACTGCCCATAGACTCAACACTGCACCATAAACTCAACATTGCACCATAGACTCAACACTGCACCACAGACTCAACACTACACCACAGACTCAACACTGCACCATAGACTCAACACTGCACCATAGACTCAACACTGCCCATAGACTCAACATTGCACCATAGACTCAACACTGCACCATAGACTCAACATTGCACCATAGACTCAGCACTGCACCATAGACTCAACACTGCACCATAGACTCAACACTGCCCATTGACTCAACACTGCACCATAGACTCAACACTGCCCATTGACTCAACACTGCACCATAGACTCAACACTGCACCATAGACTCAACACTGCACCATAGACTCAACACTGCACCATAGACTCAACACTGCACCATAGACTCAACATTGCACCATAGACTCAACACTGCACCACAGACTCAACACTGCCCATAGACCCAACACTGCACCATAGACTCAACACTGCACCATAGACTCAACACTGCACCATAGACTCAACATTGCACCATAGACTCAACACTGCACCACAGACTCAACACTGCCCATAGACCCAACACTGCACCATAGACTCAACACTGCACCATAGACTCAACACTGCACCATAAACTCAACACTGCCCACAGACTCAACACTGCACCACAGACTCAACATTGCACCATAAACTCAACACTGCACCATAGACTCGACACTGCCCACAGACTCAAAACTACCCATATGCTCAACATTGCCCATAGACTCAAGACCTCACCTCCGATTGAGTTGTAGTGGTAGTAGTAGTAATTGATGAGTAGTTATAGTGGTAGTAGTATTTTTCGTAGATATAGTGGCAGTAGTAGCAGTGGTAGTTGTAGTCGTAGTAGTACCGGTGCTAATGGTTGTAGTAGTACTGGTAGTAGCGGTAGTAGTACTGGTAGTAGTACTGGTAGTAGTAGTACTGGTAGTAGTACTGATAGTAGTAGTACTGGTAGTAGCGGTAGTAGTAGTTGTAGTACTGGTAGTAGTACTGGTAGAAGTAGTAGTACTGGTAGTAGTACTGGTAGTAGTAGCAGTGGTAGTAGTAGTACCAGTGCTACTGGTTGTAGTAGTACTGGTAGTAGCGGTAGTAGTACCAGTAGTACTGGTAGTAGTAGTACTGGTAGTAGTAGTACTGGTAGTAGTAGCAGTGGTAGTAGTAGACCCGGTGCTACTGGTTGTAGTAGTACTGGTAGTAGCGGTAGTAGTACCAGTAGTAGTACTGGTAGTAGCGGTAGTAGTACCAGGTGTAGTACTGGTAGTAGTACTGGTAGTAGCGGTAGTAGAACCAGTAGTAGTAGTACTGGTAGTAGTACTGGTAGTAGTAGTTGTAGTACTGGTAGTAGTAGTACTGGTAGTAGTACTGGTAGTAGTAGCAGTGGTAGTAGTAGTACCGGTGCTACTGGTTGTAGTAGTACTGGTAGTAGCGGTAGTAGAACCAGTAGTACCAGTACTGGTAGCAGTAGTACTGGTAGTAGTAGTACCGGTGCTACTGGTTGTAGTAGTACTGGTAGTAGCGGTAGTAGTACCAGTAGTAGTACTGGTAGTAGTACTGGTAGTAGTAGCAGTAGTACTGGTAGTAGTAGTACTGGTAGTAGTACTGGTAGTAGTAGCAGTGGTAGTAGTAGTACCGGTGCTACTGGTTGTAGTAGTACTGGTAGTAGCGGTAGTAGTACCAGTACTGGTAGTGGTAATAGTGGTAGTAGTATTAGTAGTACTGGTAGTAGTACTGGTAGTAGTAGTACTGGTAGTAGTAGTACCGGTGCTACTGGTTGTAGTAGTACTGGTAGTAGCGGTAGTAGTACCAGTAGTACTGGTAGTAGTACTGGTAGTAGTAGCAGTAGTACTGGTAGTAGTACTGGTAGTAGTAGCAGTGGTAGTAGTAGTACCGGTGCTACTGGTTGTAGTAGTACTGGTAGTAGCGGTAGTAGTACCAGTAGTACCAGTACTGGTAGCAGTAGTACTGGTAGTGGTAATAGTGGTAGTAGTATTAGTAGTACTGGTAGTAGTACTGGTAGTAGTAGTACTGGTAGTAGTACCGGTGCTACTGGTTGTAGTAGTACTGGTAGTAGCGGTAGTAGTACCAGTAGTAGTACTGGTAGTAGTACTGGTAGTAGTACTGGTAGTAGTAGCAGTAGTACTGGTAGTAGTAGTACTGGTAGTACTGGTAGTAGTAGCAGTGGTAATAGTAGTACCGGTGCTACTGGTTGTAGTAGTACTGGTAGTAGCGGTAGTAGTACCAGTAGTACCAGTACTGGTAGCAGCAGTACTGGTAGTGGTAATAGTGGTAGTAGTATTAGTAGTACTGGTAGTAGTACTGGTAGTAGTAGTACTGGTAGTAGTAGTACCGGTGCTACTGGTGGTAGTAGTACTGGTAGTAGCGGTAGTAGTACCAGTAGTAGTACTGGTAGTAGTACTGGTAGTACTGGTAGTAGTAGCAGTAGTACTGGTAGTAGTACTGGTAGTAGTACTGGTAGTAGTAGCAGTGGTAGTAGTAGTACCGGTGCTACTGGTTGTAGTAGTACTGGTAGTAGCGGTAGTAGTACCAGTAGTACCAGTACTGGTAGCAGTAGTACTGGTAGTGGTAATAGTGGTAGTAGTAGTTGTAGTACTGGTAGTAGTACTGGTAGTAGTAGTACTGGTAGTAGCGGTAGTAGTAGTTGTAGTACTGGTAGTAGTACTGGTAGTAGTAGTACTGGTAGTAATACTGGTAGTGGTAGTACAGTAGTAGTACTAGTTGTCGTAGGCCTTGTAGTAGTACCGCTAGTACTAATACCACAACTAGTAGTATTAGTGGTACTACTACTAGTACTACTAGTAGTACCAGTACTAGTAGTACTGGTACTACTACTACTCGTGGTAGTAGTAGTACCAGTACTAGTAGTACTGGTACTACTACTACTCGTGGTACTCGTGTTAGTAGTACCGCTAGTACTAATACAACTAGTAGTATTAGTGGTACTACTACTACCAGTACTAGTAGTACTGGTACTAGTAGTACTGGTACTAGTAGCCGCATCTTCACTGCCCTACTGGAGGTGATCAGTCTGCAGCTGGAGACGTCAACGTGGGCACAGGAGCAGCGCCGCCATTGCGGATCGCGAATCGTGGTTTTTATCGTCGATTCCCTCTTGTCGAGTCGATCCGGAATTGCCGCAGGCATTAAACGTCGATTCTTCGGCTGGCGAATCGTTTGGTAAACGATTCCTTCGACAAGCAATTCCTTTGTTCACGTGACACGCACACCCCCTGATTGGCTCACATCGCCTCCCTCCTCAAAGCCCCCTCAGCACGAGACAGCCCCTCCCCCCCACCCATAGCAGAGTGTATAGTAGTGTATAGTGGTGTAGTGTATAGTGTAGTGTATAGTAGTGTATAGTGTAGAGTAGTGTATAGTGGTGTAGTGTATAGTAGTGTATAGTCGTGTAGTGTATAGTAGTGTATATTACTATAGTGTATAGTCATGTATAGTAGTGTATAGTGGTGTAGTGTATAGTAGTGTATAGTGTAGTGTATAGTAGTGTATAGTGATGTATAGTGGTGTAGTGTATAGTAGTGTATAGTGGTCTAGTGTATAGCAACATATAGTGTAGTGTATAGTAGTGTATATTACTATAGTGTATAGTCATGTATAGTAGTGTATAGTAGTGTATAGTGGTGTAGTGTATAGTAGTGTATAGTGTGTATAGTGGTGTATAGTGGTGTAGTGTATTGTAGTGTATAGTGTAGTGTATAGTAGTGTATATTACTATAGTGTATAGTAGTGTAGTGTATAGTGGTGTAGTGTATAGTAGTGTATAGTGGTGTAGTGTATATTACTAGTGTATAGTCATGTATAGTAGTGTATATTACTATAGTGTATAGTAGTGTAGTGTATAGTGGTGTAGTGTATAGTAGTGTATAGTGGGGTAGTGTATAGTAGTGTATATTACTAAAGTGTATAGTCATGTATAGTAGTGTATAGTGTAGTGTATAGCGGTGTAGTGTATAGTAGTCTATAGCGGTGTAGTGTATAGTAGTGTATTGTAGTGTATAGTGATGTATAGTGGTGTAGTGTATAGTAGTGTATAGTGTAGTGTATAGTAGTGTATAGTGGTCTAGTGTATAGCAGCATATAGTGTAGTGTATAGTAGTGTATATTACTATAGTGTATAGTAGTGTATAGTGTAGTGTATAGTGGTGTAGTGTATAGTAATGTATAGTGGTGTATAGTGGTGTTGTGTATAGTAGTGTATAGTGTAGTGTATAGTAGTGTATATTACTATAGTGTATAGTGATGTATAGTGGTGTAGTGTATAGTAGTGTATAGTGTAGTGTGTAGCAGTGTATTTTACTATAGTGTATAGTGATGTATAGTGGTGTAGTGTATAGTAGTGTATAGTGTAGTGTATAGTAGTGTATAGCAGTGTATATTACTATAGTGTATAGTGATGTATAGTGGTGTAGTGTATAGTAGTGTAGTGTATAGTGGTGTATGGTAGTGTAGTATACAGTATTGTGTGTAGTGTATAGTGTAGTGTATAGTAGTGTAGCCTATATTACTGTGTATAGCAGCGTATAGTGTAGTGTATAGCAAGGTATATTCCTATAGTGTATAGTGATGTATAGTAGTGTATAGTGCAGCATAGTGTATAGTAGTGTATAGTGGTCTAGTGTATAGCAGCATATAGTGTAGTGTATAGTAGTGTATATTACTATAGTGTATAGTCATGTATAGTAGTGTATAGTGTAGTGTATAGTGGTGTAGTGTATAGTAGTGTATAGTGTGGATAGTGGTGTTGTGTATAGTAGTGTATAGTGCAGTGTATAGTAGTGTATATTACTATAGTGTATAGTGATGTATAGTGGTGTAGTGTATAGTGTAGTGTATAGTAGTGTATAGTAGTGTATAGCAGTGTATATTACTATAGTGTATAGTGATGTATAATGGTGTAGTGTATAGTAGTGTAGTGTATAGTGGTGTATGGTAGTGTAGTATACAGTATTGTGTGTAGTGTATAGTAGTGTAGCCTATATTACTGTGGTGTATAGCAGGGTATAGTGTAGTGTATAGCAGTGTATATTACTAGTGTATAGTGATGTATAGTAGTGTATAGTGCAGTGTAGTGTATAGTAGTGTATATTACTAGTGTATAGTGATGTATAGTAGTGTATATTGGTGTATGGTAGTGTAGTGTACAGTATTGTGTGTAGTGTATAGTGTAGTGTATAGTAGTGTAGCCTATATTACTGTGTATAGCAGCGTATAGTGTAGTGTATAGCAAGGTATATTCCTATAGTGTATAGTGATGTATAGTAGTGTATAGTGCAGTGTACAGTGTAGTGTATAGTAGTGTAGCCTATATTACTGTGTATAGCAGCGTATAGTGTAGTGTATAGCAGTGTATATTACTATAGTGTATAGTGATGTATAGTAGTGTATAGTGCAGTGTATAGTAGTGTATAGTGCAGTGTATAGTGTATTGTATAGTAGTGTAGCCTATATTACTGTGGTGTATAGCAGCGTATAGTGTAGTGTATAGTAGTGAATATTACTAAAGTGTATAGTGATGTAGAGTAGTGTATAATAGTGTAGTGCATAGTGGTGTATGGTAGTGTAATGTACAGTATTGTGTGTAGTGTATAGTAGTGTAATGTATAGTAGTGATGTGTATAGTAGTATAGTGTATAGTCGGGTAAAGCATAGTGCCGTGTGTAGTGTATAGTGTAGTGTATAGTAGTGCAGTGTATAGTGTTGGGAGAATAAATCCATGCTCACAATTGTTCTCTCAAACACACTGGTGGGCTGCAGTAGTAACCACCCGGCACGAGGTTTCGTCTACGTGACACAACCTTGATGGCTGATGCCGGGTGGTGGAGTGCTCAACGACATATCTACAACTCACAAGCGAGATCTGACCCCCCCAAAAGAGAAAACCTTTATTCGTGAATAACTCGGCGTTCAACTCAAAACAGGAAACTTAAATCTCGACTTGAAGCTTTCGCGACTGCAGGGATTCACACTCTTTGGTTCTTTTGGTAAAGTCACCACGTAGAAGGGAAACAATAAAATAAAAAAATAAAAAATATAAAACAATAAGATAATTCTATTGCTTTATATTTTTATTATTTTATAGTTTCCCTTCTACGTGGTGACTTTACCGAAAGAACCAAGAATAAAAAGTAAAATGTTTATTTCTACCGACGTGACTTTACCGAAAGGACCAAAGAGTAAGGAAACTTAAACTGAGATGGTTGGATATTTCTTCGTTCGGACGGCCCTTCCCTTCCTAGAGGCGGCCTTGACCTCTCCTTGTTCTTCTCCGGAATCTCCTACTTCGTCTGCCGCCGCCGCCACTTCGTATTTCTTGCCGAGCTGCACTTGGGGGGTTTTGCTCACGGCCACCGCGGCCGAGCGTAAGGCCGGAGTCTCCCGCCGTCCTCCCTCTCCGCCTCCCCCACCTCTCCCTGCTCCGCTCTCCCCGTATCCCCGCGTTGCCCTGGCCCGTCGGGGTGGTGGGGAAACCGTCAGCTCCAGCCGCCGCTGTATCGCGCGCAGGTAACCTTGCAGCTGCGACGCAGCCGCCGGCGTTATCGCCACTTGCCGGGGGGCGGCCTCCTCCGTCTCGGCAGCGCGACGAGGAGGAGGAGGAGGCGGAGGAAGAGGATCGCCGTTCGCAATCCTGTTCATGGCAACGACAGTAGCAGCGGGAACGGCACGTTTTGAGCGTCAGGGAGGAAGCCCGTACCCTTTCTGGCAATAAAGCACGAGTTGTGTTCAGATGTTGTAACGCCAAATAGAAACCTTTTGCATGGAATCAAGTTCACATTAACCACACGCAGCACTTGTGTGGTGGGTTCCATTTAGGCGCACACTAGAACTGGAGGCAACAGGTAACTCTCAACAGGATGACGACATAGGGCGGTAACCACCGCTCCCAACTTAGCTAATTATATTACCGGACCAGGACAGCTCAACACGCTGCCTGGTCCACTAGCGGAGACCGGAGACCGAGGACCTTAGATGGCGGCTTCATTCCCAGAGTTGACCCAGCAGCCCCGCTCCCACCCGGGACTTGGTTTATAACTGTGTGGCCGGCTCTGCCCTTGGCCACGCCCCCTTCCAGATCCTTCCGGGAGGGGGCGTGGCCGGCTCTGCCCTTGGCCACGCCCCCTTCCAGATCCTTCCGGGATGGACCCTGGGTCCTTATCACGTAACCCTCACGTCCCCCCTTGCCCCCTCGTCCAGTCACGTGCCCTCTCGGGTTCACCCAGGATATCATGTCCTGACCCGACCTCAGCGACACCCGGACCCTGCCCTCTAGTGAGCCATTCCGTGCCGTGCTCACTCTGGTACCATAGAGCGGCACCACGCATACAGCACCACTCTTCACTCGCTACTGTCGCTACAGAGTAGTGACACCATTTATGTCGCTACACTTGTGGTGAACATGCAAACAAACATGCTCTGGTAGTATATGATGCATTGTCTTTGAAACTGATTGGTCCACACCAGGGAGAGCTATCTTTAGAGCCTAGCCTCAAACAGTGTTAGACCAGAGGATGCCAAAAGGCGAACAGCACAGACACAATGCCACTATCAGCACATTGAGAGCTCGTTGTGAGCAGCTACATCATGTGCAGCTACATCATGGGAGGTCCCATGGTGACGTCGAATTTGTTATCGGTGAAAACAAACGGCATCCCACGCGATAGCCGCGGTCAAAAAATAAATAGCGGAAGACATTTCCGCGTTCGATATTTCGAGGCTTACCTCGCGTGATATATTTTTGCTCCTCTCCCCAATGACTTCAAGTAGGAATCTGCCGAAGTGCGGGCACGCAGCGCGCCCTCCCGTCGAACGAGGGCACTGGCTAAGTAATGAACGTGTCAGCAGCGACGACGCACGTCCAGTTTCAAGTACCGCGTGAAGGAAGCCGAGTGACAGCGGAGGGAGTTAGTGACATAGGTTAGCAGCAGTAGCAGCTGTAGAACATTACCGCTGAAGGCCTACGAGATAGAAGTGTCTAGGGCCTACAAGACCCTTAATCTGGCCCTGACTGAAGGCCTACGAGATAGAAGTATCTAGGGCCTACAAGAACCTTAATCCAGCCCTTACTGAAGGCCTATGAGACAGAAGTGTCTAGGGCCTACAATAAACCTCAATCCGGCCCTGACTGAAGGCCTACGAGATATAAGTGTCTAGGGCCTACAAGAACATTAATCCAGCCCTGACTGAATGCCTATGAGATAGAAGTGTCAAGGCCCTACAAGAACCTTAATCTGGCTCTGACTGAAGGCCTACGAGATAGAAGTGTCTAGGGCCTACAAAAACATTAATCCAGCCCTGACTGAAGGCCTACGAGATAGAAGTGTCTAGGGCCTACAAGAACCTTAATCCGGCCCTGACTGAAGGCCTACGAGATATAAGTGTCAAGGCCCTACAAGAACCTTAATCCGGCCCTGACTGAAGGCCTACGGGATAGAAGTGTCTAGGGCCTACAAGAACCTTAATCTGGCTCTGACTGAAGGCCTACGAGATATAAGTGTCAAGGCCCTACAAGAACCTTAATCTGGCCCTGACTGAAGGCCTACGAGAAAGAAGTGTCAAGGCCCTACAAGAACCTTAATCCAGCCCTGACTGAAGGCCTACGAGATAGAAGTGTCTAGGGCCTACAAGAACCTTAATCCGGCCCTGACTGAAGGCCTACGAGATAGAAGTGTCTAGGGCCTACAAGAACTTTAATCCGGCCCTGACTGAAGGCCTACGAGATAGAAGTGTCAAGGCCCTACAAGAACCTTAATCTGGCCCTGACTGAAGGCCTACGAGATAGAAGTGTCTAGGGCCTACAAGAACATTAATCCAGCCCTGACTGAAGGCCTACGAGATAGAAGTGTCAAGGCCCAACAAGAACCTTAATCTGGCCCTGACTGAAGGCCTACGAGATAGAAGTGTCTAGGGCCTACAAGAACCTTAATCCGGCCCTGACTGAAGGCCTACGAGATAGAAGTGTCTAGGGCCTACAAGAACCTTAATCCGGTCCTGACTGAAGGCCTACGAGATAGAAGTGTCAAGGCCCTACAAGAACCTTAATCCGGCCCTGACTGAAGGCCTACGAGATAGAAGTGTCTAGGGCCTACAAGAACCTTAATCCAGCCCTTACTGAAGGCCTACGAGATAGAAGTGTCTAGGGCCTACAAGAACCTTAATCCGGCCCTGACTGAAGGCCTACGAGATAGAAGTGTCAAGGCCCTACAAGAACCTTAATCCGGCCCTGACTGAAGGCCTACGAGATAGAAGTGTCTAGGGCCTACAAGAACCTTAATCCAGCCCTTACTGAAGGCCTACGAGATAGAAGTGTCTAGGGCCTACAAGAACCTTAATCCAGCCCTGACTGAAGGCCTACGAGATAGAAGTGTCTAGGGCCTACAAGAACCTTAATCCGGCCCTGACTGAAGGCCTACGAGATAGAAGTGTCTAGGGCCTACAAGAACCTTAATCTGGCCCTGACTGAAGGCCTACGAGATAGAAGTGTCTAGGGCCTACAAGAACATTAATCCAGCCCTGACTGAAGGCCTACGAGATAGAAGTGTCAAGGCCCTACAAGAACCTTAATCCGGCCCTGACTGAAGGCCTACGAGATAGAAGTGTCTAGGGCCTACAAGAACCTTAATCTGGCCCTGACTGGGCCAGATGAATTAATACGATTATATCTCGAATCAGCATAATTTATGCGTATAATTACACCGATTAACATAATTTCGGATAAATTATGCAAATCTCAAATTTCATTTAATTTTCATTATTTTCATCAATTTTCATAACACCTATATATACAACAGATTGGGGGCGTCGTCCGGGATCTCTCGCAGACAGTTTATGCTTGAATTAAGGAACAATCACTGTTGTATTAACCAAGGTTTTATTATCTAACGTTGCCCTGTGACTGTAACGGGTGTAAAACAAACAAAAAAACGCACTCTGAAGGGAAATTCCAGAGTAGCAGGGTATAACAAAGACAGTTGAAGTAAGATTATTCGCTCGAGTCAAACTGACCATATCCTGTGATACAATTGTTTTATACGTGCTCTGAAGGGAATTTCCAGAGTAACTCACACCACACATGAAATGTCACAATTAAGATACACTCTTAAGTCTTTTAACTACACCACATAAGATAGATGGAACTGGATCTGCAACATTCGGAGGCTGACACCCCAACGCATACCACTGACTCAGAGGGGACCTCCCCGGAAGAGATGGAATGTATGGAAAAACAACATCGTGAACTTGTGTTAAAACGTACTGGCCGGACTGCTAAAGAGCAGGCAGAACAGAGAGACATATGGGAGGGGACACATATCGAGGACATTAAGGGACATCGGAAAAAACTTCTTAAGGACGTGATAAAATGTAACAAAGCCGAACGTGATGTAAAAATTGCGGAAATAGCAAGGTTAGACTCACACCTCCTCATACAGACAGACAGGGAAAGGGCATGGAATGCGGAAAAATTTGAAAGGGAAAGAGAGGATAAACTGTCCCTGATGGGGGAGATAGAACGTTTGCGCGCCCTCGTGGGAGAGAAAGGATCAGAGCTAGCTGCACCAGTGAAACCCCCAGACGTTGATACACATAACACATACGGGAGTAGCAGTTTACCATACTTCGAGCCACGCGTACGTAGCCCAGGGCCAAAATCCCCAAAAAGTATGTCCACCAAAGAAAGCAATTTTGACAGAGAGACCCCCTTGCAATTCGAGAGGAAGGAAGGAGAAAACAGGGATAAAAGTGGAAAAACATGCGGACGACAACCTCGAAATTAGAGAGACACAAAAACCCAAAATAAAATTGCCAGGATACGCAGTACGAATAGCACCAAAAGGGGCAGAACCAGGGCGGAATGAGCGGCACAGAGACAATTCGCCAGAAAGACGCACGCTACGCAAAAATGACCGATATGATGCAGAGGACAGAGACAGCTCACTAGGAAGACACATTCCACACAAGCCCGACCGACGTGGAACCCACAGCTCTCCAGAGAGGCGCACAGCACGCAAAAATGACCAGTCAGACACAGACGGCTCACCAGAGGAACGCACCTCACGTAAACATGACCGACATGACACGGGTACCAGGGACAGCTCCCCAGAGAGATGCGCAACACATAAAACTCACCAACGCAAAACAACCCGCACCACAGAGGACAGACACAGGAATCCTGACAGTCACAAAATACGAGACCAACGTAAACACAGCATATCACCCAGCAGACAGCACGCACGTGATAGACGGTATGAAGGTCCAGGACAAAGACACTCACCACATAGACACAGCTCAAGGAGATCACACACACCAACCCACAAGCACGATTCACCAGACCCACATAGGAAAAACAAAGGACACAAGCCACGGGACAGATACAAATCCTCGGACAGAGGGAGACCACGGCACAGGCAAGGGAAACATGACAGTGATAGCGAAGACAGGGACAGCTCGAGTGAGCACTCCTCAGGAACAGACACCACTGACGACGAACAACACACTTTTAACAGTAAAACCCTCAAACGAATGGATAAAGCGCTCGTGAGAATTCCCTACTTCGATCCACACAACAAGAACAGGGATATCCACACTCACATAGCCACAGTAGGACAGGAGGCTAAGATCCGGGGTCTGTGTAAATCAGCAGAAAAAGCATGTCTATTATCAAGGAGCTTGCATGAGTCAGCCAGACCATGGGTAACCTCCCTGCCCAATAGGGTCAGGAGCGATTTCAAGCAATTAAGCCGAGTAGTAGTTAAGCGATTCGGGGAATACTCCACACTGTCTGAAGGATTGAACGCAGCAAAATTGATGACTCAGCGTGCAGACGAGGACCCACGAGATTATCTCCTACGTCTCAAGAGAGCGTATTATGCAGGCGACGTGGATAACACCCAAGAAGAAGGGAAATATTAAAAGTTATGTTCTTCCAATCCCTAAGACCTGAAATAATGAAGATAGTAGGAATGATGTTGGATCCCGAGACTGCCTCCCTGCGCAAGATTGAAAGAAAGGCTCACACGGCCTGGGTGAACGGCCGAAGAACCACAAACATAGCCAAAACACACATCATCACCAAAGATAAAGAACGACTTGATCTGGAGGGAAGCGAATGTCCAAGAAATAATAACAACACCATACGGGACGGATATGAAACCCCCCTGGAGAGGGCGCCTAATCTACTACAATCAACACCCATCAACGGCATGCTGAATAACACTCCACGTGGGGAGAGGAGCTAGGCAAGAGGGACTTGGCATCCACGGACTACACAGCCATGGAATACAGAAGGAGGCGAATCCTGGAACTATGGAGGAGGAAGAGCGAGTGATGAATCATACCTACACCACGGGGGCCGACGCCCACCGAATCAAACACCATATCGTCTTCCACTGCCGCCTCCACTAGCAATCGAGCATAGACCACAGTCAGCCAACAGGAGTCGATACGCCCACCACATTCGGATGGAAAGAGGACACCAAGAGAGTATGAAGATTCCGATACCAACACCAAAGACAAGAAGACCAACAGAACACACACAGGAAGATGGCACACCCAACGCCAAAGTAGCCCAAGTAAACATAGGAAACTCAAGAAACACCAAAGCAGTCGCCGAGGTGATACCAGAGGGCAAAGGGTACCATCTGGGAGAATTAATTCCCGCAGGACCGGTCGGGCGAGTCCACATGGAAGTAACACTGCAAGACACACTGACCAGCCAGGGCCTTTGTGATACTGGAGCAGAAATATCAGTGATATCCAGGGACCTATTTGACGAACTCCAGACTGCCCTCCAGAGGAAGAATGAAGCACTGCAGATGATGCCAAGCAAGCTTACCTACTCTGGATGTGAAGGGACCCACATGCGACCATTGGGCAAGGTCACAATGAAGCTCAAGTTCAACGAAGTCAACATGAGCCATCCATTATATGTCGTACAGAACCCAGGAAAAGAGCTGATCATTGGGATCGAACTACTGAATCGCCTTAAACCCATTATGAACCTTAAATCCTGACAAATATGGGCACAGTCAATGCCGGAGCAGCATAGGGATCCAGAAGAGGAAGAAGTCGCAGAAGACTCTATGGGAATTCAAGTAACCACACCAGAACTCAACGACCTATCACAGACAACCAAGAACAGAACCAAGCGTCCAGCAAGAATAAGAACCACTCAACTGCTGACAAATAAACTGGGAAAGGACCTTGAGGAAGCCGACCTACGACCAGCAGTTCCCAAGGACTGTCCCCACTAGTGGTCAAACAGGTGAACAGGGGACTTTTGAAGGACAACACAAGATCAAGAGCATATTCCACTCCAGTAAAGCAAAGGCAATTCAACCGATAACGCAAGGGAAACAACCCACTGAGCAACCAGGAATCACAGAAGCCTTAGACCCAGACCAAGGAAAAAGAGTCCCTACAATAGAAGAACAAATTGAACAACAAATTGAAGCGGCAGACGCCCTTGAGAATGACACTCAACGAAACGAGCTCCGACAACTGCTCCAGAAATACCACTTCCTGTTCTCAGAAGACTCCTATGACTGCGGCAAAACCGACCTACATGTGGTATCTATTCCCACACTGGAGGGAGCACCAGCGGTATACGTGAAACAATACAAGATTCCACTGGCCACCTACGAATCAATCCAAGAAACCTTGGGAAACCTACTCAAGAAGAATATAATTCGGAAATGCATTTCAACCTACAACTCACCAATTTGGCCTGTGCTAAAACCCACTGGCAAGTGGCGACTCACCATCGACTATAGGCAACTCAACAAAACGGTTCCCCTATCTCGATGGCCCATGGCGGAAATCGACCAAAGTCTCAACCAAATAAAAGGCGCAAAAATACTCACCACAATGGACCTATCAAATGGTTTCTGGACCATGCCCGTGAAAGAAGCAGATCAATACAAGTTGGCCTTCACATTCAACGGGATACAGTATACTTGGAACCGATGCCCATTTGGATACTCAAATTCACCTGCAGACTTCAACATATTCCTACACAAGGCAATGGGTGACGCAAAAGAGCGAGGCACCATCGTCTATGTCGACGACATTCTGGTCAAGGACTCCTCATGGGAAGAACACCTCGAGAACCTCCAGCATACCCTCAAGCAGTTAAAAGAAGCAGGTGCAAAGATATCAATACAAAAGGGACAGTGGGCACGTAAAAGGGTGGACTACCTCGGGTTCCAGATCGGCACTGAAGGAATGTTACCCCAAACGAAAAGACTTGAAGCCCTCCACGCGCTCAAACCGCCCACCACAGTCACGACCCTTCGGAGCTTCTTAGGGATCTGCAACTACCTTCGACAGTTCGTGGACGACTACGCAGGGATCGCTCGACCCCTAGTCAAACTACTTCAAAAAGACGAACCATGGGAATGGGGACAAGAACAGGAATCTGCAGTGGAGGAATTAAAACGACAGATCACAGGGGCATCCTGCCTGGCATACCCAGAGAAAGGAAAAGAATACTACTTAGAGACCGCATACTCAGATCATAGTATCAGCTCGGTACTGTACCAGATACAGGAAGCAGGGAAACGAATTATTGCCTATGCCAGCAAGGCCCTCCGTGGGGTAGAGACAAAGTTCTCTGAGTGCGAGAAGGCAATATTCGGAAACATCTGGGCTATACAACATTTTCGGAACGTGTTGAACGGAGAGAAAATCATCCTAGAAACGAATCATGAATCCTTGGCGTACCTCAACAGTAAGAAGATTCGAGAGGGCCGCGTAACCAGCAGCCGGATAGCCAATTGGGCACTGACACTCCAAGGCCTACCAATCACAGTAAAATACGCAAAAAACAAGAAAAGTCCAATGGCCCAGGGTCTGGCTGACTTACATGATTGCACCCTAAACAGCATAGAAGCATGTGCCGCAAAGGTACCTCCGGAGGACAACAGGCACCTGCCCTTCAAAAAGGAAACATGTGCCGACCTACCAATGGTGTACATCGATGGATGCTCCAAAATGAAGGAAAACAAACTCCACGCCGGATCAGGAATCGTTTGGGAAACTGGCCCACTCACAGGGATTCAAGTGGAATTTCAACTGGGACCAAAGTCCAACCAGTATGCAGAATTGGCCGGGGTACACATCGCCGTCTAAATGGCATCCAATAACCAAATACAGACCATGGTAGTGTGTACTGATTCCAACTACGTACAGCACAGCTTCCTACACCACTTACCCATATGGAAAAAGAACGGTATGAAGAACCATAGAAATAAACCAATTCACCATCAAGAACTGTTCGAGGTCATAGATACGATGGTTCAGAACAAAGATATGAAGATATTTTGGAAGAAGGTCAAAGGGCACTCCAAGATACCTGGCCAAGAGAAAACTGGAAATGACCAGGCAGACGCCCTAGCAAAAGCGGGAAGCCTGGAAGGCACACCGTGGAAGCTAGAAAGCCAAACCGAAAGAGATGGACAACAAGAGTCGACGAACCAAGACCCCGCCGTAATAAGACTGATCACCAGAAGTGGGAAGAACCCTGCAGAAGCTGGAGCCAGGGCCCAATTGAACAGTGCACAGCCTTCCGAAGATCTAGTCAGAATGCAACAAGAGGACGAAACACTAAAAACACTGGCTGATCATATCCAGGATCCAACAGGAAAACCAATCACTACCGACAACCTGAACGACAACAAAGAGCTCGAGATCATGCATAACCAAATCAAAAGGTTCTCAATGCGAAAAGGGCTACTGGTATATACAAACGAAAAAGACGGTAAAACTAGATGGGTAGTCCCCTCACAATATCGAGAGATAATGTTACAACACGCCCACGACGAACCATGCAGCGGCCACCGATGCGAGATGAACACAGGACAGATGCTGCGGCAGGTGGCCTACTGGCCTAAAATGAGTCAAGACATACACGAACATGTGTCCAACTGCCTCGTGTGTTGCAAGTACCAGCCAACGACCTCACAGCATAGGGCACCCCTACAGAAGAGGGGAACAGACTATCCATGGTCCAACCTACAAATCGACTGGATAGGACCTGTCAACCGATCAACCAAAGGAAATAAGTACATGCTGACTGTGACCTGTGCATTCTCCAAATGGATAGAGTGTTTACCAGCACCCAACAACACCGCGGAAATGACAGCTATCCTACTGATCAACCAAATATTCAGTAGGTGGGGCCTACCGTCAACAATCGATTCAGACAAAGGAAGCCACTTCACAGCCGAAGTCATCACAGAAGTGTGGAAGATGTTGGGAGTAAGAAGACAACTACACATCGCCTACCATCCACAATCCTCAGGACAGGTGGAAAGAGCCAACAGGACCATCGTGAGCCTCCTAAAGAAATATGTGTCCACCACGGGACGCGACTGGGATACGAAACTACCCCTAGTCTTGATGGCCATGCGAGCCACACCCAACCGAGCTACAGGCAGGACACCATTCGAGATCATGACAGGGAGACTAATGACCCTCCCAGTGCACCTGCTGTATGTCCCACTGGAGGACGAGACCCCGACGGCAATGACGCCCACTGAATACCTAGCGGGACTGAACAGTCACCTACAGAGCACAGTCGCTATGGTCAGAGACCAGTTGCAAGCAGAGGCTCAGGGGAGCAAAGCATACTATGACCAAAAAGCCAGCCACGCAGAATACCAGCTCGGAGACCAGGTGTTGTACCTCAATTACGAAAAAATAAAGCAGAAGTGCAGGAAATTCCTCCCTTCCTGGACAGGACCACACGAGATTGTGACAAAATGTCCCCAGTTGTATATCAGCTAAAAATCACAAAGAAAGGAAGAGAGCAGCAGTACAAGTGGGTACACATCAATCAAATCAAACCGTACCCTGTGCTGGGAAAACAAGAGGAAGAATAAAGAGACAAAAAAAAGGGGGGGGGGGGGACTAAACTAAATTGAGCATGTCACACTAAGATAATGTATAAATGTTTTCCAGGGAATGGCAGCCCTCCTGCTCGTGCTCTTGCTAACTTGCTTTGCCAAGCTAGAGGGCAGCCAAGATCTACTCAAGCCAGGACCAGAATCCGGGGTGATGCTGAGAGACTCTTCCGGCTTCCTAGTGACCGAAACGAAAATAATAACCCAACAAGTCTATGTTTCCTTGGAACCTGCCGTAGTAATAGAGAAACACTTCGGGAAGATACCACCCTCAGCTACCAGAGCAACTCGAATCTGGTACCATGACTTCCTAAGATACAGTAAACTGAATATCGAAACGATCCTGAAGCAATTACAAAGAACCATGATACTTCCCCCCACCACTGCCAACACCACACGCTCCAAGAGATCGATCGGCATGGGAGGGGCCTTCGGAATACTCTCCGGCCTTAGCTCCTTAATCACACTAGGAGTATCCATATCCAACGCCGTGAAGATTGGACACCTCACACAAGGCGTCGAGAATTTACAGCTCGATATGCGTCAAATCCGTCAGCAAATCCAACACCAACAAAATAATCTGATCGAAGTGGGTTCTACCCTCAGAGACACCGTAGTTCTTGTTAACCTGCATTCCGCCATGATTAACTTAACAATCCAAGAATTGGGTTTCGCAATCCGAGACCTATACGAAGAAGAGAGTACTCGACAGCCAATTCAATGGTTGATCCAAGACTGGTTGCGTAGCACCAGCGGCAGCATCAGTGATCTTATCCAAGGACAAATCCCTTCATATCTGGTAACTCCAACACTGATAAAGAATGTGCTGCAAGCAGCATCCCCAGAAACGATCAGTCCAACACAAGTACAAATTGCCTTTAACATGGGTACAGCCACACCCATACATGTAGACCCCCAAACCAGACAGCTGGCATTCCTGTTAAATTTACCACTGGTTAAACCCGGAAATGTATTTCGATTGCGGACAGTATTGAACGTGGGTACATGGAATAATGACATTTACTCCAAGATGGAAACCCCCTTAGTGGTGGCCTACCAGGAAGAGGGTCCCCTTAAGTACCTAGTGCCTGACCTAAACATGTGCCAAATAATGAAAGAAGTTCATTGGCTCTGCCCAGGGGAACCATTCCTAATCAATACAGCAGAAATAATGTGCGGTCTGTCAAACCTAAGCTCCTGGGAAACGTGCAAGTTCAAGTTAAGTAAACCCAAAGAAAGAACCGAAACAGTAGCCATGATAGCCGATGCTCAGTGCTTAGTAAGCACCCCTCTAGATACGGCAACCGTTTCCACGGACCAACACTCCGTAACCATGAAAGTGCCGATTCCAAGCCACGTCGCACTCGTCACAGTAGCAAGCGGAACATTCGTACACATAGGGGACAAGGTATTATATAATTTAGACAAAAGCCTACATCAAGCAGAAGTAGTAAACACACTCCGAAGCCACAAGTTCGAAATAAGCAGCACTCTGTCTAACCTGTTGAACAGCAAGGAATTTCATACGGTAAAATTAGCCATCAGCGAGTCAGAGATCAACGTAACAGACCTAACTTGGGCAACCAAAGAAGCCGGATATCAGAGGAATCAACAGATGGGACTGGGAATCACAGGGGCAACAGGAATGATCGTATTAACCATGGCTATCCTAACCCTAGCATACCATATGGCCAAAATGAATGCCGAACTTAAGAGACTAATCGCGGGTACAAGCCACATACCATTCGAGCCCAGGAACAAAGGTAGGTAGAGTCAAGGCCTGACAACCCCCCCCCCCCCCCAGGGATAACAAAAAAAAATTCAATCAACAACTTCCCCTATAACATGTAGTCAGTAGAATACTTCCTTTCCATTACAAAAAAATAAAAAATAAAAATCTTATTAATTCAAATATAATCATGCTAAGTTGTGACACGTACATGCGCATTGTAAGGAATATCAGCCAAAAATTTAAGATAATCGATGGTTCATGATGGAAAAAGGCATTTTTCTTTAATATTAAAAATAACCGGTGGCAGACCACCGATCATTTTTAAAAGGACGGAATGGTGTATACGGCCCCTTTTTCCACAATTAATATCCATAAGAATATTTACGGATGCATACACATAGATTTCTTTTTCCTTTCTTTCGTGACAAACAATATTTTTTTTAATAATGAATAAAACCCGTAAGCCAGATGTTGGTCATAAACAGGCCATATATATAAAGAAATAATAAAACTCTCAAGGCGAGGATGTAACAGCTATCGGCTAAAATCTCCAGATGAACAAGAGTTTGATGGGCCCCTTAGGAAAGGTCCCTCCGAGGTCAGAACACCAAGAGAGTAGACACGGAGGCGCCAACAGGGTAAATCGTATACAATTTTTTTTGTTTCTTATTTGTCGGTAAAACAAAAATATATATAATTAAAAGGCAACAACAAGAATAAGATAAAATTAGCGGTCCTAACGCTCACTCCAATTAAGACCAGGCCACCAGATACATCAGTGAATTATTATCCGATAATTAATTCGCTATCAAATGATTTTCACCTTTAATACTTACTGTTAAAACAAAGCTTGGAGACAAATACAGTCACATCAAAGGTTTTCGAGAAGGAATGAGACAACGGGCAAACTTGCGAAAGAGTTTAAACAATATCCCAAGCAACCCCGACCACCTTTGTCTCTCTCGCAGAAAAGAAGCAGGAATTACACCTTATCACAAGGGGCCATCTGGAAAAGCCAGCCGGGTTTGATGAGGAGACACACCCCACCCCACACACGGCAACCAGGCAAACAAAGTTTTAAAAAAATTGCAATATAACATTAATAATAACGTGTTCACCTTACACGACATTCCATTATAGAACCTTACAGAACCAAGGGATATGGATTCCAACAATCAAGAAACGGACCTCTTAAACTCAGGATGAAAATTATTTTTCTTTTTAATAATTCCATCAACAATTCGAACCTCGGTAAACCGAGAGGTGTCGAGAGGACGTAGTTACAAACACGAGTCTTGGCGAACATGGGAAGAAAAAAGTATTTGAGAAATATAAGTCGAAAGTATAAAGAGATAGGTGCTCCCGACCACCTTTGTCTCTCTCTGCAGCACGTGATAAAATGCATACGCTCGGAAGAGCATCCTCACTTGGAAATAAATCAAATACTATGAATCACAAGTAGGATCATAACTGTGTATGATAAGATACCAACTGTGATGTGAAATGTTAAACTTTAAAAATCTTAACCATTTCTTTGTGCGTTGAAAACGTGTACGAAAAAGGGGGGGGATCCCGCCCCTCTCTCTGGATGGATGGAGTAGACAACCAGACGCCTTCAAGATGAATCGAAGTGTCTGTTGTCTTGATGTTTATGGCTTGAGGAAAGACCCGAACAGAACCGTGTCATAAATGACACACACACAAACATACACACTGACACACGAACCCCCCCCACCACCGACACACGAACCCCCCCCACCGACATACGATCAGATCAAAGATAGCTCCGCCTCGTGAGGAGGAGCCGAGAAGGAGAGAGATTTTTGGCATAAAAAGGAGCCGTTTCAGCATTGAAATCAACTCATCAGCCCTCGGGGCCAGCTCAACAGGAGAAGACTCATCTCAACTCATCTCAGCAGAAGACCCGCTCAACTCATCTCAGCAGAAGACCAGCCATCACCGACGCCGGAGACGCCTCTACAACTCGCCGAATTGGCGAGTGTCGCCGATTGGCGACCCACTGCCGCTGTTAGTGGCCAGCGCCACCACGAGTGAATCGTGAGCCTGCAATCTACAACCGCCGACGACGGAGCACCAGCGTGCCAGCTGCTCGCAGATGCACTGCGCGCATTACCTACCATCCGCGTACAACTGCGCCGCTGCGGGCGTGCGTCTAACGCCATCTACCAGACGGTCATCGCAGCTACAACAACGTATCTACTCGTTCTCCAATGTCCGTCGAGTCCGAACCAACTACTGAAAGAAGAATCAACTGATACGTATGATACACTGCCCCCCACTACACGACAAACCAGACGTCTGCTTGATGCAAAGAATCGATTCCGAACATTGGCCTACTCTTTCACCACTCATACCATTCAACACACACACACGGGTCATTAACAAAGCCTAAAACCTCAAGCCATTGAACCATCCGTGATTGTGGAAACATCGCAACGACCGAGTGAATAATCCATCGTTTTTAAGAGTGTTCATAATTTTCCTCTGTAATATTGTGCTGGGGCTGTACTTCTAACCGCATAAATTACCAACTGACCCATTAACAAGGATTAATTCTTGGCACCTCACCACGGAGCGCTGCTCGCGGGGGTGAAGAGCGTGTTCAACCGGTTCCCTGTCAGGGGTCTGGCCACAATTAATTAAAAGATTGGCCCGAGATAAGGATCTCAAAAGGAAACATCGCCACCCATTGAGTCGCGTTGAGAAGTCGTTTAGAAATACTTGAGTCGTTCGTTAATATTTTTCTTTCTACATAATCTTGCTGGTATCCACGAATGAAATAACAAATTCAAACGCATATTTGTGCCTCCAAGAATAATACTGGTTGGAGTGCCCTTTCAACGAGCAGCGTTGCATAATAATCAGTCATCCTATTGTTAACAACGTGACAATAATTGCATTAAGGGCCGCGCATGATCAATGACCGAATGCTGTGTTGTGTGACAATTCAAGTAACGAAGCATTGCGGCCATCGAGTGGTGTTGATAAGGCAATTAGAAGTATTTCAGTCGAACGCTTTAAATTCATAATCGTTATGAATCAATGAACGAACATCAACGTGGTACTGTGCTGACGATTTCAAGCATAATAACTTCGCATATCAGAATGTATTAAGGATTGGATACGAATCAAAGACCAAGTGCCGTGTTGTGTAACAATTCAAGTATACGAGTTTGCATATTATAAATTTAAGGTTTGATATAATAGTTCGCATGTTTTCAATCTCTCTCTCAACAACCGATCGATTGCGTTACGCGTCGGGAATTAACCACAGGTGCCGCTATCGAGGTGAAACAACGCAATCGTGATGGTATCATGTTAACGCTGTGTTGAAATTCCAAAATCCCGAGATTGAGTTTTCATATTATCCAAAAATTAAAGTTAGCTAGAAATAAAATTGATTAAAGCAGAAGGTTTGTGTGTGATTCTTCCTGAAATTCTGCATAATATTGTTCTGCGTATGAGATCTGAATCCTGGGGACCTATCATAAGCACACTATCACCACACAATCCATAACACACATAATTCGTAATGTTCAATCGAGAGTAATCGTATCCTTATCGATAATACGGAATTAAAGAGCAGAGTCGAATCGACTCTCTCTCATTCACGCTCACAACGCCTGCGTCACTGCATACGATTAATTGCGTCATTCCAATTCATAACACAATCCTAGTCACCGAGGCTCGACCTGATAATCCATAGCGACCTGCATTATCCTAACCACGCCCACTCGCATAAATTAATATATTTATCTCTCGAATCAGCATAATTTATGCGCATAATTACACTGATTAACATAATTTCGGATAAATTATGCAAATTTTAAATTTCATTTAATTTTCATTATTTTCATCAATTTTCATAACACCTATATATATACAACAGCCCCCATAGGTCTTCTCCATCGGTCGCTCGACTCGCGTAGACCATTCATCCGCGTGGTCCACGTGGTCAAAGAAGAAGTTGGTACCAGCCAAGGCAGCACAACGCCAGTAACACAGACTTATGTTAATGGTCGATAAGAGTGAAGTACAGTACGTCATAACCCACTCATTTCAAATGTTTGCCACATTATTCGTCGCTATTGGTCACATAATGAACTTGGAATTGCTAATGCTGTGCCACCTCAGGTTCTAAGGCAAAGTGAAATGTCTGCTCTGGGCCGGTCAGGGACACCATTTCTGGGATGAAACTATCACATTCACGACACGTGATAAAGCATTTAAGCGGTATGCACTGCTGTAACCTTAGCAGGTACCCACCACAGTCAGTATGCACTGCTGTAGTGAAAGCAGGTACCACCACGGTATGCACTGATGTAATTATAGCAGGTACCACTAGTCAGTATGCCTGCTGTAATCATAGCAGGTACCACCACAGCAGTATGCACTGCTGTAATCATAGCAGGTACCACTAGTCAGTATACCTGCTGTAATCATAGCAGGTACCACCCCAGCAATATGCACTGCTGTTATCATAGCATAAAAAAAATAACGATACTATCATAGAATGTTAACTAAACGAGCATAAATTTTTTACTCATTTAGGATAAACATTCAACTTCATGAGTATGGATAAATACACTAGATTAGCATACAGATTAAAACTAATTAGCATACCAAAATTAGCATTGGACAACCGTTGACCAATCGCTGCACACCATCGCCGGAGACGCTCCCAGGTTTGCCTCTCGACCAATCGGATCGCTGGCCCTCCCCCCCTCCCCACTTTGGCACGCGACGACCAATCAGATCGCGGGAGGACGCTACCATTTTTAATGCCCTACACGCTGAACACCGCGCGCCCATGTGCGTGTGAGTGTTTAGTTTTGTTTTCATTATTTTAATCATTAAAGTTCGCGAGTGTCAAGGTAAGCAACGTTGGCTTTTTTTAAAAACATTTTCTCAAGAGAACCGTTGTTGCTGCTGCTGCTGTTGTTGTGAAAGGCCCGGTACACCCTGAGGCCTTGCCTAGACTAGGACAGCCTTGATGTCACGTGGGTCCACACTCTTTGTGTCTTTCGGTAAAGTCACGGTAAAAAATGGAATTTATTTATTATTTAATTTACTTACATTTAATTTTATACCTACGTTAAATTTAATTTGAAATTCTGATTAATTTAATTAAAATTAATTTTATACCTACGTAATTTTTTATAAATGAATTTTTTTTAATAATTTAAATTCATTTTATTTTATACCTACGTCAAATTTAATTTAAATGTGTAATAAATTAAATTTTATTTCATACGTTAAATTAAATAGAATTTTTTTTATAAATTAAATTTATTTTATACCTACGTTAAATTAAAGTTTTAATAAATGACATTTATTTAAATTACATTTATTTTATACCTACGTTAACTTAAATGCTTTAATAAATAAAATGTATTTAAATTAAATGTATCTTATTTCATACCTACACATGTACAGTCATTTTAACTGCTCTGACTGCTTCAAGCTAAGTGCGGCCTGGAAGCGTATTATTAAGTAATACATTTTACAATTACAATTCCTTATAGAGGAACCCCATACTAATGAACTGACTACGTATCTATATATTATTAAAAGACCGCACGCAGATATCGCAAAAGCGGACCCCGTTGTCAATGATATAATTTGATTTACGTACAGCAGTTGCTATATGTACATCATTAAAATTACACCGATTGTAATACGTCACCAAAGACAATTTTAATTTGACCCCCGGGTCTGATCGCGTTAACTGTGCAGGTGGCGGGTCGAGAGGTTACTTGCACGTGTGTGCAGCTTGTTGAATATTGACGTGCGATGACTTGTGGAGAGGAAGAATGATGATGATGGCGATGCAAGTCTTGAAGTCTGACGTTGTTCTCCGAGTCGTGTAGCCGACCGCGTGCGACTTTGGGGATTGCGTAATGTCATTTTAGTTTCCTCTGTGGAACTTTTTATTTTGTCGATTCTAACGATGTAACTAACGTAGGGCGGGCTTGGGAGCGGCGTTGATGATGTGTTTTGGCGTTACACCAACCAGCACCTTTGCATTCAGAAGTTGGAGGTGCTTTGATTGTTACGGCGAGAGGTGGAATCGTCACCGCCATCGTCATGGGTTTAAGTGGGCACGGAGCCCGTCAAGGGAATGGGTAGGTAGAGGAATGGGGTTGGAGAGTATACACAACTTGCATTTCTAGTCATTTCAACAATTTATGGGCATGCGCATCATTAACAGTATCCTGATTATATTCTTAGTTTTTTCGGTAAAGTCACGTTGAAGGGAAACAACAAAATAATAAAATATATATAAAACAATAAAAATTCTCACGACGTTTCGACCATAACTCAAACGGTCGTCTTCAGGTGTGTTGGTTTGCATACATTTATTTTTTTATAAATAAATAAATGCGCCGATTAAAAATAAATTTATGCAAACCAACACACCTGAAGACGACCGTTTGAGTTATGGTCGAAACGTCGTGAGAATTTTTATTGTTTTATATATTTTATTATTTTGTTGTTTCCCTTCAACGTGACTTTACCGAAAAAACTAAGAATATGAATTACTGCAGTCACAAAAGCTTTAAATCAAAAGTATCCTGATTGATGAGCTAAACAAAATCGCAATTGAATCGTGAATCTATTGTCATAAATGAGTCCGAAATATCAATAGTAATGCTCAAAACCGCATTCCTATTGTTATAAAAATAATTGTACCCCGTTTGATGTGTATGGAGATTAGTAATAAATTGTTAATTGAACTACTTTCAAGTTGACGGATTGGAAATAGGAATAGCACTGGCTCACCACGGGGCTTATCGCGTGGTATCTGGGCACTTTATTTGAAGCGTAAACCCCATAGTGTGTGAGTACAATTCCTCGCAAGTTGCGTCCACAGAGACAGACAGACAGACAATGACGCTTCTAGGTAAGAGTAAGAAATTAATCTACGTGTCGAGGAGAGACGAGAGAGCCAAGAGGTCACCTTGGGAGACGGGCGGCGCGTCAACCTTAGTCACGTGACTGAAGGAGTGTGGGCGTGCCGTGCGTACGTGTGTGTACTGTGTGTGTGTACTGTGTGTGTGTACTGTGCGTGTGTACTGTGTGTGTACTGTGCGTGTGTGTACCGTGCGTGTTTGTGTACTGTGCGTGTGTACTGTGCATGTGTGTGTACTGTGCGTGTGTCCTGTGTATCGTGTGTGTGTACTGTGCGTGTGTGTGCACTGTGCGTGTGTACTGTGCGTGTGTGTACCGTGTGTGTATGTACCGTGCGTGTGTGTGTGTACCGTGCGTGTGTGTGTGTACTGTGTGTGTGTACTGTGCGTGCGTGTGTATTGTGTGTGTGTGTACTGTGTGTGTGTACACTGTGTGTGTGTGTACCGTGTGTGTGTACTGTGCGTGTGTGTGTACTGTGCGTGTGTGTGTACTGTGCGTGTGTACTGTGTGTGTGTGTACTGTGCGTGCGTGTGTACTGTGTGTACTGTGCGGGTGTGTGTACTGTGTGTGTGTACCGTGTGTGTGTGTGTACCGTGTGTGTGTAACGTGTGTGGCGGTAGTCTAGCGGTTAGTGCGCTGCTCTACAAACATGACGACCCGAGTTTGATTCCCGCTCACAACCAACACCCAGTGACGATTCTTTAGGATATGTTCTTCAAACGAACGGTTGTTTGGGTTGCGTTGTGTTCATTAAAGTTACTTGCAATTCAAATACAGGTGTGTTGTTGGTGGTTGTGATGCCAGACGATAACATTGTGAGGAGCAATGCCTGAATCCTTACCCTTGGGGTTCCTCTAGAAATGGCAAAAATTAACTGAGAGTGGCCACGTGGAGGAGAGGCTGCTACTCTGTACGGAGCTGGACCAGTACCACCATGGATCTCTGTGGCATTCAGGAGATCCAGTGGACTGGCTCTGACTCCAATCATCATGAGGGGTGCAGAGTCCTCCACTCAGGGGGCAGGAGAATGCCAAACAACAAGGAGTGGCTCTTATTCTGAATAAAAGAATGAAGGCGGCGTGGGAAGGTGGCGGCGAGTTGTGAGAAGCTGTAAGCCCCAGGCTACTTTGGGCTCGCCTCCCCATCAACAGGAGGCAGAGAATGGTGGTGGTGGTGGCTGCTTACGCCCCCACCGAAGACGAACATCAGTGGAGGGATGCAGGCAAGCCCGTGGATTCAGATTCCTTCTATGACCTGTCACAGGTGTTAGCTAAAAGTGGCCCCTCGGGATAGAGTCATCTTGTTGGGTGACTTCAATGCCCGAGTTGGTGATGATGCTGGCACCTGGTCTGGAGCGATTGGAAGGCATGGGCCAGATCAACTCAATAACAATGGTAGGAGGCTGTTAGACTTCTGTGCAGCCTGTGGGCTTGTCATTGCCAACACGCTGTTCTGGCATCTGTGCATCCAGACAACATCATGGATTCACGCCGGGTCCAAGCAAGAACATCCGCTGGACTATATAGCAGTGGACCAGAGAATGCAGGCCCATGTCCTTGACACCAGAACCTACAGTGCTGCTGACCTCACTGACCATTAGCTTTTCATATGTAAGTTCTGTGGGCTGGGTAAATCTGTGAGCAGGAGCGAGGTACAATTAAGCTCCCAAGCATTCACTACGTTATAAACAATATTTGCACTCACAAGTCGCTTGCCTAATTGCCCCAGCAACTCGGTGTTTCGTATCGAATCTCATCTCAAACAATCGAAGGGCGCCCCTAAGTGGCAGCTGCCCCTGTGTGGCACAAGGTGGCCCTCCACCGGCCTGCACCTGGCATGATTCTGTCGGTAGGGGGCGATCATTGACGCGTCATCTCCCTGTGGAGTTTCTGGATAATGTTTTGGAATTAACCACAATTTTTGACCGTGACACCAGAATGCAATGGACCTGTGCGTTGTGAGTGACACAATACTCTGTTTGACATCCGCTGTGAAGCAGAACAGCGCATAATGTGGTGAATGTTCCTGGGGTAGCCAGGTGTGCCTGTCGGATTTGAACTTTGAATCTCTGCAACAAATAGAGAATGCGCTACCATATTCCTGGTTCTTTCGGTAAAGTCACGTAGATAGAAAACAAAAAATAAAATAAAAGATTAAAAAATAAAAAAAATGTAATACAAATAACAAGTAAAAATAATACATTTAAAAAAAATTAATTGATGATAAGATGCCATGGTTCGACTGACTCAGATGACTGGCCAATGCAAGACCTTTGCCCTCCACTACACACACACACAGCGTGTACATACACACACACACAGTGTGTACGTACACACGTACACACTGTACGTACACTGCGCGTACGTACACACTGTGCGTACGTACACACTGTGCGTACGTACACACTGTGTGTGTGTATGTACACGCTGTGTGTGTATGTACGTACACTGTACGTACACTGTACGTACATACACACACAGTGTGTACACACACACACTCTACACACAATAATGTCCACGTTGTTGTTGCCGAGTTCACGCACCCAAGGGAGGGGGCAATGGAAAATGAATCTAAATCAACTTAAACTCCATCTCCGCTCTGTGACGTCACCACTCAGCATGACCTCATCGGCATGAAGTGCTAGCGGGTGGTGTACCTCGCTAGTGACGTCATGTCACCAAGGTATTCAATCTCCCCCAACCCCGTCCACGGCGCTCTTGAGCGTGACGTCACCTCCGCTTGGGTCACTGCCGATATCAATCCAGTGGCAATCCTTATTTGGACAAAGGGTACGCCCAGTGACTAGCGGGTCATTAACATAATGTATTCGTTGAAGCCGTCGAGAGTTTATTGCGACGGGTTCAGCAGCCACGCCCCATCCTTCGACATATGTCCCGGACTCATTAACATAATTTATTCAGTTACAGAGCTGCTCATTGTGGGAGGGGCGTGTCTCTCGCCCCGGAAGTGACGTCATGTTACCTGTTTACCCGCGTGCAGTCGCGAGGGAACAGGAGGCTGCCGATCCGCGCTTGCACTGAAATCCGAGGTGAGAAATTCTCATGGTGGTGGTGGTTGTTGTTGTTTACCAAGGTAGAGCCTCTCTCTCGTAGGGATGTCAGTTAAGTAGCAGCGAGCATGGGAATCGATGTTCAGGTTGGAACTTTACAACGCTGGGCCTAGCCATGCGGGGCCTTGCCTCTTGCCCTCGCCTGATTGCATTCACTTTAATTATCTCGCTTAAGTTTAATTTGTCTTCACCCGGCTCGCCACTTTGTAACTTTTTTATTGTAAATATTCACGCAGTTTTTATTTTCTTTTGTTAGCAGGCCAAGCCCGCTTGAGCTGCTATACCGCTCTTGTTATCAGAAGCGACCTGCCCACAACAACACAAGGTGAGGCTTTGTCAACGTGTGTGAATGTTTTGACTTAAAACTTTGGTGACTGCAGGAATTAATATTCTTGGTTCTTTCGGTAAAGTCACGTAGATAGAAAATAAAATAAAAATAATAAAAAAATTAAAATAAAGCTAAAAACCCACGACGTTTCGATCGCAACACAAGTGGTCTTTATCTTATTGAATTTAATCTGTTATTTTTATTTTCTATCTACGTGACTTTACTGAAAGAACCAACAATACGTGCGTCAATGTATCTATCGGTCAAAGACGCTAAGCGCGTGCCGCTGTTGACTCTGAATGTGTGGAGGGGAACACCTTCACCACGGGGAGAGAGAGACAGAGACACGGATAGCCTCGGCTATGTTGATTGATCCTCGATTAATTACTTGGTGGAGTGAGGAAGAATTAATGCTGAGCAGATGAAGGTGGCCAGGCATGGTTCTGGTCACACCACCACCTGTTTACTCATGGCAGTGTGTGACAGTGTCAAGTTTGTGTTTGCAGTAAAGTCTATTAACTCTGTTGAACACGGAGGTTATATCAAAACAATATATTTTTGTTTTACTCTGGAACTCTTTATAAGAATGGAAACAGGTGAACACAGCACACACATTCAGCTGAAGTCGGAACTGTTCATCCCCAGCATTCAAGGACATCTGAGCCTGGATTCACACCTCTAAGTTGCGATTGAACATTAATTCATGCATTTATGCAAAACACAAATAGTATTGTTTTCAACACCCTTTGCTATGTCAGCTGAATTTAGCTTTCATAAATATTCCTTTTGTAGTCAGACAGCCGAAATTGTGTGCTTAGAGTTTTGAGTTAACATTCATCTGGAAGATATGAAGGCTTCCAGGCATATTAATGACATTTTCCCTCTCATTGTGTGCCATAACAGCCCGTGGAGAGAAACCCTTCAGGTGCACTCTGTGCGGGAAGGCGTTTGCACGTTCATCAAATCTGATGAATTTGAGAAACTTTTCATTACATCATGAATATATTAATAAGTATAGATGTGTAAGTCAGATGTGCATTCCTCTGTGCCTGACGTGTAGATGGTGTGGATATTCTTTTTTTCTGTCTGCAGCTGACGCTTCCTCTGCAGAATTGTTCTGATGGAGCAAAGGCACTCAGCGCAGCTTGGTACGACAAGTCAACAATGCGACCAACGTGCATACAGCACGGATCGGACTGGAAATCTGACACGGCACCAGAGAAGTCACACAGGAGAGAACCCCTTCAAATGTACTGTGTGTAACAAGGCATTTGCATGGCCATCAGTTTTTCAGAACCACCAGAGAACACACACGGGAGAGAAACCCTTCAGGTGCAGTGTGTGTGGGAAGCCATTTTCAGATTTATCTACTCTTAAAAAACACCACAGAACACACACAGGAGAGAAACCCTTCAAGTGCAGTGTGTGCGTGAAGGCATTTGCACAGTCATCTGATCTTGTAAAACACCAGAGAACACACACGGGAGAGAAACCCTTCAGGTGCACGATGTGCGGGATGGCGTTTACACAGTCATGTAATCTTGTAAAACACCAGAGAACACACACGGGAGAGGAACCCTTCAAGTGCAGTGTTTGTGGGAAGGCATTTTCATGGTTATCTGCTCTTAAAAAACACCAGAGAACACACACAGGAGAGAAACCCTTCAAGTGTACTCTGTGCGGCAAGGCGTTTTCAGATTCATGGCATCTTGTAACACACCAGAGAACACACACGGGAGAGAAACCCTTCAAGTGCACTATGTGCGGGATGGCGTTTGCACAGTCATCACATCTTAAAGTACACCAGAGAACACACACGGGAGAGAAACCCTTCAAGTGTACTCTGTGCGGGAAGCCGTTTGCAGATTCATCAACTCTTCGAAGACACCAGAGAACACAAAAGCATCGGAGTCTGAAATCAGCTCATGAAACAAGAACCGGACGAAAATCCCAGCTTCGACACTTTTAAAGGTATCGAGATGAAATATGAAGAGGTGATGGTGAAATGTGAAGAAGTGATGAGCGAAGAAGTGAAGGTAAAATGTGAAGATGAAGATTCAACTCCAAAATGGGAGCTTCACATCGTAAAGCAGGAGGAGAATTCTGACTGAGGCAGAGTGAGGCAACTCCCAGCAGTTTGTGGAAGTGGAGGTGTGGGTGGACTTGCTCCTAGACAATACAAAGTGGAGACCCGGTAGATGTGTAAGCCAGAGACGATGTCGCTACAATAGATACACCTTTGTCACAGGCCTTTAATGACAAGAACGTGAAGTTGAACATCAGTTTCTAGATTCATCCTGCAGAGTAAGAGCGGCCAGTCTTTGTGGGCCCGTTTGTTGGGTAGATCTCTAACCAGGAACAAGAGCCAATAAGCTCCCAAGCATTCACTATGTTATCATAATTATTGCTTTTACATGGTGCTTGCTTAATCGCATCAGCAACTCGGAGTTTTGTATCTCATCTCAAACGCTCGAAGAGCATCCCAAAGTAGCAGCTGCCCCTGTGTGGCACAAGGTGGTGGCCCTGCACCGGCCTGCATGTCGACAAGAGCCTGTCATCTTCTTTGGTTCTTTCGGTAAAGTCACGTAGAATGAGAATAAAATAATAAAATAAAACAATAAAATTCTCACGACGTTTCGGCCACAACACAAGTGGCCTTCAGGTGAAAGGAACAAACCTGTCGGGACGACAGAGCTACAATGAACGCTGCTAAGATTCTACGTGACTTTACCGAAAGAACCAAAGAAGATGAATCCTTGCAGTCACGAAAGCGTTAAATCGAAAAAAAGAGCCTGTCAGTAGGGGGCGATGATTGTTGTGTCATCTCAGTTGTGTAGTTTGTAGGTAATGTTTAGAATTTGCTACATTTTCACTCAGACGCCAGCATGCAATGGCCTACTCGTTTTGAATGACACAATAGTATGTTTTACATACACTGTGAAGCAGACTGTGCCACTTTTTTAAAAAGCTTGTTAATACGATGTAACGTGATGCAGTATATTTCACTGCAGTAATCCAATTTTGTTAATATGCCTGTCAATAATTTAGAATGTATACTTGTCTGGTTTTGTGCATACTTGTAACATTTGATCTATAAGGGTCAAACATTGAACAAGTGATGTTAGGACAAAGTGTGTGTGTGTGTGTGTTTGAAAGTAACCTGTACAGAGAACTCAGGTGAGACCCGTTGTTCTTGTGATACAGGTCAAACGGTGTTTTTGTGTTCCACGAAGCATCTGGAGCAACTCATTGTCTTTGAAATAGGTAGTACGCTCGGATCATTCATCAGTTACAAGGCATACCACTTAAAGGTTACACGTATAGGAGGAGGTACATTCTCTACAACACGAATTGTAGTTTTGTCTTACGTGTTGACGTAGATTTTGTCTAACTGGGACTAGAAATGGACCTTGCTGATTCACGTCTGGATGTTCTTTACCTATCGGTTGAAGCAAACCCCACTGCTGTTGTTGAGACGCTGTGCACCAATAAGGGTCCAACACATTGACGGCCTTCAGGCCAGGAAAGTCACAACATTTGCACACGAAGGACGCATTCACGCAAGTACCCCATGCTCCGTTTTGAAGTTTTAAAATGAAACGTATTTGGATTGTGTTGTGTTTTGAATTAGATGATTTTACTTAATTAAAAGCTTGTATCAATTTACATGTGGAAGACTTCATTGAAAAGGACATTTCGTGTGAATTTTCTCTCGTCGTTAAGTAGATGGCCTTGTCGGGGGTTCGGTTCGATGCGGACTTTCACCTGTTTGGGATTGCGGGATCGAGATAAGGCGACACGGAGCTGGTTGTGCGAGAAGACCGCCGTCTGCAGATCGATTCCATCGTAATCGAACGTCTGTCCCTGCGCCTCCGTCGTCCATGCAGGGGGTGCGTAGGTTTGCAGCGCCCCCTGCATGAAAACAACGGAAAGTGCAGCGCTCATCACATAGATAAAGTTGTGCGCTTATATTTAAAATGTTATTCTTTTATAAGGTGATGTTGAAATCGAAAAGTGTTTGGCCAGGTCATGATTTCAATCAGAATGATTCATTTATTATGAACCACATATCTAAGCTTTTGTGGTCCTGTTGAGCTAAAGTTGGAAAAAGTCCGTGACTATAACTTCGCTCAATATTGTAAACGTGTTTCTGTTATTTAGTTATTTTTTAATACCAACTACTTCAGATAATGGGTTTCAAGATGTACTTGAATAGCACGTTCGTTGTTCCGGTGTTTAATGGCTTGGACGTCGTGGCAAATGGCTTCCATCGATGTGGAAGTCAATGGTGGATGATAATTTGACATTTTGGTGTTGATTTGGAGTAGATTGTTTGTTGCATACCGGGTGGTGAAATGCTTTGCCGAGTACCTGAACTGTTTGACCAAGTGAATTCATGAAGAGTTCGATACGAGTTTGAGCGTTAATATTGTTGCGGAACAACAAAGGTCGGATATTTTAAAGATTCCTGATCGTACGTTTATTGCAACAATGTTCACGGGGAACACGTGTGGAGGAGAGTTCCGGGTTAAGTCTCCCCTTACCTGGCAACCATGGTGGCTGTCCGCTGATCACTCTCGCTCCGTCACAGCTACGAGCTGTAGGGACAGGATTCTCCACTCTGCCGCTGTTTTAATTCACAGCACCAAGAGCGGAGAGCCTCATCCCTGCAGTTCCCTCCTGTCGTGCCGCATCATTTACCGCGTAACGAGGCAATGTTTTCATGAGCAGTGCGTTCCACTACACACCCACACGAGCGAACCATGTGCAACAGTGTGCGTACATACAGACACAAACAAACACGCGGGTGCACATACACACACGAGCGCTTACTTGCAAACACGGACGAGTGGAGATGCACGCACGAGTGTGGTCACCACCTGGCTAGCTACACTAGTCACGTGATAACTAGTATACTAAACTATACACTACACTATACACTACATTACTATACACTGCACTACTATACACTATACACTACACTACTATACACTACGCTACTATACACTACACCTTACACTACAGTAAACACTATTATACACTATACAATACACTATACACTACTATACACTATACACCACACTATACACTTATACACTACAATATACACCACTATACACTACACTATACACTTCACTAAACACTTATACAATACACTATACACTACTATACACTACACTATACACTACTATACACTACAATACACTATTATACACTACACTATTATACACTACACTATACACTTATACACTACAATATATACTACTATACACTACAATATACACTATTATACACTAGACTATACACTTATACACTACAATATACACCACTATACACTACACTATACACTACTATACACTACACTACTATACACTATACTATACACTACTATACAATACACTATTATACACTACACTATACACTACAATATACACTACTATACACTACAATATACACTATTATACACTACTAATTCCAAGCGTTCATCTTTGCTGATGTTAGGTGGCAACTTAGCGATTTCAGATCTTGCTACGTCTGCAGAGATGTGACTCAAGCCCTTGAGTGCAATGTCGACATGGGCAATGATATTATTAACCGGTATGTGTCTCGGTGTGACAGCAAAGTTTAGACCTTTAGCTAAAACGAATTTCAGACCATCAGAAATGGAACTGTTACTGCGATTAATTACGACTTTGTTGACGTCTATCTTTTCGGTGTGTGGATCCGATATTTTGTTGGAGAGGTGATTTGAATTATCTCAATTAAAAAAGGGAGATATTGTCGTCCTCTCAGCCGACAAGGGCAATGCCACTGTCATCATGGACAAAAAATATAACAAAATTCAAGAACTACTCAACGATGGCAGCTATACAAAAATAAAAAGAGATCCCACCAACAGCCTGGTTACCAAAACGAACAAAATCATCTCTGATTCAACAGCATTAATTGATCAGACCAAACAGTTATCTTGCTTCCCCGTTCACGGCAAAGACCAGTGACGATTGTCTGAATCGGTTATGGCCTCGCCTATTGTTTTTTGTAGCTTTGTTTTGGTGATTTTGAAAACGTTTGTTGTAGTACAGAGTTAGCCTGATAACTTTAATCTAAATTGTCTTATGGTTGTTATTGTTTGACTTGCATCCCACTGGGATTTTTGCACGCAGCGTTGAAACACGGTTGTTTTTATCTGGAAGACTCTGCTGTTTTTTTCCTGGATTTTTCTCTTTGCGCGTAGTCACTTTAAGATGTTTCTTGTTCACGTTTTTGTTTTGTTGCGGTTGCACCCGAGTCAAGGGCCGCACGGTTCACAGGGCTCTACACCTGACACATGAAACTTAAATTAAACTGAAGACGACGTCTTGCCAGCATGCATCTATCCTCCACTCGTGGCTTCTGTCACGCGACTTCCACGATTTCGCCTGAGAGTCTCCCGCCGCGTGCCCCCATAGGTCTTCTCCATCGGTCGCTCGACTCGCGTAGACCATTCATCTGCGTGGGCCACGTGGTCAAAGAAGAAGTTGGTACCGGCCAAGGCAGCACAACGCCAGTAACACAGACTTATGTTAATGGTCGATAAGAGTGAAGTACAGTACATCATAACCTACTCATTTCAAATGCTTGCCACATAATTCGTTGCTATTGGTCACATAACGAACTTGGAATTGCTAATGCTGTGCCACCTCAGGTTCTAAGGCAAAGTGAAATGTCTGCTCTGGGCCGGTCAAGGACACCATTTCTGGGATGAAACTATCACATTCACGACACGTGATAAAGCATATAAGCAGTATGGACTGCTGTAACCTTAGCAGGTCCCACCACAGTCAGTATGCACTGCTGTAGTGAAAGCAGGTACCACCACAGTATGCACTGCTGTAATTATAGCAGGTACCACGACAGCCAGTATGCACTGCTGTTATAGCATAAAAAAAATATAACGATACTATCATAGAATGTTAACTAAACGAGCATAAATTTTTTACTAATTTAGGATAAACATTAAACTTAATGAGTATGGATAAATATAGTACATTAGCATACAGATTAAAATTAATTAGCATAGGACAACCGTTGACCAATCGCTGCGCACCATCGCCGGAGACGCTCCCAGATTTGCCTCTCGACCAATCGGATCGCTGGCCCTCCTCCCCTCCCCACTTTGGCACGCTGCGACCAATCAGATCGCGGGAGGACGCTACCATTTTTAATGCCCTGCACGCTGAACGCCGCGCGCCAATGTGCGTGTGAGTGTTCAGTTTTGTTTTAATTATTTTAATCATTAAAGTTCGCGAGTATCATGGTAAGCTACGTTGACTTTTTTTAAAAGTATTTTCTCAAGGGAACCGTTGTTGTTGCTGCTGCTGCTGTTGTTGTGAAAGGCCCGGTACACCCTGAGGCCTTGCCTAGACTAGGACAGCCTTGATGTCACGTGGGTCCACACTCTTTGCGTCTTTCGGTAAAGTCACGGAGGTAGGGATTTTTTGTATTGATTTATTTTAATCACATTTTATATTATACCTACGTTAAATTTTATTTAAATTTTTAATTAAGTTAATTGAAACTTATTTTATACCTACGTATTTTTTTATGAATGAATATTTTTAATAATTTAAATTACATTTATTTTATGTTACACCTACGTTAAATTTAATTTTGTAATAAATTAAATTTTATTTAAATTTATTTTATTTCATACCCACGTAAAATAAAATTGAAATTTTTAATAAACTAAATTTATTAAAATTAATTTTATAAATTTTTAATAAATTACATTTATTTTATTTAAATAAAATTTATTTTATACCTATGTTAAATTTTTTTATAAACATTTTTTTATTTAAATTTATTTTATCTTATACCTACGTTAAAGTAAATGTTTTAATAAATTAAATGTATTTTATTTAAATTACATTTATTTTATTTAATACCTACGTTTAATTAATTTTTTTAAATAAATCACATTATTTTATTTAAATTAATTTTATTTTATACCTACGTTAAATTTAATTTTTATTAAATTTAATTTTTATTAAATTTAATTATTTTATTTAAATACATTTTTTTTTAAATAAATTACATTGATTTTATTTAAATTACATTTATTTTATACCTACGTTAAATTAAATTGTTTTAATAAAATTTATTTTACATGTACAGTCATTTTAACTGCTCTGACTGCTACAAGCTAAGTGAGGCCTGGAAGCGTATTATTAAGTAATACATTTTACAATTACAATTCCTTATAGAGGAACCCCCTACTAATGAACTGACTACTTATCTATATAATTAAAAGACCACACGCAGATATCGCAAAAGCGGACGCCGTTGTCAATGATATAATTCGATGCACGTACAGCAGTTGCTGTACGTACAGCAGTTGCTGTACGTGCATCGAATTATATCATTGACAACGATTGTAATACGTCACCAAAGACACAATTTTAATTTGACCCCCGGGTCTGATCGAGTTAACTGTGCAGGTGGCGGGTCGAGAGGTTACTTGCACGTGTGTGCAACTTGTTGAATATTGACGTGCGATGACTTGTGGAGAGGAAGAATGATGATGATGGCGATGCAAGTCTTGAAGTCTGACGTTGTTCTCCGAGTCATGTAGCATACCGCGTGCAGCTTTGGGGATTGCGTAATGTAATTTTAGTTTCCTCTGTGGAACTTTTTCTTTTGTTGATTCTGACGATGTAACTAACGTAGGGCGGGCTTGGGAGCGACGTTGACGATGTGTTTTGGCGTTGCACCAACCAGCACCTTTGTATTCAGAAGTTGGAGGTGCTTTGATTGTTACAGCGAGAGGTGGAATCATCACCGCCATGGGTTTAAGTGGGCACGGAGCCCGTCAAGGGAATGGGTAGGTAGAGGAATGGGGTTGGAGAGTATACACAACTTGCATTTCTAGTCATTTCAACAATTTATGGGCATGCGCATCCTTAACAGTATCCTGATTGATGAGCAAAACAAAATCGCAATTTAATCGTGAATCTATTGTCATAAATGAGTCTGAAATATCAAGTCATGCTCAAAACCGCATTCCTATTATAAAAAAAATTATTGTACCCCCATTCATGATGACAATTCCAATATGGTCATTATGATGCTCAGAATTACACATATTCTCAGAATCATGAACATTTACCAATTTCAACATGTACACAATCAATTCCAAGATTCTAATCAAAGTAAGTCCTATGTATCGTGGTGTTTTCATGCTTATACATTATTGCGCGCCCCCCCCCCAAAAAATATATACAAGTGTATTTTATGTTTGCATGGTGTACAGTCTGGAAATTACCCACATGGCACATTTCAAGCTTGGTGCGTGTCGGGAAGTACGCTAAACATTTTGAACAGACGCACACATTCACAACTTTGCCTTTGATATATATGGAGATTAGTAATAAATTGTTAATTTAACTACTTTCATGTTGACGGATTGGAAATAGGAATAGGACTGGCTCACCACGGGGCTTATCGCGTGGTATCTGGGCACTTTATTTGAAACGTAAACCCCACAGTTTGTGAGTACAATTCCTCGCAAGCTGCGTCCACAGAGACAGACAGACAGACAATGACGTTTCTAGGTAAGAGTAAGAAATGAATCTACGTGTCGAGGAGAGACGAGAGAGCCAAGAGGTCACCTCGGGAGACGGGGCGGCGCGTCAACCTTAGTCACGTGACTGAAGGAGGGTGGGCGTGCCGTGCGTACGTGTGTGTACTGTGTCCCGTGCGTGTGTGTACCGTGTGTGTGTACTGTGTGTGTGTGTACTGTGCGTGTGTGTGTACTGTGTGTGTGTACTGTGCGTGTGTGTGTACTGTGTGGGTGTGCACCGTGTATGTGTGTACTGTGTGTGTTGTGCGTGTGTGTGTGTACCGTGCGTGTGTACCGTGCGTGTGTGTGCACCGTGTGTGTGTGTACTGCGTGTGTGTGTGTGTACTGTGCGTGTGTGTACTGTGCGTGTGTATCGTGCGTGTGTGTGTACTGTGTGTGTGTACTGTGTGTATAATGTGTTTGTATACTGTGCGTGTGTGTGTACCGTGTGTGTGTACTGTGCGTGTGTACTGTGCGTGTGTACTGTGAGTGTGTGTGTGTACTGTGACGTGTGTGTCGTGCGTGTGTGTGCACCGTGTATGTGTACTGTGCGTGTGTGTGTGTGCACCGTGTGTGTGTACTGTGCGTGTGTGTGTGTCGTGCGTGTGTGTGCACCGTGTGTGTGTACTGTGCGTGTGTACTGTATGTGTGTACTGTGTGTGTGTGTACTGTGTGTGTGTGTACCGTGTGTGTGTGTACTGTGTGTGTGTGTACTGTGTGTGTGTACCGTGCGTGTGTGTACTGTGTGTGTGTGTACTGTGTGTGTGTAACGTGCGTGTGTGTGTACCGTGCGTGTGTGTGTGTACTGTGTGTGTACTGTGTGTGTGTACTGTGTGTGTGTAACGTGTGTGTGTGTAATGTGTGTGTGTAACGTGTGTGTGTGTGTGTAACGTGTGTGGTGGTAGTCTAGCGGTTAGTGCACTGTACTACGAACATAACGACCCGAGTTTGATTCCCGCTCACAGCCAACACCCAGTGACGATTATTTGAACCGGTTCTGGGCCTCCCCTAGGTCGACTCAGCCTCAAATGTGTGTGTGTGTGTACGTACACTACACACACACACAGTGTGTACGTACACACACACTGTGTGTGTACGTACACACAATAATGTCCACGTTGTTGTTGCTGAGTTCACGCACCCAAGGGAGGGGGCAATGGAAAATGAATCTAAATCAACTTAAACTCCATACCCGCTCTGTGACGTCACCACTCAGCATGACCTCATCGGCATGAAGTGCCAGCGGGAGGTGTACCTCGCTAGTGACGTCATGTCACCAAGGTATTCTCACTCCCCCAACCCCGTCCACGGCGCTCTTGAGCGTGACGTCACCTCCCCTTGGGTCACTGCAGATATCAATCCAGTGGCAATCCTTATTTGGGCAAAGCTACGCCCAGTGACGGTGGTTCATTAACATGATGTATCCGAATTTTGATTTAAAGCTTTCGTGACTGCAGTAATTCATATTCTTAGTTTTTTCGGTAAAGTCACGTTGAAGAGAAACAACAAAATAACAAAATATATATAAAACAATAAAAAATTCTCACGACGTTTCGACCATAACTCAAACGCCGTGAGAATTTTTTATTGTTTTATATATATTTTGTTATTTTGTTGTTTCTCTTCAACGTGACTTTACCGAAAAAACTAAGAATATGATGTATCCGTTGAAGCCGTCGGGGTTAGCAGCCACGCCCCATCCCTCGACATATGGCCAGTTAACATTAACATAATTTATTCAGTTACAGAGCCGCTCATTATGGGAGGGGTGTGTCTCTTACCCCAGAAGTGACGTCACTTTACCTGCTTAACCGCGTGACGTAGCGAGATAATAGAAGGCTGCCGATCCACGCTTGCACTGAAATCCGAGGTGAGAAATTCTCATGGTGGTGGTGGTGGTTGTTGTGGTGGTGGTTGTTGTTGTTTACCAAGGTAGAGCCTCGCTCTCTCTCGTAGGGATGTCAGTTGAGTAGCAGCGAGCATGGGAATCGATGTCCAGGTTGGAACTTTACAACGCGGGGCCTAGCCACGCGGGGCCTTGCCTCCTGCCCTCGCCTGATTGCGTTTACTTTAATTATCTCGCTTAAGTTTAATTTGTCTTCACCCGGCTCGCCACTTTGTAACTTTGTTTTATTGTCAATATTCACGCGGTTTTGATTTTCTTTTGTTACCAGGCCAAGCCCGCTTGAGCTGCTATACCGCTCTTGTTATCAGAAGCGACCTGCCCACAGCAACACAAGGTGAGGCTTTGTCAACGTGTGTGAATGTTTTGACTTAAAACTTTGGTGACTGCAGGAATTAATATTCTTGGTTCTTTCGGTAAAGTCACGTAGATAGAAACTAAGATAAAAATAACGGATACTAAATTAAATGAAAAATATTTTTTTTTTAAATTAAGCAAAAACCCACGAGGTTTCGATCGCAACACAAGTGGTCTTTATCTTATTAATTTTAATCTGTTATTTTTATTTTCTATCTACGTGACTTTACTGAAAGAACCAACAATACGTGCGTCAATGTATCTATCAGTCAAAGACGCTAAGCGCGTGCCGCTGTTGACTCTGAATGTGTGGAGGGGAACACCTTCACCACGGGGAGAGAGAGACAGAGACACGGATAGCCTCGGCTATGTTGATTGATCCTCGATTCATTACTTGGTGGAGTGAGGAAGAATTAATGCTGAGCAGATGAAGGTGGCCAGGCATGGTTCTGGTCACACCACCACCTGTTTACTCATGGCAGTGTGTGACAGTGTCAAGTTTGTGTTTGCAGTAAAGTCTATTAACTCTGTTGAAAACGACAGGTTATATCAAAACAATAGTTTATTTTTGTTTTCCTCTGGAACTCTTTATAAGAATGGAAACAGGAAGTTTACAAAACACACACATTCAGCTGAAGTCGGATCTGTACATCCCAGCATTCAAGGACATCTGAGCCTGGATTCACACCTCTTAGTTGCGATTGAACATTAATTCATGCATTTCTGCATAACACAGATAGTATTGTTTTCAACACCCTTTGCTATGTCAGCTGAATTTAGCTTTCATAAATATTCCTTTTGTAGTCAGACAGCCGAAATTGTGTGCTTAGAGTTTTGGGTTAACATTCATCTTGAAGATATGAAGGCTTCCAGGCATATTAATGACATTTTCCCTCTCATTGTGTGCCATAGCAGCCTGTGGAGAGAAACCCTTCAGGTGCACTCTGTGCGGGAAGGCGTTAATCAAATCTGATAAATTTGAGAAACTTTTCATTACATCATGAATATATTAATAAGTATAGATGTGTAAGTCACGTGTGCATTCCTCTGTGCCTGACGTGTAGATGGTGTGGATATTCTTTTTTTCTGTCTGCAGCTGACGCTTCCTCTGCAGAATTGGTCTGATGGAGCAAAGGCACTCAGCGCAGCTCGGTACGACAAGTCAACAATGCGACCAGCGTGCATACAGCACGGACCGGACTGGAAACTTGACACAGCACCAGAGAAGTCACACAAGAGAGAAACCCTTCAAATATACTGTGTGTAACAAGGCATTTGCATGGCCATCAGTTTTTCAGAACCACCAGAGAACACACACGGGAGAGAAACCCTTCAGGTGCACGATGTGCAGGATGGCGTTTACACAGTCATGTAATCTTGTAACACACCAGAGAACACACACGGGAGAGAAACCCTTCAAGTGCAGTGTTTGTGGGAAGGCATTTTCATGGTTATCTGCTCTTAAAAAACACCAGAGAACACACACAGGAGAGAAACCCTTCAAGTGTACTCTGTGCGGCAAGGCGTTTTCAGATTCATGTAATCTTGTAACACACCAGAGAACACACATGGGAGAGAAACCCTTCAAGTGCAGTGTTTGTGGGAAGGCATTTGCACATTCATCAAATTTTCGAAGACACCAGAGAACACAAAAGCATCGGAAGATCCACAAGGAGTGGAGTCTGAAATCAGCTTGTGAAAGTCAAAGTGCCACAATGAGCCCATCCCTCATGAAACAAGAACCGGACGAAAATCCCAGCTTGGACACTTTTAAAGGTATAAAGGTGAAATATGAAGAGGTGAAGGTGAAATATGAAGAGGTGAAGGTGAAATGTGAAGAAGTGATGGTGAAGAGCAAAGAAGTGAAGGTAAAATGTGAAGATGAAGATTCATCTCCAGAATGGGACCTTTACATTGATGAAAGCAACGTGAAGCAGGAGGAGAATTCTGACTGAGGCAGAGCGAGGCAACTCCCAGCAGTTTGTGGAAGTGGAGGTGTGGGTGGACTTGCTTCTAGACAATACAAAGTCAAGTGGAGACCCGGTAGATGTGTAAGCCAGAGACGATGTTGCTCCAATAGATGCACCTTTGTCACAGGCCTTTAATGACAGGAATGTGACGTTGAACATCAGTTCCTAGGTTCATCCTGCAGAGTAAGGGCGGCCAGTCTTTGTGGGCCCGTGGGTTGGGTAGATCTCTAACCAGGAGCAAGAGCCAATAAGCTCCCAAGCATTCACTATGTTATCATAATAATGGCTTTTACATGGTGCTTGCTTAATCGCCCCAGCAACTCGGAGTTTAGTGTCTCATCACAAACACTCGAAGAGCATCCCAAAGTAGCAGCTGCCCCTATCTGTCACAAGGTGGTGGCCCTGCACCGGCCTGCATGTGGACAAGAGCCTGTCAGTATGGGGCGATGATTGATGCGTCATCTCAGTTGTGTAGTTTGTAGGTAATGTTTAGAATTTGCTACATTTTCACTCAGACGCCAGCATGCAATGGCCTACTCGTTTTGAATGACACAATAGTATGTATGACATTCACTGTGAAGCACACTGTGCAAACATTTTTTTCAAAGCTTCTTGTTAATACGATGTAACGTGATGCAGTATATTTCACTGCAGTAATCCAATTTTGTTAATATGCCTGTCAATAATTTAGAATGTATACTTGTCTGGTTTTGTGCATACTTGTAACATTTGATCTGTAAGGGTCACACATTGAATAAGTGATGTTAGGACAAAGTGTGTGTGTGTTTGAAAGTAACCTGTACAGAGAACTCAGGTGAGACCCGTTGTTCTTGTGATACAGGTCAAAAGGTATTTTTGTGTTCCACGAAGCATCTGGAGCAACTCATTGTCTTTGAAATAGGTAGCACACTCGGATCATTCATCAGTTACAAGGCATACCACTTAAAAGTTACACGTATAGGAGATACATTCTCTACAACACGAATTGTAGTTTTGTCTTACGTGTTGACGTAGATTTTGTCTAACTAGGACTAGAAATGCTCCTTGCTGATTGACGTCTGGATGTTCGTTACCTATCGGTTGAAGCAAACCCCACTGCTGTTGTTGAGACGCTGTGCACCAATAAGGGTCCAACACATTGACGGCCTTCAGGCCAGGAAAGTCACAACATTTGCACACGAAGGACGCATTCACGCAAGCACCCCATGCTCCGTTTTGAATTTTTTAAAATGAAACATCTTTGAATTGTGTTGTGTTTTGAATTAGATGATTTTATTTCTTCATTAAAAGCTTGTATCAATTTACATCTGGAAGACTTCATTGAAAAGGACATTTCGTGTGAATTTTCTCTCGTCATTAAGTAGATGGCCTTGCCGGGGTTCGGTTGAATGCGGACACAAACAGTGTACACACACAGTGTACACACACACAGTGTACACACACACAGTGTACACACACAGTGTACATACACACAGTGTACACACAGTGTACACACACACAGTGTACATACAGTGTACACACACAGTGTACACACACACAGTGTACACACAGTTTATACACTGTACACACAATGTACACACACTGTACACACACAGTGTACACACACAGTGTACACAGTGTACACACACACTGTATACACATAGTGTACATAAACACAGTGTACACACACAGTGTACACACAGTGTACATACACACAGTGTACACACACACAGTGACACACAGTGTACACACGGTGTACACACAGTGTATACACCTAGTGTACACACAGGGTATACACAGTGTATACACACACTGTACACACGCACTGTACACACACAGTGACACGCACAGTGTACACACACAGTGACACACAGTGACATACACAGTGTATACACACAGTGTACACACACACAGTGACACACACAGTGTATACACATAGTGTACACACACAGAGTGTACACACACATAGTGTACACACACACAGTGCACACACAACAATGTCCACGTTGTTGCTGAGCTCACACACCCAAGGGAGGGAGCAATGGAAAATGAATCTAAATCAACTTAAACTCCAACTCTGTGACGTTACCACTCTGCATTACCTCATCGGCGTGAAGCGCCAGGGTGAGGTGTACCTCGGTAGTGACGTCATGTCACCAAGGTATTCAGCCCTCGCCCGTTCACCGCGCTCTTGAGCATGACGTCACCTCCGCTCGGGTCACTGCCGATATCGGTCCAGTGGCAATCCTTGTTAGGGCAAAGCTACGCCCAGTGACTGGCGGCTCATTAACATAATGTGACCGTTAAAGGCGTCGCAAGTTTATTGCGACAGGTTCAGCACCCACGACCCCATCCCTCGACATATGGGCCGGCTTCATTAACATAATTTATTCAGTTACAGAGCCGCCCTAGGGAGGGAAGTGACGTCATACTACTTCCTGCTTTCGCGAGGTAACAGGAAGCTGCCGTGTGCGCGCTTGCACTGAAATCCGAGGTGAGAAATTCTCATCGTTGTGGTTGGTGGTGGTGGTGGTTGTTGTTTACCAAGGTAGAGCCTCTCTCTCTCGTAGGGATGTCAGTTGAGTAGCAGCGAGCATGGGAATCGATGTCCAGGTTGGAACTTTACAACGCGGGGCCTAGCCACGCGGGGCCTTGCCTCCTGCCCTCGCCTGATTGCGTTCACTTTAATTATCTCGCTTAAGTTTGATTTGTCTTCACCCGGCTCGCTACTTTGTAACTTTGTTTTATTGTAAATATTCACGCAGTTTTTATTTTCGTTCTTTTGTTACCAGGCCAAGCCCGCTTGAGCTGCTATACCGCTCTTGTTATCAGAAGCGACCTGCCCACAACAACACAAGGTGAGGCTTTGTCAACGTGTGTGAATGTTTTGACTTAAAACTTTGGTGACTGCAGGAATTAATATTCTTGGTTCTTTCGGTAAAGTCACATAGATAGAAAATAAAATTAAAATAACAAATAATAATTTTTCTTTTTTACAATGAAGCAAAACACCCCACAACGTTTCTATGGCAACATTAATGTTGAAGATGCGAGGGCTTACAGGAATATTTATGACATTTGCCCTCTCATTGCGTGCCATGACAGTGCTGTTTGCACAGTCACACATAGTCACTGTAAGATGAATTTCTTGGTCGTGTTTTTGTTTTGTTGCTTGTGGTTGCACCCGATTCAAGAGCCGAATGGCTCATGGGACTATACCAAAATAAATCAAACTGAAAATCAAAAAACTGAAACCGCGTGATGAATTTGGGAAAGCTTTTTCACTGCATCTCCAAATATATATAAAAGGCAAAGTTGTGATTGTGTGTGTTGTCTGTTTAAAATGTTTAGCGTACTTCCCGACATGCAACAAACTGGAAATTTGCCATGTGGGTACTTTCCAGACTGTACACCGTGCAAACATTATACAAATACACTTTTGTGTGTTTTATTGGTGGGGGGAGCTCAATAATGCAGATTTTTTGGACGGCAAGTGAGCTGTGACGTCAAATCTGTCACGTGACCCTCGCATGTGGAAGCGTCACGCATTGTAGTGTAGCGGTTAGCGCTGTCTGTGTATGTGTGTGTGTGTCTGTGTGTCTGTGTGTGTGTCTGTGTGTCTGTGTGTGTGTCTGTGTGTGTCTGTGTGTGTGGAAGAGTAACGCATTGTAGTGTAGCGGTTAGCGCTACGCTACAAACCCGGCGACCCGAGTTCGATTCCCGCTCACGGCCACCACCGGTGACGATTATTTGAACCGCTTCTGGGCCTCCCCTAGGTCGACTCAGCCTCAAACGAGTAACTGCTGTGGTGGTGTGAACATCGCCACTGGGGAGACAAAGGCGGCCGGACGTGGTGGATCCAAGTCCCGGGCGAAGCCGGGTAGTACAGCTAGTCGTGAATATATGAATGAATATAGACGTGTAAGTCACGTGTGACTGTATATATTCATTCCTCCATGGCTCGATACTGACGTGTAGATGGTGTGGATATTCTTATTTTCTGTCTGCAGCTGACGCTGGTCTGATGGAGCAAAGGCCATCAGCACAGCAGCTTGGTACGACAAGTCAACAATGCGACCAGCGTGCATACAGCACGGATCGGACTGGAAATTTGACACAGCACCAGAGAACTCACACAGGAGAGAAACCCTTCAAGTGCACTGTGTGTGGGAAGACATTTTCAGATTCATCGACTCTTAAAAAACACCAGAGAACACACACGGGAGAGAAACCCTTCAAGTGCACTGTGTGTGGGAAGAAATTTTCAGATTCATTTGCTCTTAAAACACACCAGAGAACACACACGGGAGAGAAACCCTTCAGGTGCAGTGTGTGTGGGAAGACATTTTCATGGTCATCCGCTCTTAAAACACACCAGAGAACACACACGGGAGAGAAACCCTTCAAGTGCAGTGTGTGTGGGAAGACATTTTCATGGTCATCTGCTCTTAAAAAACACCAGAGAACACACACGGGAGAGAAACCCTTCAAGTGCAGTGTGTGTGGGAAGACATTTTCAGATTCATCTGCTCTTAAAACACACCAGAGAACACACACGGGAGAGAAACCTTTCAAGTGCAGTATGTGTGGGAAGGCATTTTCAGATTCATTTGCTCTTAAAACACACCAGAGAACACACACGGGAGAGAAACCCTTCAAGTGCAGTGTGTGTGGGAAGGCATTTTCAGATTCATCTCATCTTCAAAGACACCAGAGAACACACACGGGAGAGAAACCCTTCAAGTGCACTGTGTGTGGGAAGGCATTTTCAGATTCATCGACTCTCAAAAAACACCAGAGAACACACACGGGAGAGAAACCCTTCAAGTGCACTGTGTGTGGGAAGGCATTTTCACAGTCATCTGCTCTTAAAATTCACCAGAGAACACACACGGGAGAGAAACCCTTCAAGTGCAGTGTGTGTGGGAAGACATTTTCAGATTCATCTGCTCTTAAAACACACCAGAGAACACACACGGGAGAGAAACCTTTCAAGTGCAGTGTGTGTGGGAAGGCATTTTCAGATTCATCTACTCTTAAAAAACACCAGAGAACACACACGGGAGAGAAACCCTTCAAGTGCAGTGTGTGTGGGAAGGCATTTTCATGGTCATCTGCTCTTAAAAAACACCAGAGAACACACACGGGAGAGAAACGTTTCAAGTGCACTGTGTGTGGGAAGGCATTTTCACAGTCACCTGCTCTTAAAATTCACCAGAGAACACACACGGGAGAGAAACCCTTCAAGTGCAGTGTGTGTGGGAAAACATTTTCAGATTCATCTGCTCTTAAAACACACCAGAGAACACACACAGGAGAGAAACCTTTCAAGTGCAGTGTGTGTGGGAAGGCATTTTCAGATTCATTTGCTCTTAAAACACACCAGAGAACACACAGGGGAGAGAAACCCTTCAAGTGCAGTGTGTGTGGGAAGGCATTTTCAGATTCATCTCATCTTCAAAGACACCAGAGAACACACACGGGAGAGAAACCCTTCAAGTGCACTGTGTGTGGGAAGGCATTTTCACAGTCATCTGCTCTTAAAATTCACCAGAGAACACACACGGGAGAGAAACCCTTCAAGTGCAGTGTGTGTGGGAAGGCATTTTCAGATTCATCTACTCTTAAAAACACCAGAGAACACACACGGGAGAGAAACCCTTCAAGTGCAGTGTGTGTGGGAAGGCATTTTCAGATTCATCTCATCTTCAAAGACACCAGAGAACACACACGGGAGAGAAACCCTTCAAGTGCAGTGTGTGTGGGAAGACATTTTCAGATTCATTTGCTCTTAAAACACACCAGAGAACACACACGGGAGAGAAACTCTTCAAGTGCAGTGTGTGTGGAAAGGCATTTTCACAGTCATTTGCTCTTAAAAAACACGAGAGAACACACACGGGAGAGGAACCCTTCAAATGTACTGTTTGTGGGAAAACTTTTTCAGATTCATCTACTCTTAAAACACACCAGAGAACACACACTGGAGAGAAACCCTTCAAGTGCAGTGTGTGTGGGAGGACATTTTCAGATTCATCTACTCTTAAAAAACACCAGAGAACACACACGGGAGAGAAACCCTTCAGTTGCAGTGTGTGTCGGAAGACATTTTCAGGTTCATTTGCTCTTAAAACACACCAGAGAACACACACGGGAGAGAAACCCTTCAAGTGCAGTGTGTGTGGGAAGACAGTTTCAGATTCATCTACTCTTAAAACACACCAGAGAACACACACGGGAGAGAAACCCTTCAGGTGCAGTGTGTGTGGGAAGACATTTTCATGGTCATCTGCTCTTAAAACACACCAGATAACACACACAGGAGAGAAACCCTTCAAGTGCAGTGTGTGTGTGAAGACATTTTCAGATTCATTTGCTTTTAAAACACACCGGAGAACACACACGGGAGAGAAACCCTTCAAGTGCAGTGTGTGTGTGAAGACATTTTCAGATTCATCTACTCTTAAAAAACACCAGAGAACACACACGGGAGAGAAACCCTTTAAGTGCAGTGTGTATGGGAAGGCATTTCCAGATTCATCTAATAAAACACCAGAGAACACACACGGGAGAGAAACCCTTGAAGTGCAGTGTTTGTGGGAAGACATTTTCACGGTCATCTGCTCTTAAAAAACACCAGAGAACACACATGGGAGAGAAACCCTTCAAGTGCAGTGTGTGTGTAAAGGCATTTTCACAGTCATCTGCTCTTAAAACACACGGGAGAGAACCCCTTCAAGTGCAGTGTGTGTGGGAAGGCATTTTCACAGTCATCTGGTCTTAAATCACACCAGAGAACACACACGGGAGAGAAACCCTTCAAGTGCAGTGTGTGCGGGAAGGCATTTGCACATTCATCAAATCTTCAAGTACACCAGAGAAAACACAGGAGAGAAACCCTTGAGGTACACTCTGTGTGGGATGATGTTTGCACAGTCATCTACTCTTAAAACACACCAGAGAACACACACGGGAGAGAAACCCTTCTTGTGCAGTGTGTGTGGGAAGACATTTTCTGATTCATCTGCTCTTAAAAAACACCAGAGAACACACACGGGAGAGAAACCCTTCAGGTGCAGTGTGTGTGGGAAGACATTTTCAGATTCATCTACTCTTAAAAAACACCAGAGAACACACACGGGAGAGAAACCCTTCAAGTGCAGTGTGTGCGGGAAGGCATTTGCACATTCATCAAATCTTCAAGTACACCAGAGAAAACACAGGAGAGAAACCCTTGAGGTACACTCTGTGTGGGATGATGTTTGCACAGTCATCTACTCTTAAAACACACCAGAGAACACACACGGGAGAGAAACCCTTCTTGTGCAGTGTGTGTGGGAAGACATTTTCTGATTCATCTGCTCTTAAAAAACACCAGAGAACACACACGGGAGAGAAACCCTTCAGGTGCAGTGTGTGTGGGAAGACATTTTCAGATTCATCTACTCTTAAAAAACACCAGAGAACACACACGGGAGAGAAACCCTTCAAGTGCAGTGTGTATGGGAAGGCATTTCCAGATTCATCTAATAAAACACCAGAGAACACACACGGGAGAGAAACCCTTGAAGTGCAGTGTTTGTGGGAAGACATTTTCACGGTCATCTGCTCTTAAAAAACACCAGAGAACACACATGGGAGAGAAACCCTTCAAGTGCAGTGTGTGTGTAAAGGCATTTTCACAGTCATCTGCTCTTAAAACACACCAGAAAACACACGGGAGAGAACCCCTTCAAGTGCAGTGTGTGTGGGAAGGCATTTTCACAGTCATCTGGTCTTAAATTACACCAGAGAACACACACGGGAGAGAAACCCTTCAAGTGCAGTGTTTGTAGGAAGGCATTTTCACATTCATCTGCTCTTAAAAAACACCAGAGAACACACACGGGAGAGAAACGTTTCAAGTGCACTGTGTGTGGGAAGGCATTTTCACAGTCACCTGCTCTTAAAATTCACCAGAGAACACACACGGGAGAGAAACCCTTCAAGTGCAGTGTGTGTGGGAAAACATTTTCAGATTCATCTGCTCTTAAAACACACCAGAGAACACACACAGGAGAGAAACCTTTCAAGTGCAGTGTGTGTGGGAAGGCATTTTCAGATTCATTTGCTCTTAAAACACACCAGAGAACACACAGGGGAGAGAAACCCTTCAAGTGCAGTGTGTGTGGGAAGGCATTTTCAGATTCATCTCATCTTCAAAGACACCAGAGAACACACACGGGAGAGAAACCCTTCAAGTGCACTGTGTGTGGGAAGGCATTTTCACAGTCATCTGCTCTTAAAATTCACCAGAGAACACACACGGGAGAGAAACCCTTCAAGTGCAGTGTGTGTGGGAAGGCATTTTCAGATTCATCTACTCTTAAAACACACCAGAGAACACACACTGGAGAGAAACCCTTCAAGTGCAGTGTGTGTGGGAGGACATTTTCAGATTCATCTACTCTTAAAAAACACCAGAGAACACACACGGGAGAGAAACCCTTCAGTTGCAGTGTGTGTCGGAAGACATTTTCAGGTTCATTTGCTCTTAAAACACACCAGAGAACACACACGGGAGAGAAACCCTTCAAGTGCAGTGTGTGTGGGAAGACATTTTCAGATTCATCTACTCTTAAAACACACCAGAGAACACACACGGGAGAGAAACCCTTCAGGTGCAGTGTGTGTGGGAAGACATTTTCATGGTCATCTGCTCTTAAAACACACCAGAGAACACACACAGGAGAGAAACCCTTCAAGTGCAGTGTGTGTGTGAAGACATTTTCAGATTCATTTTCTTTTAAAACACACCGGAGAACACACACGGGAGAGAAACCCTTCAAGTGCAGTGTGTGTGTGAAGACATTTTCAGATTCATCTACTCTTAAAAAACACCAGAGAACACACACGGGAGAGAAACCCTTTAAGTGCAGTGTGTATGGGAAGGCATTTCCAGATTCATCTAATAAAACACCAGAGAACACACACGGGAGAGAAACCCTTGAAGTGCAGTGTTTGTGGGAAGACATTTTCACGGTCATCTGCTCTTAAAAAACACCAGAGAACACACATGGGAGAGAAACCCTTCAAGTGCAGTGTGTGTGTAAAGGCATTTTCACAGTCATCTGCTCTTAAAACACACGGGAGAGAACCCCTTCAAGTGCAGTGTGTGTGGGAAGGCATTTTCACAGTCATCTGGTCTTAAATCACACCAGAGAACACACACGGGAGAGAAACCCTTCAAGTGCAGTGTGTGCGGGAAGGCATTTGCACATTCATCAAATCTTCAAGTACACCAGAGAAAACACAGGAGAGAAACCCTTGAGGTACACTCTGTGTGGGATGATGTTTGCACAGTCATCTACTCTTAAAACACACCAGAGAACACACACGGGAGAGAAACCCTTCTTGTGCAGTGTGTGTGGGAAGACATTTTCTGATTCATCTGCTCTTAAAAAACACCAAAGAACACACACGGGAGAGAAACCCTTCAGGTGCAGTGTGTGTGGGAAGACATTTTCAGATTCATCTACTCTTAAAAAACACCAGAGAACACACACGGGAGAGAAACCCTTCAAGTGCAGTGTGTGCGGGAAGGCATTTGCACATTCATCAAATCTTCAAGTACACCAGAGAAAACACAGGAGAGAAACCCTTGAGGTACACTCTGTGTGGGATGATGTTTGCACAGTCATCTACTCTTAAAACACACCAGAGAACACACACGGGAGAGAAACCCTTCTTGTGCAGTGTGTGTGGGAAGACATTTTCTGATTCATCTGCTCTTAAAAAACACCAGAGAACACACACGGGAGAGAAACCCTTCAGGTGCAGTGTGTGTGGGAAGACATTTTCAGATTCATCTACTCTTAAAAAACACCAGAGAACACACACGGGAGAGAAACCCTTCAAGTGCAGTGTGTATGGGAAGGCATTTCCAGATTCATCTAATAAAACACCAGAGAACACACACGGGAGAGAAACCCTTGAAGTGCAGTGTTTGTGGGAAGACATTTTCACGGTCATCTGCTCTTAAAAAACACCAGAGAACACACATGGGAGAGAAACCCTTCAAGTGCAGTGTGTGTGTAAAGGCATTTTCACAGTCATCTGGTCTTAAAACACACCAGAAAACACACGGGAGAGAACCCCTTCAAGTGCAGTGTGTGTGGGAAGGCATTTTCACAGTCATCTGGTCTTAAATTACACCAGAGAACACACACGGGAGAGAAACCCTTCAAGTGCAGTGTTTGTAGGAAGGCATTTTCACATTCATCTGCTCTTAAAAAACACCAGAGAACACACACGGGAGAGAAACGTTTCAAGTGCACTGTGTGTGGGAAGGCATTTTCACAGTCACCTGCTCTTAAAATTCACCAGAGAACACACATGGGAGAGAAACCCTTCAAGTGCAGTGTGTGTGGGAAAACATTTTCAGATTCATCTGCTCTTAAAACACACCAGAGAACACACACAGGAGAGAAACCTTTCAAGTGCAGTGTGTGTGGGAAGGCATTTTCAGATTCATTTGCTCTTAAAACACACCAGAGAACACACAGGGGAGAGAAACCCTTCAAGTGCAGTGTGTGTGGGAAGGCATTTTCAGATTCATCTCATCTTCAAAGACACCAGAGAACACACACGGGAGAGAAACCCTTCAAGTGCACTGTGTGTGGGAAGGCATTTTCACAGTCATCTGCTCTTAAAATTCACCAGAGAACACACACGGGAGAGAAACCCTTCAAGTGCAGTGTGTGTGGGAAGGCATTTTCAGATTCATCTACTCTTAAAAAACACCAGAGAACACACACGGGAGAGAAACCCTTCAAGTGCAGTGTGTGTGGGAAGGCATTTTCAGATTCATCTCATCTTCAAAGACACCAGAGAACACACACGGGAGAGAAACCCTTCAAGTGCAGTGTGTGTGGGAAGACATTTTCAGATTCATTTGCTCTTAAAACACACCAGAGAACACACACGGGAGAGAAACTCTTCAAGTGCAGTGTGTGTGGAAAGGCATTTTCACAGTCATTTGCTCTTAAAAAACACCAGAGAACACACACGGGAGAGGAACCCTTCAAATGTACTGTTTGTGGGAAAACTTTTTCAGATTCATCTACTCTTAAAACACACCAGAGAACACACACTGGAGAGAAACCCTTCAAGTGCAGTGTGTGTGGGAGGACATTTTCAGATTCATCTACTCTTAAAAAACACCAGAGAACACACACGGGAGAGAAACCCTTCAGTTGCAGTGTGTGTCGGAAGACATTTTCAGGTTCATTTGCTCTTAAAACACACCAGAGAACACACACGGGAGAGAAACCCTTCAAGTGCAGTGTGTGTGGGAAGACATTTTCAGATTCATCTACTCTTAAAACACACCAGAGAACACACACGGGAGAGAAACCCTTCAGGTGCAGTGTGTGTGGGAAGACATTTTCATGGTCATCTGCTCTTAAAACACACCAGAGAACACACACAGGAGAGAAACCCTTCAAGTGCAGTGTGTGTGTGAAGACATTTTCAGATTCATTTGCTTTTAAAACACACCGGAGAACACACACGGGAGAGAAACCCTTCAAGTGCAGTGTGTGTGTGAAGACATTTTCAGATTCATCTACTCTTAAAAAACACCAGAGAACACACACGGGAGAGAAACCCTTTAAGTGCAGTGTGTATGGGAAGGCATTTCCAGATTCATCTAATAAAACACCAGAGAACACACACGGGAGAGAAACCCTTGAAGTGCAGTGTTTGTGGGAAGACATTTTCACGGTCATCTGCTCTTAAAAAAACACCAGAGAACACACATGGGAGAGAAACCCTTCAAGTGCAGTGTGTGTGTAAAGGCATTTTCACAGTCATCTGCTCTTAAAACACACGGGAGAGAACCCCTTCAAGTGCAGTGTGTGTGGGAAGGCATTTTCACAGTCATCTGGTCTTAAATCACACCAGAGAACACACACGGGAGAGAAACCCTTCAAGTGCAGTGTGTGCGGGAAGGCATTTGCACATTCATCAAATCTTCAAGTACACCAGAGAAAACACAGGAGAGAAACCCTTGAGGTACACTCTGTGTGGGATGATGTTTGCACAGTCATCTACTCTTAAAACACACCAGAGAACACACACGGGAGAGAAACCCTTCTTGTGCAGTGTGTGTGGGAAGACATTTTCTGATTCATCTGCTCTTAAAAAACACCAGAGAACACACACGGGAGAGAAACCCTTCAGGTGCAGTGTGTGTGGGAAGACATTTTCAGATTCATCTACTCTTAAAAAACACCAGAGAACACACACGGGAGAGAAACCCTTCAAGTGCAGTGTGTGCGGGAAGGCATTTGCACATTCATCAAATCTTCAAGTACACCAGAGAAAACACAGGAGAGAAACCCTTGAGGTACACTCTGTGTGGGATGATGTTTGCACAGTCATCTACTCTTAAAACACACCAGAGAACACACACGGGAGAGAAACCCTTCTTGTGCAGTGTGTGTGGGAAGACATTTTCTGATTCATCTGCTCTTAAAAAACACCAGAGAACACACACGGGAGAGAAACCCTTCAGGTGCAGTGTGTGTGGGAAGACATTTTCAGATTCATCTACTCTTAAAAAACACCAGAGAACACACACGGGAGAGAAACCCTTCAAGTGCAGTGTGTATGGGAAGGCATTTCCAGATTCATCTAATAAAACACCAGAGAACACACACGGGAGAGAAACCCTTGAAGTGCAGTGTTTGTGGGAAGACATTTTCACGGTCATCTGCTCTTAAAAAACACCAGAGAACACACATGGGAGAGAAACCCTTCAAGTGCAGTGTGTGTGTAAAGGCATTTTCACAGTCATCTGCTCTTAAAACACACCAGAAAACACACGGGAGAGAACCCCTTCAAGTGCAGTGTGTGTGGGAAGGCATTTTCACAGTCATCTGGTCTTAAATTACACCAGAGAACACACACGGGAGAGAAACCCTTCAAGTGCAGTGTTTGTAGGAAGGCATTTTCACATTCATCTGCTCTTAAAAAACACCAGAGTACACAAACCCTTCAAGTGCAGTGTGTGCGGGAAGGCATTTGCACATTCATCAAATCTTCAAGTACACCAGAGAAAACACAGGAGAGAAACCCTTGAGGTAGACTCTGTGTGGGATGATGTTTGCACAGTCATCTACTCTTAAAACACACCAGAGAACACACACGGGAGAGAGACCCTTCAGGGGCACTCTACGGGAAGGCGTTTGCACAGTCACCAAATCTTCAAGCACACCAGAGAACACGGAAGCATCAGAAGATCTGCAAGGAGTGGAATCTGAAATCAGCTTGTGAAAGTCAAAGTGCCACAATAAGCCCATCCCTCATGAAACAAGAACCGGACAAAAATCTCAGCTTGGACACTTTTAAAGGTATCGAGGTGAAATATGAAGAGGTGATGGTGAAGAGGGAAGAAGTGATGGTGAAGAGCGAAGAAGTGAAGGTGAAATGTGAAGATGAAGATTCAACTCCAAAATGGGACCTTCACATCGATGGAGGCAACGTGAAGCAGGAGGAGAATTCTGACTGTGAGGCAGAGCGAGGCAACTCCCAGCAGTTTGTGAAAGTGGAGGTGTGGGTGGACTTCCTCCGAGACAATCCAAAGTCAAGTGGAGACCCGGTAGATGTGTAAGCCAGAGACGATGTCGCTACAATAGATGCACCTTTGTCACAGGCCTTTAATGACAATAATGTGAAGTTGAACACTTTGTGGGCCTGTGGGTTGGGTAGATCTCTAACCAGGAGCAAGAGGCAATAAGCTCCCAAGCATTCACTATGTTATCATAATAATTGCTTTTACACGGTGCTTGCTTAATCGCAGTCATCTGTGGCACAAGGTGGTGGCCCTGCACCAGCCTGCATGTGGACAAGAGCCTTTCAGTAGGGGGCGATGATTGATACGTCATCTCAGTTGTGTAGTTTGTAGGCAATCTTGATTCGAAGCTTTCGTGACTGCAGGAATCCACACTGTTGAGTCATTTCGGTAAAGTCACCACGTGGGTAGAAACATAACAGATCACGGCGTTTAGATCACAACACAAGCAATCGTCATCAGGTGGGACAACCACAGCAAGAGAAACTGCTGAAGTAGTAGGCGCCTACTCCAGCAGTTTCTTATTGCTGCTGTGCTTGTCCCACCTGATGACGATTGCTTGTGTTGCCATCGAAGTGCCGTGATCTATTATTTGTAGCGTAATATGTAGAATTTGTTACATTTTGACCCAGACGCCAGCATGCAACGGCCTACTCGTTTTGAATGACGAAGCAATAGTTTGTTGTACATACACTGTTAAGCAGACGGTGCGTATTTGTAAAATAGCTTCTTGTTAATACGATGTAACGTGATGCAGTCAATTTCGCTGCAGTAATTCGATGTTAATATGCCCATCAATGATTTAGAATGAATACTTGTCTGATTGTGCACGTGCATGTATCATTTTGTTTGAGGGTCACACATTGAATAAGTGATGTTAGGACAAAGTGTGTGTGTGTTTGGAAGTAACCTGTACAGAGAACTCAGGTGAGACCCGTTGTTCTTGTGATACAGGTCAAATGGTACTTTTGTGTTTCACGAAGCGTCTGCCTCTGGAGCAACTCATTGTCTTTGAAATAGGGAGCACGCTCGGATCATTCATAGGAGCACGCTCGGATCATTCAGTGTGTACACACACAGTGTACACACACACACAGTGTACACACACACAGTGTACACACATAGTGTACACACAGTGTATACACAATAATGTCCACGTTGCTGAGCCCACACACCCAAGGGAGGGAGCAATGGAAAATGAATCTAAATCAACTTAAACTCCAACTCTGTGACGTCACCACTCTGCATTACCTCATCGGCGTGAAACGCCAGGGGCGGTGTACCTCGCTAGTGATGTCACGTCACCAAGGTGTTCACCCTAACCCCGTCCACCGCGCTCTTGAGCGTGACGTCACATCCGCTTGGGTCACTGCCGATATCGTTCCAGTGGCAATCCTTATTTGGGCAAAGCTACGCCCAGTACTCTTTGGTTCTATTGGGTAAATTCTAGATTTAAAGCTTGGGTAAAGTCACGTAGGTGAAAATAAAATAAATAAAAAAATAACAAAAAATCACGACGTTTCGGCCACAACACAAGCGGCCTTCATCGGGTGAAGGGACGAGACTGTCTGGAGGACAGCGCTGGAGTGGAAGAAGCCACGCTTAGATCACGACCTTTAAGCTGTGTGAGAAGAAAAAGACCAAGCGCCTTGACAAAGGAATTAGCATATAATTTAGCATTGAAATGGCTCATTGAAATAGCTAAGTTAAAGTATACACATCCGCAGAGGTACCCCTTGACAAAGGAATTAGCATAGAATTTAGCATTGAAATAGCTGAGTGATTAGCTGGTAACTGGTCACAGAAATAGCTATGTTAAAGTCAGAGCATATACATTCACCGAGGCACCTAGTACTCATCACGCACAGTGACTGGCGGCTCATTAACATAATGTATCCGTTAAAGCCGTCGCGAGTTTATTGCGACGGGTTCAGCGCCCACGGCCCCATTCCTCCACATATGGGCCGGCCTCATTAACATAATTTATTCAGTTGGAGAGCAGCTCTTGGGTGGGAAGTGACGTCATACTACTTCCTGCTGTCACGAGGCAACAGGAAGCTGCCGTGTGCGCGCTTGCACTCAAATCCGAGGTGAGAAATTCTCATCGTTGTGGTGGTGGTGGTCGTTGTGGTGGTGGTTGTTGTTGTTGTTTACCAAGGTAGAGCCTCTCTCTCGTAGGGATGTCAGTTGAGTAGCAGCGAGCATGGAAATCGATGTCCAGGTTGGAACTTTACAACGCGGGGCCTAGCCACGCGGGGCCTTGCCTCCTGCCCTCGCCTGATTACATTAACTTTAATTATCTCGCTTAAGTTTAATTTGTCTTCACCCAGCTCGCCACTTTGTAACTTTGTTTTATTGTAAATATTCACGCAGTTTTTTATTGTCGTTCTTTTGTTAGCAGGCCAAGCCCGCTTGAGCTGCTATACCGCTCTAGTTATCAGAAGCGACCTGCCCACAACAACACAAGGTGAGGCTTTGTCAACGTGTGTGAATGTTTTGACTTAAAACTTTGGTGACTGCAGGAATTAATATTCTTGGTTCTTTCGGTAAAGTCACGTAGATAGAAAATAAAATTAAAATAACAGATAAGAATTTTTCTTTTTTACAATGAAGCAAAACACCCCACAACGTTTCTATGGCAACATTAATGTTGAAGATGCGAGGGCTTACAGGAATATTTATGACATTTGCCCTCTCATTGCGTGCCATGACAGTGCTGTTTGCACAGTCACACAGAGTCACTGTAAGATGTTTTTCTTGGTCGTGTTTTAGTTTGTTTTGTTGTGGTTACACCCGATTCAAGAGCCGAATGGCTCACGGGACTATAACCAAAATAAATCAAACTGAAAATCAAAAAACTGAAACCGCGTGATGAATTTGGGAAAGTTTTTCACTGCATCTCCAAATATATATAAAAGGCAAAGTTGTGATTGTGTGTGTTGTCTGTTCAAAATGTTTAGCGTACTTCCCGACATGCAACAAACTGGAAATTTGCCATGTGGGTACTTTCCAGACTGTACACCGTGCAAACATTATACAAATACACTTTTGTGTTTTTTGGGGGGGGGGAGGGGAGCTCAATAATGTATAGATTTTTTGGACGGCAAGTGAGCTGTGACGCCAAATCTGTCACGTGACCCTCGCATGTGGAAGAGTAACGCATTGTAGTGTAGCGGTTAGCGTTGTCTGTGTCTGTGTGTCTGTGTGTGTATCTGTGTGTGTCTGTGTGTGTGTGTCTGTGTGTGTGTATCTGTGTGTGTCTGTGTGTGTGTGGAAGCGTAACGCATTGTAGTGTAGCGGTTAGCGCTACGAACCCGGCGACCCGAGTTCGATTCCCGTTCACGGCCACCACCGGTGATGATTATTTGAACCGCTTCTGGGCCTCCCCTAGGTCGACTCAGCCTCAAACGAGTAACTGTTGTGGTGTGAACATCGCCACTGGGGAGACAAAGGCGGCCGGACGTGGTGGATCCAAGTCCCGGGCGAAGCCGGGTAGTACAGCTAGTCGTGAATACATGAATGAATATAGACGTGTAAGTCACGTGTGACTGTATATATTAATTCCTCCATGGCTCGATACTGACGTGTCGATGGTGTGGATATTCTTATTTTCTGTCTGCAGCTCACGCTGGTCTGATGGAGCAAAGGCAGTCAGCACAGCAGCTCGGTACGACAAGTCAACAATGCGACTAGCGTGCATACGGCACGGATCGGACTGGAAATTTGACACAGCACCAGAGAACTCGCACAGGAGAGAAACCCTTCAAGTGCACTGTGTGTGACAAGGCATTTTCAGATTCATCGACTCTTAAAAAACACCAGAGAACACACACGGGAGAGAAACCCTTCAAGTGCACTGTGTGTGGGAAGGCATTTTCAGATTCATCGACTCTTAAAAAACACCAGAGAACCCACACGGGAGAGAAACCCTTCAAGTGCAGTGTGTGTGGGAAGGCATTTCCATATTCATCTAATCTTCAAAGACACCAGAGAACACACACGGGAGAGAAACCCTTCAAGTGCAGTGTGTGTGGGGAGGTATTTTCACAATCATATAATCTTAAAAAACACCAGAGAACACACACAGGAGAGAAACCCTTCAAGTGCAATTTGTGCGGGATGGCGTTTGCACAGTCCCCACATCTTCAAGTACACCAGAGAACACACGGGAGAGAAACCCTTCGAGTGCACTGTGTGTGGGAAGGCATTTTCATGGTCATCTGCTCTTAAAATACACCAGAGAACACACACTGGAGAGAAACCCTTCAAGTGCATTGTGTGTGGGAAGGCATTTGCCTGGCCATCAGTTCTTCAGACACACCAGAGAACACACACGGGAGTGAAACCCTTCAGGTGCACCTTGTGCGGGAAGGCGTTTGCACGTTCATCAGTTGTTCAGACCCACCAGAGAACACACACAGGAGAGAAACTCTTCAAGTGCACTGTGTGTGGGAAGGCATTTTCACAGTCATCTGGTCTTAAAAAACACCAGAGAACACACACAGGAGAGAAACCCTTCAGGTGCACTGTGTGCGGGATGGCGTTTGCACAGTCACCACATCTTAAAGTACACCAGAGAACACACACAGGAGAGAAACCCTTCAGGTGCATTCTGTGCAGGATGGCGTTTGTACATGTGTCACATCTTAAAGTACACGAGAGAACACACACGGGAGAGAAACCCTTCAGGTGCACTCTGTGCGGGAAGGCGTTTGCAGATTCATCAAATCGTCAAAGACACCAGAGAACACACACGGGAGAGAAACCCTTCAAGTGCAGTGTGTGTGGAAAGGCATTTTCACTGTCATCTGTTCTTAAAGTACACCAGAGGACACACACAGGAGAGAAACCCTTCAGGTGCATTCTGTGCAGGATGGCGTTTGTACATGTGTCACATCTTAAAGTACACGAGAGAACACACACGGGAGAGAAACCCTTCAGGTGCACTCTGTGCGGGAAGGCGTTTGCAGATTCATCAAATCGTCAAAGACACCAGAGAACACACACGGGAGAGAAACCCTTCAAGTGCAGTGTGTGTGGAAAGGCATTTTCACTGTCATCTGTTCTTAAAGTACACCAGAGGACACACACAGGAGAGAAACCCTTCAGGTGCATTCTGTGCAGGATGGCGTTTGTACATGTGTCACATCTTAAAGTACACGAGAGAATACACACGGGAGAAAAACCCTTCAGGTGCACTCTGTGCGGGAAGGCGTTTGCAGATTCATCAAATCGTCAAAGACACCAGAGAACACACACGGGAGAGAAACCCTTCAAGTGCAGTGTGTGTGGAAAGGCATTTTCACTGTCATCTGTTCTTAAAGTACACCAGAGGACACACACAGGAGAGACACCCTTCAGGTGCACTCTGCAGGAAGGCGTTTGCAGATTCATAAAATCTTCAAGTACACCAGAGAACACAGAAGCATCAGAAGATCCACAAGGAGTGGAGTCTGAAATCAGCTTGTGAAAGTCAAAGTGCCGCAATGAGCCCATCCCTCATGAAACACAAACCGGAAGAAAATCCCAGCTTGGACATTTTTAAAGGTATCGAGGTGAAATGTGAAGAGATGATGGTGAAATGTGAAGAGGTGAAGGTGAAATGTGAAGAAATGATGGTGAAGAGCGAAGAAGTGAAGGTAAAATGTGAAGATGAAGATTCAACTCCAAAATTGGACCTTCACATCGATGGAGGCAACGTGAAGCAGGAGGAGAATTCTGACTGAGGCAGAGCGAGGCAACTCCCAGCAGTTTGTGGAACTGGAGGTGTGGGTGGTCTTGCTCCTAGACAATACAAAGTCAAGTGGAGACCCGGTAGATGTGTAAGCTTGAGATGATGTCGCTCCAATAGATGCACCTTTGTCACAGGCCTGTAATGACAAGAACGTGAAGTTGGACACTCAGTTGCTAGGTTCATCCTGCAGAGTAAGAGCGGCCAGTCTTTGTGGGCCCGTGGGTTGGGTAGATCTTTAACCAGGAGCGAGAGACAATGAGCCCCCAAGCATTCACTATGTTATAATAATTGCATTTACACGGTGCTTGCTTTATGGCATCAGCAACTCGGAGTTTTGTGTCGTACCTCGTCTGAAACACTCGAAGAGCATCCCCAAGTAGCAGTTGCCCCTGTGTGGCACAAAGTGGTGGCCCTGCACCAGCCTGCATGTGGAAAAGAGCCTGTCAGTAGGGGGCAATGATTGATGCGTCATCTCAGTTGTGTAGTTTGTAGGCAATCTTGATTCGAAGCTTTCGTGACTGCAGGAATCCACACTCTTGAGTTCTTTCGGTAAAGTCACCACGTGGGTAGAAACATAACAGATCACGGCGTTTAGATCACAACACAAGCAATCGTCATCAGGTGGGACAACCACAGCAAGAGAAACTGCTGAAGTAGTAGGCGCCTACTCCAGCAGTTACTTCTTATTGCTGCTGTGCTTGTCCCACCTGATGACGAGTGCTTGTGTTGCCATCGAAACGCCGTGATCTATTATTTGTAGGTAATATTTTTAATTTGCTACATTTTGACCCAGATGCCAGCATGCAACGGCCTACTCGTTTTGAATGACGCAACAATAGTACGTTGTACATACACTGTTAAGCAGACGGTGCGTGTTTGTAAAATAACTTCTTGTTAATACGATGTAACGTGATGCAGTAAATTTTGCTGCAGTAATTCAATGTTGTAATATGCCCGTCAATGATTTAGAATGAATACTTGTCTGATTGTGTGTGTGCATGTAACATTTTGTCTGAGGGTCACACATTGAATAAGTGATGTTTGGACAAAGTGTGTGTGTGTGTTTTGGAAGTAACCTGTACAGAAAACTCAGGTGAGACCCGTTGTTCTTGTGATACAGGTCAAAGGGTACTTTTGTGTTTCACGAAGCGTCTGCCTCTGGAGCAACTCATCGTCTTTGAAATAGGGAGCACGCTCGGATCATTCATCAGTTACAAGGCATACCACTTGAAAGTTAGACGTATAGAAGGAGGTACATTCTCTACAATACGAATTGTAGTTTTGTCTTACGTGTTGACGTAGATTTTGTCTAACTGGGACTAGAAATGCTCCTTGCTGATTAACGTCTGGATTCACGCAAGTACCCCATGCTCCGTTTTGAAGTTTTAAAATGAAACATCTTTGAATTGTGTTGTGTTTTGAATTAGATAATTTGTATTTCTTCATTAAAAGCTTGTATCAATTTACATCTGGAAGACTTCATTGAAAAGGACATTTCGTGTGACTTTTCTCTCGTCGTTAAGTAGACGGCCTTGCCGGGGGTTCGGTTCGATGCGGACTTTCACCTGTTTGGGATTGTGGGATCGAGATAAGGCGACACGGAGCTGGCCGTGCGAGAAGACCGCCGTCTGCAGATCGATTCCAACGTAATCGAACGTCTGTCCCTGTGCCTCCGTCGTCCATGCAGGGGGTGCGTAGGTTTGCAGCGCCCCCTGCATGAAAACAACGGAAAGTGCAGCGCTCATCACAGATAAAGTTGTGCGCTTATATTTAAAATGTTATTCTTTTATAAGGTGATGTTGAAATCGAAAAGTGTTTGGCCAGTTGATGATTTCAATCAGATTTATTCATTTATTATGCACCACATATCTGAGCTTTTGTGGTCCTGTTGAGCTAAAGTTGGAAAAAGTCCATGACTATAACTTCGCTCAATATTGTAAACGTGTTTCTATTATTTAGTTATTGTTTAATACAAACTACTTCAGATAGTGGGTTTCAAGATGTACTTGAATGGCACGTTCGTTGTTCCGGTGTTTAATGGCTTGGACGTCGTGGCAAATGGCTTCCATCGATGTGGAAGTCAATGGTGGATGATAATTTGACATTTCGGTGTTGATTTGGAGTAGATTGTTTAACTGTTGCATACCGGGTGGTGAAATGCTTTGCCGAGTACCTGAACTGTTTGACCAAGGGAATTCATGAAGAGTTCGATACGAGTTTGAGCGTTAATATTCTTGCGGAACGACAAAGGTCGGATATTTTAAAGATTCCTGATCGTACGTTTATTGCGACAATGTTCACGGGGAACACGTGTGGAGGAGAGTTCCGGGTGAAGTCTCCCCTTACCTGGCAACCATGGTGGCTGTCCGCTGATCACTCTCGCTCCGTCACAGCTACGAGCTGTAGGGACGAGACTCTCCACCCTGGCGCTGTTTTAATTCACAGCACGAAGAGCGGAGAGCCTCATCCCTGCAGTTCCCTCCTGTTGTGCCGCAGCATTTACCGCGTAACGAGGCAATGTTTTCATGAGCAGTGCGTTCCACTACACACCCACACGAGCGAACCATGTGCAACAGTGTGCGTACATACAGACACGAACAAACACGCGGGTGCACATACACACACGAGCGCTTACTTGCAAGCACGGACGAGTGGAGATGCATGCACGAGTGTGGTCACCACCTGGCTAGCTACACTAGTTACGTGATAACTAGTATAGCTAGCCTGCTGGTCAGCACCTGGCTAACTACACTAGTCACGTGATAACTAGTATATTAAACTATACACTACACTATACACTTCACTATACACTATGCTACTATACACTACACTATACACTACACTAAACACTATATACACTAAACACTATATACACTAAACACTATTATACACTCTACACAACTATACACTACACTACTATACACTACACTATACACAACACTATTATACACTAAACACTATTATACACTATACACTACACTATACACTACTATACACTACACTACTATACACTACACTATATACTTTTACACTATAATATACACTACTATACACTATACTATACACTACTATACAATACACTACTATACACTACACTCTACACTTATACACTACAATATACACTACAATATGCACGACTATACACTACTATACACTACAATATGCACTACTATACACTACACTATACACTTATACTATACACTATACACTACTACACACTAGTGCTGCACTAGTCCCCAAACTGCAAAGACAAAGGCTCCCCAATGTAGACTGACGCATACACAGACCCACACGTGGACCCACGGACTCGCACAGAAACCCACGGACTCATCGACTCCCACTGGGCGTGCGCTGTTAGCGAGCACCGGTGAGGGTCGCGATGGAACACCACCAGGGGCTGGTGTGGACAGAACCACGGCTGGCCGCTTGTCTCTCAAATTCTGATGTTAGCACCCCCACCCACCTCACCACCTCCTTAATTATGGCTGAGTCCACCTAAGTGACGCTCAGGACTGCTTCAGGTGAGGGGACGACCTTAAATGACGTCACGTGATTTTAGAGGATTTTTGACCCCCCCCCGCCCCCATCGTCACATGACGTCACACAAAGTCAGACCCCTCCCCCTCAAATATGACGTCACAAAGCTCTGCCCCCCTCCGCCCCCCCCCCCAAAAAAAAATGATAAAACATGCTTCAAATCGCTTTAAACTATTGTCATTGTAGTGCGTAGTTAATGTGGCGCTGCATACTGATGTTGTAGGTAGAAAACATTTATTACAAAGTCTAATTAAGTAGAACGTGTTTACATTTATTTAAAGTTGCACAATTTGATGTGACGTCACTTTTCTCAAACCCCCCCCCCTTGTCACACATCGTCACAAACGTCTGACCCCGCCCCCCCCCCCCTCTAGGTGCGTGACGTCATTCACGGACGGCCCCTAATTGTTGCTGGTATTGGCCGTGAGCGAGAATGGCGCAGCGCCGCTAACCGCTACGCTGTGATGGTGCCCTTACCTGCATGAACGGAGACGCGGTCAGACGATGGGTGAGCCGTTGGTGCGGGCAGGACGATTGATCTCGGGCGTACCTCCTGACGTGGAAGGCGAGGGAGGTCGGAGCGCGCGTGTGAAGAGAGCCGGTAAGGGGCGGGAGGAGAGGGGGGCGATCGGACGGAGCGGAAGCAGGAGGACGAGGGCAGGAGAGGCAGCGGAGCCGTGGAGGAGTCTGGGCGCGCTTGATGGTGAAAGTTGACGTGGACGCACGCTGCAGAATAGAAGAAAATCTTCACGCTCGGCGCCACACACGGCCAGACGTAGCTCACCTCATCCGTCTTGCTGACGATGTGTAGGACGACTAGACTCTGATTGTCTTGTAGCTCTGTGGAAAGAAGGAGAGGTGTCTTGGGTCAAACAAGGCCCTCTGCCACCGGTGTGGGCGGGGGGGGGGGTACCCTAGTGGAGGGCTGAGCGTGAGAGTGAGTCGAGGGGAGGGTGAGTGGTGGTTGACATGAATTTGAATTCTTATACATGCTATGTATTGTAACATTTATTGTCTTATGGGTTTACATATGGTAGAACATATAGGCTATTAGACGAGGACCAATTCAGTGCTAACATCGTTAACACGGACCCAAATCGTCATCAGGGACCAACATCGTCAACAGGGATGCTCGCCTTGTCAATAGAGACCCACATCAAAAGGGACGCTCACCTCTTTAATCCGGACCCATATCTTCAATCAGGACCCACAACATGAATATGGACACTCACCTCGTCAGTAGGGACCCACATCGTCCTCTAAGCGCCGACTCGGTTTCAAATGATTGGCGGTGTGTTTATCAACATGATTTGGAATTTAAATGCAGTGGGTGTGTGTGTGGGACTCACACGGAGAAGAATGGAAATATTAAGGATATTATGTTTTTCAAACGAACGGTTGTTTTGGTTGCATTGTGTTCATTAAAGTTACTTGCAATTCAAATACAGGTGTGTTGTTGGTGGTTGTGTTGCCAGACGATAACATTGTGAGGAGCAATGCCTGATTCCTTACCCTTGGGGTTCCTCTAGAAATGGCAAAAAGCCACTGAGAGTGGCCACGTGGAGGAGAGGCTGCTACTCTGTACAGAGCTGGACCGGTACCGCCTGGATCTCTGTGGCATTCAGGAGATCCAGTGGACCGGCTCTGACTCCAATCATCATGAGGGGTGCAGAGTCCTCCACTCGGGGCAGGAGACTGCCAAACAACAAGGAGTGGCTCTTATTCTGAAAAAAAGAATGAAGGCGGCGTGGGAAGGTGGCGACGAGGTGTGGGAAGCTGTAAGCCCCAGGCTACTTTGGGCTCGCCTCCCCATCAACAGGAGGCAGAGAATGGTGGTGGTGGTGGCTGTTTACGCCCCCACCGAAGATGAACATCAGTGGAGGGATGCAGGCAAGCCCGTGGATTCAGATTCCTTCTATGACCTCCTGTCACAGGTGTTAGCTAAAAGTGGCCTCTCGGGATAGAGTCATCCTGTTGGGTGACTTCAATGCCCGAGTTGGTGATGATGCTGGCACCTGGTCTGGAGCGATTGGAAGGCATGGGCCAGATCAACTCAATAACGGTAGGAGGCTGTTAGACTTCTGTGCAGCCTGTGGGCTTGTCATTGCCAACACGCTGTTCTGGCGTCTGTGCATCCAGACAACATCGTGGATTCACGCCGGGTCCAAGCAAGAACATCCGCAGGATTATATAGCAGTGGACCCGCTAATGCAGGCCCATGTCCTTGACACCAGAACCTACAGTGCTGCCGACCTCACTCACCATTAGCTTTTCATATGTAAGATCTGTGGGCTGGGTAAATCTGTGAGCAGGAGCGAGGGACAATTAAGCTCCCAAGCATTCACTACGTTATAAACAACATATTTGCACTCATAAGTCGCTTGCCTAATTGCCTCAGCAACTCGGTGTTTCGTATCGAACCTCATCTCAAACAATCGAAGGGCGCCCCTAAGTGACAGCTGCCCCTTTGTGGCACAAGGTGGCCCTCCACCGGCCTGCACGTGGCATGAGTCTGTCGGTAGGGGGCGATCATTGACGCGTCATCTACGTTGTAGAGTTTCTGGATAATGTTTGGAATTAACCACAATTTTGACTGTGACACCAACATGCAATGACCTGTGCGTTGTGAGTGACACAATACTCTGTTTGACATCCGCCGTGAAGCAGAACAGCACATATTGTGGTGAATGTTACTGGGGTAGCCAGGTGTGCCTGTCGGATTTGAACTTTGAACCTCTGCAACAAATAGAGAATACGCTACCATATTCCTGGTTCTTTCGGTAAATCACGTAGATAGAAAACAAAATAAACAAAATAAAAGATTCAAAAAATACAAAAAATGTATACAAATAACAAATAAAAATAATAAATTTTAAAAAATAAATTGATAAGATGCCATGGGTCGACTGACTGAGATGACTGGCCAATACACCGCCTTTGCTCCCCACTACAGGTACACACTGTGTGTACGTACACACTGTGTGTGCGTGTAGTGGGGAGCAAAGGCGGTGTATGTGTGTGTGTATACACACACAGTGTGTATACACACACACACACAGTGTACACACACACAGTGTACACACACACTGTACACACAATAATGTCCACGTTGTTGTTGCTGAGTTCACGCACGCAAGGGAGGGGGCAATGGAAAATGAATCTAAATCAACTTAAACTCTATCTCCGCTCTGTGACGTCACCACTCAGCATGACCTCATCGGCATGAAGTGCCAGCGGGAGGTGTACCTCGCTAGTGACGTCATGTCACCAAGGTATTCACACTCCCCCCAACCTCGTCCACAGCGCTCGTGAGCGTGACGTCACCTCCGCTTGGGTCACTGCCGATATCAATCCAGTGGCAATCCTTATTTGGGCAAAGCTACGCCCAGTGACTGCGGTTCATTAACATAATGTATCCGTTGAAGCCGTCGGGTTCAGCAGCAACACCCCATCCCTCGATATATGGCTAGTTACATTAACATAATTTATTCAGTTACAGAGCCGCTCATTATGGGAGGGACGTGTCTCTTACCCTGGAAGTGACGTCATGTTACCTGGCTACCCGCGTGACGTCGCGAGGTAACAGGAGGCTGCTGATCCACGCTTGCACTGAAATCCGAGGTGAGAAATTCTCATGGTGGTAGTGGTGGTGGTTGTTGTTGTTTACCAAGGTAGAGCCTCTCTCTCTCGTAGGGATGTCAGTTGAGTAGCAGCGAGCATGGGAATCGATGTCCAGGTTGGAACTTTACAACGAGGGGCCTAGCCACGTGGGGCCTTGCGTCCTGCCCTCGCCTGATTACATTCACTTTAATGATCTCGCTTAAGTTTAATTTGTCTTCACCCGGCTCGCCTTTTTGTAACTTTGTTTTATTGTCAATATTCACGCAGTTTTTATTTTTTTCACCAGGCCAAGCCTGCTTGAGCTGCTATACCGCTCTTGTTATCAGAAGCGACCTGCCCACAACAACACAAGGTGAGGCTTTGTCAACGTGTGTGAATGTTTTGACTTAAAACTTTGGTGACTGCAGGAATTAATATTCTTAGTTCTTTCGGTAAAGTCACGGAGATAGAAAATAAAATAATAAAAATAAATGAAAAATATATATTTTTAAATAAAGCAATAAACCCACGACGTTTCGATCGCAGCACAAGTGGTCTTTATCTTATTGAATTTAATCTGTTATTTTTATTTTCTATCTACGTGACTTTACTGAAAGAACCAACAATACGTGCGTCAATGTATCTATCGGTCAAAGACGCTAAGCGCGTGCCGCTGTTGACTCTGAATGTGTGGAGGGGAACACCTTCACCACGGGGAGAGAGAGACAGAGACACGGATAGCCTCGGCTATGTTGATTGATCCTCGATTCATTACTTGGTGGAGTGAGGAAGAATTAATGCTGAGCAGATGAAGGTGGCCAGACATGGTTCTGGTCACACCGCCACCTGTTTACCCATGGCAGTGTGTGACAGTGTCAAGTTTGTGTTTGCAGTAAAGTCTATTAACTCTGTTGAACACGGAGGTTATATCAAAACAATAGTTTATTTTTGTTTTCCTCTGGAACTCTTTATACGAATGGAAACAGGAGGTGAACACAGCACACACATGCAGCTGAAGTCGGAACTGTTCATCCCAGCATTCAAGGTCATCTGAGCCTGGATTCACACCTCTAAGTTGTGATTGAACATTAATTCATGCATTTCTGCAAAACACAAATAGTATTGTTTTCAAAACCCTTTGCTATGTCAGCTGATTTTAGCTTTCATAAATATTCCTTTTGTAGCCAGACAGCCGAAATTGTGTGCTTAGAGTTTTTGGTTAACATTCATCTTGAAGATATGAGGGCTTCCAGGCATATTAATGACATTTTCCCTCTCATTGTGTGCCATAACAGCCCGTGGAGAGAAACCCTTCAGGTGCACTCTGTGCGTGAAGGCGTTTGCACGTTCATCAAATCTGATGAATTTGGGAAACTTTTCACTACATCATGAACATATTAATAAGTATAGACGTGTAAGTCACGTGTGCATTCCTCTGTGCCTGACGTGTAGATGGTGTGGATATTATTTGTTTCTGTCTGCAGCTGACGCTTCCTCTGCAGAATTGGTCTGATGGAGCAAAGGCACTCAGCGCAGCTCGGTACGACAAGTCAACAATGCGACCAGCGTGCATACAGCACGGACCGGACTGGAAATTTGACACGGCACCAGAGAACTCGCACAGGAGAGAAACCCTTCAAATGTACTGTGTGTAACAAGGCATTTGCATGGCCATCAGTTCTTCAGACCCACCAGAGAACACACACGGGAGAGAAACCCTTCAGGTGCACGATGTGCGGGATGGCGTTTGCACAGTCATGTAATCTTGTAAAACACCAGAGAACACACACGGGAGAGAAACCCTTCAAGTGCAGTGTGTGTGGGAAGGCATTTTCACATTTATCTATTCTTAAAAAACACCAGAGAACACACAGGAGAGAAACCCTTCAAGTGCAGTGCGTGTGGGAAGACATTTTCAGATTTATCAACTCTTAAAAAACACCAGAGAACACACACAGGAGAGAAACCCTTCAAGTGCAGTGTGTGCGTGAAGGCATTTGCACAGTCATCTGATCTTGTAAAACACCAGAGAACACACACGGGAGAGAAACCCTTCAGGTGCACGATGTGCGGGATGGCGTTTGCACAGTCATGTAATCTTGTAACACACCAGAGAACACACACGGGAGAGAAACCCTTCAATTGCACTGTGTGTGGGAAGACATTTTCATATTCATCTCATCTTCAAAGACACCAGAGAACACACACGGGAGAGAAACCCTTCAATTGCACTGTGTGTGGGAAGACATTTTCATATTCATCTCATCTTCAAAGACACCAGAGAACACACACGGGAGAGAAACCCTTCAAGTGCAGTGTGTGTGGGAAGACATTTGCAGATTCATTTGCTCTTAAAACACACCAGAGAACACACACGGGAGAGAAACCCTTCAAGTGCAGTGTGTGTGGGAAGGCATTTTTACATTTATCTACTCTTAAAAAACACCAGAGAACACACACAGGAGAGAAACCCTTCAAGTGCAGTGTGTGTGGGAAGACATTTTCAGATTTATCTACTCTTAAAAAACACCAGAGAACACACACAGGAGAGAAACCCTTCAAGTGCAGTGTGTGCGTGAAGGCATTTGCACAGTCATCTGATCTTGTAAAACACCAGAGAACACACACAGGAGAGAAACCCTTGAGGTGCACGATGTGCGGGATGGCGTTTGCACAGTCATGTAATCTTGTAACACACCAGAGAACACACACAGGAGAGAAACCCTTCAGTTGCACTGTGTGTGGGAAGACATTTTCATATTCATCTCATCTTCAAAAACACCAGAGAACACACACGGGAGAGAAACCCTTCAAGTGCAGTGTGTGTGGGAAGACATTTGCAGATTCATTTGCTCTTAAAACACACCAGAGAACACACACGGGAGATAAACCCTTCAAGTGCAGTGTGTGGGAAGGCATTTTCACATTTATCTACTCTTAAAAAACACCAGAGAACACACAGGAGAGAAACCCTTCAAGTGCAGTGTGTGTGGGAAGACATTTTCAGATTTATCTAATCTTAAAAAAGACCAGAGATCACACACAGGAGAGAAACCCTTCAAGTGCAGTGTGTGCGTGAAGGCATTTGCACAGTCATCTGATCTTGTAACACACCAGAGAACACACACAGGAGAAAAACCCTTCAGGTGCACGATGTGCGGGATGGCGTTTGCACAGTCATCTACTCTTGTAACACACCAGAGAACACACACAGGAGAGAAACCCTTCAATTGCACTGTGTGTGGGAAGACATTTTCAGATTCATCTACTCTTAAAACACACCAGAGAACACACACGGAAGAGAAACCCTTCAGGTGCAGTGTGTGGGAAGACATTTTCACATTCATCTACTCTTAAAAAGCACCAGAGAACACACACGGGAGAGAAACCCTTAAGGTGCAGTGTGTGTCGGAAGACATTTTCAGGTTCATTTGCTCTTAAAACACACCAGAGAACACACACAGGAGAGAAACCCTTCAAGTGCAGTGTGTGTGGAAAGGCATTTTCAGATTCATCTCATCTTCAAAGACACCAGAGAACATGCACGGGAGAGAAACCCTTAAAGTGCAGTGTGTGTGGAAAGGCATTTTCAGATTCATCTGCTCTTAAAACACACCAGAGAACACACACGGGAGAGAAACCCTTCAAGTGCACTGTGTGTGGGAAGGCATTTGCACAGTCATCTGCTCTTAAAAAACACCAGAGGACACACACGGGAGAGAAACCCTTCAAGTGCACTGTGTGTGGGAAGACATTTTCAGATTCATCTGCTCTTAAAACACCAGAGAACACACACGGGAGAGAAACCCTTCAAGTGCACTGTATGTGGGAAGGCATTTGTACAGTCATTTGCTCTTAAAATACACCAGAGAACACACACGGGAGAGAAACCCTTCAGGTGCAGTGTGTGTGGGAAGACATTTTCACAGTCATCTGCTCTTAATACACACCAGAGTACACACACGGGAGAGAAACCCTTCCAGTGCAGTGTGTGTGGGAAGGCATTTTCACAGTCATCTGCTCTTAAAACACACCAGAGAACACAGAAGCATCAGAAGATCCACAAGGAGTGCAGTCTGAAATCAGCTTGTGAAAGTCAAAGTGCCGCAATGAGCCCATCCCTCATGAAACACGAACCGGAAGAAAATCCCAACTTGGACACTTTTAAAGGTATCGAGGTGAAATGTGAAGAAGTGATGGTGAAGAGGGAAGAAGTGAAGGTAAAATGTGAAGATGAAGATTCAACTCCAAAATGGGACCTTCACATCGATGGAGGCAACGTAAAGCAGGAGGAGAATTCTCACTGTGAGGCAGAGCGAGGCAACTCTCAGCAGTTTGTGGAAGTGGAGGTGTGGGTGGACTTCCTCCGAGACAATACAAAGTCAAGTGAAGACTCGATAGATGTGTAAGCTTGAGATGATGTCGCTCCAATAGATGCACCTTTGTCACAGGCCTTTAATGACAAGAACGTGAAGTTGGACACTCAGTTGCTAGGTTCAACCTGCAGAGTAAGAGCGGCCAATCTTTATAGACCTGTGGGTTGGGTAGATCTTTAACCAGGAGCGAGAGACAATAAGCCCCCAAGCATTCACGATGTTATAATAATTGCATTTACACGCTTGCTTGCCTTATCGCCTCGGCAACTCGGAGTTTTATGTCGTACCTCGTCTGAAACACTCGAAGAGCATCCCCAAGTAGCAGCTGCCACTGTGTGGCACAAGGTGGTGGCCCTGCACCAGCCTGCATGTGGACAAGAGCATGTCAGTAGGGGGCGATGATTGATGCGTCATCTCAGTTGTGTAGTTTGTAGGCAATCTTGATTCGAAGCTTTGGTGACTGCAGGAATCCACACTGTTGAGTTATTTCGGTAAAGTCACCACATGGGTAGAAACATAACAGATCGCGGCGTTTAGATCACAGCCCAAAGAATCGTCATCAGGTGGGACAACCACAGCAAGAGAAACTGCTGAAGTAGTAGGCGCCTACTCCAGTAGTTTCTTCTTATTGCTGCTGTGCTTGTCCCACCTGATGACGATTGCTGTGTTGCCATCGAAGTGCCCTCATCTATTATTTGTAGCGTAATGTTTAGAATTTGCTACATTTTGACCCAGACGCCAGCATGCAACGGCCTACTCGTTTTGAATGATGCAACAATAGTACGTTGTACATACGCTGTTAAGCAGACGGTGCGTATTTGTTAAATAACTTCTTGTTAATACGATGTAACGTCATGCAGTCAATTTCGCTGCAGTAATTAAATTTTGTTAATATGCCCGTCAATGATTTAGAATTAATACTTGTCTGATTGTGCGCGTGCATGTAACATTTTGTCTGAGGGTCACACATTGAATAAGTGATGTTAGCACAAAGTGTGTGTGTGTGTTTGGAAGTAACCTGTACAGAGAACTCAGGTGAGACCCGTTGTTCTTGTGATACAGGTCAAAGGGTACTTTTGTGTTTCACGAAGCGTCTGCCTCTGGAGCAACTCATTGTCTTTGAAATAGGGAGCACGCTCGGATCTTTCATCAGTTACAAGGCATACCACTTAAAAGTTACACGTATAGGAGGAGGTACATTCTCTACAACACGAATTGTAGTTTTGTCTTACGTGTTGACGTAGATTTTGTCTAACTAGGACTAGAAATGCACCTCGCTGATTCACGTCTGGATGTTCGTACCTATCGGTTGAAGCAAACCCCACTGCTGTTGTTGAGACGCTGTGCACCAATAAGGGTCCAACACATTGACGGCCTACAGGCCAAGAAAGTCACAACATTTGCACACGATGGACGCATTCACGCAAGTACCCCATGCTCCGTTTTGAAGTTTTAAAATGAAACATCTTTGAATTGTGTTGTGTTTTGAATGAGATGATTTTATTTCTTCATTAAAAGCTTGTATCAATTTACATCTGGATGACTCCATTGAAAAGGACATTTCGTGTGAATTTTCTCTAGTCATTAAGTAGATGGCCTTGCCAGGGGTTCGGTTCAATGCGGACACAAACAGTGTACACACACACAGTGTACACACACACAGTGTACACACACAATGTACACACAGTGTACACACAGTGTACACACACAGAGTGTATACACACAGTGTACACACACACAGTGTACACACAGTGTACACACACACAGTGTACACACACAGTATACACACACACAGTGTTCACACACTGTACATACACAGTGTTCCCACACTGTACACACACAGTGTATACACAGTGTACACACACACACACAATGTACACACACAGTGTACACATACACAGTGTACACACACAGTGTACACATAGTTTACACACAGTGTACACACACACAGTGTACACAGTGTGCGTAGTGTAGAGGTCAGCGCTACGCTGCACTAACCTCTACGCTACGCGAGTGTGCGTAGCGTAGCGGTTAGTGCACTCGGGAGACAAAGGCGGCCGGGCGTGGTGCTGGCCACCCACCCCCTCGTGTGCTGTGACGGCCTTCATAGGTGCTCGCTAACAGCACTTGCCCCTGCAGTCTGTTAAGGCTACACGGGGGATCTTTGTTGTGTTTGTGCGTGCGTGTGGCGTGTTGGCGGAAATCAGCGAAGCGGTCAGCGCTGCTGACCTGGTGACGACACCGAGTTCGATTCCCACCAACGCCCGGTTAGCGATAATCCGAATTGGGGGAGACAAAGGCGGCCGGGCGTGGTGCTGGCCACCCACCCCCTCGTGTGCCACAGTGCCGGTAGCCTTCACAGGCACTGCTGTTCGCTGACTGCACTTACCCCGACACCCTGTTGGGGCTATACGGGGGGGTGGGGGGGGGTGGAGTGGTGTCTTTGTCGTTACCCACGCAAGAAGTGGGAGCGCCGCAAACTCACCGGCCTGGGTTTGATTCCCCGGTCGAGGGACGACGCCATCAGAATGGCGCCACCATCAGACACTCGTTCTGGGCCTCGTCCCCTAGGTTCAGCCGTCCGTCACCACGACGACGGAGTGAGTGAGTGGTTTACCCGTCACCATGACGACGGCGTGAGTGAGTGGTTTACCCGTCACCATGACGATGGCATGAGCGGTTTACCCATCACCATGACGACGGAGTGAGTGAGTGGTTTACCCGTCACCATGACGACGACGTGAGTGACTGGTTTACCCGTTACCATGGCGACGGAGTGAGTGAGCGGTTTACCTGTCACTATGACGATGGCATGAACGGTTTACCCGTCACCATGACGACATGAGACTGCCAACCAACAGGGAGTGGCGTTCTAACCCAAACCTGTGTAGGAAGCTGTAAGCCCCAGGCTACTTTGGGCTCGCCTTCCCATCAACCGGAGGTGAGGAGTGGTGGTCGTTGTTACTTATGCCCCCACCGAAGACGAACATCCGTGGAGGGATGCAGGCAAAGCCGATGAGTCAGATGCCTTCTATGACCTGTCACAGGTGCTGGCTAAAGTGGCCCCTCGGGATAGAGTCATCTTGTTGGGTGACTTCAATGCCCGAGTTGGTCATGATGCTGGCACCTGGTCTGGAGTGATTGGAGGGCATGGGCCAGACCAGCTCAATAACAACGGTAGGAAGCTGCTAGATTTTTGTGCAGCCCATGGGCTTGTAATTACCAACACGCTGTTCTGGCATCGGCGCATCCACACAACATCATGGATACATGTCGGGTCCAAGCAAGAACATCTGCTGGACTACATAGTGATGTCTCAGCACTGTCCATAGACTCAGCACTGCACATAGACTCAACACTGTCCATAGACTCAGCACTGCCCATAGACTCATCGCTGCACCATAGACTCAACACTGCACCATAGACTCAGCACTGTCCATAGACTCATCACTGCACCATAGACTCAACACTGCACCATAGACTCAGCACTGCCCATAGACTCAACACTACACCATAGACTCAACACTGTCCAGTGAGAGGGGAGAGTGAGAGGGAAGAGTTAAAGTGGAGAGTTAAAGGGGAGAGTGAGAGGGGAGAGTGAGAGGGGAGAGTGAGAGGGGAGAGTGAGAGTGAGAGAGTTAAAGGGGAGAGTGAGAGGGGAGAGTGAGAGGGGAGAGTTAAAGGTGAGAGTGATAGTGAGAGAGTTAAAGGGGAGAGTTAAAGGTGAGAGTGAGAGGGGAGAGTTAAAGGGGAGAGTTAAAGGAGAGAGTTAAAGGGGAGAGTTAAAGGTGAGAGTTAAAGGGGAGAGTGAGAGTGAGAGAGTTAAAGGGGAGAGTTAAAGGGGAGAGTTAAAGGGGAGAGTTAAAGGGGAGAGTTAAAGGTGAGAGTGAGAGTGAGAGACGTCTCTGCTCCTTGCTGGTGACGGACCCGAGCAGGGCCCACCGGTCCGGCGTCGTTCCCAGCAGCCGCCTTAACCCGGAGTCCGGGGGGGCAAAGCAACCACAGCGCCTCCGTTCATCACCCGCCGCCGGTGGGGGTGGTGGGTGGGAGGTGAACCCCCCACCTCACGGCCAAGTGAACTCACCACGCGCCTGATAACCGATGGGTGACGTGAACGTTGAAACACGCGGTCAATAAAAAAGGCTCGAGTGGCATGTGAACATTTAAATAAAAGTCATACAATCGTCATGCTATACCATATGTTAACATATCATCTATAAGACAGCAGCTTAAACTGCTGTCTTATAGTTCTTTGGTTCTTTCGGTAAAGTCACCACCACGTAGAATGAGAATAAAATAATAAATTGATAAAATAAAATAACACAATAAAATTCTCACGACGTTTCGGCCACAACACAAGCAGCTTTCATCAGGTGAAGGGACGAGACTGTCTGGAGAACAGCGCTGGAGCGAGTCTCGTCCCTTCACCTGATGAAGGCCGCTTGTGTTGTGGCCGAAACGTCGTGATAATTTTATTGTGTTATTTTATTTGATCAATTTATTATTTTATTCTCATTCTACGTGGTGACTTTACCGAAAGAACCAAAGAAGATGAATCCTTGCAGTCACGAAGGCTCTAAATCGAAATGTCTTATAGTTCTTTAATAAAATATACTGCACTGTTATCCTATTATCACTGATACATTGCTTTTATGGCTTTATTTTGGTGATTTCTAAAACGTTTTTTGGTTTGGCCATGTTTGTGTTTATTGTAGTACGGAGTTAGACTGATGGCTTTAGTCTTAGTTGTCTTTTGGTTGCTGTTGTTTGACTTGCATCCCACTGGGATTTTTGCACACAGCGTTGGTGTACGGTGCTATTGCTGCTTGAATATTTTGATGTTTTTTTCTTGTATTTTCTGTTTGCACAGTCACACAAAGTCACTTTAAGATGTTTTCTTGTTCATGTTTTTAGTTTGTTGAGGTTGCACCTGATTCAAGAGCCGAATGGCTCACAGGGCTATACAAAATAAATGAAACTGAAATGAGTACTTTGTATTTTTTCCCCCTATCAAAGCAGAACAAAACATCTTCCCAAAGCGTGCAGAAATGTCGACTTTGTTATTGATCTCCACAGCTCTATTCTACGTTATATTTTATCCCTCTAAGATCTAAAAGCAGAATGTGTTTCATGGCTGTCGAGGTCTTACCGAACCCAGCATTCACTGAAATGGTTTACACCGCATGCCAATGTCGGTTCTTTATGTTTTGGGAACGGCTATTTCCATAGCCAACGGTAGTGCAGTAGTTAGTGTTGGTATACTTACAAACACGCCACTCTATTAACCGAGCTAATGACGAGTATATTGCACTGAATCTTGAAACATCAGTTCGATTCCCAGGCACGGCTGACATCAATCAGAAGTGATATCTTAGCTGGTCCTGGGCCACATCCTTTCACCGAAGTATGTCTAAACAACTCCCATGACTAATACAGCCCTGGAATTGAGACGGGGCTGACAATCGTTATACTGCGGTACATTTTCATCCGTAAATAATTTTTTTTCAATATTTATTTTAAAGTGTGCGCGAGATGAAAAACCATCGGTCGAAAAGTCACGTGTTTTCATCGTTGTAAAAGCAGAGTTATTGATGAATGTGTTATTTGTGCACAACCACGTTCCAGCAACAAGGGCGATGATTTTGTTGGCGCTACGAAGTTGCAAAAACACCAAAACTGGGGCAGAACGTAGCGGAAGCCATAGCAATTAGAATCAAGAGTGGGATTGATCCGCTCTTGCAGACCCAGGCTAATTAAACTCCGCACATAGTTTGTCAATCCATCATCCACTGCTGGGATGAAGGTCATCCACAAACATCCACAATCATTCACGGCCTTGCGATGTAACAATCCGTATGTAGCGCCTGCACACCAGCTGATCTTGTTACTCCATCTCTTCGGCTGACAACATCGTCTCGGGCGTGACCTTACTTGTCTCTCGATGTCAATATCTGTCTCGGTGTTTGTTCCACGCAGGCGATTCCAAGCACGTGTGTCAGTGGGAAAGTTTTACTTGCGTTTCACCTTTACAGACTTACATTTACGGGCAATATTTTTGGGATAGACGACGATCTTCTCTCTTTACAGAAAATGTACACCATCGCCATATTTTCTCACAGACTTAAAAAAAAAAATTGCAATAATTTCATATTAACACTCCTAATCTCTTCTAGATTTGAAGCTTTGGTGACTGCAAGGATCCATACTCTTTGGTTCTATTGGGTAACGTCACGTAGGTAAAAAATAAAATAACAAAAATCACGACGTTTCGACCACAACACAAGTGGCCTTCATCAGGTGAAGGGACCAACCTGTCCGGAGGACAGCGTTGGGAGTGAAAAAAAGTCAAGCGCAGGTCGCCTCCTTTAAGCTGTGAGTGGGTGAACAGAAAAGACGCCTTGACAAAGGAATTAGCATAAAATGTAAAGCTGTGCAAGCTCGCAAATAGAATCAAAGATACATTAGCACCACCGTGAGAGTTTGGGATGCCACTAATTGAATGAACATACTGTACCATTAAACAAGTCCAGCGCAGGTCGCCTCCTTTAAGCTGTGAGTGGGTAAACAGAAAAAAGCGCCTTGACAAAGGAATTAGCATAAAAATGTAAAGCTGTGCAAGCTCGCAAAAAGCGTCTTTTCTCTCATACATTTTACATAAGGCATGTCTTTAAACTGTTTCAGACATACAACAAGCAACCTGTTGAAAGTGGCACCATGTGCACACTCTCTCCCGACGGACGGCTGGCGGCGTCTGCACGAGTTTACAATGGCACCTCTCATCACGGAACGACGAATTAGCTGCGCAAAAGATCAGCTGGCTCCAAATGAGTAAGCCCGGTCGCTTTTCTACTGTGCGTGTACGACAGAACGAAGCAAACGCGGTGCTAATGAGTTCGCAACGTCCTCCCAAGCAAAATGAATGTTGTATTGGCTATTAAAAAAAATGCATTCACTTTATTGAAGCAATAAGGGTAATAGCATTTCAATGCATTTCCGTTTTTTTTCCATGTTACAAAAAAAGCGTTTCAGCAGCATTTTAGTGCTTGATAACGTAAGCCCGGAAGGCCAGATTGTAAGTTGATGATCACGGGAAGTTATGATTAATTGTATTTCTATATGTTGCGACATATGCTCCTGGCTGCTCCAGTGAGATCAATCGCGTAAGGTATCCCATCCAAGCACGCAGCACGACGTGAGCAAAACCCATCGAGAACGGCCAAGTTTCATTCGCTGCATGGCCAAAAAAAATTGTGCAAATGGTAACAGATGGCAAAAATTATATTATCAGAACAGAGTCAAATTTCTAAGCGAGCCATGTTCTAAAATGTCGATTTAACCGCAGTTCACCGAAAGGACATGTGAACGCTATCAACATTATTAAAGCCCGTGTGTTGGGCCCACCCATCCACCCACCTCCACAAGAAAAATTGTTGATTGTCCAAGCTTTATCAGCATTTGTATGCTCTTGACTTTCCCACCCCACTAGCGTTTGGTTTGTGCGCACGTGATAAACGTTGTTAACGTTTGAAATGACGCCTTAAGATTGTGTTATTGCATAACAGCAGTCGATTATCGGTATAATACTAAAAGACGAGACTCCATGTAGTAGTAGTAACAATGCGTGTTGAATGTAGGGCCAAGGTGACAGAGGAGAGGGACAATGCAAGTTGTAATCAATGATTCGTTTGACATATTTGCCTCATTTTGGTAGTAAAAATCACGACTGAAAATACAACCATGCCGACTCGTGTTTGAGACATCCGTTTTACTGGATAGGTTTTTATACAAAAGTGCTGTATTTGCTGGATAAACCATTTTAGGGCGTAACATTTCATGGCAACAAAAAACGTTAAAGTCACATTCTGTGGTTATTGTTTGGCAACGTCTGGTTCCTGTTTTTTCCCCCGTTTTGTAATGTTGCTTCACCACTTTTCAGACTAAGAATGTTTGTTTTCAAGGTTCGCATTTCTGTAACAAATAACTTCAAGTGGGGCGTTTCGTTAATTCAATGTTACATTACATGATGCGGGAATAATCACCTGACGAGTCTCAGATTTCACGCCTCTGTCAGCACGTGCAATAAAAACAGTTACTTTGAAAATGTTTTACCGTTCCCGAAAGACGTGGAAATTTTGGCCAAATTGGCCCACGTGATGTCACCAGAGCCTTAAATACACTGGAGGATAACGCAAACAAGCGATGTGCTCGCTTAAACTAATGCTGCCAAATAATATTGGTCTGGCGAGACAATCGACTGATGGGCTAAAAACACACTGTATCGATATTTGGAGTTTAGTTGGTGGGGTAGGGTTCATGCTGTTGATGCAGCACCAATAATCATTAATCGTTCGCAGAGAATGGTGGGCAATGTCAGATTGGGTGAACACCACCCAGTGCCCGATTCTCCTTGTAGCACAAGTAGCTACACGTGTGTAGTAGCTACTACACGTGTGTAGCTAGTAGCTACTACTACACACGTGTAGTAGCTACGGGCCCCGCACTTTCAAGTACCCCGCGCTAAATCCTTTCAAGCTATCAATTCCGGTTCATTGATTCTGCACTTGCTCTATTACTATAGTACTATACCGCTTTCAACTTTTATGAACGACGACTGAGTGTTTAAGGTTAGCGATTTGTCGTATTATCTTGCTGTATAGCGAATGAAAAAATACAATTACTTTACTATGCAAGTAAAAAAAATGTTTGAAAAAATGTTTAGGGCCCCTTTATAAACATATGCTACAGGCCCCGCACTAGCTTAATCCGGCACTGACACCACCAGTCGCCTCACTGGAGTTGCTAATCGGCGGTGTGGGGGGCACACAAGCCCAACGCGAGCGGGCCCCCCCCCCCCCCCACATCATCAACACTGTTCCTGGACATGTGAAGTGTGACAAAACTAAAACTGTGAACCGTTTTTGCATACGTGGGACTCATCTGGCTGGGGTTTTTTTTTTATCAAGAAGCCAACTGCAATAGTATTACACTTCGGATCTCCGAGGGGAAAAGAAAACTCACCGTGTATATTTATTTTAAAGATGTCTAAAATATTTTCGTGAAAAAATTACGTCCTGTGATTATTGTGGTTTCAGAGTTCACGTCTGCCACATGCATCCATGATGTCAACGGACGCACTTCAACCGTAACCGTGACAGCGTGATGCTGGATCTTCTGTTTGCTTTAGATTATCTGTGCCATAATAGCAGCAGCAGCAACAGCAGCCTAAACAACTTAAATGAATGCCATAACAACAAGTAACAAGGAATAGTTTTACACTTTTCAGCTGTTCAACGGCTCACCAACACATGGCGCAAAGAGACTGCGAAGCCAAGTCACCCCATGCATGAGTAAACTTGCAGCGACAACAAAGACGTGCAAATGTGATTGTCAAAGACAAAGATGGTTTATCAGTAGTAGAATTGGGTGTAAGAGAAAACTGTTAATGATTAACCACGCTTGTAAACCCGCCACATGGTTAATGGTGACTCGGAAGAAATGCTGTGTGTGACATACGTGTTGGTGCATTTTACAGAGTGATGGTGCTGTTCTTCACAAGATTACAGATTAACCACAATAAATGTGCTTCTCCTCGATTTGGAGCACTTGCCCATGTCCTTCATTTCGAGTGTGCAACATACCATTACGGTCAGTATGTACTGCTGTAATCATAGCAGGTACCACCACAGCCACTATGCACTGCTGTTATCATAGCATAACAAAAATATAACGATACTATCATAGAATGTTAACTAAACGAGCATACATTTTTAACTAATTTAGGATAAACATTAAACTTAATGAGTATGGATAAATATTCTGCATTAGCATACAGATTAAAATTAATTAGCATACCAAAATTAGCATAGGACAACCGTTGACCAATCGCTGCGCACCATCGTCGGAGACGCGCCCAGGTTTGCCTCTCGACCAATCGGATCGCTGACCCTCCCCCCCTCCCCACTTTGGCACGCGGCGACCAATCAGATCGCGGGGAGGACGCTACCATTTTTAATGCCCTGCACGCTGAATGCCGCGCGCCCATGTGCGTGTGAGTGTTTAGTTTTGTTTTAATTATTTTAATCATTAAAGTTCGCGAGTGTCAAGGTAAGCTACGTTGACTTTATTTTTTAAAGCATTTTCTCAAGAGAACCGTTGTTGCTGCTGCGGCTGTTGTTGTGAAAGGCCCGGTACACCCTGAGGCCTTGCCTAGACTAGGACAGCCTTGATGTCACGTGGGTCCACACTCTTTGCGTCTTTCGGTAAAGTCACGGAGGTAGAAAATAGAATGTGTTTATGATTTAATTTAATTACATTTTATTTTATACCTACGTTAAATTTAATTTAAATTTTTAATTAAGTTAATTGAAACTTATTTTATACCTACGTATTTTTTTATAAATGAATATTTTTTTATAATTTAAATTAAATGTATTTTACGTTATACCTACGTTGAATTTAATTTAATTTTGTAATAAATTAAATTTTATTTCATACATACGTTAAATTGAAATTTTTTATAAATTTAATTTATTTAAATTCATTTTATACCTACGTTTAATTTAAATTTTTAATAAATTACATTTCAATTGATTTTATTTTATACCTACGTTAAATTGAATTTTTAATAAATTACATTTATTTAAATGACATTTATTTTATACCTACGTTAAATTAAATTTTTAATAAATTTCATTTATTTACATTTATTTTATACCTATGTTAAATTTTTTAGTAAATTTATTTATTTTAAATTGATTTTATACCTACATTAAATTAAATGTTATTTTAATTAAATTTATTTTATTTTATACCTACACATGTACAGTCATTTTAACTGCTCTGGCTGCTACAAGCTAAGTGCGGCCTGGAATCGTATAATTAAGTAATACATTTTACAATTCCTTATAGAGGAACCCCATACTAATGAACTGACTACCTATCTATATAATTAAAAGACCGCACGCAGATACCGCAAAAGCGGACCGCGTTGTTAATGATATAATTCGATGTACGTACAGCAGTTGCTGTATGTACATTAAAATTACACCGATTGTAATACGTCACCAAAGACGACACAATTTTAATTTGACCCCCGGGTCTGATCGCGTTAACTGTGCAGGTGGCGGGTCGAGAGGTTACTTGCACGTGTGTGCAGCTTGTTGAATATTGACGTGCGATGACTTGTGGAGAGGAAGAATGATGATGATGTCGATGCAAGTCTTGAAGTCTGACGCTGTTCTCCGAGTCGTGTAGCCTACCGCGTGCGACTTTGGGGATTGCGTAATGTCATTTTAGTTTCCTCTGTGGAACTTTTTATTTTGTTGATCCTAACGATGTAACTTAACGTAGGGCGGGCTTGGGAGCGGCGTTGACGATGTGTTTTGGCGTTACACCAACCAGCACCTTTGCATTCAGAAGTTGGAGGTGCTTTGATTGTTACAGCGAGAGGTGGAATCGTCACCGCCATGGGTTTAAGTGGGCACGGAGCCCGTCAAGGGAATGGGTAGGTAGAGGAATGGGGTTGGAGAGTATACACAACTTGCATTTCTAGTCATTTCAACAATTTATGGGCATGCGCATCATTAACAGTGTCCTGATTGATGAGCAAAACAAAACCGCAATTTAATCGTGAATCTATTGTCATAAATGAGTCCGAAATATCAATAGTCATGCTCAAAACCGCATTCCTATTGTTATTAAAAATCATTGTACCCCCCATTCATGACAATTCCAATGTGGTCATTATGATGCTCAGAATTACACTTATATTCTCAGAATCATGAACATTTATTAAAACAGCAGTGTGCTCAAAATGCTCATTTACCAATTGCAACATGTACACAATCAATTCCTAGATTCTAATCAAAGCAAGTCCTATGTATCGTGGTGTTTTCATGCTTATCCATTATTGCGCGCCCCCCAAAAAAAATATACAAAAGTGTATTTTTATAATGTTTGCACGGTGTACAGTCTGGAAATTACCCACATGGCAAATTTCAAGCTTGGTGCATGTCAGGAAGTACGCTAAACATTTTGAACAGACGCACACATTCACAACTTTGCCTTTGATACATATGGAGATTAGTAATAAATTGTTAATTTAACTACTTTCATGTTGACGGATTGGAACTACGAATAGCACTGTCTCACCACGGGGCTTATCGCGTGGTATCTGGGCACTTTATTTGAAACGTAAACCCCACAGTTTGTGAGTACAATTCCTCGCAAGTTGCGTCCACAGAGACAGACAGACAATGACGTTTCTAGGTAAGAGTAAGAAATGAATCTACGTGTCGAGGAGAGACGAGAGAGCCAAGAGGTCACCTCGGGAGACGGGGCAGCGCGTCAACCTTAGTCACGTGACTGAAGGAGTGTGGGCGTGCCGTGCGTACGTGTGTGTACTGTGTGTGTGTGTACTGTGTGTGTGTACTGTGTGTGTAACGTGTGTGTGTACTCTGTGTGTGTACTGTGCGTGTGTGTGTGTGTACCGTGCGTGTCGTGTGTGTGTGTGTGTACCGTGTGTGTGTGTACTGTGTGTGTACTGTGTGTGTGTGTGTGCCGTGTGTGTGTACCGTGTGTGTGTACTGTGCGTGTGTGTACTGTGCGTGTGTGTGTGTACCGTGCGTGTGTGTGTGTACCGTGCGTACGTGTGTACCGTGCGTGTGTACCGTGCGCGTGTGTGTACCGTGCGTGTGTGTGTGTACTGTGCGTGTGTGTGCGTGTGTGTGTGTACTGTGCGTGTGTGTGTACTGTGCTTGTGTGTGTACCGTCCGTGTGTGTGTACTGTGAGTGTGTGCGTGTGTGTACTGTGCGTGTGTGTGTACTGTGCGTGTGTGTGTGTATCGTGCGTGTGTGTGTGTGTACTGTGCGTGTGTGTGTGTACTGTGCGTGAGTGTGTGCGTGCCGTGCGTGTGTACTGTGCGTGTGTGTGCTGTGCGTGTATGTCGTGCGTGTGTGTGTACCGTGTGTGTGTGTACTGTGTGTGTGTACCGTGTGTGTGTGTGTACTGTGTGTTTGTAACGTGTGTGTGTGTGCTGTGCGTGTGTGTACCGTGCGTGTGTGTGTGTACCGTGCGTGTGTGTGCGTGCCGTGCGTGTGTGTACCGTGTGTGTGCGTGTGTACCGTGCGTGTGTGTACCGTGCGTGTGTGTGTGTATCGTGCGTGTGTGTGTGTAACGTGTGTGTGTGTTTCGTGCGTGTGTACTGTGCGTGTGTGTGTGTATCGTGCGTGCCGTGTGTGTGTACTGTGTGTGTGTGTACCGTGTGTGTGTACTGTGCGTGTGTGTGTGTACCGTGCGTGTGTGTGTGTGTCGTGCGTGTGTGTACTGTGCGTGTGTGTGTACTGTGCGTGTGTGTCGTGCGTGTGTGTGCACCGTGTGTGTGTACTGTGTGTGTACTGTGTGTGTGCTGTGTGTGTGCTGTGCGTGTGTGCGGTAGTCCAGCGGTTAGTACGCTGCTCTACGAACATAACGACCCGAGTTTGATTCCCGCTCACAGCCAACACCCAGTGACGATTATTTAAACCGGTTCAGGGCCTCGCCTAGGTCGACTCAGCCTCAAGTGAGTACCCGGTGTGGTGTATAAACATCATTACTGGGGAGACAAAGGCGGTCGGGCGCGGTGCTGGCCACCCACTCCCTTCGCGTGTCGCGCCGGCCTTCATAGGTGGTGCTGCTACTTGCTAACAGCACGTGCCCCAACAGTCTGTTAAGGCTACACGGGGGATCTTTGTCTTTGTGTCACCACCCAGGAGTCACGGAGCTTTTGAGGCTCCGAGCCACGTGGGGATCCACAACAGGTGAGACTCAGGGATCTGTGATTTCTAATCGATAGCCATCCGTCAGTTAACCCATCGCAACTGCTGAGTCTGTCACGCGACTTCCTCCTTCCAGCGAGCCTTTGACGCTTCACGTGGCCTCAAAGTGTACACAGTGTGTACGTATACACAATAATGTCCACGTTGTTGTTGCTGAGTTCACGCACTCAAGGGAGGGGGCAATGGAAAATGAATCTAAATCGACTTAAACTCCATCCCCATGACCTCATCGGCATGAAGTGCCAGCGGGAGGTGTACCTCGCTAGTGACGTCATGTCACCAAGGTATTCACACTCCCCCAACCCCGTCCACAGCGCTCTTGAGCGTGATGTCACCTCCGCTTGGGTCACTGCCTTGCCTCCTGCCCTCGCCTGATTGCATTCACTTTAATAATCTCGCTTAAGTTTAATTTGTCTTCACCCGGCTCGCCACTTTGTAACTTTGTTTTATTGTCAATATTCACGCAGTTTTTATTTATTTTCACCAGGCCAAGCCCGCTTGAGCTGCTATACCGCTCTTGTTATCAGAAGCGACCTGCCCACAACAACACAAGGTGAGGCTTTGTCAACGTGTGTGAATGTTTTGACTTAAAACTTTGGTGACTGCAGGAATTAATATTATTGGTTCTTTCGGTAAAGTCACGTAGATAGAAAATAAAATAAAATAATGCAATTAAATGAAAAATAAAAAAAATTGAAAATGAATCAAAAAACCCACGACGTTTCGATCGCAACACAAGTGCTCTTTATCTTATTGAATTTTATCTGTTATTTTTATTTTCTATCTACGTGACTTTACTGAAAGAACCAACAATACGTGTGTCAATGTCTATCGGTCAAAGACGCTAAGCGTGTGCCGCTGTTGACTCTGAATGTGTGGAGGGGAACACCTTCACCACGGGGAGAGAGAGACAGAGACACGGATAGCCTCGGCTATGTTGATTGATCCTCGATTCATTACTTGGTGGAGTGAGGAAGAATTAATCCTGAGCAGATGAAGGTGGCCAGGCATGGTTCTGGTCACACCACCACCTGTTTACTCATGGCAGTGTGTGACAGTGTCAAGTTTGTATTTGCAGTAAAGTCTATTAACTCTGTTGAACACAGAAGTTATATCAAGACAATAGTTTATTTTTGTTTTCCTCTGGAACGCTTTGTAAGAATGGAAACAGGAGGTGAACACAGCACACACATGCAGCTGAATTCGGAACTGTTCATCCCAGCATTCAAGGACATCTGAGCCTGGATTCACACCTCTAAGTTGTGATTGAACATTAATTTCTGCATAACACAAATAGCATTGTTTTCAACACCCTTTGCTATGTCAGCTGAATTCAGCTATCATAAATATTCCTTTTGTAGTCAGACAGCCGAAATTGTGTGCTTAGAGTTTTGAGTTAACATTCATCTTGGAAGATATGAAGGCTTCCAGGCATATTAATGACATTTGCCCTCTCATTGTGTGCCGTAACAGCCTGTGGAGAGAAACCCTTCAGGTGCGCTCTGTGCGTGAAGGCGTTTGCACGTTCATCAAATCTGATGAATTTGAGAAACTTTTCATTACATCATGAATATATTAATAAGTATAGACGTGTAAGTCACGTGTGAATTCCTCTGTGCCTGACGTCTAGATGGTGTGGATATTCTTTTTTCTGTCTGCAGCTGACGCTTCCTCTGCAGAATTGGTCTGATGGAGCAAAGGCACTCAGCGCAGCTCGGTACGACAAGTCAACACTGCGACCAGCGTGCATACAACACGAATCGAACTGGAAATTTGACACGGCACCAGAGAAGTCACACAGGAGAGAAACCCTTCAAATGTGCTCTGTGTAACAAGGCATTTGCATGGCCATCAGTTCTTCAGACCCACCAGAGAACACACACAGGAGAGAAACCCTTCAGGTGCACGATGTGCGGGATGGCGTTTACACAGTCATATAATCTCGTATTACACCAGAGAACACACACGGGAGAGAAACCATTCAAGTGCAGTGTTTGTGGGAAGGCATTTTCATGGTCATCTAGTCTTATAAAACACCAGAGAACTCACACAGGAGAGAAGCCCTTCAAGTGTACTTTGTGCGGCAAGGCGTTTTCAGATTCATGGCATCTTGTAACACACCAGAGAACACACACGGGAGAGAAACCTTTCAGGTGCACTCTGTGCGGGAAGGCATTTGCACGTTCATCAAATCTTGAAGTATACCAGAGAACACACACGAGAGAGAAACCCTTCAAGTGCAGTGTGTGCGTGCAGGCGTTTGCACAGTCATCTGCTCTTAAAACACACCAGAGAACACACACTGGAGAGAAACCTTTCAAGTGCAGTGTGTGCGTGAAGGCATTTGCACAGTCATCTGATCTTGTAAAACACCAGAGAACACACACAGGAGAGAAACCCTTCAAGTGTACTCTGTGCGGGAAGCCGTTTGCAGGTTCATCAAATCTTCGAAGACACCAGAGAACACAAAAGTATCACAAGGAGCGGAGTCGGAATCTGAAATCAGCTTGTGAAAGTCAAAGTGCCGCAATGAGCCCATCCCTCATGAAACAAGAACCAGACGAAAATCCCAGCTTGGACACTTTTAAAGGTATAAAGGTGGAATATGAAGAGGTGATGGTGAAATGTGAAGAGGTGATAAGCGAAGAAGTGAAGGTAAAATGCGAAGATGAAGATTCAACTCCAAAATGGGACCTTCACATCGTGAAGCAGGAGGAGAATTCTGACTCTTGAGTCAGAGTGAGGCAACTCCCAGCAGTTTGTGGAAGTGGAGGTGTGGGTGGACTTGCTCCTAGACAATACAAAGTCAAGTGGAGACCCGGTAGATGTGTAAGCCAGATACGATGTCGCTACAATACATGCACCTTTGTCACAGGCCTTTAATGACTAGAATGTGAAGTTGAACTCTCATTTCTTAAGTTCATCCTGCAGAGTAAGGGCGGCCAGTGGGTTGGGTAGATCTCTAACCAGGAGCAAGAGCCAATAAGCTCCCAAGCATTCACTATGTTATCATAATAATTGCATTTACACCGTGCTTGCTTAACCGCCTCAGCAACTCGGAGTTTTGTGTCGTACCTCGTCTGAAACACTCGAAGAGCATCCCCAAGTAGCAGCTGCCCCTGTGTGGCACAAGGTGGTGGCCCTGCACCGGCCTGCATGTGGACAAGAGCCTGTCAGTAGGGGGCGATGATTGATGTGTCATCTCAGTTGTGTAGTTTGTAGGTAATGTTTAGAATTTGCTACATTTTCACTCAGACGCCAGCATGCAATGGCCTACTCGTTTTGAATGATACAATAGTATGTTTTACATTCACTGTGAAGCAGACTGTGCAACTTTTTTTTAAAAGCTTCTTGTTAATACGATGTAACGTGATGCATTATATTTCACTGCAGTAATCCAATTTTGTTAATATGCCTGTCAATAATTTAGAATGTATACTTGTCAGGTTTTGTGCATACTTGTAACATTTGATCTATAATGGTCAAATATTGAATAAGTTATGTTAGGACAAAGTGTGTGTCTGTTTCGAAGTAACCTGTACAGAGAACTCAGGTGAGACCCGTTGTTCTTGTGATACAGGTCAAACGGTGTTTTTGTGATCCATGAACTTTCTGGAGCAACTCATTGTCTTTGAAATAGGTAGCACACTCGGATCATTCATCAGTTACAAGGCATACCACTTAAAAATTACACGTATAGGAGGAGGTACATTCTCTGCAACACGAATTTTAGTTTTGTCTTACGTGTTGACGTAGATTTTGTCTAACTGGGACTAAAAATGCTCCTTGCTGATTCACGTCTGGATGTTCGTAACCATCGGTTGAAGCAAACCCCACTGCTGTTGTTGAGATGCTTGGCGCCAATAATGGTCCAACACATTGACGTCCTTCAGGCCAGGAAAGTCACAACATTTGCACACGAAGGACGCATTCACGCAAGCACCCGGTGCTCCGTTTTGAAGTTTTTAAATTAAGCATCTTTGAATTGTGTTGTGTTTTGAATAAGATAATTTAATTTCTTCATTAAAAGCTTGTATCAATTTACATCGGGAAGACTTCGTTGAGAAGGACATTTCGTGTGAATTTTCTCTCAACGTTAAGTAGACGGCCTTGCCGGGGGTTCGGTTCGATGCGGACTTTCACCTGGTTGGGATTGCGGGATCGAGATAAGGCGACACGGAGCTGCTGGCCGTGCGAGAAGACCGCCGTCTGCAGATCGATTCCAACGTAATTGAACGTCTGTCCCTGCGCCTCCATCGTCCATGCAGGGGGTGCGTAGGTTTGCAGCGCCCCCTGCATGAAATCAACGGAAAGTGCAGCGCTCATCACAGATAGATAAAGTTGTGCGCTTATATTTGAAATATTATTTTATAAGGTGATGTTCAAATCGAAAAGTGTTTGGCCAGTTGATGATTTCAATCAGATTGATTCATTTATTATGCACCGCATATCTGAGCTTTTCTGGTCCTGTTGAGCTAAAGTTGGAAAAAGTCCGTGATTATAACTTCGCTCAATATTGTAAACGTGTTTCTATTATTTAGTTATTGTTTAATACAAATTACTTCAGATAATGGGTTTCAAGATGTACTTGAATGGCACGTTCGTTGTTCCGGTGTTTAATGGCTTGGACGTCGTGGCAAATGGCTTCCATCGATGTGGAAGTCAATGGTGGATGATAATTTGACATTTCGGTGTTGATTTGGAGTAGATTGTTTAACTGTTGCATACCGGGTGGTGAAATGCTTTGCCGAGTACCTGAACTGTTTGACCAAGTGAATTCATGAAGAGTTCGATACGAGTTTGAGCGTTAATATTCTTGCGGAACAACAAAGGTCGGATATTTTAAAGATTCCTGATCGTACGTTTATTGCGACAATGTTCAAGGGGAACACGTGTGGAGGAGAGTTCCGGGTGAAGTCTCCCCTTACCTGGCAACCATGGTGGCTGTCCGCTGATCACTCTCACTCCGTCACAGCTACGAGCTGTAGGGACAGGATTCTCCACCCTGGCGCTGTTTTAATTCACAGCACCAAGACTGGAGATCCTCATCCCTGCAGTTCCCTCCTGTTGTGCCGCAGCATTTACCGCGTAACGAGGCAACGTTTTCATGAGCAGTGCGTTCCACTACACCCACACGAGCGAACCATGTGCAACAGTGTGCGTACATACAGACACGAACAAACACGCGGGTGCACATACACACACGAGCGCTTACTTGCAGACACGGACGAGTGGAGATGCACGCACGAGTGTGGTCACCACCTGGCTAGCTACACTAGTCACGTGATAACTAGTATACTAAACTATCCACTACACTATACACTACACTATACACTCCACTATACACTACACTACTATACACTACACCAGGGGTATCCAAAGTTTTTTTAGTGAGGGCCAAATACAGAAAAAGAAACAAAAGGCCAGGCCACACACTTGAGGTGACATTGACACATGAATACTGTGTGTATTTCTAACTCACCTATAATGTGAAGAAAATTGCACTCAGTGGGAGCAGTGATGCTGTCCTTTGGATTGAAGGATGGCTGACATGTCAGGAGAAAGTTTGGTGGTTGAGACACGAAGGACTTCACAGAGATGGCTGTCAGTCATTCTGGTTCTCAGTCTGCTTTTGTTCTGATTTAACAGAGAAAATGTTTGTTCACATATGTATGTTGAGCCGAACAGGCTCATCATTCTTTTTGCGTGGCGTCTCATCAGAGGAAACTTGGCATTATCCAAACTGATAGAAGTCAGGGAGGGAGAGAAGCTGATGTTGACTCTTCAGAGAATCATCACATTGCATTTCAATCAGTTCTAACTGCAGACTCTCTTCCACTTCTGCATCCACCAGGAAGGGGGTCGAGAACAGCTTGATTTGTTTTTCAATGACAGAAAAATCTTGGAAACGCTGGTTGAATTCTGTCACGAGAGATACAATCACAGACACATATTTCTCCTGTTTAGCAGAAAGGTCGGCCTTTGGAAAAGCATACTTGATTTCAGACAGCGCAGGGAAGTGTGCAGCATTAAAGCTCCGTAGTGTCTCAAACAGGCGGAGCTTTGCACAGAAGGCTTTCATGTGCACATACAGGTGTGGCACCAGCTGTTCTTTGCCTTGTAGGTTCTTGTTCAGTGTATTCAGATGATGAGTAAGATCAACTAAAAATGCCAGGTCTGCCAGCCACAGAGGGTCACTCAGTTCATGAAGAGGTCGGCCCTTCTCTTTCAAAAACTGGTCGATTTCTGATCTCAGCGAATAAAACCGCTGCAGCACAGAGCCGCGGCTGAGCCAGCGCACATCAGAGTGGTAGAGTACATCCCCGTATTCAGCATCCACATCAGATAGGAAAGCTTGAAATTCTCTGTGGTACAGTCCTCTAGCTCGAATTATGTTGACAGTTTTTACAACAGTGTTCATCACATCGCCCAGCTGGACAGTCTTGGCAGACAGTGCTTCTTGGTGGATTATACAGTGCATCCTAAGAGCCTCACCTCCGCTCTCTTTTACCTTGGCGCACACCATCGATGCCATTCCTTTGCGCTCGCCCGTCATGGCCGGAGCTCCATCCGTTGTTACTCCACAGAGCTTGTCCCATTTAAGCCCCATCTTTTCAACTGCCTCTGACACAGCTTAAAAAATATCTCTACCCGTCGTTGTGCCTTTTAGGCTCATCATATCAAGCAGTTCCTCCGTACAGCAAAAATTATCATCTACTCCCCGCAAAAAAATTAACAGCTGCGCGGTGTCTGTGGCATCTGTGCTCTCATCGCATGCTATCGAGTAAAAATCAAAAGCACAAGCTTTGTCTCTCAGCTGAAGTTTCAAGTTAGCTGACAAGTCCTCGATTCTCTGCACCACTGTATTTCTGCATAAGCTCACGCTGTTGAAATCCTGCACTTTTTCCGGGCACATTATTTCTGTGACTTTGATGAGGCACTGCTTTATGAAATCACGGGGGGGGGGGGGGGGGTGGGGAGGAGCTTGATCATATATTTGATTAATACAAATAGGGTGTACATTTAGATGCATGTCTGGATTAGAGATTAAATATAATTAAGTCTGGCGATTATGTTTAATGCAATGGGCAGTTGGAATAAACATGTTGGTGCTGGTGGATGAATGAGTGATGGACACACGCATGAGTGGGCAAACAAGCGAGTGAGTGGGCTTGAAGGCAACTGGCAGGGAAGTGATTGGATTGGTACAGTGAGTGGTCAAATATGTAATAATTGAGAGGATCAGTGATTCAAATTGTTGCTAAATCCGAGCGTTGTTCCAACCTCCCCAGACCATCCAACTTCAAACAGAATCTACTCCTTTGTAACAACATGGACGGACAAATCAAGTGGGCTGAGATCTTGGATGACTATGAGGGTAAGTTCCCTGATACCTGCATCACGTGGCATATATGCAGAGGAGGGTCCTTGATCAATTAATTTTAGTAGACATGGCTTGGTGGTGATGGGAAGACGTAATGATCGAGTGTGGCAGAGACGATGGGTTTAGATCTGAGTTTCAGCCATCCTTGTTTAAACAGATGTCTCAAGCTTATGCATTTAATAGTCTCAGCATGCCCACAAAAAAAATGACTTGTAAAGTTTTACTGCTACGTGATGAATATTTCTCAATAGCAGGTCCTGTTGTGTGCTAAGAGGTAATTACAGGGATCTTAAAATTAGTTCTGTGAAACTCCATGTCCTTCGTTCTCTAATTCATTACTCGTCCTTTGAATGAATTTTCTGTTCTTCGTAGGCCGGGAGTCGTCTTGCCAGTCGACCTCATGGGGGGACATTATGGATAATGTGGACCCTTTCCCAGGCCAAGGTTACAAGCATCGCTCCCCAAAGGTGTGTATGGGATCTGTGGGGTCAAACACAACATTCTCTCCAAAACTAGCACACTGTGTCATCACACCATCACACCAAAATATCACTAAACCATCTCTCCACATCACCTTTCTCATCACACCACACCACCATCATTTAAATACTCCATCATAGAGCCTCATCATGTCTCTATACCATCACAAGACACCATCTCTCTAGAACATTCCACTACTTCACTTCTTCATAAAACAACACCATCTCCCAACACCATCACCCAATCTCTCGACCATCCCACTCATGCAAGCACTTGAAGTGGTCATTTATTAACAATGAAGACAGAATGATATAAATCAGTCACATTAATTATTTATGTTAGTTGATTGGAAGTTGCCATTCCAGTTGCCCATTATGGGCACTGCAGTGAAATTTGTCATCATTATGGGCTTCCAGATCGTTAAAGTGGAACATGTGGAAACTATTGCCAGTGATGATTGTTGCCAACATATATCAAATCTTCACAGTCGATCACAGCCTTAAGTGCATGTATGGGGTTTGTGAGGATATTTGAGGATGTAACATGGATTTTGATTCTGTAGGGGTTTGGGATATTTAGACGTTATGGCTACACGTACAATGTGATCAAAGTATTGATGGATAAGGCCTTATGTTAACATCAGGTGATTGTGTATATTCATGTGTGTGCTAACCAAGTTTGAATGAGTGAACGTGGATGTCTGCATCTGTACACAGATGTGTGAGTATGTATTTGCATGTGCATGTCTGAATATTCCTGTGGTTATCTTTGCTTGAACAGAAGATAATTGGGGAGTTGAAAGACTTCCGCAGGGTGAAGCATCTCCAGGAGGAGAAGGACCTTGCAACGGAGAAACGCCTCATGGTAGAGGAGCGCCTATTTGAGGTGCAGTGGCTTGCCAGGGTGAAGTGCCGCAAAGAGGAGAAGTGCTTCCGAGACTATCTCCTCAAGAGGCGCCTCGTTAAAGGGAAGTGCTTCACGGATGCGAAGCGTCTTTGCGAAATGAAGTGTCTTGAAGAGAACCGTCTGGAGGAGGATGAGGAGGAGGAGAAGAAGTGTCTCACCAACATGAAGAGCGTCAAGGAGGAGAAGCGCCTCTTGGAGAAGCACCTTGATGAGGAACAGTGCCACGTCAGGACTGCTACCACCACCGCCGCCTTTCCGCACACCGTGCACCTGAAGGGTTTCACTCCCTTGTGTGTTCTATGGTGGGTCTGAAGAACTGATGGCCAAGCAAATGTCTTCCCACACACAGTGCACTTGAAGGGTTTCTCTCCTGTGTGAGTTCTCTGGTGCTGTGTCAAATTTCCAGTCCGATCCGTGCTGTATGCACGCTGGTCGCATTGTTGACTTGTAGTACCGAGCTGCTGTGCTGACTGCCTTTCCTCCATCAGACCAGCGCCAGCTGCAGACAGAAAAAAATAATATCCACACCATCTACACGACAGTATCGAGGCACAGAGGAATGCATATATAGTCACATGTGACTTACACGTCTATATTAATATATTTATGATGTAGTAAAAACGTTTCCCAAATTCATCACAGGGCTGTGATGGCACACAATGAGAGGGCAAATGGTTATAAACATGCCTGGAAGTCCTCGTATCTTCAAAATGAATGTTCACCCAAAACTCCGAGTACACAATTTCGGCTGTCTGGCTACAAATGGAATATTTATGAGAGCTAAATTCAGCTGACATAGCAAAGGATTTTGAAAACAATACTATTTGTGTTTTACAGAAATGCATAAATTAATGTTCAATCGCAACTTAGAGGTGTGAATCCAGGCTCAGATGTCCTTAAATGCTGGGATGAACAGTTCCGACTTCAGCTGCATGTGTGTGCTGTGTTAACTTCCTGTTTCCATTCTTAAAAAGAGTTCCAGAGGAAAACAAAAGTAAACTATTGTTATGATATAACCTCCGTGTTCAACAGATTTAATAGACGTTACTGCAAACACAAACTGTACACTGTCACTGGGTAAACAGGCGGTGGTGTGTCTAGAATCACGCCTGGCCACCTTCATCTGCTTGGCATGAATGCTTCCTCACTGCACCAAGTAATTGAGGATCAACGAACATAGCCGAGGCTAACTGGAGTTTGCGTGTCTCTCTCCGTGGTGAGATGTTAACTACCTCACCTGGTATACAGGAAGTCGTGGGTTCGATCCCGACCCTGACGCCTGCTGTATATTTGGAGTTTGCGCGTCACTCCGTTTAGCGTCTTTGACCGATAGACATTGACACACGTATTCTTGGTTCTTTCTGTAAAGTTACGTAGATAGAAAATAACAATAACAGATAATACAATTACATTAAATAAAGACTACTTGTGCTGCGATCAAAACGTGGGTTTTTTTTGCTTTATTTACTATTTTTTACGTTTGTTATGTTATTTTTATTTTATTTTCTATCTACGTGACTTTACCGAAAGAACCAAGAATATTAATTCCTGCAGTCACCAAAGTTTTAAGTCAAAACATTCACACACGTTGACAAAGCCTCACCTTGTGTTGTTGTGGGTAGGTCGCTTCTGATAACAAGAGCGGTATAGCAGCTCAAGCGGGCTTGGCCTGGTGAAAAAGAAAATAAAAACTGCGTGAATATTGATAATAAAACAAAGTTACAAAGTAGCGAGCCGGGTGAAGACAAATTAAACTTAAGCGAGATAATTAAAGTAAACGCAATCAGGCGAGGGCAGGAGGCAAGGCCCCGCGTGGCTAGGCCCCGCGTTGTAAAGTTCCAACCTGGACATCGATTCCCATGCTCGCTGCTACTCAACTGACATCCCTACGAGAGAGCGAGGCTCTACCTTGGTAAACAACCACCACAACCACCACCACAACGACCACCACCACCACAACGATGAGAATTTCTCACCTCGGATTTCAGTGCAAGCGCGCACACGGCAGCTTCCTGTTGCCTCGCGACAGCAGGAAGTAGTATGACGTCACTTCCCTCCCACGAGCGGCTAAGTGAATAAATTATGTTAATGAGACAAGACCATACGTCGAGGGATGGGGGCGTGGGCGCTGAACCCGTCGCAATAAATTAGCGACGGCTTTAACGAACACATTATGTTAATGAGCCGCCAGTCACTGGGCGTAGCTTTGCCCAAATAAGGATTGCCACTGGACCGATATCGGCAGTGACCCAGGCGGAGGTGACGTCACGCTCAAGAGCTCGGTGGACGGGGGAGGGGTGAATACCTTGGTGACATGACGTCACTAGCAAGTTACACCTCCCCCTTGCGTTTCACGCCGATGAGGTATGGCAGAGTGGTGACGTCACAGAGTTGGAGTTTAAGTTGATTTAGATTCATTTTCTACTGCTCCCTCCCTTGGGTGTGTGAGCTCAGCAACAACAACGTGGACATTATTGTGTATACAATGTGTGTGTACACTGTGTGTGTGTACACTGTGTGTCACTGTTTGTGTGTACACTGTGTGTGTGTACACTGTGTGTGTATACTGTGTGTGTGTACACAGAGAGAAAATTCACACGAAATGTCCTTTGCAATGAAGTCTTCCAGATGTAAATTGATACAAGCTTTTAATGAAGAAATAAAATAATCTAACTCAAAACACAACACAATTCAAAGATGTTTCATTCTAAAACTTCAAAACGGAGCATGGGGTACTTGCGTGAATGCGTCCTTCGTGTGCAAATGTTGAATGCGTCCTTCGTGTGCAAATGTTGTGACTTTCCTGGCCTGAAGGCCGTCAACGTGTTGGACCTTTATTGGTGCACAGCGTCTCAACAACAGCAGTGGGGTTTGCTTCAACCGATGGTTACGAACATCCAGACGTGAATCAGCAAGGACCATATCTAGTCCCAGTTAGACAAAATCAACGTCAACACGTAAGACAAAACTACAATTTGTGTTGTAGAGAATGTACCTCCTCCTATACGTGTAACCTTCAAGTGGTATGCCTTGTAACTGATGAATGATCCGAGCATGCTCCCTATTTCAAGGAAAATGAGTTGCTCCAGAGGCAAACGCTTCGTGAAACACAAAAGTACCCTTTGACCTGTATCACAAGAACAACGGGTCTCACCTGACTTCTCTGTACAGGTTACTTCCAAAACACACACACACACTTTGTCCTAACATCACTTATTCAATGTGTGACCTCAGACAAAATGATACATGTACGCGCACAATCAGACAAGTATTCATTCTAAATCATTGACGGGCATATTAACAACATTGAATTACTGCAGCGAAATTGACTGCATCACGTTACATCGTATTAACAAGAAGCTATTTTACAAATACGCACCGTCTGCTTAACCGTGTATGTACAACAAACTATTGTTGCGTCATTCAAAACGAGTAGGCCGTTGCATGCTGGCGTCTGGGTCAAAATGTAGCAAATTCTAAACATTACCCTACAAATAATAGATCACGGCGTTTCGAATGGCAACACAAGCAATCATCATCAGGTGGGACAAGCACAGCAGCAATAAGAAACTGCTGGAGTAGGCGCCTACTACTTCAGCAGTTTCTCTTGCTGTGGTTGTCCCACCTGATGACGATTGCTTGTGTTGTGATCTAAACGCCGTGATCTGTTATGTTTCTACCCACGTGGTGACTTTACCGAAATAACTCAAAGAGTGTGGATTCCTGCAGTCACGAAAGCTTCGAATCAAGATTACCTACAAACTACACAACTGAGATGACGCATCAATCATCGCCCCCTACTTACAGGCTCTTGTCCACATGCAGGCTGGTGCAGGGCCACCACCTTGTGCCACACAAGGGCAGCTGCTACTTGGGGATGCTCTTCGAGTGCTTCAGACGAGGTACGACACAAAACTGAGTTGCCGAGGCGATAAAGCAAGCACCGTGTAAATGCAAATATAACATAGTGAATGCTTGGGAGCTTATTGTCTCTCGCTCCTGGTAGAGATCTACCCAACCCACAGGTCCACAAAGATTGGCCGCCGTTACTCTGCAGGTTGCACCTAGGAACTGAGTGTCCAACTTCACGTTCTTGTCATTAAAGGCCTGTGACAAAGGTGTATCTATTGGAGCGACATCGTCTCAAGCTTACACATCTACCGGGTCTCCACTTGACTTTGGATTGTCTCGGAGGAAGTCCACCCACACCTCCACTTCCACAAACTGCTGGGAGTTGCCTCACGCTGCCTCCGTCAGAATTCTCCTCCTGCTTCACGTTGCCTCCATCGATGTGAAGGTCCCATTTTGGAGTTGAATCTTAATCTTCACATTTCACCTTCACTTCTTCGTTCTTCATCACTTCTTCCCTCTTCACCTTCACCTCTTCACATTTCACCTTCACCTCTTCATATTTCACCTCGCTACCTTTAAAAGTGTCCAAGCTGGGATTTTCTTCCGGTTCGTGTTTCATGAGGGATGGGCTCATTGCGGCACTTTGACTTTCACAAGCTGATTTCAGACTCCACTCCTTGCAGATCTTTTGATGCTTCTGTGTTCTCTGGTGTAGTTGAAGATTTGATGAATGTGCAAATGCCTTCCCACACACACTGCACTTAAAAAGTTTCTCTTCCGTGTGTGTTCTCTGGTGTGTTTTAAGAGAAGATTAATCTGAAAATGTCTTCCCACACACACTGCACTTGAAGGGTTTCTCTCCCGTGTGTGTTCTCTGGTGTTTTAAGAGCGGATGACCATGAAAATGTCTTCCCACACACACTGCACCTGAAGGGTTTCTCTCCCGTGTGTGTTCTCTGGTGTTCTTTAAGAGTAAAGTTCCAACCTGAAGTAAAGTTCCAACCTGGACATCGATTCCCATGCTCGCTGCTACTCAATTGACATCCCTACGAGAGAGGCTCTACCTTGGTAAACAACAACCACCACAACCACCACCACAACAACCACCACCACAACGATGAGAATTTCTCACATCGGATTTCAGTGCAAGCGCGCACACGGCAACTTCCTGTTGCGTCGCGACAGCAGGAAGTAGTATGACGTCACTTCCCTCCCAAGAGCGGCTCTCCAACTGAATAGATTATGTTAATGAGGCTGGCCCATATGTCGACGGATGGGGGCGTGGGCGCTGAATAATCTCGCGACGGCTTTAACGAACACATTATGTTAATGAGTCGCCAGTCACTGGGCGTAGCTTTGCCCAAATAAGGATTGCCACTGGAACGATATAGGCAGTGACCCGAGCGGAGGTGACGTCACGCTCAAGAGCGCGGTGGACGGGGGAAGGGTGAATACCTTGGTGACATGACGTCACTAGCGAGGTACACCTCCCCCTGGCGAGTCACGCCGATGAGGTAATGCAGAGTGGTGACGTCACAGAGTTGGAGTTTAAGTTGATTTAGATTCATTTTCTATTGCTCCCTCCCTTGGGTGCGTGGGCTCAGCAACGTGGACATTATTGTGTATACACTGTGTGTGTACACTATGTGTATACACTGTGTGTGTCACTGTGTGTGTGTACACTGTGTGTGTGTACACTGTGTGTGTACACTGTTTGTGTCCACATTGAACCAAACCCCCGGTAAGGCCATCTACTTAATGACGAGAGAAAATTCACACGAAATGTCCTTTTCAATGAAGTCTTCCAGATGTAAATTGATACAAGCTTTTAATGAGGAAATAAAATCATCTAATCCAAAACACAACACAATTCAAAGATGTTTCATTTTAAAACTTCAAAACGGAGCACGGGATACTTGCGTGGATGCGTCCTTCGTGTGCAAATGTTGTGACTTTCCTGGCCTGAAGGCCGTCAATGTGTTGGACCCTTATTGGTGCACAGCGTCTCAACAACAGCAGTGGGGTTTGCTTCAACCGATAGGTACAAACATCCAGACGTGAATCAGCAAGGTGCATTTCTAGTCCCAGTTAGACAAAATCTACGTCAACTAGTAAGCCAAAACTACAATTCGTGTTGTAGAGATTGTACCTTCTCCTATACGTGTAACTTTCAAGTGGTATGCCTTGTAACTGATGAATGATCCGAGCATGCTTCCTACTTCAAAGACAATGAGTTGCTCCAGAGGCAGACGCTTCGTGAAACACAAAAGTACCCTTTGACCTGTATCACAAGAACAACGGATCTCACCTGAGTTCTCTGTACAGGTTACTTCCAAAACACACACACTTTGTCCTAACATCACTTATTCAATGTTTGTTCCTCATACAAAATGTTACACGTACGCACACAATCAGACAAGTATTCATTCTAAATCATTGACGGGCATATTAACAACATTGAATTACTGCAGCGAAATTGACTGCATCACGTTACATCGTATTAACAAGAAGTTATTTTACAAATACGCACCGTCTGCTTAACAGTGTATGTACAACGTACTATTGTTGCGTCATTCAAAACGAGTAGGCCGTTGCATGCTGGCGTCTGGGTCAAAATGTAGCAAATTTAAAACATTACGCTACAAATAATTGCTTGTGTTGCCATCGAAACGCCGTAATCTGTTATGTTTCTACCCACGTGGTGACTTTACCGAAATAACTCAAGAGTGTGGATTCCTGCTGTCACGAAAGCTTCAAATCAAGATTGCCTACAAACTACACAACTGAGATGACGCATCAATCATCGCCCCCTACTGACAGGCTCTTGTCCACATGCAGGCTGGTGCAGGGCCACCACCTTGTGCCACACAGGGGCAGCTGCTACTTGGGGATGCTCAAGTGTTTCAGACGAGGTACGACACAAAACTCTGAGTTGCTGAGGCGATTAAGCAAGCACGGTGTAAATGCAATTATTATAACATAGTGAATGATTGGGGGCTTATTGTCTCTCGCTCCTGGTTAAAGATCTACCCAACCCACAGGTCCACAAAGACTGGCCACTCTTACTCTGCAGGATGAACCTAGAAACTGAGTGTCCAACTTCACATTCTTGTCATTAAAGGCCTGTGACAAAGGTGCATCTATTGGAACGACATTGTCTCTGGCTTACACATCTACCGGCTCTCCACTTGACTTTGGATTGTCTCGGAGGAAGTCCACCCACACCTCGACTTCCACAAACTGCTGGGAGTTGCCTCGCTCTGCCTCACAGTCAGAATTCTCCTCCTGCTTCACGTTGCCTCCATCGATGTGAAGGTCCCATTTTGGAGTTGAATCTTCATCTTCACATTTCACCTTCACTTCTTCCCTCTTCACAATCACCTCTTCCCTCTTCACCATCACTTCTTCCCTCTTCACCATCACCTCTTCATATTTCACCTCGATAACTTTAAAAGTGTCCAGGCTAGGATTTTCTTCCGGTTCTTGTTTCATGAGGGATGGGCTTATTGTGGCACTTTGACTTTCACAAGCTGATTTCAGACTCCACTCCTTGTGGATCTTCTGATGCTTCTGTGTTCTCTGGTGTACTTGAAGATGTGATTGCTGTGCAAACGCCGTCCCGCACGGAGTGCACCTGAAGGGTTTCTCTCCCGTGTGTGTTCTCTGGTGAATTACAAGAGGAGATGACTGTGCAAACGCCTTCCCACACACACTGCACTTGAAGGGTTTCTATCCCGTGTGTGTTCTCTGGTGTATTACAAGAGCAGGTGACCGTGAAAATGCTTTCCCACACACACTGCACCTGAAGGGTTTCTCTCCCGTGTGTGTTTTCTGGTGTTCTACAAGAGTAGATGTTTGTGCAAACGCCTTACCACACACACTGCACCTGAAGGGTTTCTCTCCTGTGTGTGTTCTCTGGTGTTCTACAAGATTAGATGACTGTGCAAACGCCTTCCCACACACAATGCACTTGAAGGGTTTCTCTCCCGTGTGTGTTCTTTGGTGTGCTACAAGAGCAGATGAATGTGCAAACGCCTTCCCACACACACTGCACCTGAAGGGTTTCTCTCCTGTGTGTGTTCTCTGGTGTTCTACAAGATTAGATGACTGTGCAAACGCCTTCCCACACACAATGCACTTGAAGGGTTTCTCTCCCGTGTGTGTTCTTTGGTGTGCTACAAGAGCAGATGAATGTGCAAACGCCTTCCCACACACACTGCACTTGAAGGGTTTCTCTCCTGTGTGTGTTCTCTGGTGTTCTACAAGATTAGATGAATGTGCAAACGCCTTCCCACACACACTGCACTTGAAGGGTTTCTCTCCTGTGTGAGTTCTCTGGTGCCGTGTCAAATCTCCAGTACGATCCGTGCTGTATGCACACTGGTCGCATTGTTGACTTGTCATACCGAGCTGCGCTGAGTGCCTTTGCTCCATCAGACCAATTCTGCAGAGGAAGCGTCAGAGGAAGCGTCAGCGGCAGACAGAAAAAAATAATATCCACACCATCTACACGTCAGTATCGAGGCACAGAGGAAAGCATATATACACAGTAACACGTGACTTACACGTCTATACTTATTCATATATTCATGATATAGTGGAAAAGTGTCCCAAATTCATCACACGGGCTGTTATGGCACACAATGAGAGGGCAAATAGTTATAAACATACCTGGAAGCCCTCGTATCTTCAAAATGAATGTTCACCAAAAACTCCGAGCACACAATTTCAGCTGGCTGGCAACAAAAGGAATATTTATGAAAGCTAAATTCAGCTGACGTAGCAAAGTGTGTTTAAAATAATACTGTTTGTGTTATGCAGAAATTCATAAATTAATGTTCAATTGCAATTTAGAGGTGTGAAGCCAGGCACAGATGTCCTTGAATGCTGGGATGAACAGATCCGACTTCAGCTGCACGTGTGTGCTGTGTTAACTTCCTGACTCCATTCTTACAAAGAGTTGCAGAGGAAAACAAAACTAAACTACTGTTTTGATATAACCTCCGTGCGCAATAGAGTTAATAGACTTTACTGCAAACACAAACTTGACACTGTCACACACTCAGAGGTGGAGCCAGGTTTTCAGGTAGGGGGGGCAACCCTTCCAGAAATGAAAAAATGATAGTAGTTGTTAGTAAGTAAGAAGTTGTTAGTAAGGAGTTGTTAGTAAGGAGTTGTTAGTAAGGAGTTGTTAGTACGTAAGGAGTTGTTAGTAAGGAGTTGTTAGTAAGTAAGGAGTTGTTAGTAAGGAGTTGTTAGTAAGGAGTTGTTAGTAAGTAGTTGTTAGTAAGTAATGAGTTGTTAGTAAGTAAGGAGTTGTTAGTAAGTAAGGAGTTGTTAGTAAGGAGTTGTTAGTAAGGAGTTGTTAGTAAGGAGTTGTTAGTACGTAATGACTTGTCCCTTGCTTTTTATTCGACGGGTGTGATCGGCATTGCGCTCGCTGAAGGTGTTTGCCTTCAGGGAAGTCGTGTACTGTATACGCAACTGCGCAAAATTCTGTGAGTCGCTTGTAACTGCTTTGCCGTTACTTATTGCCAATTATGGACTCGGACTGTTGTCCTCTCATAGAGTCCCTGGCACGTAATAATATGCCACACGGTGGCAGTGGGGGTCGCAAAATGCTGATTTATCTACATATATATGAAAGGGAAATGTGTGGATACGTGTGTCTGTTCGAAATGTTTAGCATACTTCCCAACGTGCCACACACTTGAAATTTGGCATGTGGGTATGTTCCATACTGTACACAATGTAAAAAATATAAATAGTCTTTTGTATTTTTTTGGGGGGGGGGGGGGGAAATGACCATGAAGTGTCTGGCGTCAACCCGCAACACCTCTGAGTTAAGCGCTCTGCAATGCTTAGAGCTGTTAACAGCGTGCCGGGAGATTTTAGGTGGCGCTTCGCTCCTGGCCGATGAAGCCATTGGCTTCTCGGAGTTCAATACATATCCTCCGTGCGAAGAACGGGTAGAACTGCTATCTAAAATATGAAGCAGAACATTCCATCTGTTTGTGCGAAGCAGCAAAAACCTCTCCAACGCTGAGCTCTGGAGTCATGAAAATTTGCACAGCTGACGCTGTCTGGAATTTCTAAGTGAACGTGACTATTTTCCGCTCGCCACGTCATTATTCCCTTCCCGAGTGGCAAAATCGACCTTACGTAGAAGTGGGGTAAGGTTGAATTTCCTTGAGTGAAAACATCCGATTTAGGTAAATTGATTTGTACTCTTTGGTTCCATTGGGTAAAGTCACGTAGGTGAAAATAAAATAACAAAAAATTACGACGTTTCAGCCACAACTCAAGCGGCCTTCATCAGGTGAAGGGACGAGACTGTCTGGAGGACAGCGCTGGAGTGGGAGAAGCCACGCTTAGATCACGACCTTTAAGCTGTGTGAGAAGAAAAACACAAAGCGCCTTGACAAAGGAATTAGCATATAATTTAGCATTGAAATGGCTCATTGAAATAGCTAAGTTAAAGTATACACATCCGCAGAGGTACCCCTTGACAAAGGAATTAGCATAGAATTTAGCATTGAAATAGCTGAGTGATTAGCTTGTAACTGGTCACAGAAATAGCTATGTTAAAGTCAGAGCATATACATTCACCGAGGCACCTAGTACTCATCAAACAGGAGAATTTAGCGAAACACAACCACGCTCAGACAGCGGACCTTTAAACTGTGTGCGAGCAAACAAGGTGTTCTGACAAAGAAATTAGCATAAAAATTAGCATTTGATCGGCGGATTTTAGGAAAGAGGTGGTGTACGTGCCGGTGGACTTGCCGTTTGGCGCGGGGGGGGGGGGGGAGTTTACCTATTGATGGTGTGAAAAGGGAATTTATAAGAGCTGCGAAAGTTTGGGGTACCACTACTTGAAAAATATACTGTACCATTGAAATTAGTTTAATGTTTAGTTCTATTTAGAACATCTTTCTAATGGTTGCTTAATTTGAAACCATCCACTCGGTTGAAATTGTGTCTGTGTTTGTAGATCTGAATTGCTTCATGAACAAATCTCTGATAAAAGCCCGTGGGTTTGCAAAGAACCTTGGTATCGGAGAAAATTATATCGTGATCCCTCACAGCGTTGTAACAGTGATCAGCCACGGCAGAAGAATTCGTTTTGCCGTGTTTCAAATCTGATTTGTGCTCGCGAATTCGGTCAGAGACATGTCGCTTTGTCTCACCGATATAGCAATCACCGCAGGTACAACTCAATTTGTAAACCCCGGGGTACTGTAAATCAGGAATGACATCCTTCACGGATGGGATCAGATCACGAATTTTGTGTACTGTATTGAACCGGACCTGGATCTTGTGTTTGTTTAGAATTTTGGAAATCTTTTTAGTAACGCCTGCTATATATGGAAGTGTGATGGTTTTGACCGGAGTATCAAGTGGTTGTTTCTGTATGGAGGGAGAGACAGCTTTGCGGATGGTACGGTCAGAGTAACCATTTCTTTTGAGGGCCAGGTGTACATGTTTTAATTCACTGGTCAGGTGGTGTTGGTCCGAAATGCAATGAGCCCTATGGTATAAAGTTTTGATGAGATAATTATTTTGGGCTGGGTGGTGGTGGGAATCACGTTTCAAGTAGGAATCTGTGTGGGTGGGTTTCCTGTAGACAGAATGCCCCAATGAGCCATCAGGTCTCCTCTCAAACAGAACATCTAAGAATGGTAGCTTGCCATCTTTCTCCACTTCCATGGTGAATTTGATGGCGGGATGTCTGGAATTGATGTGGTGTAGGAAAAGGTTCAGAGCTGGGAGGCCATGTGGCCAAATGACGAAAGTGTCATCCACATATCTCTTCCACAGGGAAGGTCTGAGGGTGGAAGTCTGGATGGCGTCTTATTCAAATTTCTCCATGAAAATACTGGCTATCACTGGTGATAAGGGGGATCCCATGGGGGTACCCTCATTTTGTTTGTAGAAGGAGCCATTCCAAGTAAAGTAGGTATTGTTGAGGCAGTGCCTAACTAGTGCAGGTGTGTCGGGGTCTAGTCCATGTTGGACCAAATTTTCAATTATTTCAATGGTATCAGGTACTGGGACCTTGGTGAACAAAGAGACCACATCGAAGCTGACAAGGATATCGTCAGGGGACAATACAACGTCTTTGACCATAGAGACCAATTGGGCTGAGTTAAGTACTGCTGAGGCAGTCTTGCCAGTGAAAGGCAGCAAGGTATCTGACAGAAAACGGGCTAGTCTATAGGTAGGGGAGTTGGTCGTGGATACGAAGGGTCGTAGTGGGGTGCCTTCTTTATGAATCTTGGGAAGACCATAGAATCTAGGGGGTCTTGCAGCAGAAGGTTTTAGGGATGGAACGTTTAGTTGGGTCGATTAGGGAGGTCGAACTTGTGATGATCTTGTTGGTTTTCATCGCTAGGCTATTAGTAGGGTCATTTTTTTATTTTTGAGTAACTTCCATCGTTGAGCAGATTCTGGATTTTGTTGTTGTATGAATCTTTATCCATAATAACAGTAGCGTTGCCTTTATCGGCTGAGAGGATGACTATATCACTTCTGTTTTTTAAATTCGCGAATTCAGAGCGTTCATTTTTGCTGATGTTACTAATCGGTTTCTTAGCATTCTTAAGAATAGTGGCTATTTCGGCTCTCGCAACGTCTGCTTGGATGTGTCCTACGCCTTTGAGGGCAACAGTTAACTCTTATATTACGCATAGGGTGGTGACCACCGACTTACTCTAGTTAACACACACTTCTCAGATACTCTAGCGTGACCCAGCCAGGTGGGCTACTGGCAGGTCTGTAGGGTGGTGACCACCGACCTACTCTAGCTAACACACACTTCTCAGATACTCTAGCATGACCCAGCCAGGTGGGCTACTGGCAGGTCCGTAGGGTGGTGACCACCGACTTACTCTAGCTAACACACACTTCTCAGATACTCTAGCGTGACCCAGCCAGGTGGGCTACTGGCAGGTCCACTGATTGGAGGCTTGACTCTTCTTGGCGTCTTCACGATGCATCTTCATTCTTGATATGGGCAGCCTCGAACCTCGTGAGGAGGCTGCTTATATGGGCCTTGGCGGGCCCCGGCCTGGCCACGCCTCCCTTCGAGGACCCTCTCGAAGCCCCCCCCCTGCTGTCCACGTGCCCCCCGAGGTGCCCCCTAGGCCCCCGGCCCCCACTGGGGTCCAGTCACGTGTCCAGCCGGGGTCACGGAGAGTGCCACGACCTCACACCACCCTCGTGACCTCCCGAGTCCAGACCCGGCCCTGACGTCATTCCCGCCTCCAGCCGGGATGACGTCATGTGTGTGTGTGGACCCGCGTGGTAATGACGCTCCCCCGCATATTGACGTCACACGTGTGCATGTGTGCACAGTGGTGATGCTACAATCACTACACTTAGAGGCGTAGATGTGGTGACCACGCTTGTGTTAATTGATTGGCACTGTTAATTGATTGCCACTGTTATTTCATTGCCACTGCAACTTAATTAATTGCTACTGTTGATTGATTTGATTTACAATGTTAATTGCTTATTTGACACTGTTAATGAACAATGTAAATCGTTGGCAAATTTTAATCGATTTATACACGGGCTCGCCCAAATTATTGTCATGGTGTAATGTTAATTGATCGTCCTTAATTGATTACGCGTGTACGTTGAACTTCTTTCGCGCCGTACGTAGCCAACCGTGCTAATCAGAGATGCGATTGGTTTGGCGCATCGATGTTAATTGACCGATGGTGGCCAAACGCTGCGTCACGTTGACTGATCGGCATAGTACCGCGTCAATCGATGACATCGGTACGTCGGATCAGTTGGGACAGTGTTGGTCGGGCTCCGTGTTACGGCATTTAATTGGCGTAACTTTACGTTAATTGATTTGGACCGGTGTCATGTTAATCGATCATGACGAGTTTCAATGCAGCGTCAATGTCACTGGTTGAAAATCGCCTTTGTTTGCAGATGGGTAGGCACTGCCGTGAAACTTGCTACAGTGAGGGAAAAAAGTATTTGATCCCCTGCTGATTTTGTACGTTTGCCCACTGACGAAGAAATTATCAGTCTATAATTTTAATGGTAGGTTTATTTGAACAGCGAGAGACAGAATAACAACAACATGTCAAAAATTTTATAAATTGATTTGCATTTTAATGAGGGAAATAAGTATTTGACCCCCCTCAATCAGAAAGATTTCTGGCTCCCAGGTGTCTTTTATACAGGTAACGAGCTGAGATTAGGAGCACACTCTTCAATCGCACTTTGCCCCACTCTGCGCAGACCATCCCCGGATGAGCGTCTCTTTGAGAGGGAGCTTAAGAAGGTCCTTGCCCCCGCTGGTGATCAGACGGAAATTGTGGTGTCTTCCCGGCAGTGCCACCGTAAACACTGACGATGCACCCGGTATGAGATTCTACAGATTTGCGGCTTTCTGAACCAGTCCTGGGCCTCTCCGAGGTCGACTCAGCCTCAAATAAGTACCTGGTGCAATTCCAGGCATGGTGCTGGCCATCCACCCCCATGTACGCCGTGCCGACCTTCACACGTCAAGAGGTTCAAGGCACCCAGGACCGCCACGGCCACCGCCACTCCCGCCACCAGGAGAGGGACCGCAGCAGCCGTGGTCAGGGCCAGCAGTGCAAAGGGCGCGGCACGTGGAGCCAGGGCGAATGTTGGGCCAGATCCTGCACCTCGACAATCGCCGAAACACAGCTCCCGCCCCCCCCCCCCCCCGCTGCCTGTCCTCAACAAAGGCAGTGTCACTGCTTGTGCCACGGCATCGCGTAAACCCAAGTGGGTTCCTCCAGGTAAGGATAAAGCATTGGACCACGACCGGCACAAAGCACACGTGTTTCTAACTCGGCATTTACTTTCACGTTTTCCCCCACGATGAAACCATCCATGAATGTGCCTGATCTCCACTGGGTCTAGGAAGCTAATCAGGGTTTTTTTTTTAAGCCTGCTAAGTACTTTGATAAGTGATGACCACCAGAGCTTTCCAGGTGATGTAGGTTGTGAGACCGCGAGATGGTGTGGACCTCGCAGTGCTGAGTGTTATCGCCTCGTAAGCGAGGCTCGCGACGGAGTGGCAACACGTGGACGTCAACTGCGGGGACGGAGCGAGGATATGGAAGCATGTGCTAAATTCATTGTTGTGTGACCGTGAGGGATGGCGACAGCTTTGGGGTGGCCTTCATCTAGCAGTGGATAGAGCACGTCAGAAATGCCGATGGAGCAGACACAAAACTCTTCGAAGGAGGCAGAAAAACACAAAAAGGGATGCAAAAAGAGAATGCTTTTTAAAGTCTAATTGTGACTCCAAATGAAGACATTCTTCTAATTACTTCGGAGGAAGTCAATGGTCGCATGGCAACTAAATACGTGTAATCCTCGGAGTAACTTTAATATAATGTTTAAAAATCCCCCCGATATTTTGCCGTCCACTCACGGACGAAGGCCTCTCCATACCGTGGCAGTCGCCAAAAATAACGACGACTTAACAAAAAGGTGAAATGTGAGTTCGCATTTGTTACTCTCGTAGCCTGACCCCAACAACACCGTTGAACCCGCCTGTCGTGCCGTCAAAATATTTCAAATCAGGTCCGACCTTGCGTCCTGGCCTCTCTAAACGTGCCAAAGCTGACGCCACTCCACCCCAGATCTCCGTGAAACTGCCACGGACCACCACGGACCGCCACAGCTGCCAGCCACTGACTCTCTCCACGTGCCGTGGAATGTCCCAGTCAGCTACTAAGCCATTCCACTTGCCACGGTCTGCGAGCGACACATTCCAAATACCAAGCACTACCACAGTCTGCCACTGAACCCATGGACTTGTCAGGGACAAGCACCGACCCATTCAACTGCCAAGGGCCACTACCACTGACAGCCCAAGCGCGACTCGACTTGCCATTAACTCAACATATACAAGACCCGCCATGCCTCAATAGGTATGGTCTGCTGTAAGCTAACCTGACTTGCCACGAGTGCACTCTCTGCCATGCCAGCTACCGTAGAGATTGCGGCAGCCACGCTGTGAGGTGACTGCTATCTGCCTGTAGCAGCCACGGCCTAAAACGTGGCTGCGAGACTGACTTGAAGCACCACCACCAAAGGCAACCTCACCTGCCATGGCTTTTACCTGGCTGCCCTGAACCGGCCACAGATGAAATCTGAGGCACGGTTTAACAGTGAAAGCCCTTCATTCTATTTTAATAGCACGTTCTTGTTTAGCACATGGTTGAAAATCATCTGAATAACTTAGTTTTAATGATTTTTGTTAGAGTCTGTAGAGCCAGCTTAGTTCTGCATTTTGTTATGTTGTTATATACCACGAGTGTTTGGTGTAAACTTTAACGCAAGACTGGTTTTAATTCCGTATGACATCACGGGATATTTCCCGGACTCTGTTTCAGGAAAATCGAAATGTTTTCATCCTGACTCCCTCCCCCCACCTCGTCACACGGCGTCACGAAAAGTCAAATATGACGTCACAAAGCTCTGCCCCCCCCCACCCCCCCAAAACCATATTTCCATTTGGAAAATAAAACATGCTTCAAATCGCTTTAAACTATTGTTGTCATTGCGGTGCGTTGTTCATGTGGCGCTGCACTTCGATGTTGTAGGAGTGTTGTTATAACAATTCGTGTTGTTATAACAATTCTATATTTATTTAAAGTTGCGCATTTTGATGTGACGTCACATTTCTCAACCTCCCCCTCGTCACACATCGTCACAAATGTCTGACCCCCCCCCCCCCCCAGGTGCGTGACGTCATTTATGGACGGCCCCTTAACTGCTGCTGTTGTTCATTAAACCTCCTTTGCCAGTACCAACATGTAATAATAGTAGGGTTTTCCCCTTTTTTCTGGCAACAAAACTGAAACTTTTTTTACAAGGATTCATGTCACTGCATTAACCACAAAACTTGCGGTCAAAATGCACAAAAAAACACACTGATAATATATGTGGCATTGTCCTTGAAACTGATTGAGCTGTGTGACGCCTTTTGGCGTCCTCTGGTCGAGCACCAATTGGGTTGAGGCTCAAAAGAAAACCATCCCTTGGTGTGGACCAATCAAGCTCAAAAGAAAGCCGTCCCTTGGTGTGGACCAATCAGTTTCAAGGACAATGCCACGTATATATTATCATAGTGTGTTTTAATAATGATGATGAAGTATGTGTTTTGTTTGTATTTTGACCACAAGCATTGTGGTTAATGCAGTAAACATGAATCCTTGTCAAAAGGTTTCAGTTTTGTTGCCAGAAAAAAGGGGAAAAACCCCTATTATTGCTGCTGTTGTCGTTGTTGCTGTTGTTGATGTTGCTGTTGGTGTTGTTATTGAGACTGTTGTTGCTGCTGTTGCTGTTGTTGTTACTGTTGTTGTTGTTGCTACTGTTGTTGTTGGTGTTACTGTTCTTGTTGCTGCTGCTGTTGTTACTGTTGTTGCTGCTGCTGTTGTTGTTACTGTTGTTGCTGCTGTTGTTACTGTTGTTGTTGTTGCTGTTGTTGTTGTTACTGTTGTTGTTACTGTTGTTGTTGCTGTTGTTACTGTTGTTGTTGCTGCTGCTGTTGTTGTTGCTGTTGTTGCTGCTGCTGTGACAACTCCCAGCGCGGTTCTCTCTCTCTCGTCTAACTGTGCACCTGGGGCCCTGGTGCGTCTCCAGTCCGGTATGCTCCAGCGTGCACCCCCTGCCCTCTGCATCTGCTTGAGACCTTCACACATTTGACCCTCATGGCGGTGACCCCGGGGTCCCAAAAGCCCCCCCCCCCCGCCCCCCGGCTCTCGCGTGAACTGCGTTGCGACGTCGTTTCACGTCCGCTGAAGGGCTGACCGACGAGGCGACCTCTTCCTCTCGACGAGCTCCGCTCGACACGCGCTCATCAAAGTTTTGTGACCACGGCCGTTCTGGCCGCGACTTAGACGACGACTTAGACGACGACTTAGACGACGACTTAGACGACGACTTAGACGACGACTTAGACGACGACTTAGACGACGACTTAGACGACGACTTAGACGACGACGGGGTGCTCGGCGGAGCACCGGTGGATTGATTCCCGGTGGCTCGCTGCGTTTATTGCATGTGCTAGTGGGGGGGGGGGGAGACGGAGTCGCCCAAAAGTAAATAATTGGGCGGCGATTTTGGCTTCCGTTTATTGGGGACCCCCGGGGCGTCCGGCCACGAGGTTCACTTCACGTCGGGGACTCTCCGAGAAACTCGACCGTCGCTGAATTGTCACATTCTCACGATGAAATGAGTTGCAGGGAAAAAACTAAAACATTGTACGCGCAAAAATCCAAAACAACGTTTAGCAATTTTGTTTAATCGAGAACATTCACTGACAATGTCACCGCAATAGACAACGACTCCCCACGCCCCGTGCAGCCCCAACAGACTGTCGGGACGAGTGCTGCTACTCGCACACCTAACACTGTGGCACCACCCCTGACCGACCGCCTTTGTCTCCCCCGCGGTGATGTTCACTACGCAGCAGCAGCAGGAGCTGCAGCAGCAGGTACGCTCGTTTGAGGCAGAGCGGACGTAGGGGAGGCCCAGCACCGCTCCGAGGGGGGGTAAAGAGAGGGGCAGGCTGGGTGGTGGACGGCTGTTGAAGTGAGTAGGATAGTCCAGCAGTTCTCTGTGTGAATCTATGGGTCTTTGTGTTAAGTCTACGGGTCTCTGTGTGAATCTATGCGTCTCTGTGTGAATCTATGGGTCTCTGTGTTAGTCTACGGGTGTCTGTGTGAATCTATGCGTCTCTGTGTGAATCTATGGGTCTCTGTGTTAGTCTACGGGTGTCTGTGTGAATCTATGGGTTTCTGTGTGAATCTATGGGTCTCTGTGTTAGTCTACGGGTCTCTGTGTTAGTCTACGGGTCTCTGTGTTAGTCTACGGGTCTCTGTGTTAGTCTACGGGTCTCTGTGTTAGTCTACGGGTCTCTGTGGGAATCTATGGGCTCTGTGTTAGTCTACGGGTCTCTGTGTGAATCTATGGATCTCTGTGTGAATCTATGGGTCTATGTGTTAGTCTACGGGTCTCTGTGTGAATCTATGGGTCTCTGTGTGAGTCTACGGGTCTCTGTGTTAGTCTACGGGTATCTGTGTTAGTCTACGGGTCTCTGTGTTAGTCTACGGGTCTCTGTGTTAGTCTACGGGTCTCTGTGTTAGTCTACAGGTCTCTGTGTTAGTCTACGGGTCTCTGTGGGAATCTATGGGCTCTGTGTTAGCCTACGGGTCTCTGTGTGAATCTATGGATCTTTGTGTGAATCTATGGGTCTCTGTGTTAGTCTACGGGTGTCTGTGTGAATCTATGGGTTTCTGTGTGAATCTATGGGTCTCTGTGTTAGTCTACGGGTCTCTGTGTTAGTCTACGGGTCTCTGTGTTAGTCTACGGGTCTCTGTGTTAGTCTACGGGTCTCTGTGTTAGTCTACGGGTCTCTGTGGGAATCTATGGGCTCTGTGTTAGTCTACGGGTCTCTGTGTGAATCTATGGATCTCTGTGTGAATCTATGGGTCTCTGTGTTAGTCTACGGGTCTCTGTGTGAATCTATGGGTCTCTGTGTGAGTCTACGGGTCTCTGTGTTAGTCTACGGGTCTCTGTGTGAATCTATGGGTCTCTGTGTTAGTCTACGGGTCTCTGTGTGAATCTATGGGTTTCTGTGTGAATCTATGGGTCTCTGTGTTAGTCTACGGGTCTCTGTGTTAGTCTACAGGTCTCTGTGTTAGTCTACGGGTCTCTGTGTTAGTCTACGGGTCTCTGTGTTAGTCTACGGGTCTCTGTGTTAGTCTACGGGTCTCTGTGGGAATCTATGGGCTCTGTGTTAGTCTACGGGTCTCTGTGTGAATCTATGGATCTCTGTGTGAATCTATGGGTCTCTGTGTTAGTCTACGGGTCTCTGTGTGAATCTATGGGTCTCTGTGTGAGTCTACGGGTCTCTGTGTTAGTCTACGGGTCTCTGTGTGAATCTATGGGTCTCTGTGTTAGTCTACGGGTCTCTGTGTGAATCTATGGGTTTCTGTGTGAATCTATGGGTCTCTGTGTTAGTCTACGGGTCTCTGTGTTAGTCTACAGGTCTCTGTGTTAGTCTACGGGTCTCTGTGTTAGTCTACGGGTCTCTGTGTTAGTCTACGGGTCTCTGTGGGAATCTATTGGCTCTGTGTTAGTCTACGGGTCTCTGTGTGAATCTATGGATCTCTGTGTGAATCTATGGGTCTCTGTGTTAGTCTACGGGTCTCTGTGTGAATCTATGGGTCTCTGTGTGAGTCTACAGGTCTCCGTGTTAGTCTACGGGTCTCTGTGTGAATCTATGGGTCTCTGTGTTAATCTCTGGGTCTCTGTGTTAGTCTACGGGTCTCTGTGTGAATCTATGGGTCTCTGTGTTAGTCTACAGGTCTCTGTGTTAATCTACGGGTCTCTGTGTGAATCTACGGGTCTCTGTGTTAGTCTACGGGTCTCTGTGTTAGTCTATGGGTTTTTGTGTGAGTCTACGGGTCTCTGTGTGAGTCTCCGGGTCTCTGTGTTAGTCTACGGGTCTCTGTGTTAGTCTACGGGTCTCTGTGTTAGTCTACGGGTCTCTGTGTGAATCTACGGGTCTCTGTGTTAGTCTACGGGTCTCTGTGTTAGTCTACGGGTCTCTGTGTTAGTCTACGGGTCTCTGTGTTAGTCTACGGGTCTCTGTGTGGTGAGTCTACGGGTCTCTGTGTTAGTCTACGGGTCTCTGTGTGAATCTACGGGTCTCTGTGTTAGTCTACGGGTCTCTGTGTTAGTCTACGGGTCTCTGTGTTAGTCTACGGGTCTTTGTGTGAGTCTACGGGTCTCTGTGTGGGTCTACGGGTCTCTGTGTTAGTCTACGGGTCTCTGTGTTAGTCTACGGGTCTCTGTGTTAGTCTACGGGTCTCTGTGTTAGTCTACGGGTCTCTGTGTGGTGAGTCTACGGGTCTCTGTGTTAGTCTACGGGTTTCTGTGTTAGTCTACGGGTCTCTGTGTGAATCTACGGGTCTCTGTGTTAGTCTACGGGTCTCTGTATTAGTCTACGGGTCTCTGTGTTAGTCTACGGGTCTCTGTGTTAGTCTACGGGTCTCTGTGTTAGTCTACGGGTCTCTGTGGGAATCTATGGGCTCTGTGTTAGTCTACGGGTCTCTGTGTGAATCTATGGGTCTCTGTGTTAATCTCTGGGTCTCTGTGTTAGTCTACGGGTCTCTGTGTGAATCTATGGGTCTCTGTGTTAGTCTACAGGTCTCTGTGTTAATCTACGGGTCTCTGTGTGAATCTACGGGTCTCTGTGTTAGTCTACGGGTCTCTGTGTTAGTCTATGGGTTTTTGTGTGAGTCTACGGGTCTCTGTGTGAGTCTACGGGTCTCTGTGTTAGTCTACGGGTCTCTGTGTTAGTCTACGGGTCTCTGTGTTAGTCTACGGGTCTCTGTGTGAATCTACGGGTCTCTGTGTGAGTCTACGGGTCTCTGTGTTAGTCTACGGGTCTCTGTGATAGTCTACGGGTCTCTGTGTTAGTCTACGGGTCTCTGTGTTAGTCTACGGGTCTCTGTGTGGTGAGTCTACGGGTCTCTGTGTTAGTCTACGGGTCTCTGTGTGAATCTACGGGTCTCTGTGTTAGTCTATGGGTCTCTGTGTTAGTCTACGGGTCTCTGTGTTAGTCTACGGGTCTCTGTGTTAGTCTACGGGTCTTTGTATGAGTCTACGGGTCTCTGTGTGGGTCTACGGGTCTCTGTGTTAGTCTACGGGTCTCTGTGTTAGTCAACGGGTCTCTGTGTTAGTCTACGGGTCTCTGTGTGGTGAGTCTATGGGTCTCTGTGTTAGTCTACGGGTCTCTGTGTGGTGAGTCTACGGGTCTCTGTGTTAGTCTACGGGTTTCTGTGTTAGTCTACGGGTCTCTGTGTGAATCTACGGGTCTCTGTGTTAGTCTACGGGTCTCTGTGTTAGTCTACGGGTCTCTGTGTTAGTCTACGGGTCTCTGTGTTAGTCTACGGGTCTCTGTGGGAATCTATGGGCTCTGTGTTAGCCTACGGGTCTCTGTGTGAATCTATGGATCTCTGTGTGAATCTATGGGTCTCTGTGTTAGTCTACGGGTCTCTGTGTGAATCTATGGGTCTCTGTGTGAGTCTACAGGTCTCCGTGTTAGTCTACGGGTCTCTGTGTGAATCTATGGGTCTCTGTGTTAATCTCTGGGTCTCTGTGTTAGTCTACGGGTCTCTGTGTGAATCTATGGGTCTCTGTGTTAGTCTACGGGTCTCTGTGTTAGTCTACGGGTCTCTGTGTGAATCTATGAGTCTCAGTGTTAGTCTATGGGTCTCTGTGTTAGTCTACGGGTCTCTGTGTGAATCTATGGGTCTCTGTGTGAGTCTACGGGTCTCTGTGTTAGTCTACGGGTCTCTGTGTTAGTCTACGGGTCTCTGTGTTAGTCTACAGGTCTCTGTGTTAGTCTACGGGTCTCTGTGTTAGTCTACGGGTCTCTGTGTTAGTCTACGGGTCTCTGTGTGAATCTACGGGTCTCTGTGTGAGTCTACGGGTCTCTGTGTTAGTCTACGGGTCTCTGTGTTAGTCTACGGGTCTCTGTGTTAGTCTACGGGTCTCTGTGTTAGTCTACGGGTCTCTGTGTGAATCTACGGGTCTCTGTGTTAGTCTATGGGTCTCTGTGTTATTCTACGGGTCTCTGTGTTAGTCTACCGGTCTCTGTGTTAGTCTACGGGTCTTTGTGTGAGTCTACGGGTCTCTGTGTGGGTCTACGGGTCTCTGTGTTAGTCTACGGGTCTCTGTGTTAGTCTACGGGTCTCTGTGTTAGTCTACGGGTCTCTGTGTTAGTCTACGGGTCTCTGTGTGGTGAGTCTACGGGTCTCTGTGTTAGTCTACGGGTCTCTGTGTGGTGAGTCTATGGGTCTCTGTGTTAGTCTACGGGTCTCTGTGTTAGTCTACGGGTCTCTGTGTGAATCTACGGGTCTCTGTGTGAGTCTACGGGTCTCTGTGTTAGTCTACGGGTCTCTGTGTTAGTCTACGGGTCTCTGTGTTAGTCTACGGGTCTCTGTGTTAGTCTACGGGTCTCTGTGTGAATCTACGGGTCTCTGTGTTAGTCTATGGGTCTCTGTGTTATTCTACGGGTCTCTGTGTTAGTCTACCGGTCTCTGTGTTAGTCTACGGGTCTTTGTGTGAGTCTACGGGTCTCTGTGTGGGTCTACGGGTCTCTGTGTTAGTCTACGGGTCTCTGTGTTAGTCTACGGGTCTCTGTGTTAGTCTACGGGTCTCTGTGTTAGTCTACGGGTCTCTGTGTGGTGAGTCTACGGGTCTCTGTGTTAGTCTACGGGTCTCTGTGTGGTGAGTCTATGGGTCTCTGTGTTAGTCTAGTGTTTCTGTGTTAGTCTACGGGTCTCTGTGTGAATCTACGGGTCTCTGTGTTAGTCTACGGGTATCTGTGTTAGTCTACGGGTCTCTGTGTGAGTCTACGGGTCTCTGTGTGAATCTACGGGTCTCTGTGTTAGTCTACGGGTCTCTGTGTTAGTCTACGGGTCTCTGTGTTAGTCTACGGGTCTCTGTGTTAGTCTACGGGTCTCTGTGTTAGTCTACGGGTCTCTGTGTTAGTCTACGGGTCTCTGTGTAAGTCTATGGGTCTCTGTGTGAATCTACGGGTCTCTGTGTGAGTCTACGGGTCTCTGTGTTAGTCTACGGGTCTCTGTGTTAGTCTACGGGTCTCTGTGTTAGTCTACGGGTCTCTGTGTTAGTCTACGGGTCTCTGTGTGGTGAGTCTACGGGTCTCTGTGTTAGTCTACGGGTCTCTGTGTGAATCTACGGGTCTCTGTGTTAGTCTATGGGTCTCTGTGTTAGTCTACGGGTCTCTGTGTTAGTCTACCGGTCTCTGTGTTAGTCTACGGGTCTTTGTGTGAGTCTACGGGTCTCTGTGTGGGTCTACGGGTCTCTGTGTTAGTCTACGGGTCTCTGTGTTAGTCTACGGGTCTCTGTGTTAGTCTACGGGTCTCTGTGTTAGTCTACGGGTCTCTGTGTGGTGAGTCTACGGGTCTCTGTGTTAGTCTACGGGTCTCTGTGTGGTGAGTCTATGGGTCTCTGTGTTAGTCTAGTGTTTCTGTGTTAGTCTACGGGTATCTGTGTGAATCTACGGGTCTCTGTGTTAGTCTACGGGTATCTGTGTTAGTCTACGGGTCTCTGTGTGAGTCTACGGGTCTCTGTGTGAATCTACGGGTCTCTGTGTTAGTCTACGGGTCTCTGTGTTAGTCTACGGGTCTCTGTGTTAGTCTACGGGTCTCTGTGTTAGTCTACGGGTCTCTGTGTTAGTCTACGGGTCTCTGTGTTAGTCTACGGGTCTCTGTGTTAGTCTATGGGTCTCTGTGTTAGTCTACGGGTCTCTGTGTTAGTCTACGGGTATCTGTGTTAGTCTACAGGTCTCTGTGTTAGTCTACGGGTCTCTGTGTTAGTCTACGGGTCTCTGTGTTAGTCTACGGGTCTCTGTGTTAGTCTACGGGTCTCTGTGTTAGTCTACGGGTCTCTGTGTTAGTCTACGGGTCTCTGTGGGAATCTATGGGCTCTGTGTTAGTCTACGGGTCTCTGTGTGAATCTATGGATCTCGGTGTGAATCTATGGGTCTCTGTGTTAGTCTACGGGTCTCTGTGTGAATCTATGGGTCTCTGTGTGAGTCTACGGGTCTCTGTGTTAGTCTACGGGTCTCTGTGTGAATCTATGGGTCTCTGTGTTAACATCTGGGTCTCTGTGTTAGTCTACGGGTCTCTGTGTGAATCTATGGGTCTCTGTGTTAGTCTACGGGTCTCTGTGTTAGTCTACGCGTCTCTTTGTGAGTCTACGGGTCTCTTTGTGAGTCTATGTGACTCTGTGTTAGTCTACGGGTCTCTGTGTTAGTCTACGGGTCTCTGTTTGAATCTATGGGTCTCTGTGTTAGTCTACGGGTCTCTGTGTTAGTCTACGGGTCTCTGTGTGAATCTATGGGTCTCTGTGTTAGTCTACGGGTCTCTGTGTTAGTCTACAGGTCTCTGTGTTAGTCTACGGGTCTCTGTGTTAGTCTACGGGTCTCTGTGTTAGTCTACGGGTCTCTGTGTGAATCTACGGGTCTCTGTGTGAGTCTACGGGTCTCTGTGTTAGTCTACGGGTCTCTGTGTTAGTCTACGGGTCTCTGTGTTAGTCTACGGGTCTCTGTGTTAGTCTACGGGTCTCTGTGTGGTGAGTCTACGGGTCTCTGTGTTAGTCTACGGGTCTCTGTGTGAATCTACGGGTCTCTGTGTTAGTCTATGGGTCTCTGTGTTAGTCTACGGGTCTCTGTGTTAGTCTACCGGTCTCTGTGTTAGTCTACGGGTCTTTGTGTGAGTCTACGGGTCTCTGTGTGGGTCTACGGGTCTCTGTGTTAGTCTACGGGTCTCTGTGTTAGTCTACGGGTCTCTGTGTTAGTCTACGGGTCTCTGTGTTAGTCTACGGGTCTCTGTGTGGTGAGTCTACGGGTCTCTGTGTTAGTCTACGGGTCTCTGTGTGGTGAGTCTATGGGTCTCTGTGTTAGTCTAGTGTTTCTGTGTTAGTCTACGGGTCTCTGTGTGAATCTACGGGTCTCTGTGTTAGTCTACGGGTATCTGTGTTAGTCTACGGGTCTCTGTGTGAGTCTACGGGTCTCTGTGTGAATCTACGGGTCTCTGTGTTAGTCTACGGGTCTCTGTGTTAGTCTACGGGTCTCTGTGTTAGTCTACGGGTCTCTGTGTTAGTCTACGGGTCTCTGTGTTAGTCTACGGGTCTCTGTGTTAGTCTACGGGTCTCTGTGTTAGTCTATGGGTCTCTGTGTGAATCTACGGGTCTCTGTGTGAGTCTACGGGTCTCTGTGTTAGTCTACGGGTCTCTGTGTTAGTCTACGGGTCTCTGTGTTAGTCTACGGGTCTCTGTGTTAGTCTACGGGTCTCTGTGTGGTGAGTCTACGGGTCTCTGTGTTAGTCTACGGGTCTCTGTGTGAATCTACGGGTCTCTGTGTTAGTCTATGGGTCTCTGTGTTAGTCTACGGGTCTCTGTGTTAGTCTACGGGTCTCTGTGTGGTGAGTCTATGGGTCTCTGTGTTAGTCTACGGGTCTCTGTGTGGTGAGTCTACGGGTCTCTGTGTTAGTCTACGGGTTTCTGTGTTAGTCTACGGGTCTCTGTGTGAATCTACGGGTCTCTGTGTTAGTCTACGGGTCTCTGTGTTAGTCTACGGGTCTCTGTGTTAGTCTACGGGTCTCTGTGTTAGTCTACGGGTCTCTGTGGGAATCTATGGGCTCTGTGTTAGCCTACGGGTCTCTGTGTGAATCTATGGATCTCTGTGTGAATCTATGGGTCTCTGTGTTAGTCTACGGGTCTCTGTGTGAATCTATGGGTCTCTGTGTGAGTCTACAGGTCTCCGTGTTAGTCTACGGGTCTCTGTGTGAATCTATGGGTCTCTGTGTTAATCTCTGGGTCTCTGTGTTAGTCTACGGGTCTCTGTGTGAATCTATGGGTCTCTGTGTTAGTCTACGGGTCTCTGTGTTAGTCTACGGGTCTCTGTGTGAATCTATGAGTCTCAGTGTTAGTCTATGGGTCTCTGTGTTAGTCTACGGGTCTCTGTGTGAATCTATGGGTCTCTGTGTGAGTCTACGGGTCTCTGTGTTAGTCTACGGGTCTCTGTGTTAGTCTACGGGTCTCTGTGTTAGTCTACAGGTCTCTGTGTTAGTCTACGGGTCTCTGTGTTAGTCTACGGGTCTCTGTGTTAGTCTACGGGTCTCTGTGTGAATCTACGGGTCTCTGTGTGAGTCTACGGGTCTCTGTGTTAGTCTACGGGTCTCTGTGTTAGTCTACGGGTCTCTGTGTTAGTCTACGGGTCTCTGTGTGAATCTATGGGTCTCTGTGTTAGTCTACAGGTCTCTGTGTTAATCTACGGGTCTCTGTGTGAATCTACGGGTCTCTGTGTTAGTCTACGGGTCTCTGTGTTAGTCTATGGGTTTTTGTGTGAGTCTACGGGTCTCTGTGTGAGTCTACGGGTCTCTGTGTTAGTCTACGGGTCTCTGTGTTAGTCTACGGGTCTCTGTGTTAGTCTACGGGTCTCTGTGTGAATCTACGGGTCTCTGTGTGAGTCTACGGGTCTCTGTGTTAGTCTACGGGTCTCTGTGATAGTCTACGGGTCTCTGTGTTAGTCTACGGGTCTCTGTGTTAGTCTACGGGTCTCTGTGTGGTGAGTCTACGGGTCTCTGTGTTAGTCTACGGGTCTCTGTGTGAATCTACGGGTCTCTGTGTTAGTCTATGGGTCTCTGTGTTAGTCTACGGGTCTCTGTGTTAGTCTACGGGTCTCTGTGTTAGTCTACGGGTCTTTGTATGAGTCTACGGGTCTCTGTGTGGGTCTACGGGTCTCTGTGTTAGTCTACGGGTCTCTGTGTTAGTCTACGGGTCTCTGTGTTAGTCTACGGGTCTCTGTGTGGTGAGTCTATGGGTCTCTGTGTTAGTCTACGGGTCTCTGTGTGGTGAGTCTACGGGTCTCTGTGTTAGTCTACGGGTTTCTGTGTTAGTCTACGGGTCTCTGTGTGAATCTACGGGTCTCTGTGTTAGTCTACGGGTCTCTGTGTTAGTCTACGGGTCTCTGTGTTAGTCTACGGGTCTCTGTGTTAGTCTACGGGTCTCTGTGGGAATCTATGGGCTCTGTGTTAGCCTACGGGTCTCTGTGTGAATCTATGGATCTCTGTGTGAATCTATGGGTCTCTGTGTTAGTCTACGGGTCTCTGTGTGAATCTATGGGTCTCTGTGTGAGTCTACAGGTCTCCGTGTTAGTCTACGGGTCTCTGTGTGAATCTATGGGTCTCTGTGTTAATCTCTGGGTCTCTGTGTTAGTCTACGGGTCTCTGTGTGAATCTATGGGTCTCTGTGTTAGTCTACGGGTCTCTGTGTTAGTCTACGGGTCTCTGTGTGAATCTATGAGTCTCAGTGTTAGTCTATGGGTCTCTGTGTTAGTCTACGGGTCTCTGTGTGAATCTATGGGTCTCTGTGTGAGTCTACGGGTCTCTGTGTTAGTCTACGGGTCTCTGTGTTAGTCTACGGGTCTCTGTGTTAGTCTACAGGTCTCTGTGTTAGTCTACGGGTCTCTGTGTTAGTCTACGGGTCTCTGTGTTAGTCTACGGGTCTCTGTGTGAATCTACGGGTCTCTGTGTGAGTCTACGGGTCTCTGTGTTAGTCTACGGGTCTCTGTGTTAGTCTACGGGTCTCTGTGTTAGTCTACGGGTCTCTGTGTTAGTCTACGGGTCTCTGTGTGAATCTACGGGTCTCTGTGTTAGTCTATGGGTCTCTGTGTTATTCTACGGGTCTCTGTGTTAGTCTACCGGTCTCTGTGTTAGTCTACGGGTCTTTGTGTGAGTCTACGGGTCTCTGTGTGGGTCTACGGGTCTCTGTGTTAGTCTACGGGTCTCTGTGTTAGTCTACGGGTCTCTGTGTTAGTCTACGGGTCTCTGTGTTAGTCTACGGGTCTCTGTGTGGTGAGTCTACGGGTCTCTGTGTTAGTCTACGGGTCTCTGTGTGGTGAGTCTATGGGTCTCTGTGTTAGTCTACGGGTCTCTGTGTTAGTCTACGGGTCTCTGTGTGAATCTACGGGTCTCTGTGTGAGTCTACGGGTCTCTGTGTTAGTCTACGGGTCTCTGTGTTAGTCTACGGGTCTCTGTGTTAGTCTACGGGTCTCTGTGTTAGTCTACGGGTCTCTGTGTGAATCTACGGGTCTCTGTGTTAGTCTATGGGTCTCTGTGTTATTCTACGGGTCTCTGTGTTAGTCTACCGGTCTCTGTGTTAGTCTACGGGTCTTTGTGTGAGTCTACGGGTCTCTGTGTGGGTCTACGGGTCTCTGTGTTAGTCTACGGGTCTCTGTGTTAGTCTACGGGTCTCTGTGTTAGTCTACGGGTCTCTGTGTTAGTCTACGGGTCTCTGTGTGGTGAGTCTACGGGTCTCTGTGTTAGTCTACGGGTCTCTGTGTGGTGAGTCTATGGGTCTCTGTGTTAGTCTAGTGTTTCTGTGTTAGTCTACGGGTCTCTGTGTGAATCTACGGGTCTCTGTGTTAGTCTACGGGTATCTGTGTTAGTCTACGGGTCTCTGTGTGAGTCTACGGGTCTCTGTGTGAATCTACGGGTCTCTGTGTTAGTCTACGGGTCTCTGTGTTAGTCTACGGGTCTCTGTGTTAGTCTACGGGTCTCTGTGTTAGTCTACGGGTCTCTGTGTTAGTCTACGGGTCTCTGTGTTAGTCTACGGGTCTCTGTGTTAGTCTATGGGTCTCTGTGTGAATCTACGGGTCTCTGTGTGAGTCTACGGGTCTCTGTGTTAGTCTACGGGTCTCTGTGTTAGTCTACGGGTCTCTGTGTTAGTCTACGGGTCTCTGTGTTAGTCTACGGGTCTCTGTGTGGTGAGTCTACGGGTCTCTGTGTTAGTCTACGGGTCTCTGTGTGAATCTACGGGTCTCTGTGTTAGTCTATGGGTCTCTGTGTTAGTCTACGGGTCTCTGTGTTAGTCTACCGGTCTCTGTGTTAGTCTACGGGTCTTTGTGTGAGTCTACGGGTCTCTGTGTGGGTCTACGGGTCTCTGTGTTAGTCTACGGGTCTCTGTGTTAGTCTACGGGTCTCTGTGTTAGTCTACGGGTCTCTGTGTTAGTCTACGGGTCTCTGTGTGGTGAGTCTACGGGTCTCTGTGTTAGTCTACGGGTCTCTGTGTGGTGAGTCTATGGGTCTCTGTGTTAGTCTAGTGTTTCTGTGTTAGTCTACGGGTCTCTGTGTGAATCTACGGGTCTCTGTGTTAGTCTACGGGTATCTGTGTTAGTCTACGGGTCTCTGTGTGAGTCTACGGGTCTCTGTGTGAATCTACGGGTCTCTGTGTTAGTCTACGGGTCTCTGTGTTAGTCTACGGGTCTCTGTGTTAGTCTACGGGTCTCTGTGTTAGTCTACGGGTCTCTGTGTTAGTCTACGGGTCTCTGTGTTAGTCTACGGGTCTCTGTGTTAGTCTATGGGTCTCTGTGTTAGTCTACGGGTCTCTGTGTTAGTCTACGGGTATCTGTGTTAGTCTACAGGTCTCTGTGTTAGTCTACGGGTCTCTGTGTTAGTCTACGGGTCTCTGTGTTAGTCTACGGGTCTCTGTGTTAGTCTACGGGTCTCTGTGTTAGTCTACGGGTCTCTGTGTTAGTCTACGGGTCTCTGTGGGAATCTATGGGCTCTGTGTTAGTCTACGGGTCTCTGTGTGAATCTATGGATCTCGGTGTGAATCTATGGGTCTCTGTGTTAGTCTACGGGTCTCTGTGTGAATCTATGGGTCTCTGTGTGAGTCTACGGGTCTCTGTGTTAGTCTACGGGTCTCTGTGTGAATCTATGGGTCTCTGTGTTAACATCTGGGTCTCTGTGTTAGTCTACGGGTCTCTGTGTTAGTCTACGCGTCTCTTTGTGAGTCTACGGGTCTCTTTGTGAGTCTATGTGACTCTGTGTTAGTCTACGGGTCTCTGTGTTAGTCTACGGGTCTCTGTTTGAATCTATGGGTCTCTGTGTTAGTCTACGGGTCTCTGTGTTAGTCTACGGGTCTCTGTGTGAATCTATGGGTCTCTGTGTTAGTCTACGGGTCTCTGTGTTAGTCTACAGGTCTCTGTGTTAGTCTACGGGTCTCTGTGTTAGTCTACGGGTCTCTGTGTTAGTCTACGGGTCTCTGTGTGAATCTATGGGTCTCTGTGTGAATCTATGGGTCTCTGTGTTAGTCTACGGGTCTCTGTGTTAGTCTACGCGTCTCTTTGTGAGTCTACGGGTCTCTTTGTGAGTCTATGTGACTCTGTGTTAGTCTACGGGTCTCTGTGTTAGTCTACGGGTCTCTGTTTGAATCTATGGGTCTCTGTGTTAGTCTACGGGTCTCTGTGTTAGTCTACGGGTCTCTGTGTGAATCTATGGGTCTCTGTGTTAGTCTACGGGTCTCTGTGTTAGTCTACAGGTCTCTGTGTTAGTCTACGGGTCTCTGTGTTAGTCTACGGGTCTCTGTGTTAGTCTACGGGTCTCTGTGTGAATCTACGGGTCTCTGTGTGAGTCTACGGGTCTCTGTGTTAGTCTACGGGTCTCTGTGTTAGTCTACGGGTCTCTGTGTTAGTCTACGGGTCTCTGTGTTAGTCTACGGGTCTCTGTGTGGTGAGTCTACGGGTCTCTGTGTTAGTCTACGGGTCTCTGTGTGAATCTACGGGTCTCTGTGTTAGTCTATGGGTCTCTGTGTTAGTCTACGGGTCTCTGTGTTAGTCTACCGGTCTCTGTGTTAGTCTACGGGTCTTTGTGTGAGTCTACGGGTCTCTGTGTGGGTCTACGGGTCTCTGTGTTAGTCTACGGGTCTCTGTGTTAGTCTACGGGTCTCTGTGTTAGTCTACGGGTCTCTGTGTTAGTCTACGGGTCTCTGTGTGGTGAGTCTACGGGTCTCTGTGTTAGTCTACGGGTCTCTGTGTGGTGAGTCTATGGGTCTCTGTGTTAGTCTAGTGTTTCTGTGTTAGTCTACGGGTCTCTGTGTGAATCTACGGGTCTCTGTGTTAGTCTACGGGTATCTGTGTTAGTCTACGGGTCTCTGTGTGAGTCTACGGGTCTCTGTGTGAATCTACGGGTCTCTGTGTTAGTCTACGGGTCTCTGTGTTAGTCTACGGGTCTCTGTGTTAGTCTACGGGTCTCTGTGTTAGTCTACGGGTCTCTGTGTTAGTCTACGGGTCTCTGTGTTAGTCTACGGGTCTCTGTGTTAGTCTATGGGTCTCTGTGTGAATCTACGGGTCTCTGTGTGAGTCTACGGGTCTCTGTGTTAGTCTACGGGTCTCTGTGTTAGTCTACGGGTCTCTGTGTTAGTCTACGGGTCTCTGTGTTAGTCTACGGGTCTCTGTGTGGTGAGTCTACGGGTCTCTGTGTTAGTCTACGGGTCTCTGTGTGAATCTACGGGTCTCTGTGTTAGTCTATGGGTCTCTGTGTTAGTCTACGGGTCTCTGTGTTAGTCTACCGGTCTCTGTGTTAGTCTACGGGTCTTTGTGTGAGTCTACGGGTCTCTGTGTGGGTCTACGGGTCTCTGTGTTAGTCTACGGGTCTCTGTGTTAGTCTACGGGTCTCTGTGTTAGTCTACGGGTCTCTGTGTTAGTCTACGGGTCTCTGTGTGGTGAGTCTACGGGTCTCTGTGTTAGTCTACGGGTCTCTGTGTGGTGAGTCTATGGGTCTCTGTGTTAGTCTAGTGTTTCTGTGTTAGTCTACGGGTCTCTGTGTGAATCTACGGGTCTCTGTGTTAGTCTACGGGTATCTGTGTTAGTCTACGGGTCTCTGTGTGAGTCTACGGGTCTCTGTGTGAATCTACGGGTCTCTGTGTTAGTCTACGGGTCTCTGTGTTAGTCTACGGGTCTCTGTGTTAGTCTACGGGTCTCTGTGTTAGTCTACGGGTCTCTGTGTTAGTCTACGGGTCTCTGTGTTAGTCTACGGGTCTCTGTGTTAGTCTATGGGTCTCTGTGTTAGTCTACGGGTCTCTGTGTTAGTCTACGGGTCTCTGTGTTAGTCTACAGGTCTCTGTGTTAGTCTACGGGTCTCTGTGTTAGTCTACGGGTCTCTGTGTTAGTCTACGGGTCTCTGTGTTAGTCTACGGGTCTCTGTGTTAGTCTACGGGTCTCTGTGTTAGTCTACGGGTCTCTGTGGGAATCTATGGGCTCTGTGTTAGTCTACGGGTCTCTGTGTGAATCTATGGATCTCGGTGTGAATCTATGGGTCTCTGTGTTAGTCTACGGGTCTCTGTGTGAATCTATGGGTCTCTGTGTGAGTCTACGGGTCTCTGTGTTAGTCTACGGGTCTCTGTGTGAATCTATGGGTCTCTGTGTTAACATCTGGGTCTCTGTGTTAGTCTACGGGTCTCTGTGTGAATCTATGGGTCTCTGTGTTAGTCTACGGGTCTCTGTGTTAGTCTACGCGTCTCTTTGTGAGTCTACGGGTCTCTTTGTGAGTCTATGTGACTCTGTGTTAGTCTACGGGTCTCTGTGTTAGTCTACGGGTCTCTGTTTGAATCTATGGGTCTCTGTGTTAGTCTACGGGTCTCTGTGTTAGTCTACGGGTCTCTGTGTGAATCTATGGGTCTCTGTGTTAGTCTACGGGTCTCTGTGTTAGCCTACGGGTCTCTGTGTTAGTCTACGGGTATCTGCGTTAATCTACGGGTCTCTGTGTGAATCTACGGGTTTCTGTGTTAGTCTACAGGTCTCTGTGTTAGTCTATGGGTCTTTGTGTGAGTCTACGGGTCTCTGTGTGAGTCTACGGGTCTCTGTGTGAGTCTACGGGTATCTGTGTTAGTCTACGGGTCTCTGTGTTAGTCTACGGGTCTCTGTGCTAGTCTACGGGTCTCTGTGTGAATCTACGGGTCTCTGTGTGAGTCTACGGGTCTCTGTGTGGTGAGTCTACGGGTCTCTGTGTTAGTCTACGGGTCTCTGTGTTAGTCTACGGGTCTCTGTGTTAGTCTACGGGTCTCTGTGTGGTGAGTCTACGGGTCTCTGTGTTAGTCTACGGGTCTCTGTGTTAGTCTACGGGTCTCTGTGTTAGTCTACGGGTCTCTGTGTGGTGAGTCTACGGGTCTCTGTGTTAGTCTACGGGTCTCTGTGTGAGTCTACGGGTCTCTGTGTTAGTCTACTGGTCTCTGTGTTAGTCTACGGGTCTCTGTGTTAGTCTACGGGTCTCTGTGTTAGCCTACGGGTCTCTGTGTTAGCCTACGGGTCTCTGTGTTAGTCTACGTGTCTCTGTGTTAGTCTACGGGTGTAAATCGACCACTCCGCCTCTGGAGGCGAATGTGGGTAGAGCGCCGTCCGAGGCGGCGTCCGCGGTAGCGGCGGCGACGACGACGACGACGTGGACGGTGATACTCGTGAAGCGGCACGGGCGCCCCCGGTCGGCCGCCCTCACCGTCAGCTCGTAGGCCTCCACCGCGGAGCCGTCCAGCTTCCTCGCCACGGAGACGACGCCCAGCGCGTGGTGGATGGCGAAGGAATTCCCCAAGTTTCCTGCCGCGGGAATTCGCGAGTTAGCGTCGTCAAAAGCGAAGGGAGCCGCCGAGGGCGAACGCCGCGGGTGGGAAGCCCCGGCGCCCATCGGCCGCCGGCGATCCGAGCTGGACAGGGGAGAGACACGCGACGGAGCGTCGCCACGAAGAAAACGCGACGCGGGAAATGTGCTCCAGTGCAGAAACTCCCTCCGCGTTGGGGGGAGTGGCGGTGGGAGCGATGGGAGCGGTGGGAGTGGTGGTGGTAGGAGTGGTGGGAGTGGAGGTGGGAGCGGTGGGAGTGGTGGGAGTGGTGGGAGTGGTGGGAGCGGTGGGAGCGGTGGGAGTGGTGGGAGTGGTGGGAGTGGTGGGAGTGGGAGTGGTGGGAGTGGTGGGAGTGGTGGGAGTGGGAGTGGTGGGAGTGGTGGGAGTGGGAGCGGTGGCGGTGGGAGCGGTGGGAGTGGGAGTGGTGGCGGTGGTGGGAGCGGTGGGAGTGGTGGGAGTGGTGGGAGTGGTGGTGGGAGTGGTGGGGAGTGGTGGGAGTGGTGAGAGTGGTGGGAGTGGTAGTGGGAGTGGTGGGAGCGGTGGGAGTGGTGGGAGTGGTGGTGGGAGCGGTGGGAGTGGTGGTGAGGCGGTCACCATGGCTGATGCTGTATCTGACGTCGGCGTTGGGGCCTTCGTCGCGGTCCAGCGCCATGACGCGCACCACGGCGGAGCCCACGGCCGCCGACTCGGCCACGCGGGCCTCGTAGGGGCCGCCGGTGAAGCGGGGCGCGTGGTCGTTGGCATCGTCGACGCTCACCGCCAGCGTGGCGTACGCTCGCCTCACGGGGACCCCGCCGTCCTGCACCTGTTTGTGCGGGAGAGTGAGAGAGTGAGAGAGACAGTGAGAGAGTGAGAGGGTGAGGGAGAGAGAGTGAGAGAGAGAGTGAGAAAGAGATAGAGAGAGAGAGTGAAAGTGAGACAGAGAGAGGGTGAGAGAGAGTGAAAGTGAGACAGAGAGAGAGTAAGAGTGAGTGAAAGTGAGACAGAGAGTGAGAAGAGAGTGAGAGAGAGATAGAGAGGGAAAGTGAGACAGAGAGTGAGAGAGAGTGAGAGAGAGAGTGAGAGAGAGAGTGAGAGTGTGAGAGAGTGAGAGAGAGAGTGAGAGTGAGAGAGAGGGCCGAGCGGAGAGATCGCTCGCCACAAACGCCCCCTGACAGGAGGAGACCGTCCGCGGTGAGTCACGTCGTGCTGGTCGCGTGCGACGTGACCGGCGCTGCGGTGCCGTCAAACTGCGACACCGGCGCCTGACACGGTAAATCGGCAAGGTTTGTCGTCACCGAAACAAAACGTGGCCATCGGTTACGCGGTTTGTTTACGTGACAAACTACACGACACAATACTATACACTACACTGTACACTACTATACTGTACACTACACTACACACTACTATACACTACTATACACTACACTACTATACACTACACTGTACACTACTATACACTGCACACTACTATACACTACACTATACACTACACTGTACACTACACTGTACACTACTATACACTACACTATACACTACACTATACTACTATACACCACACTATACACTACTATACACTACACTACTATACACTACACTATAGACTACTATACACTACTATACACAACACAAAACTATACACTACACTATACACAACACTACACTATACACTACTATACACTACACTAATATACATTACTCTATACACTACACTATACACTACTATACACTACACTGTACACTACTATACAGTACACTATACACTACTGTACACTATACTACTATACACTACACTACACACTACTATACACTACACTACTATACAGTACACTATACAATACTGTACACTACACTACTATATAGTACACTGTACACTACTATACAGTACACTATACACTACTATACATTACACTACTATACACTACTATACACTACACTGTACACTACACTATACACTACTATACGGTACATTATACACTACTATACACTACACTATACACTACACTACTATACAATACACTATACTATAGACTACTATACACTACACTATACACTACTATACAATACACTATACACTACTATACACTACACTATACACTACACTATACACTACTATACACTACACTATACACTACTATACACTAAACACTACACTATACACTACACTACTATACACTACACTATACACTACTATACACTACACTATACACTACAGACTACACTACACTACACACTACTATACATTACACTATACACTACACTATACACTACACTAAACACTACACTACACTATACACTACACTACTATGCACTACACTACACTACTATACACTACACTATACACTACTATACACTACATTATACACTACACTATAGACTACTATACACTACACTATACAGTCCACTATACAGTACACTATACACTACACTACTATACACTATACACTACATTATACACTGCACTATACACTACACTATACACTACTATACACTATACTATACACTACTATACAGTACGCTAAACACTACGATACAGGACACTATACACTACACTATACACTACTATACACTACACTATAGACTACACTACACATTACTATACACTACACTATACACTACACTACACACTACTATACACTACACTATAGACTACACTATACACTACTATACACTACACTACACACTACTATACACTACACTATACACTACACTATACACTACTATACACTACACTACACACTACTATACACTACACTATACACTACACTACACATTACTATACGGTACACTATATACTACTACACAGTACGCTAAACACTACTATACAGGACACTATGGTCACCACGCAAGACAGCGGTCACGGCATCGTTGTCATCGTCGTCATCATCGTCGTCATCAGCACCTTCGATTTGCACGGTCGGCTACATACAGTTCAACGCACACACACGTACACACACACATGTACACACACACGTACACACACACACGTACACACACACGTACACACACACATACACACACACACATACACACACACGTACACACACACACATGTACACACACATGTACACACACACACATGTACACACACATATGTACACACACACACGCACACACACACACGTACACACACACGTACAACACAACACATGTACACACACGTACACACACACGTACACACACACACGTACACACACACACACGTACACACACGTACACACACACGTACACACACACACACACGTACACACACGCACACAGACACGTACACACACACTCACTCACACACACTCACTCACACAAAGATAAAGATCCCCTGTATAGCCTTAACAGACTGTAGGGGCAAGTGCTGTTAGTGAGCACCTATGAAGGCCGGAACGGTACACGACGGGGTGGGTGACCAGCACCACGCCCGACCGCCTTAGTCTCCCTAGTGGCGATGTTTACACCTCACTCTCACACACGTACACACACGTGCACCTGGCGTGGCGCCCTCTCACCATGACGGTGAGCAGGTGGCTCCGCTTGGCCTCTCGGTCCAGCCTCTCGGCGGCGGTGACCTCGCCGGTGACGGGGTCCACGCGGAACAGACGCAGGCTCTCCGCGGCGTCGCCGCCGCCTAAGCCGACGAGGGAGAAGGAGAGCCGGGCGGCGACGGCGCCGGCGTCGGCGTCCGTCGCCTCCAGCCGCAGGATCCCGGTGGCGGCAGGAGGAGTCTCCTCAGCCACGGTCGCCTCGTAGAGGTCACGGGAGAAGCGGGGCCGGTGGTCGTTCACGTCCAGTACCGTCACCTCCACCTGGCGGGGGGGTGGGTGGTGAGGGTAGTGGGGATGAGTAATGTGGTGATGCGGGTGGTAAAACAACCCCCTACCTCCTCGTGGTGCCGGACGGGCAACGCTGTCGTGGACGGTGCACACGCAGACACACACACAGACACACACACAGACACATACACAGACACACACACACATTCACACACACACACACAGACACACACAGACACACACACAGACACACACACAGACACAGACACACAAACACACACACAGACACACAGACACACACACAGACACACACAGACACACACACAGACACACACACAGACACACACACAGACACACACAGACACACACAGACACACACACAGACACACACAGACACACACACAGACACACACAGACACACACACAGACACACACACAGACACACACAGACACAGACGCACACACAGACACACACACAGACACGCGTGCCTGCCCACCAGGGTGGTTGCAGCGTTGGTCCCGTCGGTGAGCGTCACGGTGAGCCGGTAGAGGGAGCACCGCTCGGCATCCAGCGGCTTGGCCACCTCCACAAAGCCGCTGTGCTCCGTCACGTGGAAGCTGCCCTCCCAGTTACCGCCTGCCAACACCGTCACCATCGTCATCATCATCATCACGTCACCGTTAGCACACCACCATCAAGATGTCACCGTTAAACCATCCACATGATGTCACCATGAACACAACACGTGGGTTGGGGTGTGGTGTGTATTGTGTGTGTGGTGTGTGTGTGTGGTGTGTGTGGTGTGTGTGTGGTGAGTGTGTGGTGTGTATGGTGTGTGTATGGTGTGTGTGTGGTGTGTGTGTGGTGTGTGTGTGTGGTGTGTGTGGTGTTTGTGTGTGGTGTGTGTGGTGTGTGTGTGGTGTGTGTGTGTGGTGTGTGTGGTGTTTGTGTGTGGTGTGTGTGGTGTGTGTGTGTGATGTGTGTGGTGTGTGTGTGTGTGGTGTGTGTGGTGTGTGTGGTGTGTGTGGTGTGTGGTGTGTGTGATGTGTGTGGTGTGTGGTGTGTGTGTGGTGTGTGTGTGTGTGGTGTGTGTGGTGTGTGTGTAGTGTGTGTGTGTGGTGTGTGTGTGTGGTGTGTGTGTAGTGTGTGTGTGTGGTGTGTGTGGTGTGTGTGTGTGGTGCGTATGGTGTGTGTGGTGTGGTGTGTGTGGTGTGTGTGGTGTGTGTGATGTGTGTGTGTTACTGTGTGAGTGACTGTGTGTGTGGTGTGTGTGGTGTGTGTGTGTGGTGTGTGTGGTGTGTGTGGTGTGTGTGTGGTGTGTGTGGTGTGTGGTGTGTGTGGTGTGTGTGGTGTGTGTGTGTGGTGTGTGTGTAGTGTGTGTGTGTGGTGTGTGTGTGGTGTGTGTCGTGTATGTGTGTGGTGTGTGTGGTGTGTGTGGTGTGTGTGTGGATGTGTGTGTGGTGCGTATGTGTGGTGTGTGTGTGTGTGTGGTGTGTGTGTGGCGCGTGTGGTGTGTGTGTGTGGTGTGTGTGGTGTGTGTGTGGTGTGTGTGGTGTGTGTGTGGTGTGTGTGTGTGTGGTGTGTGTGTGGTGTGTATGGTGTGTGTGGTGTGTGTGGTGTGTGTGGTGTGTGTGGTGTATGTGTGTGGGGTGTGTGGTCTGTGTGTGTGGTGTGTGTGGTGTGTGGTGTGTGTATGGTGTGTGTGGTGTGTGTGGTGTGTGTGTGGTGTGTGTGGTGTGTGCGGTGTGTGTGGTGTGTGTGTGGTGTGTGTGGTGCGTGTGTGTGGTGTGTGTGTGTGTGGTGTGTGTGGTGTGTGTGTGTGTGTGGTGTGTGTGGTGTGTGTGGTGTGTGGTGTGTGTGGTGTGTGTGTGGGTGTGTGTGTGGTGTGTGTGTAGTGTGTGTGTGGTGTGTGTGTGGTGTGTGTCGTGTATGTGTGTGGTGTGTGTGGTGTGTGTGTGGGTGTGTGTGTGGTGCGTGTGTGTGGTGTGTGTGTGGTGTGTGTGTGGTGCGTGTGGTGTGTGTGTGTGGTGTATGTGTGGTGTGTGTGGTGTGTGTGGTGTGTGTGGTGTGTGTGTGGTGTGTGTGTGTGTGGTGTGTGTGGTGTGTGTGTAGTGTGTGTGTGTGGTGTGTGTGTGTGTGATGTGTGTGGTGTGTGGTGTGTGTGTGTGGTGTGTGTGTGTGTGGTGTGTGTGGTGTGTGTGTAGTGTGTGTGTGTGGTGTGTGTGTGTGGTGTGTGTGTAGTGTGTGTGTGTGGTGTGTGTGTGTGTGTGGTGCGTATGGAGTGTGTGGTGTGGTGTGTGTGGTGTGTGTGGTGTGTGATGTGTGTGTGTTACTGTGTGAGTGACTGTTTGTGTGGTGTGTGTGGTGTGTGTGTGTGGTGTGTGTGGTGTGTGTGGTGTGTGTGTGGTGTGTGTGGTGTGTGTGGTGTGTGTGGTGTGTGGTGTGTGTGTGGTGTGTGTGTGTGGTGTGTGTGTAGTGTGTGTGTGTGGTGTGTGTGTGGTGTGTGTCGTGTATGTGTGTGGTGTGTGTGGTGTGTGTGTGTGGTGTGTGTGGTGTGTGTGGTGTGTGTGTGGGTGTGTGTGTGGTGCGTGTGTGTGGTGTGTATGTGTGTGGTGTGTGTGTGGTCCGTGTGGTGTGTGTGTGTGGTGTATGTGTGGTGTGTGTGGTGTGTGTGTGGTGTGTGTGTGGTGTGTGTGTGTGTGTGGTGTGTGTGTGGTGTGTATGGTGTGTGTGGTGTGTGTGGTGTGTGTGGTGTGTGTGGTGTGTGTGGTGTATGTGTGTGGGGTGTGTGGCGTGTGTGTGTGGTGTGTGTGTGGTGTGTGGTGTGTGGTGTGTGTATGGTGTGTGTGGTGTGTGTGGTGTGTGTGTGGTGTGTGTGGTGTGTGCGGTGTGTGTGGTGTGTGTGTGGTGTGTGTGGTGCGTGTGTGTGGTGTGTGTGTGTGTGGTGTGTGTGTGTGTTACTGTGTGTGTGACTGTGTGTGGTGTGTGTGGTGTGTGTGTGTGGTGTGTGTGGTGTGTGTGGTGTGTGTGTGGTGTGTGTGGTGTGTGGTGTGTGTGGTGTGTGTGGTGTGTGTGTGTGGTGTGTGTGTGTGGTGTGTGTGTAGTGTGTGTGTGTGGTGTGTGTGGTGTGTGTCGTGTATGTGTGTGGTGTGTGTGTGTGGTGTGTGTGGTGTGTGTGGTGTGTGTGGTGTGTGTGTGGGTGTGTGTGGTGCGTGTGTGTAGTGTGTGTGTGTGTGGTGTGTGTGTGGTGCGTGTGGTGTGTGTGTGTGGTGTGTGTGGTGTATGTGTGGTGTGTGTGTGGTGTGTGTGGTGTGTGTGTGGTGTGTGTGGTGTGTGTGTGGTGTGTGGTGTGTGTGTGTGTGGTGTGTGTGTGGTGTGTGTGGTGTGTGTGGTGTGTGTGTGGTGTGTGTGGTGTGTGTGGTGTGTGTGGTGTATGTGTGTGGGGTGTGTGGTGTGTGTGTGTGTGGTGTGTGTGTGGTGTGTGTATGGTGTGTGTGGTGTGTGTGGTGTGTGTGTGGTGTGTGTGGTGTGTGCGGTGTGTGTGGTGTGTGTGTGGTGTGTGTGGTGCGTTTGTGTGGTGTGTGTGTGTGTGGTGTGTGTGTGTGGTGCGTGTGGTGTGTGTGTGTAGTGTGTGTGTGGTGTGTGTGGTGTGTGTGGTGTGTGTGTGGTGTGTGTGTGGTGTGTGTGGTGTGTGTGGTGTGTGTAGTGTATATGTGTGTGTGTTGAGTGTGTGGTGTGTGTGTGGTGTGTGTGGTGCGTGTGTGTAGTGTGTGTGTGTGGTGTGTGTGTGGTGCGTGTGGTGTGTGTGTGTGGTGTGTGTGGTGTGTGTGTGGTGTGTGTGTGCTGTGTGTGTGTGGTGTGTGTGGTGTGTGTGTGGTGTGTGGTGTGTGTGTGTGTGGTGTGTGTGTGTGGTGTGTGTGGTGTGTGTGGTGTGTGTGGTGTGTGTGTGTGGGGTGTGTGGTGTGTGTGTGTGTGGTGTGTGTGTGGTGTGTGGTGTGTGTATGGTGTGTGTGGTGTGTGTGGTGTGTGTGTGGTGTGTGTGGTGTGTGCGGTGTGTGTGGTGTGTGTGTGGTGTGTGTGGTGCGTGTGTGTGGTGTGTGTGTGTGTGGTGTGTGTGTGTGGTGCGTGTGGTGTGTGTGTGTAGTGTGTGTGTGGTGTGTGTGGTGTGTGTGGTGTGTGGTGTGTGTGGTGTGTGTGGTGTGTGTGGTGTATATGTGTGTGTGTGTTGAGTGTGTGGTGTGTGTGTGTGGTGTGTGTGGTGTGTGTGGTGTGTGTGGTGTATATGTGTGTGTGTGTTGAGTGTGTGGTGTGTGTGTGGTGTGTGTGGTGCGTGTGTGTAGTGTGTGTGTGTGGTGTGTGTGTGGTGCGTGTGGTGTGTGTGTGTGGTGCGTGTGGTGTATGTGTGGTGTGTGTGTGGTGTGTGTGGTGTGTGTGTGGTGTGTGTGGTGTGTGTGTGGTGTGTGTGGTGTGTGTGTGGTGTGTGTGGTGTGTGTGGTGTGTGTGGTGTGTGGTGTGTGTGGTGTGTGGTGTGTGTGGTGTGTGGTGTGTGTGGTGTGTGTGTGGTGTGTGTGGTGTGTGTGTGTGGTGTGTGTGGTGTGTGTGGTGTATGTGTGTGTGTGGTGTGTGTGGTGAGTGTGTGGTGTGTGTGTGGTGTGTGTGGTGTGTGTGTGTGGTGTGTGTGTGGTGTGTGTGGTGTGTGTGTGGTGTGTGTGTGTGGTGTGTGTGGTGGCACCACGTGACCTGTGATGCTGAACCACAGGAGGCTCCCCCACGTGCTCTCCGTGGGCAGCACGATCACCACCATGCCCACGGCGGCCGTCTCCGCCACGGTGACCGCATGCTGCCTCAGGGCGAAGGCCGCAGGCGTCTCGGGTGGCCGTGGAGCGGCGATCCACTCCACGTGGAGTGTGGCCATCGATGACTTGGGCGGTCGCCCCCCGTCCGTGGCGTGGACCTGCGGGGCCGGCGACGCCGACATCGGCGAGTTCCGTTTCAGCGGTCGAATCGTCGCGGCGATAAGAGGCGAGGCGGGGGGGGGGGTCCTTGCGTCGGGTCGGGGTTACCTCGTCATGCGTGTCTGCGTGAGGAGGGAGAGGAGGAGGGAGAGGAGGAGGGAGAGGGGGAGTAGGGAGAGCAGGAGAGGAGGAGGTAGCATGTGGAGTGTGCCCAGCACCGTGATTGAGTTGGATGTCCCCGCAGCCTGCTGCCTGCTCTGGCTGTAGACGATTCCTCGCGCGCGGTCGATGGCAAAGTCTCCGACGTCGTGCCCCCCGCTGATGACGTAACGCAAATCCGCGTTGATGCCCCGGTCGGCGTCGGCGGCGTAGACACGGGCGACGGGCACCGCCGGGCCCGGGGTCGGCGCCGCCGCCGCCGCCGCGACGACTTTGACTCGCGTGAGGTTCCTGGGGAAGCGCGGGGCGTTGTCGTTCTCGTCGGAGACGCTCAGCGTCACCGCCACCCTCGCTTCACGCGGGGGGACGCCGCCGTCCACGATGGACACCTGGCGCCGGCCGGCGGGAAGCACACACAGACACGCACAGACACGCACAGACACGCACGCACAGACACACACGCACAGACACACACAGACACGCACAGACACACACAGACACACAGACACGCACAGACACACACAGACACGCACGCACAGACACACACACACAGACACACACAGACACACACAGACACACACAGACACAGACACACACAGACACGCACAGACACACACTGACACGCACAGACACGCACAGACATGCACAGACACGCACGCACAGACACACACAAACACGCACAGACACGCACAGACATGCACAGACACGCATGCACAGACACACATGCACAGACACACACAGACACGCACAGACACGCAAGCACAGACACACACAGACACGCACAGACACGCACGCACAGACACGCACATACAGACACGCACGCACAACAACAACCGCCATTCGGCCACTAAGTGGCAGTGATGTCACCATGACGCTTGTGCCAGGCTAGGTGCACGTTGAAGCCACGTGAAGTATCGAACGCCCGCTGGCCGGAGGTCACGGGGCAGACCCAGGTGCCACGGGTCGACTGAGATGACTGGCTGATGCACCAACTGTGTCCCCTACTGTACCACCACTACCACCACTACTACCACCACCACCACTACCACTACTACCACCACCATTATCACTACCACCACAACTACCACCACCACAGCCACTACTACCACTACCACCACCATCACTCCACCACCACCACCATCCCTACCACCACTACTACCACCACCACCACTACCACCATCATCACTACTACTACCACCACTAATACCACTACCACCACCCACCACTACCATCACCACTACTACTACCACCACCACAACTTCCACCACTACCAGCACAACTTCCACCACCACTACTACCACTACCACCACCATCACTACCACCACTACCAATGCCACCACCAACACAACTACCACTACCACCACCATTACTACTACCATTATCATCACCACCACCAATAGCACCAGCACTACTACCACCATCACCACTACTACCACCACCACCATCACTCCACCACTACCACTACTACCAACACCACTACTACCAGCATCACTACCACCACCGCCACTATTTCCACCACTACCACCACAACTTCCACCACCACTACTACCACTACCACCACCATCACGAACACCGCTACCAACACCACCACAACTACCACTAACACCACCACTACTACAACTACCACCACTACTACCACCACCATTATCACTACCACCACCACTACTACTACAACCACCACTACCACCACCACTACCACCAACACCACCACCACAACTACCACCCCCACCACAACCACCACCCTCACGGTGACTCTCACCTCCAGCTCGTGCTCCGCCTGCCTCTCTCTGTCCAGCGGCCTGCTGGTGGTGTGGATGACGCCTGTGACGAGTCGTTCACCAGAGGTGAACCACAACCCTCCCACGCCGGCCGGCACACGCACACGGTGGGGTGGGGGGCGTCAACGTGGAGACGGGGTGGGGGGGGGGGTAGCTCGTCAGTTGACAACTTAAAGACGACATCACCACGTGATGTCAGGCTATGTTGGGTCACATCGTGCCAAATGGAAATGCGTCGATAGTAAATGTTGTTGGATTTGCTCTCTATACACTACAATACACTACAATACACGCTATACACTACGCTACACACTGCTATACACTACACTATACACTACTATACACTACACTATACACTACTATACATTACACTAAACACTACACTATACACTACAATACACTACTATACACTACAATATACACTACACTATACACTACGCTAAGCACTATTATACACTATACAATACACTATACACTACACTATACACTTATACACTACAATATACACTACTATACACTACACTATACACTACTATACAATACACTATTATACACTACACTATACACTTATACACTACAATATACACCATAATACACTACAATACACGCTATACACTACGCTACACACTGCTATACGCTACACACTGCTATACACTACACTATACACTACTATACACTACACTATACACTACGCTATACACTGCTATACACTTCGCTATACACTATACACTACACTATACACTACACTACTATACACTACACTACTATACACTACACTACTATACACTACACTACTATACACTACACTATACACTACGCTGCACACTGCTATACGCTACACACAACACTGTACACTACACTGCACACTACACTATACACTACACTATACACTACACTATACTACTGTAGAGGTGTTAACTACGCGCTGTTGCGTAACCTGCATTGCCACCAGGGCAGTGCAGCATTACCCCTGGGTACAACGGTTGGGGTCAGTCGAGGTGAAACGAATCGAAGACAGAAGACTGGGCTGAAGCCTAGCTAGGACCCTGGACCAGCCTTCCAGCCCTTCTAAGGGCTAAGGCTCGGCATACCCAGTGGTCAGGACCCACCGGGCCAGCGGTGGGTCAGATAGCCTCCCCTAGGTCCTAGCCGGAGGACTAGGATAGCGGTAGACGTGTGAGTCCCGCCAAGTCCGGAGGTTGTACCTCCTTAGGTATCAAGGAGGTTAGCGGTAGACGTGTGAGTCCCGCCAGGTCCAGAGGCTGTACCTCCCTAGGGTATCGGGTGAGGGGACCGAATATCCCTCTGTGTGTGTTAAGCGTTGTACAAGGAAATAATACAATAAACAGAGTGTGCCTCCAAAAGAAGTCTGCTCGTCCTTACAACACTACACTAAAATACACTACAATACACTATACACTACGCTATACACTACGCTATATACTATACACTACACTATACACTACACGCTATACACTACTATACACTACGCTACACACAACACAACACACTACGCTACACACAACACAACACACTACACTACACACAACACTACACTATACACTACACTATATACTACACTGCTACACACTACACTATACACTACACTATACACTACGCTACACACTGCTATACGCTACACACAACACTGTACACTACACTATACATTACTATACACTACAGTACTATACACTATACTATACACTACACTATACACTACGCTATACACTATACACTACACTATACACTACACTATACACTACGCTACACACTGCTATACGCTACACACAACACTGTACACTACACTATACATTACTATACACTACACTACTATACACTACACTATACACTACACTATACACTACGCTATACACTATACACTACACTATACACTACGCTGCAAACTGCTATACGCTACACACAACACTGCACACTACACTATCGTTGTAAATGTTGTGGATTTGCTCTCCACCCCCAGCACCACCGCCCCCACCTGTGCTGGTGTTTATGCTGAAGAATCCCTGCGGGTCTCCGCAGACGATGTTGAACGTGAGGCCCCTGCCCCGCGCCTCCCCGGCGGTGTCGGCGGCGGTGTCGGCGACGGCGTCGGCGTTGTCCGGGTCCCAGGCGTCAACTTGCGCTGCCGCGACGCCTCCTGGGGAGTTCTCCGCCACCTCGGCCCGGTACCACAGACGCGACGCCCGTGGGGGGTTGTCGTTCACGTCCTGGGGGGGGGTGGCGGGACGGGGGCGGGAGAGACGCACGGTGCAAACGCACGCACTCACACGTGCGTGCGTGCGCGCAAGTGCGCACGGGTTCCCGTACCTGCACCTCCACGTAGACGTGCAGCGTGGCGAAGCGAGGGACGAGTCCGCGATCCGTAGCGCGCACCGCGAGCCAGTAGCTGCTCGCCGTCTCGCGATCCAGCGGCCGCGCCGTGACGATCGCCCCTGCCGGCGCGGGACACGGCATCATTAGCCGCGAGGGTTTTTAGTTTTTTTAGTTTATTTATTTTGGTTATAGCCCTGTGAGCCATTCGGCGCTTGAATCGGGTGCAACCACAACAAACAAACAAAAACACGAACAAGAAAAACATCTTACAGTGACTATGTGACTGTGCAGGATGAGGGGGGGAGGGAGGAGGGAGGTAGCGGTGGTAGCTGTAGTAGTGGTGGTTGTAGTGATAGCAGTAGTGGGTGTGATCTACCGGTCTCCGGATGAACGCTGAAGACCCCCAGGTCGGACCCGTCCACGAGGGAGTACCGCACCTCCCCGTCGATTCCCCGGTCTTCGTCCGCGGCCGCGACGGTGACGACGACGGCCCCCGCGGGGGTGTCCTCCCGCACGGCGGCGGCCGCCGCGAACTCCGTGAACCGCGGGGCGTGGCGGTTCTCGTCCACGTCCGCCACCTCCACCGTCGCCCGGCAGACCGCCGGCGGCGGCCCCCCGGGGTCGCCGTCGCGCGCGGCCACCGTCAGGTCGTAGCGGCGTCGCCTCTCGAAATCGAGCGGCCGCGCCAGACGCAGGGCCCCGCTCGTCTCGTGCACCGCGAACGTGACGCCGTCCTCGTCCTCGCCCCGCAGGGAGTAGCGCGCCTCCCCGGCGGGGCCGCCAGCATCGAGCCAGCCGAGGACGGCCCCCACCGGGACGTCCTCGGGCACGCGGAGGCGGAGGGGGGCCGGCCCGCACACGGGCGCGCGGGTCGCGGCGACGGCGACGCGCGGGGCGTGGGCGTTCGCCCGGCTCACGTTCACTACGACGCGCGCCGAGCCGCTCAGCCCGCCGCCGTCAACGGCCGTCACCTTGAACTCGTGCGGCCCCGCGTCGCCGGGCTCCGTCAGCCTCCTGGCGAGCGTCACCTCGCCGCTCGCCGGGTGCACGGCGAAGGCGTCCGAGCGCTGCTCCAGGGCGTAACTGAAGCGCCCGTTGGGGCCCTCGTCGGCGTCCGTGGCGGCGACGCGTAGGACCGCGGCGCCCGCCGGCGCGTCGTCGGCGACGCCGGCGGAGTACGACGACGCCGAGAACAGCGGACTCAGGTCGTTGCGGTCCAGCACGTGGACGAAGACCTCGGCGGACGCCGCCCCGCGGCCGTTCTCGGAGAACGCTGTGACCCCCAGCGTGTAGCCGCGGCGCTCCTCGCGGTCCAACGGCACGCCCCTCATGCGGACGCGCAGGAACCAAAAGTCGCCCACGACGAGCCCCTCCGCCTCGAACGCGGCCCCCTCGTCCCCGGACACGACGGCGTACCGGGCCCCGGGGGCCGAGCGGCCGACGTGGATCCCCATCTTGTCGTGGCTCTCCACGTACGTGCCGGGCGCGGAGTTCTCGTAGACGGTGGCGTGGTAGGACGGCCTGGTGAAGCGCAGGGGCGACCCTGGTGGGCCGCGTTGCCCGGCGAGGCATCTCACGCACGGCGGCAGCAGCAGCGGCAGGAGCAGCGGCAGCGGGAGGAGCGCCAAGGCCATCGTGTCGGGCGTCGGGTCCTGCGCCTGAGAGCCGCCGACGACACGGAGCCGCAGTCGGAGAGGCGGGCGCCGTCAAAGTCTCCGGGTTCGTTGGGCGCTCCCGATGGGGTGTCGGTCCTCCTCCTCCTCCTCTAACGTGTCAGATCGAGACCAAACACAAACCAAACAATTTTTCTTTTTGCCAGGCAAGGCGCCCCGCTGAGCTACCGGGTAGCGCTTTTTCAGAAGCGACCTGGCCATCGTAAACGATAGCTCGACAATGTGGCTCATCAGCGTCATCGTCATCATCATCACGTGGACATTTACAATTACAGCAGCAGACAAATACTCAAAAGGCACGTTTCTACAACAACCGCCATTCGCCACTAACTGGCGGTGGCGTCACCACGACGCTTGTGCCAGGCCATGTGCACGTTGAGGCCACGTGAAGTGTCGAACGCTCGCAGGCAGGAGGTCACGGGGCAGATCCAGGTGCCACGGGTCGACTGACTGAGATGACTGAGATGACTGGCTGATGCACCACCTGTGCCCCCTACTGTGCCAACCTGCTGTGCTTTAGCCACCCGGCGCTCCGCTCGTTGTTGTGAGCGTCGCTCCTCCGCCCTCCGTTGTTGTTGGAGGGCGACTGCCTCCAACTGCCAAGTAGCGTCCTTCACGAGCATCCTCCACAGAGGCCGATCTTGACACCGCTGGTACCAGTCATCGGCATGTCCACTCAGCTCCACATCCTTCTGTACCACGTCACTCCATCTCTTCTCTAGCCCGTGCCGCGCCCGTTTAGCTCCCTCAATCCGGCTGAACAAAAGCTGTTTAGGCATGCGGTGACTGGACATGTGGGCTACATGACCCAGCCAACGCAGCCTTGCCTGCCGGAGGAGCTCACCGATGGGACTTTGTCCAAATCATTCAAGGGTTTGTAAGCTCCTTACAGAATTCAGCTTGGTTAAACCAGCATAAATTTTTCCAACCGGTGAAGATGCTCCATTAAGGGAGTTAACGTTTCGCAAGCATAAAAAAGGGAGGGAATGACCGTGGCCGAAAAGACCTGAAGCTTCGTGCGGAGCGACAGACCAGGTAGCTTCCACACAGCAGCGTTACGCAAACGATGAAAAGATATTGCCGCTCGACTGATTCGGAGACATCTGCTGTCAAACGGGAGCCGGTCATGAGCACACTGCCCAGGTATTGGAAACTCTCCACTCTCTCCACAACTGCCCCATCACCTCCTTCTGTTCGCCCACTTATTGGTTACTCACAATACTCCTCTACACTACTGTAGAGCCAGACACTACTGCAGAGTCACTACTGGATACTAACTTGATTAGGCGCTTTCGTGATTTTTAATTAACCGACCGTCTGTGTTGCTTTATATAGTTTCCAAATTTTGCTAAACCCTGTTTGATTTAGTGTGATGTGCCGTCTCTCTGTATCCCTTGGTATATCTGTGTTAATTCTCCCTACTTAAGGTCTGTCTGTGGTTATGTTTCCTCTACCTGATAATGATTGCTTGTGTTGCGATCGAAACGTCGTATGCTATTATATAATTTGATTTTTTATTATTTTTTATTATTTCTACGTGACTTTACCGAAAAAAACAAAGAGTCACTACATACTACCCACCTGCATGTAGGGTGTGTAGGTATCTATGCCTACACAGGGATGTGTCCCACCCCCCCCCAATATATATTATAATTACGGCCTTGCCACACACTACACATTCTTATAATTTCGAGACCACACACTACACATAAAAAAGACCACACACTACATCGATATATAAAAGGCAAAGTTGTGATTGTGTGTTGTCTGTTCAAAATGTTTAGCGTACTTCCCGACATGCAACACACTTTAAATTTGCCATGTGGGTACTTTCCAGACTGTACACCGTGCAAACTTTATACAAATACACTTTTGTTTCTTTGGGGGGTGGGTGGGGGCACAATAATGCATTTAGATTTTGCACGGCAAGTGAGCTGTGACGTCACATGTGTGTTGTGGTTCGAGCAGCCGGCGACCCGGGTTCGATTCCCGCCCACGGCCACCGCCGGTGACGATTATCTGAACCGGTCCTGGGCCTCCCCTAGGTCGACTCAGCCTCAAATGTGTTACCCGGTGCTGTGTGTAGTAAACATCGCTAGCACTGGGGAGACAAAGGTGGCCGGGCGCGGTGCTGGCCACCCACCCCCTCGTGTGCCACAGTGCCGGCGGCCTTCATAGCTGCTGCTGCTGCTCGCTAGCAGCACTTGCCCCTACAGTCTCACAGGCTACACGGTGTGGGATCTTTGTCTTTATCCTTTGTGTGTGGCGGGGGGGGGCAGTGACTGAGTAGCGCTACGCTGCGCTACGAACCCGGCGAACCGAGTTCCATTCCCGCTCACGGCCACCGCCGGTGAAGATTATTTGAACCGGTCCTGGGCCTCCCCTAGGTCGACTCAGCCTCAAACGAGTAACTGCTGTGATGTGTGAACATCGCCACTGGGGAGACAAAGGTGGCCGGGCGTGGTGAATCCAAATCCCGGGCGAAGCCGGGCAGTAGCAGCTAGTTGTCTGTATATATAATGAAAGGGAAATGTGTGGATGTGTGTCTGTTCGAGATGTTTAGCATGCTTCCCAACATGCTATAAAAAAAAAATTTGGCACGTGGGTAGCTCCCATATTCTAGATTTGAAGCTTTCGTGACTGCAAGGATCCATACTCTTTGGTTCTATTCGGTAAAGTCACGTAGGTAAAAAAATAAAATAACATAAATCACGACGTTTCGGCCACAACACCTGATGAAGGCCACTTGTGCTGTGGCCGAAACGTCGTGAATTTTATTTTTTTACCTATGTGACTTTACCGAATAGAACCAAAGAGTATGGCTCCCATATTGTACACAATGTCAAACGTATAAAAATAAGACTTTTTGTATATTGGTCTGCAAGGCTGAACCCCTACCACGTGGCGTGCTCCACGTGGCGTGCTCCACGCGGCGTGCTCCACGCGGCGTGCTCCACCTCGACAGCTGTGAGCAGCGTGCGAGAGTTCAGGTGGCGTACGCCTCGCTCCTGGCCCATTAAGCCACTTGGCCTTCTTCTCCCGAGTTGCAATACTTGACATGGCACGCGCCACCTCTCAAAGTTTTCGCTCTTTCGCGGATATCACCCAACTTCCTGGGACTCGTGAACCGATATAACAGCCTTCAGAGCGGCATTGAAAATCAGACAAATATCTTGTTGGATTCCGTTAGTGTTTTATAAGAGCAGGCCCCGTACTTACGAGGCCTAGGGAGCCATTTCATTGTCACGCAATTTGTGGAGGGGTTAAATTTCGATTTAAAGCTTTCGTGACTGTAAGGATTCATCTTCTTTGGTTCTTTCGGTAAAGTCACCACCACGTAGAATGAGAATAAAATAATAAATTGATAAAATAACACAATAAAATTCTCACGACGTTTCGGCCACAACACAAGTGGCCTTCATCAGGTGAAGGGGACGAGACTGTCTGGAGGACAGCGCAGTCTCGTCCCCTTCACCTGATGAAGGCCGCTTGTGTTGTGGCCGAAACGTCGTGAGAATATTATTGTGTAATTTTAGCAATTTATTATTTTATTATTTTATTCTCATTCTACGTGACTTTACCGAAAGAACCAAAGAAGATGTGGAGGGGTTTTTAGTCTACTTGGGGGGGGGGGGGGGGTTTGTGAACATATTTTATCTCGCCGCGTCTGCAATAAGAGCCAGTAGCGTGTTGTCTGGAGCTTGGTGTCTGTCCTCACGCAACCCTCTAGGCTCAGAATCACCAGCGGCACTCAGCTGTTTAATATTACGACTAGGACTAAACTATCGATTTCCGTGAACGGGGACAACTTTGAGTCATTAATATATCGAGACCACACTTACAGCGTCAAGTGCAGTGGTAGTAGTGGTGGTGGTAGTCGTGGTGGTGGTAGTAGTGGTGGTAGTAGTGGTAGTAATAGTAGTAATAGTAGTGGTAGTCGTGGTAGTAGCAGTGGTAGTAGTGGTGGTAGTAGTGGTGGTGGTGATAGTAGTGGTGATAGTAGTGATAGTAATACTAGTGATAGTAATAGTAGTGGTAGTAGTCGTGGTAGTAGTGGTGGTAGTAGTGGTGGTGGTAGTCGTGGTGGTGGTGGTAGTAGTGGTGATAGTAGTGGTGATAGTAGTGGTGATAGTAGTGATAGTAATAGTAGTGATAGTAATAGTAGTGGTAGTAGTCGTGGTAGTAGTGGTGGTAGCAGTGGTGGTGGTAGTCGTGGTGGTGGTAGTAGTGGTGATAGTAATAGTAGTGATAGTAGTGGTAGTCGTGGTAGTAGCAGTGGTAGTAGTGGTGGTAGTCGTGGTGGTGGTAGTAGTGGTGGCAGTCGTGGTGGTGGTAGTTAGTGGTGGTAGTAGTTGTGGTAGTAGTGATAGTAATAGTAGTGATAGTAATAATAGTGGTAGTCGTGGTAGTAGCAGTGGTAGTAGTGGTGGTAGTTAGTGGTAGTGGTGGTAGTTAGTGGTGGTAGTCGTGGTGGTGGTTGTGGTGATAATAGTGATGTTAGTAGTGATAGTAATAGATGTGGTAGTCGTGGTGGTAGTTAGTGGTAGTTAGTGGCAACATAGTGGTAGTTAGTAGTAACATTGTAGTAACATTGCCACTCGCCTGCAGGCTTGTGAGAGTGAACGGCGCCACGTGGAATGCGCAGCTGCACCAGCACGGGACGGAGGCAGCGGCACACTGAGGGGGAGGGGCAGCGCTGGGGGGAGGGGCAGCGCTAGGGGGGAGGGGCAGCGCTGGGGGGAGGGGCAGCGCTAGGGGGAGGGGCAGCGCTAGGGGGGAGGGGCAGCGCTGGGGGGAGGGGCAGCGCTAGGGGGGAGGGGCAAAGCGAGTGGGTGAGTGAGTGGGTGGCTGTTTGGGTGAGTGGGTGGGTGGGTGAGTGAGCGGGTGGCTGATTGGGTGAGTGGGTGGGTCAGTGGGTGGGTGAGTGGGTGGCTGCTTGTGTGAGTGGGTGGGTGAGTGGGTGGCTGTTTGGCTGATTGGGTGGGTGAGTGGGTGGGTGAGTGAGCGGGTAACTGATTGGGTGAGTGGGTGGGTCATTGGGTGGGTGAGTGGGTGGCTGCTTGTGTGAGTGGGTGGGTGAGTGGGTGGGTGAGTGAGTAGGTGGGTAAGTGAGTGGGTGAGTGAGTAGGTGGCTGATGGGCTAATTGGGTGAGTGGGTGGGTGAGTGAGTGGGTGGCTGATTGGGTGAGTGGGTGGGTCAGTGGGTGGGTGAGTGGGTGGGTGATTGGCTGATTGGGTGAGTGGGTGGGTCAGTGGGTGGGTGAGTGGGTGGGTGGGTGAGTGAGTGGGTGAGTGAGTAGGTGTCCGGCAAAACAACCCCCTACCTAAATTTTGATTTAAAGCTTTCGTGACTGCAGTAATTCATATTCTTAGTTTTTTCGGTAAAGTCACGTTGAAGAGAAACAACAAAATAACAAAATATATATAAACCCCCTACCTCCTCGCGGTGCCGGACGGGCAACTCTGTCGTGGACAGTGCTGTGAGGAGAGGGCCAATTCCGATTGGCCCCTCCCCTCATGGCGTCTGTGACCACCACAGTGGCTAAACGGGGGCCCCGGGGGGACAGGCGTCTATGACGTCTCCTGGCCAAACCCCAATTGGCGGAGCCAGGAGATTGAATCTCTACCCTCGGGGCTCCTCCAGAAACAACGAAAAGCCACTTCGTGTGGCCACGTGGAAGGTTCGAATGCTCACTGGGGAGGAGAGGCTGCCACTCCTCTGTCGGGAGCTGGACCGGTACCGCCTGGATCTCTGTGGCATTCAGGAGGTCCGGTGGACCGGTTCTGGCTCCTGCCACCATGAGGGGTGGACAGTCCATGAGGGATGGGTGGTTACTTATGCCCCCACCGAAGACGAACATCCGTGGAGGGATGCAGGCAAAGCTGATGAGTCAGATGCCTTCTATGACCTCCTGTCACAGGTGCTGGCTAAAGTGGCCCCTCGGGATAGAGTCATCTTGTTGGGTGACTTCAATGCCCGAGTTGGTCATGATGCTGGCACCTGGTCTGGAGTGATTGGAGGGCATGGGCCAGATCAGCTCAATAACAACGGTAGGAGGCTGCTAGATTTTTGTGCAGCCCATGGGCTTGTAATTACCAACACGCTGTTCCAGCATTGGCGCATCCACACAACATCATGGATGCATGCCGAGTCCAAGCAAGAACATCTGCTGGACTACATAGTGACGGACCAGCGGATGCGAGCCCATGTCCTTGACACCAGGACCTACCGTGGAGCTGATCTGCCCTATAACCATAGACTAGTCATCTGTAAGATGCGGCTGTCATTCTTTCACTCCGGTGGTGGATGTACATCCAGGACCCCATTCCAATTTTAAGTGGCCTGGTCTCAGTTATCTGATGAAAGTTGCAAGCGAGAATTTCATCATGTCGAGGGTAAATGGGCGAGGTTTAGGACTGTGACTCATGCTGCTGCAATGGCTGCTTTGGGTACGCGGTGCAGTCCTGCCCAGAGACCCTGGCTGACAGAGGTGTTCAGGATGTTTGAGAAAAAGCGACAGGCCCACTGTCATCGGCTACAGAATCCCACGTCAGAGACTGAGGAGGCTTACCGCAGCCTTCGCTCGGAGGTTCGGAGAGCCATGAGGCGCTGCAAGGATGGGTTGTGGTCGCGGGTTGCAGAGGAGATGGAGTCTGCCTCAGTGGCCCGTGATCAAAAATCTCTATTTAACTCCATCAAAAAAATAACCTGCAGTGCCACACCTATTACCATCATTAGGGGAAAAAACGGTGGTCGAATCTCCGGCCCCCAGGAAAAGGTTTGTAGATGTGCTGAGCATTTCTGTGAGGTCCTGGGGGAGGGAAAATCCCTCAGCCAGGAAAACATCGTGGCACAAAGTCGGGATGACCCTGCTGAAGCTGCAGTGCCTCAAATATTGGAAGACGTTACCCCGTGTGAGTGGCTGGCTGAGGTGCCATCAGTTGAGGAAGTACTGAGGGCGATCCGGAGTCTGAGACCAGGAAAGGCACTGGGCAGAGATGATCTCCCAAGCGAAATGCTGAGGGAGGGTGGCGTTTGTGCACAGACTGCCCTATATGACATCATAACAACAGTCTGGACCTCTGGACAGGTTCCGCAAGATTGGAAGGATGCCCTGGTGGTCCCCCTCTTTAAGAAGGGGGACCACACAGACTGTAACAACTACAGGGGCATCTCACTCCTCAGGGTGCCGGGAAAGGTCCTGGCAAGGATTATTCAACATCGACTTGCCAGGCACGTTGAGGAGAGGCTTGCGGAGCCCCAATGCGGTTTCAAGAAAAGGCGGTCCTGCACAGATGCCATATTTTCTGTCCGTCTGCTACAGCAGAGGTGTAGGAAATTCCAATAAGACCTACATCTCTGCTTTATTGACCTGGTCAAGGCCTATGATACCATCAGTAGGCCTGGGCTCTGGGTTGTTCTTCGTGCTTTTGGAGTCCCTGACCCTCTGCTCACGATCATTAAGGACCTTCATGATGGTGAGTGGGCCCGGGTAAAACTACATGGCCGGGAGTCAGCGCCATTCCCTGTACACCTTGGGGTGCGACAGGGATGTCCTCTGGCTCCCACATTATTTAACATCTATTTTGACCACGTAGTTCGTGAAGCCTTCAATAGTTGTACCGGGGGAATCTCCATTTGGTACAGATATAATCGGAGGCTGATCGATGTCCGGGTGCGATCAAGGGATGGCTACCTATTGCTCAACCACGTTATGTATGCCAATGATTTGGTAATAGCTGCTCATTCAGAGGAGGAGTTGGAGACGCTGCTGCTGGGACTGGAGCGTGGCACTAAGAGATGGGGCCTTACTATCAGCCCCACCAAAACTAAGCACCTGCCTGGGTATTTTGTACCATCAGACACTCCAACCCCACAACTCCCAATCGGTGATGGGGCAGTTGTGTTTCCCATACCTGGGCAGTGAGCTTACGACCGGCTCCGGTTTGACAGCAGAGGTCTCACTCCAAATAAGTTGAGCGGCAATATATTTACATCGGTTGCGTAATGCTGTGTGGAAGCTACCTGGTCTGTCGTTCCGCACGAAGCTTCAGGTCTTCTCGGCCACGGTCATTCCCTTCCTTCTCTACGCTTGCGAAACGTGGACCCCCCTAATGGAACATCTTCGCCGGTTAGAAACATTTAGGCTATCCTGCCTACGATCCATCCTGGATTTAACCAGGCTGGATTGTGTAAGGAGCTCACAAATCTTTGAAAGATCTGGGCAAGGTCCCATCGGTGAGCTTCTCCGGCAGGCAAGGCTGCGTTGGCTTGGTCATGTAGACCGCATGCACAGCCACCGCATGCCGATACACCTTTTGTTCGACCGGATCGAGGAGGCTAAACGGGCGCGGGACAGACTAGAGAAGAGATGGAGTGATGTGGTACAGGAGGACGTGGAGCTGAGTGGACTTGCCGATGACTGGTACCAGCGGTGTCAAGCCTTTGTGGAGGAGGCTCGTGAAGGACGCTACTGGGCAGTTGGAGGCAGTCACCCTCCAACAACAATGGAGGGCGGAGGAGCGATGCTCACAACAACGAGCGGAGCCCCGGGTGGCTAAAGCACAGCAGGTTGGCACAGTAGGGGGCACAGGTGGTGCATCAGCCAGTCATCTTAGTCAGTCGACCCGTGGCACCTGGGTCTGCCCCGTGACCTCCTGTCAGCGGGCCTTCGACACTTCACGTGGCCTCAAGGTGCACATGGCCTGGCACAAGCGTCGTGGTGACATCACCACCACTTAGTGGCGAATGGCGGTTGTTGCTGTTTAGGTGGCTGTTTGGCTGATTGGGTGAGGTGTATATTGTAGTGTATAGAGTAGTGTAGTGTATAGTGTCATGTATAGTGTAGTGTAAAGTGTAGTGTATAGTATAGTGTAGTGTATATTGAAGTGTATAGAGTAGTGTAGTGTATATTGTAGTGTATAGTGTACTGTATATTGTAGTGTAGTGTATATTAGGGTAGTGTAGTGCCTCCATAGAGCCCAATGTATTAGCTTACCGTCCATTCCCCTGTTAACGATAGGTTGTTGAAGGTACAGTAAAAATGTATGAATGCATCCATTAACCATGTTTCTTTTAATATTACTTGTTTATATCTTTATGTTTTAATATCTATTGTTTCAATATATGAAGTACAGTGGCACCTCGGTACACGTCGTTAATTTGTTTCAGAAGGTAGGAGGACTCATACCCAAAATGATGAATACCAAACGCATTTTTCCCATAAGAAATAAAGGGAATGGAACTAATCCGTTCCAGAGTAAAAGAAATGATATTTTATATGGCATATTATACATTAATGGGGTTGTATACGATAATTTAGACACTACTTATTACTAAAATGCATACATAAATTAAAATAAATGCATAAATAAATAGAAAAAAATAAAATTTAACGTCACTTTGCCTTGTTGAGAGGAGTTGATAGCCTACGAGGATGGTGGTGAGGAAGGGGAGAAATCGGTGACTCATCCCGACCCAGACAAGTTCTAGCAAGCACATCGTACCTCAAGCAAGACGCCGTATCACAAGCAAGACGACGTATCACAAGACGTCGTATCACAAGCAAGACGTATCACAAGACGTATCACAAGACGTCGTATCACAAGACGTATCACAAGCAAGATGTATCACAAGACGTCGTATCACAAGCAAGACGTATCACAAGACGTATCACAAGACGTTGTATCACAAGCAAGTCGTATCACAAGCAAGACGTATCTCATGCAAGATGTATCACAAGCAAGACGTCATAAAGTCACGTAGATGAGTTCTTTTATTTTCTTTGAACCTATCAACGTGACCTGAAAGACCCAAGAATACGTACACTAGACTACTGTACACTACACTACCATGGTCCTCTACACTATCCACTACGCTATACACTACACCAGTGGTTCTTAACCTGTGGGTCATGCACCCCCTGGGGGGTGCGAGACATGGCCGGATGATTTTTAAAAGTGAAATCGTCAAACTCAAACGAAGCCACGGGGCAACGTAAGTAAGAACTTTGTTTGGTCAAGCCCCCTCCCCCTACGTCGTTATTAACATCGTCACATGTCTAACGATTTCAGAGCCAAAGGGGGTGGGTGCAAGGCTACAGAAAAGGTTCAAGAACCACTGCCCTTAGGTTACAATAGCAGCAGCAGCAACTCCTTCTTGCACTGGGAAGTTCAGCATGCATACATACACGAGCACAGTTTTGTTTACCGTCTTTTTAATAATTCCCTATAGCAAGAGAAAGGCACGACTCTATTGTATACACGCACGTGGGGTGGTCACACGTGGGGGGGGGGGGGTATAGTGTCCCCCGGGTAGGCACTAGGCCTGAACGATTAAATCGATTTAAAATCGAACAATCGCAATTTGAAACAATGCGATTAGCAAAATCGCAAAGGTTGCGATTTTTGTTGCGATTTGACAAGTCTTATTACTCTCTTAATGGCATTGTTTTGTTATTATAACTTTATTTCACTTAACAACTGTTCTACGTTTGATCGTTCTATTCCAATTAAAACGTTTTAAATGAATACACGTCGGAAGCGATTCACATCTTTTAAGTTCTCATCCTTGCATTAGAATATATATGTAGTGGAGTAGAAAATACACATGGGTAAATTGGCCATATACAGTACATACAGTGTGGGTCATGTAAGTTCGAGCAGGTGATGAAGTCACGGGTGGCGTAAACAAGCCAAAGTAATTAAGGGAGTCAAGGGACGAGGGCTGTGATTGGTCGAGAGGCTGTTAGCGTTAAGTGGCAGCGTCACAGAGTCTGGGCCGTTGGACAGGTGCGGAGCTGGCGGGAAAATGCCAGCGAGGCACGTGGCAATTAATTAATGCTGATTGGAAAGGGGATAAAAACGCTAGGTGATTTGGACGGCAGGGGAGTTGGCGAGAAGTGGAGACAGCAGCGGGTAGAGAGAGATGCAAAGAGGCGAAGCCGGCAAGTGTTAGTGGGAAATAGATTGAGAGCCGAACCCAGGGGACAATAAATAGCGAAAGCGAGAGTTAGCGTTAGCAGAGTGGAGATTACGGTATAGGTAGGTACAGGGAGAGTTAGTGATAGACAAGTCACTGTGTGTGAAGAGATAGACAAGTCACTGTGTGTGAGGTGATAAACAGGTCACTGTGTGTGAAGAGATAGAGTCACTGCGTGTGAAGAGATAGAGATAGAACTACTGTGTGTGCGGTGAGGAGATAGACGAGTCACTGTGTGTGAGGAGATAGAGATAGAACCACTGTGTGTGCGGGGAGAGAAGAAGAGACTGTGTGGGGAGACGAGCATGAGCGGACAGTGCTGAGGGGAATTCGAGTGTTCGAGTTGGCGGAGCGCGGAGAGGAGAAATTATATAGTGTGTGTGAAATTATAGTGTGTGTGTGTGTGCGGAACGATGGAAATAAAAGTGACGGTGGAAGAAAGGCGATTGTCGTCCGAGTGAATCCAAGGCACTACATATATAGAGAGAGCAGTTGATATTGTTGATGGTATCACGTGCTAATGCTCCATCACGTGTTTTACATCTATTACACAGTGAATATTGAACTGAAGCTTCACTTGACAATGAGGCGCGTGTCGCACAAACGGCTCGCCCCACGATATTTTCCCTCGCGGGTGCCCCTTGGGTTGTCGCTTCCCTGCTTCTGTGCTGGAAAGAAGTCGAGCAATAAGCGATGCCAAAATCTGCCATCGGGGCACGGTTAATGCTGAACCATCCTGAATCTGCAGACACCTCGCAATCTACAGGGGCATCCATTAAACAAACTAAAAAAGAGGCGTTGTCCACGATTAAATTAGTTTTTTTTATTCGTCGGAAGTTACAAACGCACGGCTCAAAGTGTTGGCTCAATGCGCATCCTCTTCGCTTAGATTGCGTTTCGAGCTGAAGAGATGAGAGTGAATCTTCAGCGGCGCACTGCGTGAGAATCCGAAACACAATCAACAATCCCACGACGGCTGGGCAAAAAACAACCGTGACTTTCTAAACTAGATCCCCGCTCGCTGGCAAACGGCCGTGACGATTGTCTGAACCGGTCATCCCTGGGCCTCCCCCACAGGTTGACTCGGGTTCAAATGGGTACCTGGCGCGTTGTGCAAAAACATTGACACTGGGGAAACAAAGGCGGACGTGCGTGGTTTGCTGGCTACCTACCGCCTCGTGCCCGATGCCAGCCTTCACAACACGAGGTGCCGCTGGCTAACGCCGCTTGCTCCAACGGTCGGATAAAGGCTAGACGGGGTATTTCTGTCTTTTTAGTTCAACCGAGTTCAATGCGCTGTCAAATAATGAATAGTTAAACAATGGACAAAGAGTTTTCGTGAACAGCGCGCAAGCGATAAGTGACACGGGCCACCACCAGGGTTGTACCAATAATCCACGCCGAACAGAATTCCTTTCGGGCCACGAGCGTCTCCTCGTTATCACTTCGAGCGTAGACCTCTAAGACTGTGTGGGTGGAGTGGGGGGTGGGGTGGGGGGGTGGAGTGGGGGGGTGGAGTGCGGGGTGGAGTGGGAGGGTGGGGGGTGGGGTGGGGTGGGGGGTGGGGGGGTGGGGTGGGGGGTGGAGTGGGGGGTGGGGGGGGGTAGAGTGGGGGGTAGAGTGGGGGGTAGAGTGGGGGGTAGAGTGGGGGGTGGAGTGGGGGGTAGAGTGGGGGGTGGAGTGAGGGGTAGAGTGGGGGGTAGAGTGGGGGGTAGAGTGGGGGGTAGAGTGGGGGGTAGAGTGGGGGGTGGAGTGTGGGGTAGAGTGGGGGGTAGAGTGGGGGGTGGGGTGGGGGGTAGAGTGGGGGGTGGAGTGGTGGGTGGAGTGGGGGGTAGAGTGGGGGGTAGAGTGGGGGGTGGGGTAGGGGGTGGGGTGGGGGTAGAGTGGGGGGTGGAGTGGGGGGTAGAGTGGGGGGTAGAGTGGGGGGTAGAGTGGGGGGTGGGGTAGGGGGTGGAGTGGGGGTAGAGTGGGGGGTAGAGTGGGGGTAGAGTGGGGGGTGGAGTGTGGGGTAGAGTGGGGGGTAGAGTGGGGGGTGGAGTGGGGGGTAGAGTGGGGGGTGGGGTAGGGGGTAGAGTGGGGGGTAGAGTGTGGGGTGGAGTGTGGGGTAGAGTGGGGGGTGGAGTGGGGGGTAGAGTGGGGGGTGGGGTGGGGGGTAGAGTGGGGGGTAGAGTGGGGGGTAGAGTGTGGGGTAGAGTGGGGGGTAGAGTGGGGGATAGAGTGGGGGGTGTGGTGGGGCACCACAGTGCCAGCTGTCCCGGCACACCCGGCTGGTCACTGCTGCGCTCGTCACGCCGCTGCCGCTCCACCGGCCGCTCCGGCACCTCGCGGCTCCGCCTCGGCCAGGGGCTGCCCCCGCTGGGGAGTTGTCGCTGCACGGCCCGCCAGCGCTTCCCTCCTCCTGGTGGTTACTACACCAGCAGCAGCAGCGGCACACAGGGGGTTGTTGTTGTGTCCGTCCGTCGTGCATCCACAAATGGGAGGGGTGGGGCTGGGTGGGGAGGGGAGGGGAGGGTGGGGAGGGGCTGGGTGGGGAGGGTGGAGAGGGGAGGGGCTGGGTAGGGCTGGGTGGGGGTGGGAGGGGTGGGCCTGGTTGGTGAGGGGCTGGTGCCCTTATAAAACTCAACCCAACGTTCCCTACCGGCTCCCTCCGGCAGGAATGTGTTCTCACGCCGATGTCGGCGCGGCGGCGGATGGGGTCACGTGACCCCATCCCCCCTACCCCGCCGTGAAGGAGCGGACTTCCTGCGTGCCCTTGCCCGCTACGCAGGAGGTCGTGGGGTTCCATCCCGACCCCAGCACCTGCTGCTGCTGCCTATTTGGGAGTTGGCGTGCGTCTCTCTCAACGTCGATTTCCCCCCCGGGTTCCTCCGGGTTTTTCACCCTCCGCATTTTGTAATCGACGTCGCACGTTCGGAGAGTACTCGGCCTACCGCGAAACATCCACGCGGTGATAATAATGAGCCACTTCCGCTTGGGCTATCGTCATTTGTGATCGCCAGGCAGCTTACGATACGGCTCAGTGAGCCTTACCTGGTAAAATAAAATAAAAACAAAAAGTTGATCGTTGAAATAGATGAAATCAGAATCAGAATAATTATTTATACTGGAGGAATCCGATGAGCTGTTGAATGAATTTTCACAGATGTCCAGTAGGGGCGGATAAAAACGTTACAGTAACAAACAGTAAAACAAATGACCCAATCGCATGCAAATGAAACTAAACCATCCCCATCTCACCAGGCAAAGCCCACTGATGTATTCACTTATTTTTTTTGTCACAAGTGACACTGGCCACGAATGACAGCGCGACAAAGCGGCCCATCGTTTGCACATTCGGGAGCACCAAATTAATCTCCCAAAGTCTCAACGCATGTTTCTTCATGTGGAGGGATAAAACCGGAGGAGCTGGAGGAAGAATTTCACACGACCGCGTCAGGGTCGGGATCTAACACCCGACCTGCATACCAGGCGCAGGAGTTTACATCATCTCGGAGCCGCCCTCCGCAGAGAGAAGGGCGGCAAGTGAGCCGTGGCCAGGGGAGCAGAGGAAGGCCCTAAGTGGGGGCAAGAGTTCATCTTCTTTGGTTCTTTCGGTAAGATCACGTAGAATGAGAATAAAATAATAAAATAACAGAATAAAATTCTCACGACGAAACGTCACGACGAAACGTCGTGAGAATTTTATTGTTATTTTATTATTTTATTATCATTCTACGTGACCTTACCGAAAGAACCAAAGAAGATGAATCCTTGCAGTCACGAAAGCTTTAAATCGAAATTTGGGGGCAAGAGGTCCGGCGGCATGGATGGTTCACGATGGATTTCTTTGGTGGTGGGGCCAGTTGGGTCACCGCGTAAGTAAAATGTCGTGCCGCACACCCTCCTCCACCCGACGCGGCCGATGAAAACGGCCGTCACGTGGCGAACTGCAAGCGTCGCCATATTACGGCTTCGACAGCACCGCCGGGTGCTTCTTGCGGGAGAGCGATCCGCACGCGACGTTTGCCCACACGGGACGGACGTTTTGCTGCCGGCACAGATGGCTTCTTCACATCAGCGTGCGTTGCAGGGACGCCTCTCTAAGCGGGAATGCCGTGTAAACCCCAACCCACAATGCCTTGCGAGGTGCGGCCACTCACCAGTGTGTGCCTGGAGTGAATCTACCACCACAGCGACAGGAGATAAACCCCCTGGCACAGATCAAATAAGACACGCGCGCAGAGCGTGAATATTTCCCTCTCCTGCCCACTTCACACTCTTTCGTTCTTTCGGTAAACTCGCGTGGGAAGAAAGAAAATAAAAATAATTTTGATTTATTTTAAATTTTTGTTACTTATTTTATATCTAACTACGTCACTTTACCCTACACCCCCCCTCCCTCTATCTCTCCCCCCTTGCTCCTCCTCCCCCCCTCTCTTACCTACATGGCCTCTTGTCACGGCAGCCCTTCTGCCCACCTCAGCAACTGTCTCCTTGCTGTGGTTGTTCCCTATCTGGTGACGTACAGCTTCATGTTGCGCCCATAAACGTCGCGGATTAAAATTTTGATTGAAAGCTTTCGTGACTGCAAGGATTCATCTCCTTTGGTTCTTTCGGTAAAGTCACCACGTAGAATGAGAATAAAATAATATAAATAAAATAACACGATAAAATTCTCACGACGTTTCGAAGAAGGCCACTTGTGTTGTGGCCGAAACGTCGTGAGAATTTTATTGTGTTAGCTTATTTTATTATTTTATTCTCATTCTACGTGACTTTACCGAAAGAACCAAAGAAGATGTCGCGGATTTAATTTATTTTATTCCCGCGTGGACTTTACCGACGGAAGCAAAGAGCACGTGGTACCTATTGGTCCCATGTTGTAGTTGCTCACTACCAGCTGTAAATGCTCCGATAGCGACCCTTTGTCTTTGTACTTTTGTCCTCTTGATGTGCTCTGGGGGTACGACTCTGAGTGTAGGGTGTGGGCCAATCAGTTTCAAAGACAATGCAAATGTGATCGGAGCGTGTTTTGTTAACATGTTCAACACAAACACTCTCTCTGTGTCTGTGCGTGTGGTTAATGCAGATTATATTCGGTTTCTATTTTTGGTGTTTGAACATCTTAACGCATTTTATTTTTCGATTTAAAGCTTTCGTGGCTGCAGGGATTAATATTCTTGGTTTTCACACCCGATGATGATGATTGCTTGTGTTGCAGTGTGAGTGTGATGGGGGTGTGAGTGTGAGTGTGATGGGGGCGTGAGTGTGATGGGGGTGTGAGTGTGATGGGGGTGTGAGTGTGATGGGGGTGTGAGTGTGATGGGGGTGTGAGTGTGATGGGGGTGTGAGTGTGATGGGGGTGTGAGTGTGATGGGGGTGTGAGTGTGATGGGGGTGTGAGTGTGATGGGGGTGTGAGTGTGATGGGGGTGTGAGTGTGAGTGTGATGTGGGTGTGAGTGTGATGGGGGTGTGAGTGTGATGGGGGTGTGAGTGTGATGGGGGTGTCAGTGTGATGGGGGTGTCAGTGCGATGGGGTGTGAGTGCGATGGAGTTACCGGAGCTCACACTCTGTGTTGCAGCCCTGGCTGAGTGGCTCGGGCCGCCGTAGGTGATGGCAGCGCTGCTCCGAGGCCACGAGGCGATGGCTCTCCCGCACGCACGCCACCTCCCTGTGCTGCTCCCCTGCACGCGGGGGGGGGGGGGGGGGGGGGCGCCTCGTTACCCCCGTCGCCAGCTCACCGGCGGCGATCCCCAATTTGAAATCGATTCAAAACGCGCCGAAACATTTGACACTGCAAAACCAAACGTGTGCTAGGTGAGGTTTCAGATAACGGCCCTTTTCCCGTCGCTCTCTTACTACGCGCCACGAAGACGGGCCATCGACCGAGGTGGGCCACTGACCACCGTGCAACGTGGCATCACGAAACAATATTCCACGAGGGAGGGTTGCGGCACACACGTGCACGTGGGGGCCTCCGCCCCCCTCTATCCATGTCGATACGCCGACCACGTGACCGATCGCGCCGCGGCCAACAGCGGACGAACGCCGCCCCTCGGCAACGTGGACCCGGGGCGAACCTCGAACCGCGAACTCCCTGCGACGAGGGCGGCAAGACGCTCCCCCCCCCCCGCCGCCCCCCCGCTCGGCCGCGGTGCCACTGCCCGGGGGCTCGTCCGGGCATGCCCCTCGACGGGACTCGCGAAAGGGCGTCGGGAGGGTCGGGCTCGTGTCACGCAAAATGCCGATCTCGTCGGGGACCGCAAACCGCCGCCCGAAACTTCTGGGGCGGCCTCGCGAGCGGCGGCGGCGGCTTTGCGCTGACCGTCAAACGGAGCCAGGATGTGCGTTCGTGCCGGAGGAATCCGATGAGCCGCGAAGCTCTTTTTCACTGGACGTTCGAGAGTTGCGCAGATGCCTAAAAACAAAGGCGGTCACCGCATCGCGCGCTTTCAGGAGCGCTCCTGCGGCCGTCTGGAAAGCTCTTCCTTCTGATATCAGGAAGCCACCGGAGCTATGCACGAGATTGACAAATTCATTTTTTAGTAAAACTGCTTCCCGTGTTTCAGTTTGTTGTCCTTCCGCCGATCGTTCGATGAGCACGGTTGGCTCCAAACGGTGCGAAAGACGTTCAACATTCACAAATAAAGACAAAGATCCCCATATAGCCTTAACAGCCCGTTGAGACAAGTGGTGTTAGTGAGCAGCACCTATGAAGGCTGGAACGTCGGGGGGAGGGTGGCCAGCAACACACCCGGCCGCCTTTGTCTCCCCAGTGGCGATGTTTACACACCGCACCGGGTACTCATTTGAGGCCGAGTCTATCTAGGGGAGGCCCAGGACCGGCTCAGATAAACGTCGCCAGTGTTGGCCGTGAACGGGAATCGAACCAGGGTCGCCGGGTTCGTAGCGGGGCGTGCCAACCGCTGCACCACCGCTCCCCACAACACACACAGTGACACACACACACACACGTACACACACGTACACACACACACACACACGTAAACACACACGTACACACACGTACACACACACGCATATACGCACACACGTACACACACGTACACACACACGTACACACGCACACACACACGTACACTTACACACACACGTACACACACACATACACGTACACACACACGTACACTTACACACACACACGTACACACACACACGTACACATAGTCTTACACACACACATACACACACAAAAAACAAAGATCCCCCATATAGCCTTAACAGACTGTAGGGGCAAGTGCTGTTAGCGAGCACCTATGAAGGTCGGTAACGGTACACGAGGGGGTGGGAGGCCAGCACCACGCCCGACCGCCTTTGTCTCCCCAGTAGCAATGTTTTTTATCAAGCGCACCAGGTACACATTTGAGGCTTAGTCGACCTAGGGGAGGCCCAGGACCGGTTCAGATAATCGTCACTGGTGTTGGCCGTGAGCGGGAATCGAACCCGGGTCGACAGGTTCATAGCGCAGCGCGTTAACCGCTACACTACCGCTCCCCACACGTACACACATACACGTACACACGTACACAACAACAATCGCCATTCGCCACTAAGTGGCGGTGACGTCACCACGACGCTTGTGCCAGGCCATGTGCACCTTGAGGCCACGTGAAGTGTCGAACGCCCGCTGGCAGGAGGTCACAGGGCAGAGCCAAATGCCACGGGTCGACTAAGATGACTGAGATGACTGGCTGATGCACCACCTGTGCCCCCTACTGTGCCAACCTGCTGTGCTTTAGCCACCCAGCGCTCCGCTCGTTGTTGTGAGCGTCGCTCCTCTGCCCTCCGTTGTTGTTGGAGGGCGACTGCCTCCAACTGCCCAGTAGCGTCCTTCACGAGCCTCCTCCACAGAGGCCGATCTTGACACCGCTGGTACCGGTCATCGGCAAGTCCACTCAGCTCCACGTCCTCCTGTACCACATCACTCCATCTCTTCTCTAGCCCGTGCCGCGCCCGTTTAGCCCACTCGATCCGGCTGAACAAAAAGCTGTTTAAGCATGCGGTGGCTGGGCATGCGGGCTACATGACCCAGCCAACGAATCCTTGCCCGCCGGAGGAGCTCACCGATGGGACCTTGCCCAGATCTTTCAAGGATTTGTGAGCTCCTCACACAAACCAGCCTGGTTAAACCCAGGATGGATCGTAGGCAGGCCAGCCTAAATGTTTCAACCGGCGAAGATGTTCCATTAAGGGGGTCCACGTTTCGCAAGCGTAGAGAAGGGAGGGAATGACCGTGGCCGAGAAGACCTGAAGCTTCGTGCGGAGCGACAGACCAGGAAGCTTCCACACAGCGTTACGCAACCGATGAAAATATATTGCCGCTCGACTGATTCGGAGTGAGACCTCTGCTGTTAAACTGGAGCCGGTCATAAGCACAATGCCCAGGTATGGGAAACTCTCCACTCTATCCACAACTGCCCCATCACCGATTGGGAGTTGTGGGGGTGGAGTGTCCGATGGTACAAAATACCCAGGCAGGTGCTTATTTTTGGTGGGGCTGATGGTAAGACCCCACCTCTTAGTACACTCACACGGACACACAAGACACACACACACTAGTACACTCACTCTGTGACACTCTCTCACACTCATTAACACTCTCTCACACTCATTAACACTCTGTGACACTCTCTCACACTCATTAACACTCTGTGAAACACTCTCACACTCATTAACACTCTGTGACACTCTCTCACACTCATTAACACTCTGTGACACACTCTCTCACACTCATTAACACTCTGTCGCACTCTGTCACACTCTCTCACACTCTGTGACTCTCTCACACTCATTAACACTCTGTGACACACTCACACTCATTAACACTCTGTGACACACTCTCTCACACTCATTAACACTCTGTGACACACTCTCTCACACTCGCTGACCTTGGCGGGGATGGAGAGGTGTTCTCGCGCGTGCGAGAAGACACAAAGTGGGCAGCGAGTTGACGCCGAGACCCAGCACACAGAGGAGGCCTCCCCAGAGACCCAGCACACAGAGGAGGCCTCCCCAGAGACCCAGCACACAGAGGAGGCCTCCCCAGAGACCCAGCACACAGAGGAGGCCTCCCCAGAGACCCAGCACACAGAGGAGGCCTCCCCAGAGACCCAGCACACAGAGGAGGCCTCCCCAGAGACCCAGCACACAGAGGAGGCCTCCCCAGCGCATCGCTCACTCCAGCAGCAGCAGTGGTGGTGGTGTAGGTGGTGGTGAAGGTGGTGGAGGTGGTGATGGTGAAGGTGGTGGTGGTGAAGGTGGTGGTGAAGGTGCCGGGCAGGGAGCAGCAGCAGCAGGAGGGGGTGGGGTGCCCCACGCTCGTCTCCTCCTCCTCCTCCACCACCAACAGCCTCGCTTCTCAGCAGCAGCAGCAGGAGGAGCCGTGTCTCAACTTTCTCGATTTGCACCAAGCGCACTAATAATGATGATGCTGGCGTGTAGTTTGTGGACGCGGCTTTGCTGTCTGTGTGTTGTATGTTATATGTATGTTATACGTGTGTTGTATGTATGTTGTATGTATGCTGTATGTATGTTATATGTATGTTGTATGTATATGGAGATGTTGACATCGCACAGTACGTAGCCAAGCGTTTGGTGGAGTCAGCTGGACGACTGGGTGAGTGAGAGGTGAGTGAGAGGGTGACTGATTGGCTGAGAGGTTGAGTGAGGGGGTGGCTGATTGGATGAGTGGGTGAGTGAGAGTGTGGCTGATTGGCTGAGAGGTTGAGTGAGGGGGTGGCTGATTGGATGAGTGGGTGAGTGAGGGGGTGGCTGATTGGCTGAGTGGGTGAGTGGGTAGGTGAGTGGGTGGGTAGGTGAGTGGGTGGGTAGGTAGTGGGTAGGTGAGTGTGTGGGTAGGTGAGTGAGTGGGTAGGTGAGTGAGTGGGCGAATGACTGGATGGTTAGACGAGTGGGTGGGTAGGTGAGTGGGTGGGTAGGTGAGTGAGTGGGTGGGTAGGTGAGTGGGTGGGTAGGTGAGTGGGTGGGCGAATGACTGGATGGGTAGGTGAGTGGGTGGGTAGGTGAGTGGGTGGGTAGGTGAGTGAGTGGGTAGGTGAGTGGGTGGGTAGGTGAGTGGGCGAATGACTGGATGGGTAGATGAGTGGGTGGGTAATTGAGTGAAAGGGTGGGTGAATCGGTCGGCGGGTGAGTGGGAGGGTGGGTGTGGATGTGTACTGTGATGCATCTGCCAGTTGTCTCAGTCAGTCAACCCATGGCATCTGGGTCTGTCCCGTGACCTGTCAGCGAACTTGGCCTAAGCTCCGTGGTGATCTCACAGGCGGTGTTTGAATGGCTTCTCAGGCTGTGGAGGTGGTCGGGGCATTTAAACTGGAGCATGATGTGTTTATTTTGTTCCCCATAGAATGTGGAGATTTTACGTGGTAACAACTTCTTTAAACACCACCGAGGCGTCGTTAAGCGTCTCTTTCAAACCGTGATAGTTTGCGAACGGTAGTTTCCCTTATCTCCATATATATAAAAGGCAAAGTTGTGATTGTGTGTTGTCTGTTCAAAATGTTTAGCGTACTTCCCGACATGCAACAAACTTGAAATTTGCCATGTGGGTACTTTCCAGACTGTACACCGTGCAAACATTATACAAATACACTTTCAGTTTCTTTTTTAGGGGGGGGGGAGCTCAATAATGTATAGATTTTTTGCACGGCAAGTGAGCTGTGACGTCAAATCTGTCACGTGACCCTCGCATGTGGAAGAGTAACGCATTGTAGTGTAGCGGTTAGCGTTGTCTGTGTGTGTGTCTGTGTGTTTGTGTCTGTGTGTCTGTGTGTGTGTGGAAGCGTAACTCATTGTAGTGTAGCGGTTAGCGTTGTCTGTGTGTGTGTCTGTGTGTGTGTCTGTGTGTGTGTCTGTGTGTTTGTGTCTGTGTGTGTGTCTGTGTGTTTGTGTCTGTGTGTCTGTGTGTGTGTGGAAGCGTCACACATTGTAGTGTAGCGGTTAGCGCTACGCCGCGCTACGAACCCGGCGACCCGAGTTCGATTCCCGCTCACGGCCACCACCGGCGACGATTATTTCAACCGGTCCTGGGCCTCCCCTAGGTCGACTCAGCCTCAAACGAGTAACTGTTGTGGTGTGAACATCGCCACTGGGGAGACAAAGGCGGCCGGACGTGGTGAATCCAAGTCCCGGGCGAAGCCGGGTAGTTAAAGCTCGTGCTGTTATATTCATAATCAGATGTTTTTTTATTTCGACTCGAGGAAAATCGGTGAAATCGGAAGCCAACGATAGGCCCCAGTTGTGGGCCCTTCTTAACCTGCTAACAAAATATTATTCTTCGTCAGTGGTGTCCTCACCTAAGCGTCTGAGACGAGACGGACGCACAAGACTCTAGTCTCCCTTTGCTGTACATCACTCACAGAGCACCACAGCGCCCCCCACCCCCCCGATCCACAACAGCGTTCGCCCCGCAAGACTCTGGCACATTCTCCCTGCCTCAGCTGGACCATCAAGAACGGCAACATTTGTGTCAACAACAGCAGCAACAGCTAACTTGGCGCCTTTATCATTACGTCTTCAGCACGGCAGCAGCAGCACGGAACAACTTCAGGGCATGACTCAGTCGCAACTCGCGTTTAAAATCGTCACGCAAGACGGCTCTCCGCGAGACGTCGCGGGCACACGGCGCGTTACTTTTATCCCCGAATAAAACTCGGACAACGTGAATGCGTGGAAACGAGAAACGATGTCGGAACGCAACGGGGCATCGCAAATCGTGAAGATTTTTGCGAGAGCGGGAAAGAAAAGCTTCCTTCTAGACGTCGCCGCCGCGCGCCAACGACGGCACCAGCGTGAGCAGAAGCGCCGTGGGCCAAGCGGCACCGGGACAGCAAGACGCCTTGCTGGTGGCGGACGCCCGCCCCGCTGACGTCGTCACCGCTGACGTCGTCGCCGCTGACGTCGCCGCTGCTGATGTCGTCGCCGCTGCAAAGGGGCAAGCGGAGAAACGAGACGTCAGTCGCCATCGCTACGATGAGAGCGATGTACGAGTACCGGGGGGCCTCTTACAACCCTCCGCCTCCTCCATTTCCACCACCAACAACACCACCAACACCACCAACACCACCAACACCACCACCAACACCACCAACATCACCAACACCAACACCACCACCAACACCACCAACACCAACACCACCATCAACACCACCAACACCACCACCAACACCACCAACATCACCACCAACACCACCAACACCAACACCACCAACACCAACACCACCAACACCACCACCATCACCACCAACACCACCATCACCACCACCACCAACAACACCACCAACACCACCACCAACATCACCACCAACACCACCAACACCACCAACATCACCACCAACACCACCACCAACACCACCAACATCACCACCAACACCACCACCAACACCACCAACACCACCACCAACACCACCAACACCAACACCACCAACACCAACACCACCAACACCACTAACACCACCACCGCCACCACCTCCTAAGGGATGGAAGATTTGCTGGAGGTTGTTGGTAGTTGAGACTGAAACCTCTTCCTCACTTGTTCATTCAGCCACTCACCCACCCACCCAATCACTCATTCAGAGAGACGATCCATCACACTACGGTTAAAACTATTTGGTAAATTAAAACGCCGACTGTCACATCATCAACGTCGGGTGCCCGATTGTAACTCCTCTGCGGTGAGCGGTGGACCACCACCACCACCACCGCCACCTGCGTGTCAACAACGCTCTTTGCCAAAACAGCAAACCCCTGCCCAGAGTTGCGATGCTGAGAATCCTTTTATTGTCAAAGCGTTCTTTTATCTCCGTTTGACCGCAAATTAGTTGACTGCCCTCGATGTGTGCACCTCCGTGAGTCTATGGGAACCTTTAACATTGAAGTCTATGGGAGCCTTTAACAGTGAAGTCTATGGGAGGCTTTAACATTGAAGTCTATGGGAGCCTGTAACTTTGAAGTCTATGGGAGCCTGTAACATTGAAGTCTATGGGAGCCTTTAACAGTGAAGTCTATGGGAGCATGTAACGTTGAAGTATATGGGAGCCTTTAACATTGAAGTCTATGAGAGCCTTTCACAGTGGCGTCTATGGGAGCCTGTAACATTGAAGTCTATGGGTGCCTTTAACATTGAAGCCTATGCGAGCCTTTGACATTGAAGTCTATGGGAGCCTTTAACATTGAAGTCTATGACAGCCTTTCACAGTGACGTCTATGGGAGCCTGTAACATTGAAGTCTATGGGTGCCTTTAACATTGAAGCCTATGCGAGCCTTTGACATTGAAGTCTATGGGAGCCTTTAACATTAAGTCTATGGGAGCCTTTAACATTGAAGTCTATGGGAGCCTTTAACATTGAAGTCTATGGGAGCCTTTAACATTGAAGTCTATGGGAGCCTTTAACAATGAAGTCTATGGGAGCCTTTAACAATGAAGTCTATGGAAGCCTTTAACATTGAAGTCTATGGGAGCCTTTAACATTGAAGTCTATGGGAGCCTTTAACATTGAAGTCTATGGGAGCCTTTAACATTGAAGTCTATGGGAGTCTTTACCATTGAAGTCTATGGGAGCCTTTAACATGGAAGTCTATGGGAGCCTTTAACATTGAAGTCTATGGGAGCCTTTAACATTGAAGTCTATGGGAGCCTTTAACATTGAAGTCTATGGGAGCCTTTAACATTGAAGTCTATGGGAGCCTTTAACATTGAAGTCTATGAAAGCCTTTAACATTGAAGTCTATGGAAGCCTGTAACATTGAAGTCTATGGGAACCTTTAACATTGAAGTCTATGGGAGCCTTTAACATTGAAGTCTATGGGAGCCTTTAACATTGAAGTCTATGGGAGCCTTTAACATTGAATCCAAGCATGAATGGGGCAAGCACTTGGGAACCCGAGCAGCCAATGGAGATTCACGGGGTGGCCGAAACCCAGTTTTTTTTTTTAAACCCAGGACTTTCCGCGCCGCCGACCTCATTGGGCTGACCACGGCCATTTGCATCGTCAGGGTGGTCAGACGATCCAAGCCGCCGCCCTCCCGCGTACCTGGCGAGGTAGCTAACAGCTCGTCGTCGTCATCCTCGCCCTCGTCAGCACCGCCGTCACGGCCGCTACCGGCGTTGGGGGCCGATGGCGAGGACGTAGAGGCCTCCTTGCCATCGTCCTGGCCCTCCTCCTCGTCCTCCTCCTCGTCCTCCTCCTTGTCCTCCTCCTTGTCCTCCTCCTCGTCCTCGTCCTCGTCCCCCTCCTCGTCCTCGTCCTCCTCCTCGTCCTCCTCCTCATCGTCCGACGCCACTGTGGGGGTGGTTGTGGGGGTGATGGTGGTGGTAGTTAATGGTGGTGGTGGTGGTGGCGGCGGCGGGTGTAGCGGTCTACGCCGCACTACGAACCCGGCCGTACCGAGTTCGATTCCCGCTCACGGCCACCAACACGCGGTGACGATTATCTGAACCGGTCTTGGGCCTCCCCTAGGTCGACTCGGCCTCAAACGAACACCCGGTGCGGTGTGTGGCGAACATCGCCAGCACCGGGGAGACAAAGGAGGTCGGGCGTGGCGCTGGCCACCCACCCCCTCGTGCGCCGTGCCGGCCTTCACAGGTGCTACTTGCTAACAGCGCTTGCCCCTGCGGCCTGTTGAGGCTACACCAAACGTGGGCAAAGTACGGCCCCCGGGCCTTCTACGGCCCGTTGGGCTTTTTAATCTGGCCCGCCGAACTTGTCAAAATATTATTATTCAATTAAATTTTACCTTTCTCCTGTAATGCCCCCATTTCCCCATTAGAGGCGCTGTTTTCACGATGTTTGATCAGTCACGTTACGACATGTTTTGTATTGTTCATGTTCGTGCAATTTGTTAAATTGCCTTGCAAATAAATGCTTTGCTACCTGTTAAAGGCCAAATCCTTTCACGTAATGATTTTTAACACGTCATTTATATTAGTTCACACAAACACTCCATCCGTCTGTTCCTGGCCCGGCCCCTCTGTCAAATTTTAGAATCCACTGTGGCCCGCGAGTCAAAAAATTTGCCCACCCCTGAGCTACACGGTGGGGGATCTTCGTCTTCGATGGCGGCTGTTGCGGTGCGGCGGCGGTTAACGGCTCAGCGCCGGATCGGAGAGGGATTCCGGCCGGCGGGTTTGTTGCCGGCGGCGACTTTGCTCACCTTCGACGGAGAGGTGCGCCCGCAGCTGGCCGGTGTTCAGGTTGTTGGTGGCGAAGCAGGTGTAAGTGTCCGTGTCCTCGCGCCGCAAGTCCACGATGTGAAGGGTGCCGTTCTCGAAGATCTGGAAGCGCTCGCCCTCAACATTCAAGCTCCGGTAGTTCCTGAACCTGGCGGTGCGCGGGAAGGCGTGGGGGGGGGGCAGGCGGGGGGCGTGAACCGTTGAGGTTTGACGGCGATGCCGTCGGGGGTTTTGAGATCCGGGGTCGGCGGCTTCGGGAGACGCGGAGGCGAACGTCCCGCGGGACGTTGGAGCGGCGAGGTTCACGCGGCCCTCCGCCGCGTTGAGTGCCCCTCTCGCTCTCTCGCTCTGAGCCACGTCCGTGTGGTGGCCATCGACAGTCGCCCAACCCCGCCCCCGTGCGCGCGAAATTATAAATGTTAGCCTATGGGAGCCTTTAACATTGAAGTCTATGGGAATCTTTAACATTGAAGTCTATGGGAGCCTTTAACATTGAAGTCTATGGGAGCCTTTAACATTGAAGTCTATGGGAGCCTTTAACATTGAAGTCTATGGGAGCCTTTAACATTGAAGTCTATGAGAGCCTTTAACATTGAAGTCTACGGGAGCCTTCAACATTGAAGTCTATGGGAGCCTTTAACATTGAAGTCTATGGGAGCCTTTAATATTGAAGTCTATGGGAGCCTTTAACATTGAAGTCTATGGGAGTGTTCTATGTTGAACTTCTTTCGCTCCGTACGTGGCCAGCCATGCAAACCCGCTGGCGGCATTCACAAAACAGACTCAGCTCCCGTGCCTCTGATTAGCACGGTTGGCCACGTAGGGTGCGAAAGAAGTTCAGGGCACGTACACATACAGAGAGACCCACGGACACCCAGCTCCACGGAGGCACAGATTAGCACGGTTGGCCACGTAGGGTGCGAAAGAAGTTCAGGGCACGTACAGCCCTCGCGACAGGGAGCGTCGAGGCGCGGTGACGGCGTGCCGAACGAACGAGGAGCCTCTTCGTCGTCAGGGCCGTCGTTTGCGACATGGCCCGGGTAGCTTCTGAAAAACAGCTGCACGGCTCGGTGGGCATCAGGCGGTGAAATAAACAAAAAGAGTTTCCAGCGAGCGGAGAGCGAGAGGAGAGGCGGAGAGGGACGGACGCTCAGGTGCGGCGTTCGGTCTCACCACAGGATGGTGGCGGGCGGCCACGCCAACACCGAGCACTCCATGTACACCGCCTCTCCCTCTCTCGCCCTGTACATCCTGTCTGGCTCCGACAGCATCTGCGGGGCGCTGGCTGTGTGAGGCGGTGGTGGGGGGGCAGAGACAGCGCGCGGGCAGAGGTCGCTCCCGAGGGGGGGGGGGGGGGTGGGGTCGCTCCGGGCCGTCGGGAGGCTGCCGTGTCCCCCCTACGAGTCGTGGAGGGGGGGGGGTCGTAGAAGGCGATTCGCACAAAGTGGGTTTTTAAAAAATATATAAAAAAATCGATTTTCAGAACCCTCTCTCTCTCTCCCTCTCGCCTGCGAGGTTCTGCGGCTCGGAGTGGTGGTTTCTCGCGTTGGCCTCTCGTCACCGTGGCGGTCGCGTGGATTTCTTTCTCCGGGTCCTTCCGGGCGTCTCTCCCCGTGCGCCGCGCTCAGAATCGACGTCGCGCGTTTCAAAGCGTTTGGGCCGCAAAACGAAAAATGTCCACTCGCGCTGACGACGGCGACGGCCCGGTCGCCGGTGAAAAAGCGCCACGTAGCTCGGTGGGGCCCTTACCTGCCGGTCAAACACAAAAACAAAGTTTTTCGCAGTTTTAGTTTTCCTAACGAGGGGACGCCAGCCCGGCCCCCGGGGGTCTTCGTGGGGGGGTCACGCCGGGGTCGCGGGTCGTGAGCGACGACTCCGTTGTTGTCCACCCGGCGGTGGGAGTGAGCTCACCGCGGTGCTTCCCGTCTAGGCGGGTGGCACGCGGTGGGGGTGAAGTGTGGGGCACTTCAAGAGGTTTGGCTGGCGTGGTGGAGGAGTGGGGTCCAACGTGCACCTGCCTAGAGGGGAGCTACCTACAGCCCTCTGTGCAGTGAAGGACCTCCTCCTTATCCTCCTCCCCCTCCTCCTCCTCATCCTCCTCCTCCTCATCCTCCTCCCCCTCCTCCTCATCCTCCTCCTCATCCTCCTCTACCTCCTCCCCCTCATCCTCCTCATCCTCCTCCCCCTCCTGCTCCCCCTCCTCATCCTCCTCCCTCCTATTCCTCCTTCCGCCAACAGGGGCACGAGCAAGTACTTGCAGTGCTGCACCTTAACAAACCGCGTACTCAACTGGGCCCTGTACGTGTGTGTGTGTGATGTCGCAACCGTGCACCTTTCCGTCGTGTGTCCGGAGGTTGCTGCTTTGCTGCATTCGCCAGATTTGAGCTTCTTTGGTACCGTACGTGGCCAGAGATGATAACCGCAGCTGCGGGCGAAAATACAGCAGAGTGTTAGTAGGGTCTCTGTGTGAGTAGTGTGTGGGTCTCTCTGTGTGAGTAGTGTGTGGGTCTCTCTGTGTGAGTAGTGTGTGGGTCTCTCTGTGTGAGTAGTCTGTGGGTCTCTGTGTGAGTGTGGGTCTCTGTGTGAGTAGTCTGTGGGTCTCTGTGTGAGTAGTGTGTGGGTCTCTGTGTGAGTAGTGTGTGGGTCTCTCTGTGAGTAGTGTCTGGGTCTCTGTGTGAGTAGTGTGTGGGTCTCTGTGTGAGTAGTGTGTGGGTCTCTGTGTGAGTAGTCTGTGGGTCTCTGTGTGAGTAGTGTGTGGGTCTCTGTGTGAGTAGTGTGTGGGTCTCTCTGTGAGTAGGGTCTGGGTCTCCGTGTGAGTAGTGTGTGGGTCTCTGTGTGAGTAGTGTGTGGGTCTCTGTGTGAGTAGTGTGTGGGTCTCTGTGTGAGTAGTGCGTGGGTCTCTGTGTGAGTAGTCTGTGGGTCTCTGTGTGAGTAGTGTGTGGGTCTCTGTGTGAGTAGTGTGTGGGTCTCTCTGTGTGAGTAGTGTGTGGGTCTCTCTGTTAGTAGTGTGTGGGTCTCTGTGTGAGTAGTGTGTGGGTCTCTGTGTGAGTAGTGCGTGGGTCTCTGTGTGAGTAGTCTGTGGGTCTCTGTGTGAGTAGTGTGTGGGTCTCTGTGTGAGTAGTGTGAGGGACTCTCTGTGTGAGTAGTGTGTGGGTCTCTGAGTGAGTAGTCTGTGCTTCACTATGTGAGTAGTGTGTGGGTCTCTGTGTGAGTAGTTTGTGGGTCTCTGTGTGAGTAGTGTGTGGGTCTCTCTGTGAATAGTGACTGGGTCTCTGTGTGAGTAGTGTGTGGGTCTCTCTGTGAGTAGTGTGTGGGTCTCTGAGTGAGTAGTCTGTGCTTCTATATGTGAGTAGTGTGTGGGTCTCTGTGTGAGTAGTGTGTGGGTTTCTCTGTTAGTAGTGCGTGGGACTCTGTGTGAGTAGTCTGTGGGTCTCTGTGTGAGTGTGGGTCTCTGTGTGAGTAATCTGTGGGTCTCTCTGTTAGTAGTGCGTGGGTCTCTGCGTGAGTAGTGTGTGGGTCTCTCTGTTAGTAGTGCGTGGCTCTCTGTGTGAGTAGTGTGTGGGTCTCTCTGTTAGTAATGCGTGGGTCTCTGTGTGAGTAGTCTGTGGGTCTCTCTGTTAGTAGTGTGTGGGTCTCTGTGTGAGTAGTGTGTGGGTCTCTGTGTGAGTAGTCTGTGGGTCTCTATGTGAGTAGTGTGTGGGTCTCTGAGTGAGTAGTGTGTGGGTCTCTCTGTTAGTAGTGCGTGGCTCTCTGTGTGAGTAGTGTGTGGGTCTCTGTGTGAGTAGTGTGTGGGTCTCTCTGTGAGTAGTGTCTGGGTCTCTGTGTGAGTAGTGTGTGGGTCTCTGTGTGAGTAGTGTGTGGGTCTCTGTGTGAGTAGTCTGTGGGTCTCTGTGTGAGTAGTGTGTGGGTCTCTGTGTGAGTAGTGTGTGGGTCTCTCTGTGAGTAGGGTCTGGGTCTCCGTGTGAGTAGTGTGTGGGTCTCTGTGTGAGTAGTGTGTGGGTCTCTGTGTGAGTAGTGTGTGGGTCTCTGTGTGAGTAGTGCGTGGGTCTCTGTGTGAGTAGTCTGTGGGTCTCTGTGTGAGTAGTGTGTGGGTCTCTGTGTGAGTAGTGTGTGGGTCTCTCTGTGTGAGTAGTGTGTGGGTCTCTCTGTTAGTAGTGTGTGGGTCTCTGTGTGAGTAGTGTGTGGGTCTCTGTGTGAGTAGTGCGTGGGTCTCTGTGTGAGTAGTCTGTGGGTCTCTGTGTGAGTAGTGTGTGGGTCTCTGTGTGAGTAGTGTGTGGGACTCTCTGTGTGAGTAGTGTGTGGGTCTCTGAGTGAGTAGTCTGTGCTTCACTATGTGAGTAGTGTGTGGGTCTCTGTGTGAGTAGTTTGTGGGTCTCTGTGTGAGTAGTGTGTGGGTCTCTCTGTGAATAGTGACTGGGTCTCTGTGTGAGTAGTGTGTGGGTCTCTCTGTGAGTAGTGTGTGGGTCTCTGAGTGAGTAGTCTGTGCTTCTATATGTGAGTAGTGTGTGGGTCTCTGTGTGAGTAGTGTGTGGGTTTCTCTGTTAGAAGTGCGTGGGACTCTGTGTGAGTAGTCTGTGGGTCTCTGTGTGAGTGTGGGTCTCTGTGTGAGTAATCTGTGGGTCTCTCTGTTAGTAGTGCGTGGGTCTCTGTGTGAGTAGTGTGTGGGTCTCTCTGTTAGTAGTGCGTGGCTCTCTGTGTGAGTAGTGTGTGGGTCTCTCTGTTAGTAATGCGTGGGTCTCTGTGTGAGTAGTCTGTGGGTCTCTCTGTTAGTAGTGTGTGGGTCTCTGTGTGAGTAGTGTGTGGGTCTCTGTGTGAGTAGTCTGTGGGTCTCTATGTGAGTAGTGTGTGGGTCTCTGAGTGAGTAGTGTGTGGGTCTCTCTGTTAGTAGTGCGTGGCTCTCTGTGTGAGTAGTGTGTGGGTCTCTCTGTTAGTAGTGCGTGGGTCTCTGTGTGAGTAGTGTGTGTGTCTCTGTGTGAGTAGTGTGTGGGTCTCTCTGTGAGTAGTGTGTGGGTCTCTGTGTGAGTAGTGTGTGGGTCTCTGTGTGAGTAGTGTGAGGGTCTCTGTGTGAGTAGTGTGTGGGTCTCTGTGTGAGTAGTGTGAGGGTCTCTGTGTGAGTAGTGCGTGGGTCTCTGAGTGAGTAGTGTGTGGGTCTCTCTGTGAGTAGTCTGTGGGTCTCTCTGTGAGTAGTCTGTGGGTCTACTGTGTGAGTAGTGTGTGGGTCTCTGTGTGAGTAGTGTGTGGGCCTCTGTGTGAGTAGTCTGTGGGTCTCTGTGTGAGTAGTCTGTGGGTCTCTGTGTGAGTAATCTGTGGGTCTCTATGTGAGTAGTGTGTGGGTCTCTCTGTGAGTAGTGTGTGGGTCTCTGTGTGAGTAGTGCGTGGGTCTCTGTGTGAGTAGTCTGTGGGTCTCTGTGTGAGTAGTGTGTGGGTCTCTGTGTGAGTAGTGTGTGGGACTCTCTGTGTGAGTAGTGTGTGGGTCTCTGAGTGAGTAGTCTGTGCTTCACTATGTGAGTAGTGTGTGGGTCTCTGTGTGAGTAGTTTGTGGGTCTCTGTGTGAGTAGTGTGTGGGTCTCTCTGTGAATAGTGACTGGGTCTCTGTGTGAGTAGTGTGTGGGTCTCTCTGTGAGTAGTGTGTGGGTCTCTGAGTGAGTAGTCTGTGCTTCTATATGTGAGTAGTGTGTGGGTCTCTGTGTGAGTAGTGTGTGGGTTTCTCTGTTAGTAGTGCGTGGGACTCTGTGTGAGTAGTCTGTGGGTCTCTGTGTGAGTGTGGGTCTCTGTGTGAGTAATCTGTGGGTCTCTCTGTTAGTAGTGCGTGGGTCTCTGTGTGAGTAGTGTGTGGGTCTCTCTGTTAGTAGTGCGTGGCTCTCTGTGTGAGTAGTGTGTGGGTCTCTCTGTTAGTAATGCGTGGGTCTCTGTGTGAGTAGTCTGTGGGTCTCTCTGTTAGTAGTGTGTGGGTCTCTGTGTGAGTAGTGTGTGGGTCTCTGTGTGAGTAGTCTGTGGGTCTCTATGTGAGTAGTGTGTGGGTCTCTGAGTGAGTAGTGTGTGGGTCTCTCTGTTAGTAGTGCGTGGCTCTCTGTGTGAGTAGTGTGTGGGTCTCTCTGTTAGTAGTGCGTGGGTCTCTGTGTGAGTAGTGTGTGTGTCTCTGTGTGAGTAGTGTGTGGGTCTCTCTGTGAGTAGTGTGTGGGTCTCTGTGTGAGTAGTGTGTGGGTCTCTGTGTGAGTAGTGTGAGGGTCTCTGTGTGAGTAGTGTGTGGGTCTCTGTGTGAGTAGTGTGAGGGTCTCTGTGTGAGTAGTGCGTGGGTCTCTGAGTGAGTAGTGTGTGGGTCTCTCTGTGAGTAGTCTGTGGGTCTCTCTGTGAGTAGTCTGTGGGTCTACTGTGTGAGTAGTGTGTGGGTCTCTGTGTGAGTAGTGTGTGGGCCTCTGTGTGAGTAGTCTGTGGGTCTCTGTGTGAGTAGTCTGTGGGTCTCTGTGTGAGTAATCTGTGGGTCTCTATGTGAGTAGTGTGTGGGTCTCTCTGTGAGTAGTGTGTGGGTCTCTGTGTGAGTAGTGTGTGGGTCTCTGTGTGAGTAGTGTGTGGGTCTCTATGTGAGTAGTGTGTGTGTCTCTGTGTGAGTAGTGTGTGGGTCTCTATGTGAGTAGTGTGTGGGTCTCTGTGTGAGTAGTGTGTGGGTCTCTCTGTGAGTAGTGTGTGGGTCTCTGAGTGAGTAGTCTGTGCTTCTCTATGTGAGTAGTGTGCGGGTCTCTGTGTGAGTAGTGTGTGGGTCTCTGTGTGAGTAGTGTGTGGGTCTCTCTGTTAGTAGTGCGTGGGACTCTGTGTGAGTAGTCTGTGGGTCTCTGTGTGAGTGTGGGTCTCTGTGTGAGTAATCTGTGGGTCTCTCTGTTAGTAGTGCGTGGGTCTCTGTGTGAGTAGTGTGTGGGTCTCTCTATTAGTAGTGCGTGGGTCTCTGTGTGAGTAGTCTGTGGGTCTCTCTGTTAGTAGTGCGTGGGTCTCTGTGTGAGTAGTGTGTGGGTCTCTGTGTGAGTAGTGTGTGGGTCTCTGTGTGAGTAGTGTGAGGGTCTCTGTGTGAGTAGTGCGTGGGTCTCTGTGTGAGTAGTGTGTGGGTCTCTCTGTGAGTAGTGTGATGGTCTCTGTGTGAGTAGTCTGTGGGTCTCTGTGTGAGTAGTCCGTGGGTCTACTGTGTGAGTAGTCTGTGGGTGTCTGTGTGAGTAGTGTGTGGGCCTCTGTGTGCGTAGTCTGTGGGTCTCTGTGTGAGTAGTCTGTGGGTCTCTGTGTGAGTAATCTGTGGGTCTCTATGTGAGTAGTGTGTGGGTCTCTCTGTGAGTAGTGTGTGGGTCTCTGTGTGAGTAGTGTGTGGGTCTCTGTGTGAGTAGTGTGTGGGTCTCTATGTGAGTAGTGTGTGTGTCTCTGTGTGAGTAGTGTGTGGGTCTCTATGTGAGTAGTGTGTGGGTCTCTGTGTGAGTAGTGTGTGGGTCTCTCTGTGAGTAGTGTGTGGGTCTCTGAGTGAGTAGTCTGTGCTTCTCTATGTGAGTAGTGTGCGGGTCTCTGTGTGAGTAGTGTGTGGGTCTCTGTGTGAGTAGTGTGTGGGTCTCTCTGTTAGTAGTGTGTGGGTCTTTGCGTGAGTAGTGTGTGGGTCTCTCTGTTAGTAGTGCGTGGGACTCTGTGTGAGTAGTCTGTGGGTCTCTGTGTGAGTGTGGGTCTCTGTGTGAGTAATCTGTGGGTCTCTCTGTTAGTAGTGCGTGGGTCTCTGTGTGAGTAGTGTGTGGGTCTCTCTATTAGTAGTGCGTGGGTCTCTGTGTGAGTAGTCTGTGGGTCTCTCTGTTAGTAGTGCGTGGGTCTCTGTGTGAGTAGTGTGTGGGTCTCTGTGTGAGTAGTGCGTGGGTCTCTGTGTGAGTAGTCTGTGGGTCTCTGTGTGAGTAGTGTGTGGGTCTCTGTGTGAGTAGTGTGTGGGTCTCTCTGTGTGAGTAGTGTGTGGGTCTCTCTGTTAGTAGTGTGTGGGTCTCTGTGTGAGTAGTGTGTGGGTCTCTGTGTGAGTAGTGCGTGGGTCTCTGTGTGAGTAGTCTGTGGGTCTCTGTGTGAGTAGTGTGTGGGTCTCTGTGTGAGTAGTGTGTGGGTCTCTCTGTGTGAGTAGTGTGTGGGTCTCTGAGTGAGCAGTCTGTGCTTCTCTATGTGAGTAGTGTGTGGGTCTCTGTGTGAGTAGTTTGTGGGTCTCTGTGTGAGTAGTGTGTGGGTCTCTCTGTGAATAGTGACTGGGTCTCTGTGTGAGTAGTGTGTGGGTCTCTCTGTGAGTAGTGTGTGGGTCTCTGAGTGAGTAGTCTGTGCTTCTATATGTGAGTAGTGTGTGGGTCTCTGTGTGAGTAGTGTGTGGGTTTCTCTGTTAGTAGTGCGTGGGACTCTGTGTGAGTAGTCTGTGGGTCTCTGTGTGAGTGTGGGTCTCTGTGTGAGTAATCTGTGGGTCTCTCTGTTAGTAGTGCGTGGGTCTCTGTGTGAGTAGTGTGTGGGTCTCTCTGTTAGTAGTGCGTGGCTCTCTGTGTGAGTAGTGTGTGGGTCTCTCTGTTAGTAGTGCGTGGGTCTCTGTGTGAGTAGTCTGTGGGTCTCTCTGTTAGTAGTGTGTGGGTCTCTGTGTGAGTAGTGTGTGGGTCTCTGTGTGAGTAGTCTGTGGGTCTCTATGTGAGTAGTGTGTGGGTCTCTGAGTGAGTAGTGTGTGGGTCTCTCTGTTAGTAGTGCGTGGCTCTCTGTGTGAGTAGTGTGTGGGTCTCTCTGTTAGTAGTGCGTGGGTCTCTGTGTGAGTAGTGTGTGTGTCTCTGTGTGAGTAGTGTGTGGGTCTCTCTGTGAGTAGTGTGTGGGTCTCTGTGTGAGTAGTGTGTGGGTCTCTGTGTGAGTAGTGTGAGGGTCTCTGTGTGAGTAGTGTGTGGGTCTCTGTGTGAGTAGTGTGAGGGTCTCTGTGTGAGTAGTGCGTGGGTCTCTGAGTGAGTAGTGTGTGGGTCTCTCTGTGAGTAGTCTGTGGGTCTCTCTGTGAGTAGTGTGAAGGTCTCTGTGTGAGTAGTCTGTGGGTCTCTGTGTGAGTAGTCTGTGGGTCTACTGTGTGAGTAGTGTGTGGGTCTCTGTGTGAGTAGTGTGTGGGCCTCTGTGTGAGTAGTCTGTGGGTCTCTGTGTGAGTAGTCTGTGGGTCTCTGTGTGAGTAATCTGTGGGTCTCTATGTGAGAAGTGTGTGGGTCTCTCTGTGAGTAGTGTGTGGGTCTCTGTGTGAGTAGTGTGTGGGTCTCTGTGTGAGTAGTGTGTGGGTCTCTATGTGAGTAGTGTGTGTGTCTCTGTGTGAGTAGTGTGTGGGTCTCTATGTGAGTAGTGTGTGGGTCTCTGTGTGAGTAGTGTGTGGGTCTCTCTGTGAGTAGTGTGTGGGTCTCTGAGTGAGTAGTCTGTGCTTCTCTATGTGAGTAGTGTGCGGGTCTCTGTGTGAGTAGTGTGTGGGTCTCTGTGTGAGTAGTGTGTGGGTCTCTCTGTTAGTAGTGCGTGGGACTCTGTGTGAGTAGTCTGTGGGTCTCTGTGTGAGTGTGGGTCTCTGTGTGAGTAATCTGTGGGTCTCTCTGTTAGTAGTGCGTGGGTCTCTGTGTGAGTAGTGTGTGGGTCTCTCTATTAGTAGTGCGTGGGTCTCTGTGTGAGTAGTCTGTGGGTCTCTCTGTTAGTAGTGCGTGGGTCTCTGTGTGAGTAGTGTGTGGGTCTCTGTGTGAGTAGTGTGTGGGTCTCTGTGTGAGTAGTGTGAGGGTCTCTGTGTGAGTAGTGCGTGGGTCTCTGTGTGAGTAGTGTGTGGGTCTCTCTGTGAGTAGTGTGATGGTCTCTGTGTGAGTAGTCTGTGGGTCTCTGTGTGAGTAGTACGTGGGTCTACTGTGTGAGTAGTCTGTGGGTGTCTGTGTGAGTAGTGTGTGGGCCTCTGTGTGCATAGTCTGTGGGTCTCTGTGTGAGTAGTCTGTGGGTCTCTGTGTGAGTAATCTGTGGGTCTCTATGTGAGTAGTGTGTGGGTCTCTCTGTGAGTAGTGTGTGGGTCTCTGTGTGAGTAGTGTGTGGGTCTCTGTGTGAGTAGTGCGTGGGTCTCTATGTGAGTAGTGTGTGGGTCTCTGTGTGAGTAGTGTGTGGGTCTCTCTGTGAGTAGTGTGTGGGTCTCTGAGTGAGTAGTCTGTGCTTCTCTATGTGAGTAGTGTGCGGGTCTCTGTGTGAGTAGTGTGTGGGTCTCTGTGTGAGTAGTGTGTGGGTCTCTCTGTTAGTAGTGTGTGGGTCTTTGCGTGAGTAGTGTGTGGGTCTCTCTGTTAGTAGTGCGTGGGACTCTGTGTGAGTAGTCTGTGGGTCTCTGTGTGAGTGTGGGTCTCTGTGTGAGTAATCTGTGGGTCTCTCTGTTAGTAGGTAGTGGGTCTCTGTGTGAGTAGTGTGTGGGTCTCTCTATTAGTAGTGCGTGGGTCTCTGTGTGAGTAGTCTGTGGGTCTCTCTGTTAGTAGTGCGTGGGTCTCTGTGTGAGTAGTGTGTGGGTCTCTGTGTGAGTAGTGTGTGGGTCTCTGTGTGAGTAGTCTGTGGGTATCTGTGTGAGTAGTGTGTGGGTCTCTGAGTGAGTAGTGTGTGGGTCTCTCTGTTAGTAGTGCGTGGCTCTCTGTGTGAGTAGTGTGTGGGTCTCTCTGTTAGTAGTGCGTGGGTCTCTGTGTGAGTCGTGTGTGTGTCTCTGTGTGAGTAGTGTGAGGGTCTCTGTGTGAGTAGTGTGTGGGTCTCTGTGTGAGTAGTGTGTGGGTCTCTCTGTGAGTAGTGTGTGGGTCTCTGTGTGAGTAGTCTGTGGGTCTCTGTGTGAGTAGTGTGTGGGTCTACTGTGTGAGTAGTGTGTGGGTCTCTGTGTGAGTAGTCTGTGGGTCTCTGTGTGAGTAGTGTGTGGGTCTCTCTGTGAGTAGTGTGTGGGTCTCTGTGTGAGTAGTGTGTGGGTCTCTCTGTGTGAGTAGTGTGTGGGTCTCTATGTGAGTAGTGTGTGGGTCTCTCTGTGAGTATTGTGTGGGTATCTCTGTGAGTAGTGTGTGGGTCTCTGTGTGAGTAGTGTGTGGGTCTCTGTGTGAGTAGTGTGTGGGTCTCTCTGTTAGTAGTGTGTGGGTCTCTGTGTGAGTAGTGTGTGGGTCTCTCTGTTAGTAGTGCGTGGGTCTCTGTGTGAGTAGTGTGTGTGTCTCTGTGTGAGTAGTGTGTGGGTCTCTCTGTGAGTAGTGTGTGGGTCTCTGTGTGAGTAGTGTGTGGGTCTCTGTGTGAGTAGTGTGAGGGTCTCTGTGTGAGTAGTGTGTGGGTCTCTGTGTGAGTAGTGTGAGGGTCTCTGTGTGAGTAGTGCGTGGGTCTCTGAGTGAGTAGTGTGTGGGTCTCTCTGTGAGTAGTCTGTGGGTCTCTCTGTGAGTAGTGTGAGGGTCTCTGTGTGAGTAGTCTGTGGGTCTCTGTGTGAGTAGTCTGTGGGTCTACTGTGTGAGTAGTGTGTGGGTCTCTGTGTGAGTAGTGTGTGGGCCTCTGTGTGAGTAGTCTGTGGGTCTCTGTGTGAGTAGTCTGTGGGTCTCTGTGTGAGTAATCTGTGGGTCTCTATGTGAGAAGTGTGTGGGTCTCTCTGTGAGTAGTGTGTGGGTCTCTGTGTGAGTAGTGTGTGGGTCTCTGTGTGAGTAGTGTGTGGTCTCTATGTGAGTAGTGTGTGTGTCTCTGTGTGAGTAGTGTGTGGGTCTCTATGTGAGTAGTGTGTGGGTCTCTGTGTGAGTAGTGTGTGGGTCTCTCTGTGAGTAGTGTGTGGGTCTCTGTGTGAGTAGTGTGTGGGACTCTGTGTGAGTAGTCTGTGGGTCTCTGTGTGAGTGTGGGTCTCTGTGTGAGTAATCTGTGGGTCTCTCTGTTAGTAGTGCGTGGGTCTCTGTGTGAGTAGTGTGTGGGTCTCTCTATTAGTAGTGCGTGGGTCTCTGTGTGAGTAGTCTGTGGGTCTCTCTGTTAGTAGTGCGTGGGTCTCTGTGTGAGTAGTGTGTGGGTCTCTGTGTGAGTAGTGTGTGGGTCTCTGTGTGAGTAGTGTGAGGGTCTCTGTGTGAGTAGTGCGTGGGTCTCTGTGTGAGTAGTGTGTGGGTCTCTCTGTGAGTAGTGTGATGGTCTCTGTGTGAGTAGTCTGTGGGTCTCTGTGTGAGTAGTCCGTGGGTCTACTGTGTGAGTAGTCTGTGGGTGTCTGTGTGAGTAGTGTGTGGGCCTCTGTGTGCGTAGTCTGTGGGTCTCTGTGTGAGTAGTCTGTGGGTCTCTGTGTGAGTAATCTGTGGGTCTCTATGTGAGTAGTGTGTGGGTCTCTCTGTGAGTAGTGTGTGGGTCTCTGTGTGAGTAGTGCGTGGGTCTCTGTGTGAGTAGTGTGTGGGTCTCTATGTGAGTAGTGTGTGTGTCTCTGTGTGAGTAGTGCGTGGGTCTCTATGTGAGTAGTGTGTGGGTCTCTGTGTGAGTAGTGTGTGGGTCTCTCTGTGAGTAGTGTGTGGGTCTCTGAGTGAGTAGTCTGTGCTTCTCTATGTGAGTAGTGTGCGGGTCTCTGTGTGAGTAGTGTGTGGGTCTCTGTGTGAGTAGTGTGTGGGTCTCTCTGTTAGTAGTGTGTGGGTCTTTGCGTGAGTAGTGTGTGGGTCTCTCTGTTAGTAGTGCGTGGGACTCTGTGTGAGTAGTCTGTGGGTCTCTGTGTGAGTGTGGGTCTCTGTGTGAGTAATCTGTGGGTCTCTCTGTTAGTAGGTAGTGGGTCTCTGTGTGAGTAGTGTGTGGGTCTCTCTATTAGTAGTGCGTGGGTCTCTGTGTGAGTAGTCTGTGGGTCTCTCTGTTAGTAGTGCGTGGGTCTCTGTGTGAGTAGTGTGTGGGTCTCTGTGTGAGTAGTGTGTGGGTCTCTGTGTGAGTAGTCTGTGGGTATCTGTGTGAGTAGTGTGTGGGTCTCTGAGTGAGTAGTGTGTGGGTCTCTCTGTTAGTAGTGCGTGGCTCTCTGTGTGAGTAGTGTGTGGGCCTCTCTGTTAGTAGTGCGTGGGTCTCTGTGTGAGTAGTGTGTGTGTCTCTGTGTGAGTAGTGTGAGGGTCTCTGTGTGAGTAGTGTGTGGGTCTCTGTGTGAGTAGTGTGTGGGTCTCTCTGTGAGTAGTGTGTGGGTCTCTGTGTGAGTAGTCTGTGGGTCTCTGTGTGAGTAGTGTGTGGGTCTACTGTGTGAGTAGTGTGTGGGTCTCTGTGTGAGTAGTCTGTGGGTCTCTGTGTGAGTAGTGTGTGGGTCTCTCTGTGAGTAGTGTGTGGGTCTCTGTGTGAGTAGTGTGTGGGTCTCTCTGTGTGAGTAGTGTGTGGGTCTCTATGTGAGTAGTGTGTGGGTCTCTCTGTGAGTATTGTGTGGGTATCTCTGTGAGTAGTGTGTGGGTCTCTGTGTGAGTAGTGTGTGGGTCTCTGTGTGAGTAGTGTGTGGGTCTCTCTGTTAGTAGTGTGTGGGTCTCTGTGTGAGTAGTGTGTGGGTCTCTCTGTTAGTAGTGCGTGGGTCTCTGTGTGAGTAGTGTGTGTGTCTCTGTGTGAGTAGTGTGTGGGTCTCTCTGTGAGTAGTGTGTGGGTCTCTGTGTGAGTAGTGTGTGGGTCTCTGTGTGAGTAGTGTGAGGGTCTCTGTGTGAGTAGTGTGTGGGTCTCTGTGTGAGTAGTGTGAGGGTCTCTGTGTGAGTAGTGCGTGGGTCTCTGAGTGAGTAGTGTGTGGGTCTCTCTGTGAGTAGTCTGTGGGTCTCTCTGTGAGTAGTGTGAGGGTCTCTGTGTGAGTAGTCTGTGGGTCTCTGTGTGAGTAGTCTGTGGGTCTACTGTGTGAGTAGTGTGTGGGTCTCTGTGTGAGTAGTGTGTGGGCCTCTGTGTGAGTAGTCTGTGGGTCTCTGTGTGAGTAGTCTGTGGGTCTCTGTGTGAGTAATCTGTGGGTCTCTATGTGAGTAGTGTGTGGGTCTCTCTGTGAGAAGTGTGTGGGTCTCTGTGTGAGTAGTGTGTGGGTCTCTGTGTGAGTAGTGTGTGGGTCTCTATGTGAGTAGTGTGTGTGTCTCTGTGTGAGTAGTGTGTGGGTCTCTATGTGAGTAGTGTGTGGGTCTCTGTGTGAGTAGTGTGTGGGTCTCTCTGTGAGTAGTGTGTGGGTCTCTGAGTGAGTAGTCTGTGCTTCTCTATGTGAGTAGTGTGCGGGTCTCTGTGTGAGTAGTGTGTGGGTCTCTGTGTGAGTAGTGTGTGGGTCTCTCTGTTAGTAGTGTGTGGGTCTTTGCGTGAGTAGTGTGTGGGTCTCTCTGTTAGTAGTGCGTGGGACTCTGTGTGAGTAGTCTGTGGGTCTCTGTGTGAGTGTGGGTCTCTGTGTGAGTAATCTGTGGGTCTCTCTGTTAGTAGTGCGTGGGTCTCTGTGTGAGTAGTGTGTGGGTCTCTCTATTAGTAGTGCGTGGGTCTCTGTGTGAGTAGTCTGTGGGTCTCTCTGTTAGTAGTGCGTGGGTCTCTGTGTGAGTAGTGTGTGGGTCTCTATGTGAGTAGTGTGAGGGTCTCTGTGTGAGTAGTGCGTGGGTCTCTGTGTCAGTAGTGTGTGGGTCTCTCTGTGAGTAGTGTGATGGTCTCTGTGTTAGTAGTCTGTGGGTCTCTGTGTGAGTAGTCCGTGGGTCTACTGTGTGAGTAGTCTGTGGGTGTCTGTGTGAGTAGTGTGTGGGCCTCTGTGTGCGTAGTCTGTGGGTCTCTGTGTGAGTAGTCTGTGGGTCTCTGTGTGAGTAATCTGTGGGTCTCTATGTGAGTAGTGTGTGGGTCTCTCTGTGAGTAGTGTGTGGGTCTCTGTGTGAGTAGTGTGTGGGTCTCTGTGTGAGTAGTGTGTGGGTCTCTATGTGAGTAGTGTGTGTGTCTCTGTGTGAGTAGTGTGTGGGTCTCTATGTGAGTAGTGTGTGGGTCTCTGTGTGAGTAGTGTGTGGGTCTCTCTGTGAGTAGTGTGTGGGTCTCTGAGTGAGTAGTCTGTGCTTCTCTATGTGAGTAGTGTGCGGGTCTCTGTGTGAGTAGTGTGTGGGTCTCTGTGTGAGTAGTGTGTGGGTCTCTCTGTTAGTAGTGTGTGGGTCTTTGCGTGAGTAGTGTGTGGGTCTCTCTGTTAGTAGTGCGTGGGACTCTGTGTGAGTAGTCTGTGGGTCTCTGTGTGAGTAGTGTGTGGGTCTACTGTGTGAGTAGTGTGTGGGTCTCTGTGTGAGTAGTCTGTGGGTCTCTGTGTGAGTAGTGTGTGGGTCTCTCTGTGAGTAGTGTGTGGGTCTCTGTGTGAGTAGTCTGTGGGTCTCTGTGTGAGTAGTGTGTGGGTCTACTGTGTGAGTAGTGTGTGGGTCTCTGTGTGAGTAGTCTGTGGGTCTCTGTGTGAGTAGTGTGTGGGTCTCTCTGTGAGTAGTGTGTGGGTCTCTGTGTGAGTAGTGTGTGGGTCTCTCTGTGTGAGTAGTGTGTGGGTCTCTATGTGAGTAGTGTGTGGGTCTCTCTGTGAGTATTGTGTGGGTATCTCTGTGAGTAGTGTGTGGGTCTCTGTGTGAGTAGTGTGTGGGTCTCTGTGTGAGTAGTGTGTGGGTCTCTCTGTTAGTAGTGTGTGGGTCTCTGTGTGAGTAGTGTGTGGGTCTCTCTGTTAGTAGTGCGTGGGTCTCTGTGTGAGTAGTGTGTGTGTCTCTGTGTGAGTAGTGTGTGGGTCTCTCTGTGAGTAGTGTGTGGGTCTCTGTGTGAGTAGTGTGTGGGTCTCTGTGTGAGTAGTGTGAGGGTCTCTGTGTGAGTAGTGTGTGGGTCTCTGTGTGAGTAGTGTGAGGGTCTCTGTGTGAGTAGTGCGTGGGTCTCTGAGTGAGTAGTGTGTGGGTCTCTCTGTGAGTAGTCTGTGGGTCTCTCTGTGAGTAGTGTGAGGGTCTCTGTGTGAGTAGTCTGTGGGTCTCTGTGTGAGTAGTCTGTGGGTCTACTGTGTGAGTAGTGTGTGGGTCTCTGTGTGAGTAGTGTGTGGGCCTCTGTGTGAGTAGTCTGTGGGTCTCTGTGTGAGTAGTCTGTGGGTCTCTGTGTGAGTAATCTGTGGGTCTCTATGTGAGTAGTGTGTGGGTCTCTCTGTGAGAAGTGTGTGGGTCTCTGTGTGAGTAGTGTGTGGGTCTCTGTGTGAGTAGTGTGTGGGTCTCTATGTGAGTAGTGTGTGTGTCTCTGTGTGAGTAGTGTGTGGGTCTCTATGTGAGTAGTGTGTGGGTCTCTGTGTGAGTAGTGTGTGGGTCTCTCTGTGAGTAGTGTGTGGGTCTCTGAGTGAGTAGTCTGTGCTTCTCTATGTGAGTAGTGTGCGGGTCTCTGTGTGAGTAGTGTGTGGGTCTCTGTGTGAGTAGTGTGTGGGTCTCTCTGTTAGTAGTGTGTGGGTCTTTGCGTGAGTAGTGTGTGGGTCTCTCTGTTAGTAGTGCGTGGGACTCTGTGTGAGTAGTCTGTGGGTCTATGTGTGAGTGTGGGTCTCTGTGTGAGTAATCTGTGGGTCTCTCTGTTAGTAGTGCGTGGGTCTCTGTGTGAGTAGTGTGTGGGTCTCTCTATTAGTAGTGCGTGGGTCTCTGTGTGAGTAGTCTGTGGGTCTCTCTGTTAGTAGTGCGTGGGTCTCTGTGTGAGTAGTGTGTGGGTCTCTGTGTGAGTAGTGTGTGGGTCTCTATGTGAGTAGTGTGAGGGTCTCTGTGTGAGTAGTGCGTGGGTCTCTGTGTCAGTAGTGTGTGGGTCTCTCTGTGAGTAGTGTGATGGTCTCTGTGTGAGTAGTCTGTGGGTCTCTGTGTGAGTAGTCCGTGGGTCTACTGTGTGAGTAGTCTGTGGGTGTCTGTGTGAGTAGTGTGTGGGCCTCTGTGTGCGTAGTCTGTGGGTCTCTGTGTGAGTAGTCTGTGGGTCTCTGTGTGAGTAATCTGTGGGTCTCTATGTGAGTAGTGTGTGGGTCTCTCTGTGAGTAGTGTGTGGGTCTCTGTGTGAGTAGTGTGTGGGTCTCTGTGTGAGTAGTGTGTGGGTCTCTATGTGAGTAGTGTGTGTGTCTCTGTGTGAGTAGTGTGTGGGTCTCTATGTGAGTAGTGTGTGGGTCTCTCTGTTAGTAGTGTGTGGGTCTTTGCGTGAGTAGTGTGTGGGTCTCTCTGTTAGTAGTGCGTGGGACTCTGTGTGAGTAGTCTGTGGGTCTCTGTGTGAGTGTGGGTCTCTGTGTGAGTAATCTGTGGGTCTCTCTGTTAGTAGTGCGTGGGTCTCTGTGTGAGTAGTGTGTGGGTCTCTCTATTAGTAGTGCGTGGGTCTCTGTGTGAGTAGTCTGTGGGTCTCTCTGTTAGTAGTGCGTGGGTCTCTGTGTGAGTAGTGTGTGGGTCTCTGTGTGAGTAGTGTGTGGGTCTCTGTGTGAGTAGTCTGTGGGTCTCTGTGTGAGTAGTGTGTGGGTCTCTGAGTGAGTAGTGTGTGGGTCTCTCTGTTAGTAGTGCGTGGCTCTCTGTGTGAGTAGTGTGTGGGTCTCTCTGTTAGTAGTGCGTGGGTCTCTGTGTGAGTAGTGTGTGTGTCTCTGTGTGAGTAGTGTGAGGGTCTCTGTGTGAGTAGTGTGTGGGTCTCTGTGTGAGTAGTGTGTGGGTCTCTCTGTGAGTAGTGTGTGGGTCTCTGTGTGAGTAGTCTGTGGGTCTCTGTGTGAGTAGTGTGTGGGTCTACTGTGTGAGTAGTGTGTGGGTCTCTGTGTGAGTAGTCTGTGGGTCTCTGTGTGAGTAGTGTGTGGGTCTCTCTGTGAGTAGTGTGTGGGTCTCTGTGTGAGTAGTGTGTGGGCCTCTGTGTGAGTAGTGTGTGGGTCTCTCTGTTAGTAGTGCGTGGGACTCTGTGTGAGTAGTCTGTGGGTCTCTGTGTGAGTGTGGGTCTCTGTGTGAGTAATCTGTGGGTCTCTCTGTTAGTAGTGCGTGGGTCTCTGTGTGAGTAGTGTGTGGGTCTCTCTATTAGTAGTGCGTGGGTCTCTGTGTGAGTAGTCTGTGGGTCTCTCTGTTAGTAGTGCGTGGGTCTCTGTGTGAGTAGTGTGTGGGTCTCTGTGTGAGTAGTGTGTGGGTCTCTGTGTGAGTAGTGTGAGGGTCTCTGTGTGAGTAGTGCGTGGGTCTCTGTGTGAGTAGTGTGTGGGTCTCTCTGTGAGTAGTGTGATGGTCTCTGTGTGAGTAGTCTGTGGGTCTCTGTGTGAGTAGTCCGTGGGTCTACTGTGTGAGTAGTCTGTGGGTGTCTGTGTGAGTAGTGTGTGGGCCTCTGTGTGCGTAGTCTGTGGGTCTCTGTGTGAGTAGTCTGTGGGTCTCTGTGTGAGTAATCTGTGGGTCTCTATGTGAGTAGTGTGTGGGTCTCTCTGTGAGTAGTGTGTGGGTCTCTGTGTGAGTAGTGTGTGGGTCTCTGTGTGAGTAGTGTGTGGGTCTCTATGTGAGTAGTGTGTGTGTCTCTGTGTGAGTAGTGTGTGGGTCTCTATGTGAGTAGTGTGTGGGTCTCTGTGTGAGTAGTGTGTGGGTCTCTCTGTGAGTAGTGTGTGGGTCTCTGAGTGAGTAGTCTCTGCTTCTCTATGTGAGTAGTGTGCGGGTCTCTGTGTGAGTAGTGTGTGGGTCTCTGTGTGAGTAATCTGTGGGTCTCTATGTGAGTAGTGTGTGGGTCTCTCTGTGAGTAGTGTGTGGGTCTCTGTGTGAGTAGTGTGTGGGTCTCTGTGTGAGTAGTGTGTGGGTCTCTATGTGAGTAGTGTGTGTGTCTCTGTGTGAGTAGTGTGTGGGTCTCTATGTGAGTAGTGTGTGGGTCTCTGTGTGAGTAGTGTGTGGGTCTCTCTGTGAGTAGTGTGTGGGTCTCTGAGTGAGTAGTCTCTGCTTCTCTATGTGAGTAGTGTGCGGGTCTCTGTGTGAGTAGTGTGTGGGTCTCTGTGTGAGTAGTGTGTGGGTCTCTCTGTGAGTAGTGTGTGGGTCTCTGAGTGAGTAGTCTCTGCTTCTCTATGTGAGTAGTGTGCGGGTCTCTGTGTGAGTAGTGTGTGGGTCTCTGTGTGAGTAATCTGTGGGTCTCTCTGTTAGTAGTGCGTGGGTCTCTGTGTGAGTAGTGTGTGGGTCTCTCTATTAGTAGTGCGTGGGTCTCTGTGTGAGTAGTCTGTGGGTCTCTCTGTTAGTAGTGCGTGGGTCTCTGTGTGAGTAGTGTGTGGGTCTCTGTGTGAGTAGTGTGTGGGTCTCTGTGTGAGTAGTGTGAGGGTCTCTGTGTGAGTAGTGCGTGGGTCTCTGTGTGAGTAGTGTGTGGGTCTCTCTGTGAGTAGTGTGATGGTCTCTGTGTGAGTAGTCTGTGGGTCTCTGTGTGAGTAGTCCGTGGGTCTACTGTGTGAGTAGTCTGTGGGTGTCTGTGTGAGTAGTGTGTGGGCCTCTGTGTGCGTAGTCTGTGGGTCTCTGAGTGAGTAGTGTGTGGGTCTCTCTGTTAGTAGTGCGTGGCTCTCTGTGTGAGTAGTGTGTGGGTCTCTCTGTTAGTAGTGCGTGGGTCTCTGTGTGAGTAGTGTGTGTGTCTCTGTGTGAGTAGTGTGAGGGTCTCTGTGTGAGTAGTGTGTGGGTCTCTGTGTGAGTAGTGTGTGGGTCTCTCTGTGAGTAGTGTGTGGGTCTCTGTGTGAGTAGTCTGTGGGTCTCTGTGTGAGTAGTGTGTGGGTCTACTGTGTGAGTAGTGTGTGGGTCTCTGTGTGAGTAGTCTGTGGGTCTCTGTGTGAGTAGTGTGTGGGTCTCTCTGTGAGTAGTGTGTGGGTCTCTGTGTGAGTAGTGTGTGGGTCTCTGTGTGAGTAGTGTGTGGGTCTCTCTGTTAGTAGTGCGTGGGACTCTGTGTGAGTAGTCTGTGGGTCTCTGTGTGAGTGTGGGTCTCTGTGTGAGTAATCTGTGGGTCTCTCTGTTAGTAGTGCGTGGGTCTCTGTGTGAGTAGTGTGTGGGTCTCTCTATTAGTAGTGCGTGGGTCTCTGTGTGAGTAGTCTGTGGGTCTCTCTGTTAGTAGTGCGTGGGTCTCTGTGTGAGTAGTGTGTGGGTCTCTGTGTGAGTAGTGTGTGGGTCTCTGTGTGAGTAGTGTGAGGGTCTCTGTGTGAGTAGTGCGTGGGTCTCTGTGTGAGTAGTGTGTGGGTCTCTCTGTGAGTAGTGTGATGGTCTCTGTGTGAGTAGTCTGTGGGTCTCTGTGTGAGTAGTCCGTGGGTCTACTGTGTGAGTAGTCTGTGGGTGTCTGTGTGAGTAGTGTGTGGGCCTCTGTGTGCGTAGTCTGTGGGTCTCTGTGTGAGTAGTCTGTGGGTCTCTGTGTGAGTAATCTGTGGGTCTCTATGTGAGTAGTGTGTGGGTCTCTCTGTGAGTAGTGTGTGGGTCTCTGTGTGAGTAGTGTGTGGGTCTCTGTGTGAGTAGTGTGTGGGTCTCTATGTGAGTAGTGTGTGTGTCTCTGTGTGAGTAGTGTGTGGGTCTCTATGTGAGTAGTGTGTGGGTCTCTGTGTGAGTAGTGTGTGGGTCTCTCTGTGAGTAGTGTGTGGGTCTCTGAGTGAGTAGTCTGTGCTTCTCTATGTGAGTAGTGTGCGGGTCTCTGTGTGAGTAGTGTGTGGGTCTCTGTGTGAGTAATCTGTGGGTCTCTCTGTTAGTAGTGCGTGGGTCTCTGTGTGAGTAGTGTGTGGGTCTCTCTATTAGTAGTGCGTGGGTCTCTGTGTGAGTAGTCTGTGGGTCTCTCTGTTAGTAGTGCGTGGGTCTCTGTGTGAGTAGTGTGTGGGTCTCTGTGTGAGTAGTGTGTGGGTCTCTGTGTGAGTAGTGTGAGGGTCTCTGTGTGAGTAGTGCGTGGGTCTCTGTGTCAGTAGTGTGTGGGTCTCTCTGTGAGTAGTGTGATGGTCTCTGTGTGAGTAGTCTGTGGGTCTCTGTGTGAGTATTCCGTGGGTCTACTGTGTGAGTAGTCTGTGGGTGTCTGTGTGAGTAGTGTGTGGGCCTCTGTGTGCGTAGTCTGTGGGTCTCTGTGTGAGTAGTCTGTGGGTCTCTGTGTGAGTAATCTGTGGGTCTCTATGTGAGTAGTGTGTGGGTCTCTCTGTGAGTAGTGTGTGGGTCTCTGTGTGAGTAGTGTGTGGGTCTCTGTGTGAGTAGTGTGTGGGTCTCTATGTGAGTAGTGTGTGTGTCTCTGTGTGAGTAGTGTGTGGGTCTCTATGTGAGTAGTGTGTGGGTCTCTGTGTGAGTAGTGTGTGGGTCTCTCTGTGAGTAGTGTGTGGGTCTCTGAGTGAGTAGTCTGTGCTTCTCTATGTGAGTAGTGTGCGGGTCTCTGTGTGAGTAGTGTGTGGGTCTCTGTGTGAGTAGTGTGTGGGTCTCTCTGTTAGTAGTGTGTGGGTCTTTGCGTGAGTAGTGTGTGGGTCTCTCTGTTAGTAGTGCGTGGGACTCTGTGTGAGTAGTCTGTGGGTCTCTGTGTGAGTGTGGGTCTCTGTGTGAGTAATCTGTGGGTCTCTCTGTTAGTAGTGCGTGGGTCTCTGTGTGAGTATGTGTGGGTCTCTCTATTAGTAGTGCGTGGGTCTCTGTGTGAGTAGTCTGTGGGTCTCTCTGTTAGTAGTGCGTGGGTCTCTGTGTGAGTAGTGTGTGGGTCTCTGTGTGAGTAGTGTGTGGGTCTCTGTGTGAGTAGTCTGTGGGTCTCTGTGTGAGTAGTGTGTGGGTCTCTGAGTGAGTAGTGTGTGGGTCTCTCTGTTAGTAGTGCGTGGCTCTCTGTGTGAGTAGTGTGTGGGTCTCTCTGTTAGTAGTGCGTGGGTCTCTGTGTGAGTAGTGTGTGTGTCTCTGTGTGAGTAGTGTGAGGGTCTCTGTGTGAGTAGTGTGTGGGTCTCTGTGTGAGTAGTGTGTGGGTCTCTCTGTGAGTAGTGTGTGGGTCTCTGTGTGAGTAGTCTGTGGGTCTCTGTGTGAGTAGTGTGTGGGTCTACTGTGTGAGTAGTGTGTGGGTCTCTGTGTGAGTAGTCTGTGGGTCTCTGTGTGAGTAGTGTGTGGGTCTCTCTGTGAGTAGTGTGTGGGTCTCTGTGTGAGTAGTGTGTGGGTCTCTGTGTGAGTAGTGTGTGGGTTTCTCTGTTAGTAGTGCGTGGGTCTCTGTGTGAGTAGTGTGTGGGTCTCTGTGTGAGTAGTGTGAGGGTCTCTGTGTGAGTAGTGCGTGGGTCTCTGTGTGAGTAGTGTGTGGGTCTCTCTGTGAGTAGTGTGATGGTCTCTGTGTGAGTAGTCTGTGGGTCTCTGTGTGAGTAGTCCGTGGGTCTACTGTGTGAGTAGTCTGTGGGTGTCTGTGTGAGTAGTGTGTGGGCCTCTGTGTGCGTAGTCTGTGGGTCTCTGTGTGAGTAGTCTGTGGGTCTCTGTGTGAGTAATCTGTGGGTCTCTATGTGAGTAGTGTGTGGGTCTCTCTGTGAGTAGTGTGTGGGTCTCTGTGTGAGTAGTGTGTGGGTCTCTGTGTGAGTAGTGTGTGGGTCTCTATGTGAGTAGTGTGTGTGTCTCTGTGTGAGTAGTGTGTGGGTCTCTATGTGAGTAGTGTGTGGGTCTCTGTGTGAGTAGTGTGTGGGTCTCTCTGTGAGTAGTGTGTGGGTCTCTGAGTGAGTAGTCTGTGCTTCTCTATGTGAGTAGTGTGCGGGTCTCTGTGTGAGTAGTGTGTGGGTCTCTGTGTGAGTAATCTGTGGGTCTCTCTGTTAGTAGTGCGTGGGTCTCTGTGTGAGTAGTGTGTGGGTCTCTCTATTAGTAGTGCGTGGGTTTCTGTGTGAGTAGTCTGTGGGTCTCTCTGTTAGTAGTGCGTGGGTCTCTGTGTGAGTAGTGTGTGGGTCTCTGTGTGAGTAGTGTGTGGGTCTCTGTGTGAGTAGTGTGAGGGTCTCTGTGTGAGTAGTGCGTGGGTCTCTGTGTGAGTAGTGTGTGGGTCTCTCTGTGAGTAGTGTGATGGTCTCTGTGTGAGTAGTCTGTGGGTCTCTGTGTGAGTAGTCCGTGGGTCTACTGTGTGAGTAGTCTGTGGGTGTCTGTGTGAGTAGTGTGTGGGCCTCTGTGTGCGTAGTCTGTGGGTCTCTGAGTGAGTAGTGTGTGGGTCTCTCTGTTAGTAGTGCGTGGCTCTCTGTGTGAGTAGTGTGTGGGTCTCTCTGTTAGTAGTGCGTGGGTCTCTGTGTGAGTAGTGTGTGTGTCTCTGTGTGAGTAGTGTGAGGGTCTCTGTGTGAGTAGTGTGTGGGTCTCTGTGTGAGTAGTGTGTGGGTCTCTCTGTGAGTAGTGTGTGGGTCTCTGTGTGAGTAGTCTGTGGGTCTCTGTGTGAGTAGTGTGTGGGTCTACTGTGTGAGTAGTGTGTGGGTCTCTGTGTGAGTAGTCTGTGGGTCTCTGTGTGAGTAGTGTGTGGGTCTCTCTGTGAGTAGTGTGTGGGTCTCTGTGTGAGTAGTGTGTGGGTCTCTGTGTGAGTAGTGTGTGGGTCTCTCTGTTAGTAGTGCGTGGGACTCTGTGTGAGTAGTCTGTGGGTCTCTGTGTGAGTGTGGGTCTCTGTGTGAGTAATCTGTGGGTCTCTCTGTTAGTAGTGCGTGGGTCTCTGTGTGAGTAGTGTGTGGGTCTCTCTATTAGTAGTGCGTGGGTCTCTGTGTGAGTAGTCTGTGGGTCTCTCTGTTAGTAGTGCGTGGGTCTCTGTGTGAGTAGTGTGTGGGTCTCTGTGTGAGTAGTGTGTGGGTCTCTGTGTGAGTAGTGTGAGGGTCTCTGTGTGAGTAGTGCGTGGGTCTCTGTGTGAGTAGTGTGTGGGTCTCTCTGTGAGTAGTGTGATGGTCTCTGTGTGAGTAGTCTGTGGGTCTCTGTGTGAGTAGTCCGTGGGTCTACTGTGTGAGTAGTCTGTGGGTGTCTGTGTGAGTAGTGTGTGGGCCTCTGTGTGCGTAGTCTGTGGGTCTCTGTGTGAGTAGTCTGTGGGTCTCTGTGTGAGTAATCTGTGGGTCTCTATGTGAGTAGTGTGTGGGTCTCTCTGTGAGTAGTGTGTGGGTCTCTGTGTGAGTAGTGTGTGGGTCTCTGTGTGAGTAGTGTGTGGGTCTCTATGTGAGTAGTGTGTGTGTCTCTGTGTGAGTAGTGTGTGGGTCTCTATGTGAGTAGTGTGTGGGTCTCTGTGTGAGTAGTGTGTGGGTCTCTCTGTGAGTAGTGTGTGGGTCTCTGAGTGAGTAGTCTGTGCTTCTCTATGTGAGTAGTGTGCGGGTCTCTGTGTGAGTAGTGTGTGGGTCTCTGTGTGAGTAATCTGTGGGTCTCTCTGTTAGTAGTGCGTGGGTCTCTGTGTGAGTAGTGTGTGGGTCTCTCTATTAGTAGTGCGTGGGTCTCTGTGTGAGTAGTCTGTGGGTCTCTCTGTTAGTAGTGCGTGGGTCTCTGTGTGAGTAGTGTGTGGGTCTCTGTGTGAGTAGTGTGTGGGTCTCTGTGTGAGTAGTGTGAGGGTCTCTGTGTGAGTAGTGCGTGGGTCTCTGTGTGAGTAGTGTGTGGGTCTCTCTGTGAGTAGTGTGATGGTCTCTGTGTGAGTAGTCTGTGGGTCTCTGTGTGAGTAGTCCGTGGGTCTACTGTGTGAGTAGTCTGTGGGTGTCTGTGTGAGTAGTGTGTGGGCCTCTGTGTGCGTAGTCTGTGGGTCTCTGTGTGAGTAGTCTGTGGGTCTCTGTGTGAGTAATCTGTGGGTCTCTATGTGAGTAGTGTGTGGGTCTCTCTGTGAGTAGTGTGTGGGTCTCTGTGTGAGTAGTGTGTGGGTCTCTGTGTGAGTAGTGTGTGGGTCTCTATGTGAGTAGTGTGTGTGTCTCTGTGTGAGTAGTGTGTGGGTCTCTATGTGAGTAGTGTGTGGGTCTCTGTGTGAGTAGTGTGTGGGTCTCTCTGTGAGTAGTGTGTGGGTCTCTGAGTGAGTAGTCTGTGCTTCTCTATGTGAGTAGTGTGCGGGTCTCTGTGTGAGTAGTGTGTGGGTCTCTGTGTGAGTAGTGTGTGGGTCTCTCTGTTAGTAGTGTGTGGGTCTTTGCGTGAGTAGTGTGTGGGTCTCTCTGTTAGTAGTGCGTGGGACTCTGTGTGAGTAGTCTGTGGGTCTCTGTGTGAGTGTGGGTCTCTGTGTGAGTAATCTGTGGGTCTCTCTGTTAGTAGTGCGTGGGTCTCTGTGTGAGTAGTGTGTGGGTCTCTCTATTAGTAGTGCGTGGGTCTCTGTGTGAGTAGTCTGTGGGTCTCTCTGTTAGTAGTGCGTGGGTCTCTGTGTGAGTAGTGTGTGGGTCTCTGTGTGAGTAGTGTGTGGGTCTCTGTGTGAGTAGTCTGTGGGTCTCTGTGTGAGTAGTGTGTGGGTCTCTGAGTGAGTAGTGTGTGGGTCTCTCTGTTAGTAGTGCGTGGCTCTCTGTGTGAGTAGTGTGTGGGTCTCTCTGTTAGTAGTGCGTGGGTCTCTGTGTGAGTAGTGTGTGTGTCTCTGTGTGAGTAGTGTGAGGGTCTCTGTGTGAGTAGTGTGTGGGTCTCTGTGTGAGTAGTGTGTGGGTCTCTCTGTGAGTAGTGTGTGGGTCTCTGTGTGAGTAGTCTGTGGGTCTCTGTGTGAGTAGTGTGTGGGTCTACTGTGTGAGTAGTGTGTGGGTCTCTGTGTGAGTAGTCTGTGGGTCTCTGTGTGAGTAGTGTGTGGGTCTCTCTGTGAGTAGTGTGTGGGTCTCTGTGTGAGTAGTGTGTGGGTCTCTGTGTGAGTAGTGTGTGGGTCTCTCTGTTAGTAGTGCGTGGGACTCTGTGTGAGTAGTCTGTGGGTCTCTGTGTGAGTGTGGGTCTCTGTGTGAGTAATCTGTGGGTCTCTCTGTTAGTAGTGCGTGGGTCTCTGTGTGAGTAGTCTGTGGGTCTCTCTGTTAGTAGTGCGTGGGTCTCTGTGTGAGTAGTGTGTGGGTCTCTGTGTGAGTAGTGTGTGGGTCTCTGTGTGAGTAGTCTGTGGGTCTCTGTGTGAGTAGTGTGTGGGTCTCTGAGTGAGTAGTGTGTGGGTCTCTCTGTTAGTAGTGCGTGGCTCTCTGTGTGAGTAGTGTGTGGGTCTCTCTGTTAGTAGTGCGTGGGTCTCTGTGTGAGTAGTGTGTGTGTCTCTGTGTGAGTAGTGTGAGGGTCTCTGTGTGAGTAGTGTGTGGGTCTCTGTGTGAGTAGTGTGTGGGTCTCTCTGTGAGTAGTGTGTGGGTCTCTGTGTGAGTAGTCTGTGGGTCTCTGTGTGAGTAGTGTGTGGGTCTACTGTGTGAGTAGTGTGTGGGTCTCTGTGTGAGTAGTCTGTGGGTCTCTGTGTGAGTAGTGTGTGGGTCTCTCTGTGAGTAGTGTGTGGGTCTCTGTGTGAGTAGTGTGTGGGTCTCTGTGTGAGTAGTGTGTGGGTCTCTCTGTTAGTAGTGCGTGGGACTCTGTGTGAGTAGTCTGTGGGTCTCTGTGTGAGTGTGGGTCTCTGTGTGAGTAATCTGTGGGTCTCTCTGTTAGTAGTGCGTGGGTCTCTGTGTGAGTAGTGTGTGGGTCTCTCTATTAGTAGTGCGTGGGTCTCTGTGTGAGTAGTCTGTGGGTCTCTCTGTTAGTAGTGCGTGGGTCTCTGTGTGAGTAGTGTGTGGGTCTCTGTGTGAGTAGTGTGTGGGTCTCTGTGTGAGTAGTGTGAGGGTCTCTGTGTGAGTAGTGCGTGGGTCTCTGTGTGAGTAGTGTGTGGGTATCTCTGTGAGTAGTGTGATGGTCTCTGTGTGAGTAGTCTGTGGGTCTCTGTGTGAGTAGTCCGTGGGTCTACTGTGTGAGTAGTCTGTGGGTGTCTGTGTGAGTAGTGTGTGGGCCTCTGTGTGCGTAGTCTGTGGGTCTCTGTGTGAGTAGTCTGTGGGTCTCTGTGTGAGTAATCTGTGGGTCTCTATGTGAGTAGTGTGTGGGTCTCTCTGTGAGTAGTGTGTGGGTCTCTGTGTGAGTAGTGTGTGGGTCTCTGTGTGAGTAGTGTGTGGGTCTCTATGTGAGTAGTGTGTGTGTCTCTGTGTGAGTAGTGTGTGGGTCTCTATGTGAGTAGTGTGTGGGTCTCTGTGTGAGTAGTGTGTGGGTCTCTCTGTGAGTAGTGTGTGGGTCTCTGAGTGAGTAGTCTGTGCTTCTCTATGTGAGTAGTGTGCGGGTCTCTGTGTGAGTAGTGTGTGGGTCTCTGTGTGAGTAATCTGTGGGTCTCTCTGTTAGTAGTGCGTGGGTCTCTGTGTGAGTAGTGTGTGGGTCTCTCTATTAGTAGTGCGTGGGTCTCTGTGTGAGTAGTCTGTGGGTCTCTCTGTTAGTAGTGCGTGGGTCTCTGTGTGAGTAGTGTGTGGGTCTCTGTGTGAGTAGTGTGTGGGTCTCTGTGTGAGTAGTGTGAGGGTCTCTGTGTGAGTAGTGCGTGGGTCTCTGTGTGAGTAGTGTGTGGGTCTCTCTGTGAGTAGTGTGATGGTCTCTGTGTGAGTAGTCTGTGGGTCTCTGTGTGAGTAGTCCGTGGGTCTACTGTGTGAGTAGTCTGTGGGTGTCTGTGTGAGTAGTGTGTGGGCCTCTGTGTGCGTAGTCTGTGGGTCTCTGTGTGAGTAGTCTGTGGGTCTCTGTGTGAGTAATCTGTGGGTCTCTATGTGAGTAGTGTGTGGGTCTCTCTGTGAGTAGTGTGTGGGTCTCTGTGTGAGTAGTGTGTGGGTCTCTGTGTGAGTAGTGTGTGGGTCTCTATGTGAGTAGTGTGTGTGTCTCTGTGTGAGTAGTGTGTGGGTCTCTATGTGAGTAGTGTGTGGGTCTCTGTGTGAGTAGTGTGTGGGTCTCTCTGTGAGTAGTGTGTGGGTCTCTGAGTGAGTAGTCTGTGCTTCTCTATGTGAGTAGTGTGCGGGTCTCTGTGTGAGTAGTGTGTGGGTCTCTGTGTGAGTAGTGTGTGGGTCTCTCTGTTAGTAGTGTGTGGGTCTTTGCGTGAGTAGTGTGTGGGTCTCTCTGTTAGTAGTGCGTGGGACTCTGTGTGAGTAGTCTGTGGGTCTCTGTGTGAGTGTGGGTCTCTGTGTGAGTAATCTGTGGGTCTCTCTGTTAGTAGTGCGTGGGTCTCTGTGTGAGTAGTGTGTGGGTCTCTCTATTAGTAGTGCGTGGGTCTCTGTGTGAGTAGTCTGTGGGTCTCTCTGTTAGTAGTGCGTGGGTCTCTGTGTGAGTAGTGTGTGGGTCTCTGTGTGAGTAGTGTGTGGGTCTCTGTGTGAGTAGTCTGTGGGTCTCTGTGTGAGTAGTGTGTGGGTCTCTGAGTGAGTAGTGTGTGGGTCTCTCTGTTAGTAGTGCGTGGTTCTCTGTGTGAGTAGTGTGTGGGTCTCTCTGTTAGTAGTGCGTGGGTCTCTGTGTGAGTAGTGTGTGTGTCTCTGTGTGAGTAGTGTGAGGGTCTCTGTGTGAGTAGTGTGTGGGTCTCTGTGTGAGTAGTGTGTGGGTCTCTCTGTGAGTAGTGTGTGGGTCTCTGTGTGAGTAGTCTGTGGGTCTCTGTGTGAGTAGTGTGTGGGTCTACTGTGTGAGTAGTGTGTGGGTCTCTGTGTGAGTAGTCTGTGGGTCTCTGTGTGAGTAGTGTGTGGGTCTCTCTGTGAGTAGTGTGTGGGTCTCTGTGTGAGTAGTGTGTGGGTCTCTGTGTGAGTAGTGTGTGGGTCTCTCTGTTAGTAGTGCGTGGGACTCTGTGTGAGTAGTCTGTGGGTCTCTGTGTGAGTGTGGGTCTCTGTGTGAGTAATCTGTGGGTCTCTCTGTTAGTAGTGCGTGGGTCTCTGTGTGAGTAGTGTGTGGGTCTCTCTATTAGTAGTGCGTGGGTCTCTGTGTGAGTAGTCTGTGGGTCTCTCTGTTAGTAGTGCGTGGGTCTCTGTGTGAGTAGTGTGTGGGTCTCTGTGTGAGTAGTGTGTGGGTCTCTGTGTGAGTAGTGTGAGGGTCTCTGTGTGAGTAGTGCGTGGGTCTCTGTGTGAGTAGTGTGTGGGTCTCTCTGTGAGTAGTGTGATGGTCTCTGTGTGAGTAGTCTGTGGGTCTCTGTGTGAGTAGTCCGTGGGTCTACTGTGTGAGTAGTCTGTGGGTGTCTGTGTGAGTAGTGTGTGGGCCTCTGTGTGCGTAGTCTGTGGGTCTCTGTGTGAGTAGTCTGTGGGTCTCTGTGTGAGTAATCTGTGGGTCTCTATGTGAGTAGTGTGTGGGTCTCTCTGTGAGTAGTGTGTGGGTCTCTGTGTGAGTAGTGTGTGGGTCTCTGTGTGAGTAGTGTGTGGGTCTCTATGTGAGTAGTGTGAGGGTCTCTGTGTGAGTAGTGTGTGGGTCTCTGTGTGAGTAGTGTGTGGGTCTCTCTGTGAGTAGTGTGTGGGTCTCTGTGTGAGTAGTCTGTGGGTCTCTGTGTGAGTAGTGTGTGGGTCTACTGTGTGAGTAGTGTGTGGGTCTCTGTGTGAGTAGTCTGTGGGTCTCTGTGTGAGTAGTGTGTGGGTCTCTCTGTGAGTAGTGTGTGGGTCTCTGTGTGAGTAGTCTGTGGGTCTCTGTGTGAGTAGTGTGTGGGTCTACTGTGTGAGTAGTGTGTGGGTCTCTGTGTGAGTAGTCTGTGGGTCTCTGTGTGAGTAGTGTGTGGGTCTCTCTGTGAGTAGTGTGTGGGTCTCTGTGTGAGTAGTGTGTGGGTCTCTGTGTGAGTAGTGTGTGGGTCTCTCTGTTAGTAGTGCGTGGGACTCTGTGTGAGTAGTCTGTGGGTCTCTGTGTGAGTGTGGGTCTCTGTGTGAGTAATCTGTGGGTCTCTCTGTTAGTAGTGCGTGGGTCTCTGTGTGAGTAGTCTGTGGGTCTCTCTGTTAGTAGTGCGTGGGTCTCTGTGTGAGTAGTGTGTGGGTCTCTGTGTGAGTAGTGTGTGGGTCTCTGTGTGAGTAGTCTGTGGGTCTCTGTGTGAGTAGTGTGTGGGTCTCTGAGTGAGTAGTGTGTGGGTCTCTCTGTTAGTAGTGCGTGGCTCTCTGTGTGAGTAGTGTGTGGGTCTCTCTGTTAGTAGTGCGTGGGTCTCTGTGTGAGTAGTGTGTGTGTCTCTGTGTGAGTAGTGTGAGGGTCTCTGTGTGAGTAGTGTGTGGGTCTCTGTGTGAGTAGTGTGTGGGTCTCTCTGTGAGTAGTGTGTGGGTCTCTGTGTGAGTAGTCTGTGGGTCTCTGTGTGAGTAGTGTGTGGGTCTACTGTGTGAGTAGTGTGTGGGTCTCTGTGTGAGTAGTCTGTGGGTCTCTGTGTGAGTAGTGTGTGGGTCTCTCTGTGAGTAGTGTGTGGGTCTCTGTGTGAGTAGTGTGTGGGTCTCTGTGTGAGTAGTGTGTGGGTCTCTCTGTTAGTAGTGCGTGGGACTCTGTGTGAGTAGTCTGTGGGTCTCTGTGTGAGTGTGGGTCTCTGTGTGAGTAATCTGTGGGTCTCTCTGTTAGTAGTGCGTGGGTCTCTGTGTGAGTAGTGTGTGGGTCTCTCTATTAGTAGTGCGTGGGTCTCTGTGTGAGTAGTCTGTGGGTCTCTCTGTTAGTAGTGCGTGGGTCTCTGTGTGAGTAGTGTGTGGGTCTCTGTGTGAGTAGTGTGTGGGTCTCTGTGTGAGTAGTGTGAGGGTCTCTGTGTGAGTAGTGCGTGGGTCTCTGTGTGAGTAGTGTGTGGGTCTCTCTGTGAGTAGTGTGATGGTCTCTGTGTGAGTAGTCTGTGGGTCTCTGTGTGAGTAGTCCGTGGGTCTACTGTGTGAGTAGTCTGTGGGTGTCTGTGTGAGTAGTGTGTGGGCCTCTGTGTGCGTAGTCTGTGGGTCTCTGTGTGAGTAGTCTGTGGGTCTCTGTGTGAGTAATCTGTGGGTCTCTATGTGAGTAGTGTGTGGGTCTCTCTGTGAGTAGTGTGTGGGTCTCTGTGTGAGTAGTGTGTGGGTCTCTGTGTGAGTAGTGTGTGGGTCTCTATGTGAGTAGTGTGTGTGTCTCTGTGTGAGTAGTGTGTGGGTCTCTATGTGAGTAGTGTGTGGGTCTCTGTGTGAGTAGTGTGTGGGTCTCTCTGTGAGTAGTGTGTGGGTCTCTGAGTGAGTAGTCTGTGCTTCTCTATGTGAGTAGTGTGCGGGTCTCTGTGTGAGTAGTGTGTGGGTCTCTGTGTGAGTAATCTGTGGGTCTCTCTGTTAGTAGTGCGTGGGTCTCTGTGTGAGTAGTGTGTGGGTCTCTCTATTAGTAGTGCGTGGGTCTCTGTGTGAGTAGTCTGTGGGTCTCTCTGTTAGTAGTGCGTGGGTCTCTGTGTGAGTAGTGTGTGGGTCTCTGTGTGAGTAGTGTGTGGGTCTCTGTGTGAGTAGTGTGAGGGTCTCTGTGTGAGTAGTGCGTGGGTCTCTGTGTGAGTAGTGTGTGGGTCTCTCTGTGAGTAGTGTGATGGTCTCTGTGTGAGTAGTCTGTGGGTCTCTGTGTGAGTAGTCCGTGGGTCTACTGTGTGAGTAGTCTGTGGGTGTCTGTGTGAGTAGTGTGTGGGCCTCTGTGTGCGTAGTCTGTGGGTCTCTGTGTGAGTAGTCTGTGGGTCTCTGTGTGAGTAATCTGTGGGTCTCTATGTGAGTAGTGTGTGGGTCTCTCTGTGAGTAGTGTGTGGGTCTCTGTGTGAGTAGTGTGTGGGTCTCTGTGTGAGTAGTGTGTGGGTCTCTATGTGAGTAGTGTGTGTGTCTCTGTGTGAGTAGTGTGTGGGTCTCTATGTGAGTAGTGTGTGGGTCTCTGTGTGAGTAGTGTGTGGGTCTCTCTGTGAGTAGTGTGTGGGTCTCTGAGTGAGTAGTCTGTGCTTCTCTATGTGAGTAGTGTGCGGGTCTCTGTGTGAGTAGTGTGTGGGTCTCTGTGTGAGTAGTGTGTGGGTCTCTCTGTTAGTAGTGTGTGGGTCTTTGCGTGAGTAGTGTGTGGGTCTCTCTGTTAGTAGTGCGTGGGACTCTGTGTGAGTAGTCTGTGGGTCTCTGTGTGAGTGTGGGTCTCTGTGTGAGTAATCTGTGGGTCTCTCTGTTAGTAGTGCGTGGGTCTCTGTGTGAGTAGTGTGTGGGTCTCTCTATTAGTAGTGCGTGGGTCTCTGTGTGAGTAGTCTGTGGGTCTCTCTGTTAGTAGTGCGTGGGTCTCTGTGTGAGTAGTGTGTGGGTCTCTGTGTGAGTAGTGTGTGGGTCTCTGTGTGAGTAGTCTGTGGGTCTCTGTGTGAGTAGTGTGTGGGTCTCTGAGTGAGTAGTGTGTGGGTCTCTCTGTTAGTAGTGCGTGGTTCTCTGTGTGAGTAGTGTGTGGGTCTCTCTGTTAGTAGTGCGTGGGTCTCTGTGTGAGTAGTGTGTGTGTCTCTGTGTGAGTAGTGTGAGGGTCTCTGTGTGAGTAGTGTGTGGGTCTCTGTGTGAGTAGTGTGTGGGTCTCTCTGTGAGTAGTGTGTGGGTCTCTGTGTGAGTAGTCTGTGGGTCTCTGTGTGAGTAGTGTGTGGGTCTACTGTGTGAGTAGTGTGTGGGTCTCTGTGTGAGTAGTCTGTGGGTCTCTGTGTGAGTAGTGTGTGGGTCTCTCTGTGAGTAGTGTGTGGGTCTCTGTGTGAGTAGTGTGTGGGTCTCTGTGTGAGTAGTGTGTGGGTCTCTCTGTTAGTAGTGCGTGGGACTCTGTGTGAGTAGTCTGTGGGTCTCTGTGTGAGTGTGGGTCTCTGTGTGAGTAATCTGTGGGTCTCTCTGTTAGTAGTGCGTGGGTCTCTGTGTGAGTAGTGTGTGGGTCTCTCTATTAGTAGTGCGTGGGTCTCTGTGTGAGTAGTCTGTGGGTCTCTCTGTTAGTAGTGCGTGGGTCTCTGTGTGAGTAGTGTGTGGGTCTCTGTGTGAGTAGTGTGTGGGTCTCTGTGTGAGTAGTGTGAGGGTCTCTGTGTGAGTAGTGCGTGGGTCTCTGTGTGAGTAGTGTGTGGGTCTCTCTGTGAGTAGTGTGATGGTCTCTGTGTGAGTAGTCTGTGGGTCTCTGTGTGAGTAGTCCGTGGGTCTACTGTGTGAGTAGTCTGTGGGTGTCTGTGTGAGTAGTGTGTGGGCCTCTGTGTGCGTAGTCTGTGGGTCTCTGTGTGAGTAGTCTGTGGGTCTCTGTGTGAGTAATCTGTGGGTCTCTATGTGAGTAGTGTGTGGGTCTCTCTGTGAGTAGTGTGTGGGTCTCTGTGTGAGTAGTGTGTGGGTCTCTGTGTGAGTAGTGTGTGGGTCTCTATGTGAGTAGTGTGAGGGTCTCTGTGTGAGTAGTGTGTGGGTCTCTGTGTGAGTAGTGTGTGGGTCTCTCTGTGAGTAGTGTGTGGGTCTCTGTGTGAGTAGTCTGTGGGTCTCTGTGTGAGTAGTGTGTGGGTCTACTGTGTGAGTAGTGTGTGGGTCTCTGTGTGAGTAGTCTGTGGGTCTCTGTGTGAGTAGTGTGTGGGTCTCTCTGTGAGTAGTGTGTGGGTCTCTGTGTGAGTAGTGTGTGGGTCTCTGTGTGAGTAGTGTGTGGGTCTCTCTGTTAGTAGTGCGTGGGACTCTGTGTGAGTAGTCTGTGGGTCTCTGTGTGAGTGTGGGTCTCTGTGTGAGTAATCTGTGGGTCTCTCTGTTAGTAGTGCGTGGGTCTCTGTGTGAGTAGTGTGTGGGTCTCTCTATTAGTAGTGCGTGGGTCTCTGTGTGAGTAGTCTGTGGGTCTCTCTGTTAGTAGTGCGTGGGTCTCTGTGTGAGTAGTGTGTGGGTCTCTGTGTGAGTAGTGTGTGGGTCTCTGTGTGAGTAGTGTGAGGGTCTCTGTGTGAGTAGTGCGTGGGTCTCTGTGTGAGTAGTGTGTGGGTCTCTCTGTGAGTAGTGTGATGGTCTCTGTGTGAGTAGTCTGTGGGTCTCTGTGTGAGTAGTCCGTGGGTCTACTGTGTGAGTAGTCTGTGGGTGTCTGTGTGAGTAGTGTGTGGGCCTCTGTGTGCGTAGTCTGTGGGTCTCTGTGTGAGTAGTCTGTGGGTCTCTGTGTGAGTAATCTGTGGGTCTCTATGTGAGTAGTGTGTGGGTCTCTCTGTGAGTAGTGTGTGGGTCTCTGTGTGAGTAGTGTGTGGGTCTCTGTGTGAGTAGTGTGTGGGTCTCTATGTGAGTAGTGTGTGTGTCTCTGTGTGAGTAGTGTGTGGGTCTCTATGTGAGTAGTGTGTGGGTCTCTGTGTGAGTAGTGTGTGGGTCTCTCTGTGAGTAGTGTGTGGGTCTCTGAGTGAGTAGTCTGTGCTTCTCTATGTGAGTAGTGTGCGGGTCTCTGTGTGAGTAGTGTGTGGGTCTCTGTGTGAGTAATCTGTGAATCTCTCTGTTAGTAGTGCGTGGGTCTCTGTGTGAGTAGTGTGTGGGTCTCTCTATTAGTAGTGCGTGGGTCTCTGTGTGAGTAGTCTGTGGGTCTCTCTGTTAGTAGTGCGTGGGTCTCTGTGTGAGTAGTGTGTGGGTCTCTGTGTGAGTAGTGTGTGGGTCTCTGTGTGAGTAGTGTGAGGGTCTCTGTGTGAGTAGTGCGTGGGTCTCTGTGTGAGTAGTGTGTGGGTCTCTCTGTGAGTAGTGTGATGGTCTCTGTGTGAGTAGTCTGTGGGTCTCTGTGTGAGTAGTCCGTGGGTCTACTGTGTGAGTAGTCTGTGGGTGTCTGTGTGAGTAGTGTGTGGGCCTCTGTGTGCGTAGTCTGTGGGTCTCTGTGTGAGTAGTCTGTGGGTCTCTGTGTGAGTAATCTGTGGGTCTCTATGTGAGTAGTGTGTGGGTCTCTCTGTGAGTAGTGTGTGGGTCTCTGTGTGAGTAGTGTGTGGGTCTCTGTGTGAGTAGTGTGTGGGTCTCTATGTGAGTAGTGTGTGTGTCTCTGTGTGAGTAGTGTGTGGGTCTCTATGTGAGTAGTGTGTGGGTCTCTGTGTGAGTAGTGTGTGGGTCTCTCTGTGAGTAGTGTGTGGGTCTCTGAGTGAGTAGTCTGTGCTTCTCTATGTGAGTAGTGTGCGGGTCTCTGTGTGAGTAGTGTGTGGGTCTCTGTGTGAGTAGTGTGTGGGTCTCTCTGTTAGTAGTGTGTGGGTCTTTGCGTGAGTAGTGTGTGGGTCTCTCTGTTAGTAGTGCGTGGGACTCTGTGTGAGTAGTCTGTGGGTCTCTGTGTGAGTGTGGGTCTCTGTGTGAGTAATCTGTGGGTCTCTCTGTTAGTAGTGCGTGGGTCTCTGTGTGAGTAGTGTGTGGGTCTCTCTATTAGTAGTGCGTGGGTCTCTGTGTGAGTAGTCTGTGGGTCTCTCTGTTAGTAGTGCGTGGGTCTCTGTGTGAGTAGTGTGTGGGTCTCTGTGTGAGTAGTGTGTGGGTCTCTGTGTGAGTAGTCTGTGGGTCTCTGTGTGAGTAGTGTGTGGGTCTCTGAGTGAGTAGTGTGTGGGTCTCTCTGTTAGTAGTGCGTGGTTCTCTGTGTGAGTAGTGTGTGGGTCTCTCTGTTAGTAGTGCGTGGGTCTCTGTGTGAGTAGTGTGTGTGTCTCTGTGTGAGTAGTGTGAGGGTCTCTGTGTGAGTAGTGTGTGGGTCTCTGTGTGAGTAGTGTGTGGGTCTCTCTGTGAGTAGTGTGTGGGTCTCTGTGTGAGTAGTCTGTGGGTCTCTGTGTGAGTAGTGTGTGGGTCTACTGTGTGAGTAGTGTGTGGGTCTCTGTGTGAGTAGTCTGTGGGTCTCTGTGTGAGTAGTGTGTGGGTCTCTCTGTGAGTAGTGTGTGGGTCTCTGTGTGAGTAGTGTGTGGGTCTCTGTGTGAGTAGTGTGTGGGTCTCTCTGTTAGTAGTGCGTGGGACTCTGTGTGAGTAGTCTGTGGGTCTCTGTGTGAGTGTGGGTCTCTGTGTGAGTAATCTGTGGGTCTCTCTGTTAGTAGTGCGTGGGTCTCTGTGTGAGTAGTGTGTGGGTCTCTCTATTAGTAGTGCGTGGGTCTCTGTGTGAGTAGTCTGTGGGTCTCTCTGTTAGTAGTGCGTGGGTCTCTGTGTGAGTAGTGTGTGGGTCTCTGTGTGAGTAGTGTGTGGGTCTCTGTGTGAGTAGTGTGAGGGTCTCTGTGTGAGTAGTGCGTGGGTCTCTGTGTGAGTAGTGTGTGGGTCTCTCTGTGAGTAGTGTGATGGTCTCTGTGTGAGTAGTCTGTGGGTCTCTGTGTGAGTAGTCCGTGGGTCTACTGTGTGAGTAGTCTGTGGGTGTCTGTGTGAGTAGTGTGTGGGCCTCTGTGTGCGTAGTCTGTGGGTCTCTGTGTGAGTAGTCTGTGGGTCTCTGTGTGAGTAATCTGTGGGTCTCTATGTGAGTAGTGTGTGGGTCTCTCTGTGAGTAGTGTGTGGGTCTCTGTGTGAGTAGTGTGTGGGTCTCTGTGTGAGTAGTGTGTGGGTCTCTATGTGAGTAGTGTGTGTGTCTCTGTGTGAGTAGTGTGTGGGTCTCTATGTGAGTAGTGTGTGGGTCTCTGTGTGAGTAGTGTGTGGGTCTCTCTGTGAGTAGTGTGTGGGTCTCTGAGTGAGTAGTCTGTGCTTCTCTATGTGAGTAGTGTGCGGGTCTCTGTGTGAGTAGTGTGTGGGTCTGTGTGTGAGTAGTGTGTGGGTCTCTCTGTTAGTAGTGTGTGGGTCTTTGCGTGAGTAGTGTGTGGGTCTCTCTGTTAGTAGTGCGTGGGACTCTGTGTGAGTAGTCTGTGGGTCTCTGTGTGAGTGTGGGTCTCTGTGTGAGTAATCTGTGGGTCTCTCTGTTAGTAGTGCGTGGGTCTCTGTGTGAGTAGTGTGTGGGTCTCTCTATTAGTAGTGCGTGGGTCTCTGTGTGAGTAGTCTGTGGGTCTCTCTGTTAGTAGTGCGTGGGTCTCGGTGTGAGTAGTGTGTGGGTCTCTGTGTGAGTAGTGTGTGGGTCTCTGTGTGAGTAGTCTGTGGGTATCTGTGTGAGTAGTGTGTGGGTCTCTGAGTGAGTAGTGTGTGGGTCTCTCTGTTAGTAGTGCGTGGCTCTCTGTGTGAGTAGTGTGTGGGTCTCTCTGTTAGTAGTGCGTGGGTCTCTGTGTGAGTAGTGTGTGTGTCTCTGTGTGAGTAGTGTGAGGGTCTCTGTGTGAGTAGTGTGTGGGTCTCTGTGTGAGTAGTGTGTGGGTCTCTCTGTGAGTAGTGTGTGGGTCTCTGTGTGAGTAGTCTGTGGGTCTCTGTGTGAGTAGTGTGTGGGTCTACTGTGTGAGTAGTGTGTGGGTCTCTGTGTGAGTAGTCTGTGGGTCTCTGTGTGAGTAGTGTGTGGGTCTCTCTGTGAGTAGTGTGTGGGTCTCTGTGTGAGTAGTGTGTGGGTCTCTCTGTGTGAGTAGTGTGTGGGTCTCTATGTGAGTAGTGTGTGGGTCTCTCTGTGAGTATTGTGTGGGTATCTCTGTGAGTAGTGTGTGGGTCTCTGTGTGAGTAGTGTGTGGGTCTCTGTGTGAGTAGTGTGTGGGTCTCTCTGTTAGTAGTGTGTGGGTCTCTGTGTGAGTAGTGTGTGGGTCTCTCTGTTAGTAGTGCGTGGGTCTCTGTGTGAGTAGTGTGTGTGTCTCTGTGTGAGTAGTGTGTGGGTCTCTCTGTGAGTAGTGTGTGGGTCTCTGTGTGAGTAGTGTGTGGGTCTCTGTGTGAGTAGTGTGAGGGTCTCTGTGTGAGTAGTGTGTGGGTCTCTGTGTGAGTAGTGTGAGGGTCTCTGTGTGAGTAGTGCGTGGGTCTCTGAGTGAGTAGTGTGTGGGTCTCTCTGTGAGTAGTCTGTGGGTCTCTCTGTGAGTAGTGTGAGGGTCTCTGTGTGAGTAGTCTGTGGGTCTCTGTGTGAGTAGTCTGTGGGTCTACTGTGTGAGTAGTGTGTGGGTCTCTGTGTGAGTAGTGTGTGGGCCTCTGTGTGAGTAGTCTGTGGGTCTCTGTGTGAGTAGTCTGTGGGTCTACTGTGTGAGTAGTGTGTGGGTCTCTGTGTGAGTAGTCTGTGGGTCTACTGTGTGAGTAGTGTGTGGGTCTCTGTGTGAGTAGTGTGTGGGCCTCTGTGTGAGTAGTCTGTGGGTCTCTGTGTGAGTAGTCTGTGGGTCTCTGTGTGAGTAATCTGTGGGTCTCTATGTGAGTAGTGTGTGGGTCTCTCTGTGAGAAGTGTGTGGGTCTCTGTGTGAGTAGTGTGTGGGTCTCTGTGTGAGTAGTGTGTGGGTCTCTATGTGAGTAGTGTGTGTGTCTCTGTGTGAGTAGTGTGTGGGTCTCTATGTGAGTAGTGTGTGGGTCTCTGTGTGAGTAGTGTGTGGGTCTCTCTGTGAGTAGTGTGTGGGTCTCTGAGTGAGTAGTCTGTGCTTCTCTATGTGAGTAGTGTGCGGGTCTCTGTGTGAGTAGTGTGTGGGTCTCTGTGTGAGTAGTGTGTGGGTCTCTCTGTTAGTAGTGTGTGGGTCTTTGCGTGAGTAGTGTGTGGGTCTCTCTGTTAGTAGTGCGTGGGACTCTGTGTGAGTAGTCTGTGGGTCTCTGTGTGAGTAGTGTGTGGGTCTCTCTGTTAGTAGTGTGTGGGTCTCTGTGTGAGTAGTGTGTGGGTCTCTCTGTTAGTAGTGCGTGGGACTCTGTGTGAGTAGTCTGTGGGTCTCTGTGTGAGTGTGGGTCTCTGTGTGAGTAATCTGTGGGTCTCTCTGTTAGTAGTGCGTGGGTCTCTGTGTGAGTAGTGTGTGGGTCTCTCTGTTAGTGGTGCGTGGGTCTCTGTGTGAGTAGTCTGTGGGTCTCTCTGTTAGTAGTGCGTGGGTCTCTGTGTGAGTAGTGTGTGGGTTTTTGTGTGAGTAGTGTGTGGGTCTCTCTGTGAGTAGTCTGTGGGTCTCTATGTGAGTAGTGTGTAGGTCTCTGAGTGAGTAGTGTGTGGGTCTCTCTGTTAGTAGTGCATGGCTCTCTGTGTGAGTAGTGTGTGGGTCTCTCTGTTAGTAGTGCGTGGGTCTCTGTGTAAGTAGTGTGTGTGTCTCTGTGTGAGTAGTGTGAGGGTCTCTGTGTGAGTAGTCTGTGGGTCTAATGTGTGAGTAGTCTGTGGGTCTCTGTGTGAGTAGTGTGTGGGCCTCTGTGTGAGTAGTCTGTGGGTCTCTGTGTGAGTAGTCTGTGGGTCTCTGTGTGAGTAGTGTGTGGGTCTCTGTGTGACTAGTGTGTGGGTCTCTATGTGAGGAGTGTGTGGGTCTCTCTGTGAGTAGTGTGTGGGTATCTCTGTGAGTAGTCTGTGGGTCTCTGTGTGAGTAGTGTGTGGATCTCCGTGTGAGCAGTGTGTGGGCCTCTGTGTGAGTAGTGTGTGGGTCTCTGTGTGAGTAGTCTGTGGGTCGCTGTGTGAGTAGTGTGTGGGTCTCTGAGTGAGTAGTGTGTGGGTCTCTGAGTGAGTAGTGTCTGGGTCTCTATGTGAGTAGTGCGTGGGTCTCTGTGAGTAGTGTGTGGGCCTCAGTGTGAGTAGTGTGTGGGTCTCTGTGTGAGTAGTGTGAGGGTCTCTGTGTGAGAAGTGCGTGGGTCTCTGTGTGAGTAGTGTGTGGGTCTCTCTGTGAGTAGTGTGTGGGCCTCTGTGTGAGTAGTCTGTGGGTCTCTGTGTGAGTAGTCTGTGGGTCTCTGTGTGAGTAATCTGTGGGTCTCTATGTGAGTAGTGTGTGGGTCTCTCTGTGAGTAGTCTGTGGGTCTCTGTGTGAGTAGTGTGAGGGTCTCTGTGTGAGTAGTGCGTGGGTCTCTGTGTGAGTAGTGTGTGGGTCTCTCTGTGAGTAGTGTGATGGTCTCTGTGTGAGTAGTCTGTGGGTCTCTGTGTGAGTAGTCCGTGGGTCTACTGTGTGAGTAGTCTGTGGGTGTCTGTGTGAGTAGTGTGTGGGCCTCTGTGTGCGTAGTCTGTGGGTCTCTGTGTGAGTAGTCTGTGGGTCTCTGTGTGAGTAATCTGTGGGTCTCTATGTGAGTAGTGTGTGGGTCTCTCTGTGAGTAGTGTGTGGGTCTCTGTGTGAGTAGTGTGTGGGTCTCTATGTGAGTAGTGTGTGTGTCTCTGTGTGAGTAGTGTGTGGGTCTCTATGTGAGTAGTGTGTGGGTCTCTCTGTGAGTAGTGTGTGGGTCTCTGTGTGAGTAGTGTGTGGGTCTCTGTGTGAGTAGTGTGTGGGTCTCTATGTGAGTAGTGTGTGTGTCTCTGTGTGAGTAGTGTGTGGGTCTCTATGTGAGTAGTGTGTGGGTCTCTGTGTGAGTAGTGTGTGGGTCTCTGTGTGAGTAGTGTGTGGGTCTCTCTGTTAGTAGTGTGTGGGTCTTTGCGTGAGTAGTGTGTGGGTCTCTCTGTTAGTAGTGCGTGGGACTCTGTGTGAGTAGTCTGTGGGTCTCTGTGTGAGTGTGGGTCTCTGTGTGAGTAATCTGTGGGTCTCTCTGTTAGTAGTGCGTGGGTCTCTGTGTGAGTAGTGTGTGGGTCTCTCTATTAGTAGTGCGTGGGTCTCTGTGTGAGTAGTCTGTGGGTCTCTCTGTTAGTAGTGCGTGGGTCTCTGTGTGAGTAGTGTGTGGGTCTCTGTGTGAGTAGTGTGTGGGTCTCTGTGTGAGTAGTCTGTGGGTCTCTGTGTGAGTAGTGTGTGGGTCTCTGAGTGAGTAGTGTGTGGGTCTCTCTGTTAGTAGTGCGTGGCTCTCTGTGTGAGTAGTGTGTGGGTCTCTCTGTTAGTAGTGCGTGGGTCTCTGTGTGAGTAGTGTGTGTGTCTCTGTGTGAGTAGTGTGAGGGTCTCTGTGTGAGTAGTGTGTGGGTCTCTGTGTGAGTAGTGTGTGGGTCTCTCTGTGAGTAGTGTGTGGGTCTCTGTGTGAGTAGTGTGTGGGTCTCTGTGTGAGTAGTGTGTGGGTCTCTATGTGAGTAGTGTGTGTGTCTCTGTGTGAGTAGTGTGTGGGTCTCTATGTGAGTAGTGTGTGGGTCTCTGTGTGAGTAGTGTGTGGGTCTCTCTGTGAGTAGTGTGTGGGTCTCTGAGTGAGTAGTCTGTGCTTCTCTATGTGAGTAGTGTGCGGGTCTCTGTGTGAGTAGTGTGTGGGTCTCTGTGTGAGTAGTGTGTGGGTCTCTCTGTTAGTAGTGTGTGGGTCTTTGCGTGAGTAGTGTGTGGGTCTCTCTGTTAATAGTGCGTGGGACTCTGTGTGAGTAGTCTGTGGGTCTCTGTGTGAGTGTGGGTCTCTGTGTGAGTAATCTGTGGGTCTCTCTGTTAGTAGTGCGTGGGTCTCTGTGTGAGTAGTGTGTGGGTCTCTCTATTAGTAGTGCGTGGGTCTCTGTGTGAGTAGTCTGTGGGTCTCTCTGTTAGTAGTGCGTGGGTCTCTGTGTGAGTAGTGTGTGGGTCTCTGTGTGAGTAGTGTGTGGGTCTCTGTGTGAGTAGTCTGTGGGTCTCTGTGTGAGTAGTGTGTGGGTCTCTGAGTGAGTAGTGTGTGGGTCTCTCTGTTAGTAGTGCGTGGCTCTCTGTGTGAGTAGTGTGTGGGTCTCTCTGTTAGTAGTGCGTGGGTCTCTGTGTGAGTAGTGTGTGTGTCTCTGTGTGAGTAGTGTGAGGGTCTCTGTGTGAGTAGTGTGTGGGTCTCTGTGTGAGTAGTGTGTGGGTCTCTCTGTGAGTAGTGTGTGGGTCTCTGTGTGAGTAGTCTGTGGGTCTCTGTGTGAGTAGTGTGTGGGTCTACTGTGTGAGTAGTGTGTGGGTCTCTGTGTGAGTAGTCTGTGGGTCTCTGTGTGAGTAGTGTGTGGGTCTCTCTGTGAGTAGTGTGTGGGTCTCTGTGTGAGTAGTGTGTGGGTCTCTCTATTAGTAGTGCGTGGGTCTCTGTGTGAGTAGTCTGTGGGTCTCTCTGTTAGTAGTGCGTGGGTCTCTGTGTGAGTAGTGTGTGGGTCTCTGTGTGAGTAGTGTGTGGGTCTCTGTGTGAGTAGTCTGTGGGTCTCTGTGTGAGTAGTGTGTGGGTCTCTGAGTGAGTAGTGTGTGGGTCTCTCTGTTAGTAGTGCGTGGGTCTCTGTGTGAGTAGTGTGTGGGTCTCTCTGTTAGTAGTGCGTGGCTCTCTGTGTGAGTAGTGTGTGGGTCTCTCTGTTAGTAGTGCGTGGGTCTCTGTGTGAGTAGTGTGTGTGTCTCTGTGTGAGTAGTGTGAGGGTCTCTGTGTGAGTAGTGTGTGGGTCTCTGTGTGAGTAGTGTGTGGGTCTCTCTGTGAGTAGTGTGTGGGTCTCTGTGTGAGTAGTCTGTGGGTCTCTGTGTGAGTAGTGTGTGGGTCTACTGTGTGAGTAGTGTGTGGGTCTCTGTGTGAGTAGTCTGTGGGTCTCTGTGTGAGTAGTGTGTGGGTCTCTCTGTGAGTAGTGTGTGGGTCTCTGTGTGAGTAGTGTGTGGGTCTCTCTATTAGTAGTGCGTGGGTCTCTGTGTGAGTAGTCTGTGGGTCTCTCTGTTAGTAGTGCGTGGGTCTCTGTGTGAGTAGTGTGTGGGTCTCTGTGTGAGTAGTGTGTGGGTCTCTGTGTGAGTAGTCTGTGGGTCTCTGTGTGAGTAGTGTGTGGGTCTCTGAGTGAGTAGTGTGTGGGTCTCTCTGTTAGTAGTGCGTGGGTCTCTGTGTGAGTAGTGTGTGGGTCTCTCTGTTAGTAGTGCGTGGGTCTCTGTGTGAGTAGTGTGTGTGTCTCTGTGTGAGTAGTGTGAGGGTCTCTGTGTGAGTAGTGTGTGGGTCTCTGTGTGAGTAGTGTGTGGGTCTCTCTGTGAGTAGTGTGTGGGTCTCTGTGTGAGTAGTCTGTGGGTCTCTGTGTGAGTAGTGTGTGGGTCTACTGTGTGAGTAGTGTGTGGGTCTCTGTGTGAGTAGTCTGTGGGTCTCTGTGTGAGTAGTGTGTGGGTCTCTCTGTGAGTAGTGTGTGGGTCTCTGTGTGAGTAGTGTGTGGGTCTCTCTGTGTGAGTAGTGTGTGGGTCTCTATGTGAGTAGTGTGTGGGTCTCTCTGTGAGTAGTGTGTGGGTATCTCTGTGAGTAGTGTGTGGGTCTCTGTGTGAGTAGTGTGTGGGTCTCTGTGTGAGTAGTGTGTGGGTCTCTCTGTTAGTAGTGTGTGGGTCTCTGTGTGAGTAGTGTGTGGGTCTCTCTCTTAGTAGTGCGTGGGACTCTGTGTGAGTAGTCTGTGGGTCTCTGTGTGAGTGTGGGTCTCTGTGTGAGTAATCTGTGGGTCTCTCTGTTAGTAGTGCGTGGGTCTCTGTGTGAGTAGTGTGTGGGTCTCTCTGTTGGTGGTGCGTGGGTCTCTGTGTGAGTAGTCTGTGGGTCTCTCTGTTAGTAGTGCGTGGGTCTCTGTGTGAGTAGTGTGTGGGTTTTTGTGTGAGTAGTGTGTGGGTCTCTCTGTGAGTAGTCTGTGGGTCTCTATGTGAGTAGTGTGTAGGTCTCTGAGTGAGTAGTGTGTGGGTCTCTCTGTTAGTAGTGCGTGGCTCTCTGTGTGAGTAGTGTGTGGGTCTCTCTGTTAGTAGTGCGTGGGTCTCTGTGTGAGTAGTGTGTGTGTGTCTGTGTGAGTAGTGTGAGGGTCTCTGTGTGAGTAGTCTGTGGGTCTAATGTGTGAGTAGTCTGTGGGTCTCTGTGTGAGTAGTGTGTGGGCCTCTGTGTGAGTAGTCTGTGGGTCTCTGTGTGAGTAGTCTGTGGGTCTCTGTGTGAGTAGTGTGTGGGTCTCTGTGTGAGTAGTGTGTGGGTCTCTATGTGAGTAGTGTGTGGGTCTCTCTGTGAGTAGTGTGTGGGTATCTCTGTGAGTAGTCTGTGGGTCTCTGTGTGAGTAGTGTGTGGATCTCCGTGTGAGCAGTGTGTGGGCCTCTGTGTGAGTAGTGTGTGGGTCTCTGTGTGAGTAGTCTGTGGGTCGCTGTGTGAGTAGTGTGTGGGTCTCTGAGTGAGTAGTGTGTGGGTCTCTGAGTGAGTAGTGTCTGGGTCTCTATGTGAGTAGTGCGTGGGTATCTCTGTGAGTAGTGTGTGGGCCTCAGTGTGAGTAGTGTGTGGGTCTCTGTGTGAGTAGTGTGAGGGTCTCTGTGTGAGTAGTGCGTGGGTCTCTGTGTGAGTAGTGTGTGGGTCTCTCTGTGAGTAGTGTGATGGTCTCTGTGTGAGTAGTCTGTGGGTCTCTGTGTGAGTAGTCCGTGGGTCTACTGTGTGAGTAGTCTGTGGGTGTCTGTGTGAGTAGTGTGTGGGCCTCTGTGTGAGTAGTCTGTGGGTCTCTGTGTGAGTAGTCTGTGGGTCTCTGTGTGAGTAATCTGTGGGTCTCTATGTGAGTAGTGTGTGGGTCTCTCTGTGAGTAGACTGTGGGTCTCTGTGTGAGTAGTGTGAGGGTCTCTGTATGAGTAGTGCGTGGGTCTCTGTGTGAGTAGTGTGTGGGTCTCTCTGTGAGTAGTGTGATGGTCTCTGTGTGAGTAGTCTGTGGGTCTCTGTGTGAGTAGTCCGTGGGTCTACTGTGTGAGTAGTCTGTGGGTGTCTGTTTGAGTAGTGTGTGGGCCTCTGTGTGCGTAGTCTGTGGGTCTCTGTGTGAGTAGTCTGTGGGTCTCTGTGTGAGTAATCTGTGGGTCTCTATGTGAGTAGTGTGTGGGTCTCTCTGTGAGTAGTGTGTGGGTCTCTGTGTGAGTAGTGTGTGGGTCTCTGTGTGAGTAGTCTGTGGGTCTCTGTGTGAGTAATCTGTGGGTCTCTATGTGAGTAGTGTGTGGGTCTCTCTGTGAGTAGTGTGTGGGTCTCTGTGTGAGTAGTGTGTGGGTCTCTGTGTGAGTAGTGTGTGGGTCTCTATGTGAGTAGTGTGTGTGTCTCTGTGTGAGTAGTGTGTGGGTCTCTATGTGAGTAGTGTGTGGGTCTCTGGGTGAGTAGTGTGTGGGTCTCTCTGTGAGTAGTGTGTGGGTCTCTGAGTGAGTAGTCTGTGCTTTTCTATGTGAGTAGTGTGCGGGTCTCTGTGTGAGTAGTGTGTGGGTCCCTGTGTGAGTAGTGTGTGGGTCTCTCTGTTAGTAGTGTGTGGGTCTTTGCGTGAGTAGTGTGTGGGTCTCTCTGTTAGTAGTGCGTGGGACTCTGTGTGAGTAGTGTGTGTGTCTCTGTGTGAGTAGTGTGAGGGTCTCTGTGTGAGTAGTCTGTGGGTCTAATGTGTGAGTAGTCTGTGGGTCTCTGTGTGAGTAGTGTGTGGGCCTCTGTGTGAGTAGTCTGTGGGTCTCTGTGTGAGTAGTCTGTGGGTCTCTGTGTGAGTAGTGTGTGGGTCTCTGTGTGAGTAGTGTGTGGGTCTCTGTGTGAGTAGTGTGTGGGTCTCTGTGTGAGTAGTGTGTGGGTCTCTATGTGAGTAGTGTGTGTGTCTCTGTGTGAGTAGTGTGTGGGTCTCTATGTGAGTAGTGTGTGGGTCTCTGGGTGAGTAGTGTGTGGGTCTCTCTGTGAGTAGTGTGTGGGTCTCTGAGTGAGTAGTCTGTGCTTTTCTATGTGAGTAGTGTGCGGGTCTCTGTGTGAGTAGTGTGTGGGTCCCTGTGTGAGTAGTGTGTGGGTCTCTCTGTTAGTAGTGTGTGGGTCTTTGCGTGAGTAGTGTGTGGGTCTCTCTGTTAGTAGTGCGTGGGACTCTGTGTGAGTAGTGTGTGTGTCTCTGTGTGAGTAGTGTGAGGGTCTCTGTGTGAGTAGTCTGTGGGTCTAATGTGTGAGTAGTCTGTGGGTCTCTGTGTGAGTAGTGTGTGGGCCTCTGTGTGAGTAGTCTGTGGGTCTCTGTGTGAGTAGTCTGTGGGTCTCTGTGTGAGTAGTGTGTGGGTCTCTGTGTGAGTAGTGTGTGGGTCTCTATGTGAGTAGTGTGTGGGTCTCTGTGTGAGTAGTGTGTGGGTCTCTGTGTGAGTAGTCTGTGGGTCTCTGTGTGAGTAGTGTGTGGATCTCCGTGTGAGCAGTGTGTGGGCCTCCGTGTGAGTAGTGTGTGGGTCTCTGTGTGAGTAGTCTGTGGGTCGCTGTGTGAGTAGTGTGTGGGTCTCTGAGTGAGTAGTGTGTGGGTCTCTGAGTGAGTAGTGTCTGGGTCTCTATGTGAGTAGTGCGTGGGTATCTCTGTGAGTAGTGTGTGGGCCTCAGTGTGAGTAGTGTGTGGGTCTCTGTGTGAGTAGTGTGAGGGTCTCTGTGTGAGTAGTGCGTGGGTCTCTGTGTGAGTAGTGTGTGGGTCTCTCTGTGAGTAGTGTGATGGTCTCTGTGTGAGTAGTCTGTGGGTCTCTGTGTGAGTAGTCCGTGGGTCTACTGTGTGAGTAGTCTGTGGGTGTCTGTGTGAGTAGTGTGGGGGCCTCTGTGTGAGTAGTCTGTGGGTCTCTGTGTGAGTAGTCTGTGGGTCTCTGTGTGAGTAATCTGTGGGTCTCTATGTGAGTAGTGTGTGGGTCTCTCTGTGAGTAGTCTGTGGGTCTCTGTGTGAGTAGTGTGAGGGTCTCTGTGTGAGTAGTGCGTGGGTCTCTGTGTGAGTAGTGTGTGGGTCTCTCTGTGAGTAGTGTGATGGTCTCTGTGTGAGTAGTCTGTGGGTCTCTGTGTGAGTAGTCCGTGGGTCTACTGTGTGAGTAGTCTGTGGGTGTCTGTGTGAGTAGTGTGTGGGCCTCTGTGTGCGTAGTCTGTGGGTCTCTGTGTGAGTAGTCTGTGGGTCTCTGTGTGAGTAATCTGTGGGTCTCTATGTGAGTAGTGTGTGGGTCTCTCTGTGAGTAGTGTGTGGGTCTCTGTGTGAGTAGTGTGTGGGTCTCTGTGTGAGTAGTGTGTGGGTCTCTATGTGAGTAGTGTGTGTGTCTCTGTGTGAGTAGTGTGTGGGTCTCTATGTGAGTAGTGTGTGGGTCTCTGTGTGAGTAGTGTGTCGGTCTCTCTGTGAGTAGTATGTGGGTCTCTGAGTGAGTAGTCTGTGCTTTTCTATGTGAGTAGTGTGCGGGTCTCTGTGTGAGTAGTCTGTGGGTCGCTGTGTGAGTAGTGTGTGGGTCTCTGAGTGAGTAGTGTGTGGGTCTCTGAGTGAGTAGTGTCTGGGTCTCTATGTGAGTAGTGCGTGGGTATCTCTGTGAGTAGTGTGTGGGCCTCAGTGTGAGTAGTGTGTGGGTCTCTGTGTGAGTAGTGTGAGGGTCTCTGTGTGAGTAGTGCGTGGGTCTCTGTGTGAGTAGTGTGTGGGTCTCTCTGTGAGTAGTGTGATGGTCTCTGTGTGAGTAGTCTGTGGGTCTCTGTGTGAGTAGTCCGTGGGTCTACTGTGTGAGTAGTCTGTGGGTGTCTGTGTGAGTAGTGTGTGGGCCTCTGTGTGAGTAGTCTGTGGGTCTCAGTGTGAGTAGTCTGTGGGTCTCTGTGTGAGTAATCTGTGGGTCTCTATGTGAGTAGTGTGTGGGTCTCTCTGTGAGTAGTCTGTGGGTCTCTGTGTGAGTAGTGTGAGGGTCTCTGTGTGAGTAGTGCGTGGGTCTCTGTGTGAGTAGTGTGTGGGTCTCTCTGTGTGAGTAGTCTGTGGGTGTCTGTGTGAGTAGTGTGTGGGCCTCTGTGTGCGTAGTCTGTGGGTCTCTGTGTGAGTAGTCCGTGGGTCTACTGTGTGAGTAGTCTGTGGGTGTCTGTGTGAGTAGTGTGTGGGCCTCTGTGTGCGTAGTCTGTGGGTCTCTGTGTGAGTAGTCTGTGGGTCTCTGTGTGAGTAATCTGTGGGTCTCTATGTGAGTAGTGTGTGGGTCTCTCTGTGAGTAGTGTGTGGGTCTCTGTGTGAGTAGTGTGTGGGTCTCTGTGTGAGTAGTCTGTGGGTCTCTGTGTGAGTAATCTGTGGGTCTCTATGTGAGTAGTGTGTGGGTCTCTCTGTGAGTAGTGTGTGGGTCTCTGTGTGAGTAGTGTGTGGGTCTCTGTGTGAGTAGTGTGTGGGTCTCTATGTGAGTAGTGTGTGTGTCTCTGTGTGAGTAGTGTGTGGGTCTCTATGTGAGTAGTGTGTGGGTCTCTGTGTGAGTAGTGTGTGGGTCTCTCTGTGAGTAGTGTGTGGGTCTCTGAGTGAGTAGTCTGTGCTTTTCTATGTGAGTAGTGTGCGGGTCTCTGTGTGAGTAGTGTGTGGGTCCCTGTGTGAGTAGTGTGTGGGTCTCTCTGTTAGTAGTGTGTGGGTCTTTGCGTGAGTAGTGTGTGGGTCTCTCTGTTAGTAGTGCGTGGGACTCTGTGTGAGTAGTGTGTGTGTCTCTGTGTGAGTAGTGTGAGGGTCTCTGTGTGAGTAGTCTGTGGGTCTAATGTGTGAGTAGTCTGTGGGTCTCTGTGTGAGTAGTGTGTGGGCCTCTGTGTGAGTAGTCTGTGGGTCTCTGTGTGAGTAGTCTGTGGGTCTCTGTGTGAGTAGTGTGTGGGTCTCTGTGTGAGTAGTGTGTGGGTCTCTATGTGAGTAGTGTGTGGGTCTCTCTGTGAGTAGTGTGTGGGTATCTCTGTGAGTAGTGTGTGGGTCTCTGTGTGAGTAGTGTGTGGGTCTATGTGTGAGTAGTGTGTGGGTCTCTGTGTGAGTAGTCTGTGGGTCTCTGTGTGAGTAGTGTGTGGATCTCCGTGTGAGCAGTGTGTGGGCCTCCGTGTGAGTAGTGTGTGGGTCTCTGTGTGAGTAGTCTGTGGGTCGCTGTGTGAGTAGTGTGTGGGTCTCTGAGTGAGTAGTGTGTGGGTCTCTGAGTGAGTAGTGTCTGGGTCTCTATGTGAGTAGTGCGTGGGTATCTCTGTGAGTAGTGTGTGGGCCTCAGTGTGAGTAGTGTGTGGGTCTCTGTGTGAGTAGTGTGAGGGTCTCTGTGTGAGTAGTGCGTGGGTCTCTGTGTGAGTAGTGTGTGGGTCTCTCTGTGAGTAGTGTGATGGTCTCTGTGTGAGTAGTCTGTGGGTCTCTGTGTGAGTAGTCCGTGGGTCTACTGTGTGAGTAGTCTGTGGGTGTCTGTGTGAGTAGTGTGGGGGCCTCTGTGTGAGTAGTCTGTGGGTCTCTGTGTGAGTAGTCTGTGGGTCTCTGTGTGAGTAATCTGTGGGTCTCTATGTGAGTAGTGTGTGGGTCTCTCTGTGAGTAGTCTGTGGGTCTCTGTGTGAGTAGTGTGAGGGTCTCTGTGTGAGTAGTGCGTGGGTCTCTGTGTGAGTAGTGTGTGGGTCTCTCTGTGAGTAGTGTGATGGTCTCTGTGTGAGTAGTCTGTGGGTCTCTGTGTGAGTAGTCCGTGGGTCTACTGTGTGAGTAGTCTGTGGGTGTCTGTGTGAGTAGTGTGTGGGCCTCTGTGTGCGTAGTCTGTGGGTCTCTGTGTGAGTAGTCTGTGGGTCTCTGTGTGAGTAATCTGTGGGTCTCTGTGTGAGTAGTGTGTCGGTCTCTCTGTGAGTAGTATGTGGGTCTCTGAGTGAGTAGTCTGTGCTTTTCTATGTGAGTAGTGTGCGGGTCTCTGTGTGAGTAGTGTGTGGGTCTCTGTGTGAGTAGTGTGTGGGTCTCTCTGTTAGTAGTGTGTGGGTCTTTGCGTGAGTAGTGTGTGGGTCTCTCTGTTAGTAGTGCGTGGGACTCTGTGTGAGTAGTCTGTGGGTCTCTGTGTGAGTGTGGGTCTCTGTGTGAGTAATCTGTGGGTCTCTCTGTTAGTAGTGCGTGGGTCTCTGTGTGAGTAGTGTGTGGGTCTCTCTATTAGTAGTGCGTGGGTCTCTGTGTGAGTAGTCTGTGGGTCTTTCTGTTAGTAGTGCGTGGGTCTCTGTGTGAGTAGTGTGTGGGTCTCTGTGTGAGTAGTCTGTGGGTCTCTGTGTGAGTAATCTGTGGGTCTCTATGTGAGTAGTGTGTGGGTCTCTCTGTGAGTAGTGTGTGGGTCTCTGTGTGAGTAGTGTGTGGGTCTCTGTGTGAGTAGTGTGTGGGTCTCTATGTGAGTAGTGTGTGTGTCTCTGTGTGAGTAGTGTGTGGGTCTCTATGTGAGTAGTGTGTGGGTCTCTGTGTGAGTAGTGTGTGGGTCTCTCTGTGAGTAGTGTGTGGGTCTCTGAGTGAGTAGTCTGTGCTTTTCTATGTGAGTAGTGTGCGGGTCTCTGTGTGAGTAGTGTGTGGGTCCCTGTGTGAGTAGTGTGTGGGTCTCTCTGTTAGTAGTGTGTGGGTCTTTGCGTGAGTAGTGTGTGGGTCTCTCTGTTAGTAGTGCGTGGGACTCTGTGTGAGTAGTGTGTGTGTCTCTGTGTGAGTAGTGTGAGGGTCTCTGTGTGAGTAGTCTGTGGGTCTAATGTGTGAGTAGTCTGTGGGTCTCTGTGTGAGTAGTGTGTGGGCCTCTGTGTGAGTAGTCTGTGGGTCTCTGTGTGAGTAGTCTGTGGGTCTCTGTGTGAGTAGTGTGTGGGTCTCTGTGTGAGTAGTGTGTGGGTCTCTATGTGAGTAGTGTGTGGGTCTCTCTGTGAGTAGTGTGTGGGTATCTCTGTGAGTAGTGTGTGGGTCTCTGTGTGAGTAGTGTGTGGGTCTCTGTGTGAGTAGTGTGTGGGTCTCTGTGTGAGTAGTCTGTGGGTCTCTGTGTGAGTAGTGTGTGGATCTCCGTGTGAGCAGTGTGTGGGCCTCCGTGTGAGTAGTGTGTGGGTCTCTGTGTGAGTAGTCTGTGGGTCGCTGTGTGAGTAGTGTGTGGGTCTCTGAGTGAGTAGTGTGTGGGTCTCTGAGTGAGTAGTGTCTGGGTCTCTATGTGAGTAGTGCGTGGGTATCTCTGTGAGTAGTGTGTGGGCCTCAGTGTGAGTAGTGTGTGGGTCTCTGTGTGAGTAGTGTGAGGGTCTCTGTGTGAGTAGTGCGTGGGTCTCTGTGTGAGTAGTGTGTGGGTCTCTCTGTGAGTAGTGTGATGGTCTGTGTGAGTAGTCTGTGGGTCTCTGTGTGAGTAGTCCGTGGGTCTACTGTGTGAGTAGTCTGTGGGTGTCTGTGTGAGTAGTGTGGGGGCCTCTGTGTGAGTAGTCTGTGGGTCTCTGTGTGAGTAGTCTGTGGGTCTCTGTGTGAGTAATCTGTGGGTCTCTATGTGAGTAGTGTGTGGGTCTCTCTGTGAGTAGTCTGTGGGTCTCTGTGTGAGTAGTGTGAGGGTCTCTGTGTGAGTAGTGCGTGGGTCTCTGTGTGAGTAGTGTGTGGGTCTCTCTGTGAGTAGTGTGATGGTCTCTGTGTGAGTAGTCTGTGGGTCTCTGTGTGAGTAGTCCGTGGGTCTACTGTGTGAGTAGTCTGTGGGTGTCTGTGTGAGTAGTGTGTGGGCCTCTGTGTGCGTAGTCTGTGGGTCTCTGTGTGAGTAGTCTGTGGGTCTCTGTGTGAGTAATCTGTGGGTCTCTATGTGAGTAGTGTGTGGGTCTCTCTGTGAGTAGTGTGTGGGTCTCTGTGTGAGTAGTGTGTGGGTCTCTGTGTGAGTAGTGTGTGGGTCTCTATGTGAGTAGTGTGTGTGTCTCTGTGTGAGTAGTGTGTGGGTCTCTATGTGAGTAGTGTGTGGGTCTCTGTGTGAGTAGTGTGTCGGTCTCTCTGTGAGTAGTATGTGGGTCTCTGAGTGAGTAGTCTGTGCTTTTCTATGTGAGTAGTGTGCGGGTCTCTGTGTGAGTAGTGTGTGGGTCTCTGTGTGAGTAGTGTGTGGGTCTCTCTGTTAGTAGTGTGTGGGTCTTTGCGTGAGTAGTGTGTGGGTCTCTCTGTTAGTAGTGCGTGGGACTCTGTGTGAGTAGTCTGTGGGTCTCTGTGTGAGTGTGGGTCTCTGTGTGAGTAATCTGTGGGTCTCTCTGTTAGTAGTGCGTGGGTCTCTGTGTGAGTAGTGTGTGGGTCTCTCTATTAGTAGTGCGTGGGTCTCTGTGTGAGTAGTCTGTGGGTCTTTCTGTTAGTAGTGCGTGGGTCTCTGTGTGAGTAGTGTGTGGGTCTCTGTGTGAGTAGTGTGTGGGTCTCTGTGTGAGTAGTCTGTGGGTCTCTGTGTGAGTAGTGTGTGGGCCTCTGTGTGAGTAATGTGTGGGTCTCTGTGTGAGTAGTCTGTGGGTCGCTGTGTGAGTAGTGTGTGGGTCTCTGAGTGAGTAGTGTCTGGGTCTCTATGTGAGTAGTGTGAGGGTCTCTGTGTGAGTAGTGCGTGGGTCTCTGAGTGAGTAGTGTGTGGGTCTCTGTGTGAGTAGTGTGTGGTTCTCTCTGTGAGTAGTGTGTGGGTCTCTGTGTGAGTAGTGTGTGGGTCTCTCTGTGAGTAGTCTGTGGGTCTCTGTGTGAGTAGTCTGTGGGTCTACTGTGTGAGTAGTCTGTGGGTGTCTGTGTGAGTAGTGTGTGGGCCTCTGTGTGAGTAGTCTGTGGGTCTCTGTGTGAGTAGTCTGTGGGTCTCTGTGTGAGTAATCTGTGGGTCTCTATGTGAGTAGTGTGTGGGTCTCTCTGTGTGTAGTGTGTGGGTATCTCTGTGAGTAGTGTGTGCGTCTCTGTGTGAGTAGTGTGTGGGTCTCTGTGTGAGTAGTGTGTGGGTCTCTCTGTTAGTAGTATGTGGGTCTCTGTGTGAGTAGTGTGTGGGTCTCTCTGTTAGTAGTGCGTGGGACTCTGTGTGAGTAGTCTGTGGGTCTCTGTGTGAGTGTGGGTCTCTGTGTGAGTAATCTGTGGGTCTCTCTGTTAGTAGTGCATGGGTCTCTGTGTGAGTAGTGTGTGGGTCTCTCTGTTAGTGGTGCGTGGGTCTCTGTGTGAGTAGTCTGTGGGTCTCTCTGTTAGTAGTGCGTGGGTCTCTGTGTGAGTAGTGTGTGGGTCTCTGTGTGAGTAGTGTGTGGGTCTCTCTGTGAGTAGTCTGTGGGTCTCTATGTGAGTAGTGTGTAGGTCTCTGAGTGAGTAGTGTGTGGGTCTCTCTGTTAGTAGTGCGTGGCTCTCTGTGTGAGTAGTGTGTGGGTCTCTCTGTTAGTAGTGCGTGGGTCTCTGTGTGAGTAGTGTGTGTGTCTCTGTGTGAGTAGTGTGAGGGTCTCTGTGTGAGTAGTCTGTGGGTCTAATGTGTGAGTAGTCTGTGGGTCTCTGTGTGAGTAGTGTGTGGGCCTCTGTGTGAGTAGTCTGTGTGTCTCTGTGTGAGTAGTCTGTGGGTCTCTGTGTGAGTAGTGTGTGGGTCTCTGTGTGAGTAGTGTGTGGGTCTCTGTGTGAGTAGTGTGTGGATCTCCGTGTGAGCAGTGTGTGGGCCTCTGTGTGAGTAGTGTGTGGGTCTCTGTGTGAGTAGTCTGTGGGTCGCTGTGTGAGTAGTGTGTGGGTCTCTGAGTGAGTAGTGTGTGGGTCTCTGAGTGAGTAGTGTCTGGGTCTCTATGTGAGTAGTGCGTGGGTATCTCTGTGAGTAGTGTGTGGGCCTCAGTGTGAGTAGTGCGTGGGTCTCTGTGTGAGTAGTGTGTGGGTCTCTGTGTGAGTAGTGTGTGGGTCTCTCTGTGAGTAGTCTGTGGGTCTCTATGTGAGTAGTGTGTAGGTCTCTGAGTGAGTAGTGTGTGGGTCTCTCTGTTAGTAGTGCGTGGCTCTCTGTGTGAGTAGTGTGTGGGTCTCTCTGTTAGTAGTGCGTGGGTCTCTGTGTGAGTAGTGTGTGTGTCTCTGTGTGAGTAGTGTGAGGGTCTCTGTGTGAGTAGTCTGTGGGTCTAATGTGTGAGTAGTCTGTGGGTCTCTGTGTGAGTAGTGTGTGGGCCTCTGTGTGAGTAGTCTGTGTGTCTCTGTGTGAGTAGTCTGTGGGTCTCTGTGTGAGTAGTGTGTGGGTCTCTGTGTGAGTAGTGTGTGGGTCTCTGTGTGAGTAGTGTGTGGATCTCCGTGTGAGCAGTGTGTGGGCCTCTGTGTGAGTAGTGTGTGGGTCTCTGTGTGAGTAGTCTGTGGGTCGCTGTGTGAGTAGTGTGTGGGTCTCTGAGTGAGTAGTGTGTGGGTCTCTGAGTGAGTAGTGTCTGGGTCTCTATGTGAGTAGTGCGTGGGTATCTCTGTGAGTAGTGTGTGGGCCTCAGTGTGAGTAGTGTGTGGGTCTCTGTGTTAGTGTGGGTCTCTGTGTGAGTAATCTGTGGGTCTCTCTGTTAGTAGTGCGTGGGTCTCTGTGTGAGTAGTGTGTGGGTCTCTCTGTTAGTAGTGCGTGGCTCTCTGTGTGAGTAGTGTGTGGGTCTCTCTGTGAGTAGTGTGATGGTCTCTGTGTGAGTAGTCTGTGGGTCTCTGTGTGAGTAGTCCGTGTGTCTACTGTGTGAGTAGTCTGTGGGTGTCTGTGTGAGTAGTGTGTGGGCCTCCGTGTGAGTAGTCTGTGGGTCTCTGTGTGAGTAGTCTGTGGGTCTCTGTGTGAGTAATCTGTGGGTCTCTATGTGAGTAGTGTGTGGGTCTCTCTGTGAGTAGTCTGTGGGTCTCTATGTGAGTAGTGTGTGGGTCTCTGTGTGAGTAGTGTATGGGTCTCTGTGTGAGTAGTGTGTGGGTCTCTCTGTGAGTAGTGTGTGGGTCTCTGTGTGAGTAGTCTGTGGGTCTCTATGTGAGTAGTGTGTGGGTCTCTGAGTGAGTAGTGTGTGGGTCTCTGTGTGAGTAGTCTGTGGGTCTCTATGTGAGTAGTGTGTGGGTCTCTGAGTGAGTAGTGTGTGGGTCTCTCTGTTAGTAGTGCGTGGGTCTCTGTGTGAGTAGTGTGTGGGTCTCTGTGTTAGTGTGTGGGTCTCTCTGTGAGTAGTGTGAGGGTATCTGTGTGAGTAGTCTGTGGGTCTAATGTGTGAGTAGGCTGTGGGTCTCTGTGTGAGTAGTCTGTGGGTCTCTGTGTGAGTAGTCTGTGGGTCTCTCTGTGAGTAGTGTGTGGGTCTCTATGTGAGTAGTGTGTGGGTCTCTCTGTGAGTAGTGTGTGGGTCTCTCTGTTAGTAGTGCGTGGGTCTCTGTGTGAGTAGTCTGTGGGTCTCTGTTTGAGTAGTGTGTGGGTCTCTGTGTGAGTAGTGTGTGGGTCTCTATGTGAGTAGTGTGTGGGTATCTCTGTGAGTAGTGTGTGGGTCTCTGTGTGAGTAGTGTGTGGGTCTCTGTGTGAGTAGTGTGTGGGTCTCTGTGTGAGTAGTGTGTGGGTCTCTGTGTGAGTAGTGTGTGGCTCTCTCTGTGAGTAGTGTGTGGGTCTCTATGTGAGTAGTGTGTGGGTCTCTGTGTGAGTAGTCTGTGGGTCTCTGTGTGAGTAGTCTGTGGGTCTCTGTGTGAGTAGTCTGTGGGTCTCTGTGTGAGTAGTCTGTGGGTCTCTGTGTGAGAAGTGTGTGGGTCTCTGTGTGAGTAGTCTATGGGTATCTCTGTGAGTAGTGTGTGGGTCTCTGTGTGAGTAGTCTGTGGGTCTCTGTGTGAGTAGTGTGTGGATCTCCGTGTGAGTAGTGTGTGGGCCTCTGTGTGAGTAATGTGTGGGTCTCTGTGTGAGTAGTCTGTGGGTCGCTGTGTGAGTAGTGTGTGGGTCTCTGAGTGAGTAGTGTCTGGGTCTCTATGTGAGTAGTGTGAGGGTCTCTGTGTGAGTAGTGCGTGGGTCTCTGAGTGAGTAGTGTGTGGGTCTCTGTGTGAGTAGTGTGTGGTTCTCTCTGTGAGTAGTGTGTGGGTCTCTGTGTGAGTAGTGTGTGGGTCTCTCTGTGAGTAGTCTGTGGGTCTCTGTGTGAGTAGTCTGTGGGTCTCTGTGTGAGTAATCTGTGGGTCTCTATGTGAGTAGTGTGTGGGTCTCTCTGTGAGTAGTGTGTGGGTCTCTGTGTGAGTAGTGTGTGGGTCTCTGTGTGAGTAGTGTGTGGGTCTCTGTGTGAGTAGTATGTGGGTCTCTGTGTGAGTAGTGTGTGGGTCTCTCTGTTAGTAGTGCGTGGGTCTCTGTGTGAGTAGTGTGTGGGTCTCTCTGTTAGTAGTGTGTGGGTGTCTGTGTGGGTGTCTGTGTGAGTAGTCTGTGGGTCTACTGTGTGAGTAGTCTGTGGGTCTCTGTGTGAGTAGTGTGTGGGCCTCTGTGTGAGTAGTCTGTGGGTCTCTGTGTGAGTAGTCTGTGGGTCTCTGTGTGAGTAGTCTGTGGTTCTCTATGTGAGTAGTGTGTGGGTCTCTCTGTGAGTAGTGTGTGGGTCTCTGTGTGAGTAGTGTGTGGGTCTCTCTGTGAGTAGTGTGTGGGCCTCTGTGTGAGTAGTCTGTGGGTCTCTGTGTGAGTAGTCTGTGGGTCTCTGTGTGAGTAGTGTGTGGGTCTCTCTGTGTGAGTAGTGTGTGGGTCTCTGTGTGAGTAGTCTGTGGGTCTCTGTGTGAGTAGTGTGTGGGTCTCTCTGTGAGTAGTGTGTGGGTCTCTGTGTGAGTAGTCTGTGGGTCTCTATGTGAGTAGTGTGTGGGTCTCTGTGTGAGTAGTGTGTGGGTCTCTGTGTGAGTAGTCTGTGGGTCTCTGTGTGAGTAGTGTGTGGGTCTCCGTGTGAGTAGTGTGTGGGTCTCTGTCTGAGTAGTATGTGGGTCTCTGTGTGAGTAGTGTGTGGGTCTCTGTGTGAGTAGTGTGTGGGTCTCTGTGTGAGTAGTCTGTGGGTCTCTATGTGAGTAGTGTGTGGGTCTCTGTGTGAGTAGTGTGTGGGTCTCTGTGTGAGTAGTCTGTGGGTCTCTGTGTGAGTAGTGTGTGGGTCTCCGTGTGAGTAGTGTGTGGGTCTCTGTGTGAGTAGTGTGTGGGTCTCTGTGTGAGTAGTGTGTGGGTCTCTGTGTGAGTAGTATGTGGGTCTCTGTGTGAGTAGTGTGTGGGTCTCTCTGTTAGTAGTGCGTGGGTCTCTGTGTGAGTAGTGTGTGGGTCTCTCTGTTAGTAGTGTGTGGGTGTCTGTGTGAGTAGTGTGTGGGTCTCTCTGTGAGTAGTCTGTGGGTCTCTCTCTGAGTAGTGTGTGGGTCTCTCTGTGAGTAGTCTGTGGGTCTCTGTGTGAGTAGTCTGTGGGTCTCTGTGTGAGTAGTCTGTGGGTCTCTGTGTGAGTAGTCTGTGGGTCTCTGTGTGAGTAGTGTGTGGGTCTCTGTGTGAGAAGTCTGTGGGTCTCTGTGTGAGTAGTCTGTGGGTCTACTGTGTGAGTAGTCTGTGGGTCTCTGTGTGAGTAGTGTGTGGGCCTCTGTGTGAGTAGTCTGTGGGTCTCTGTGTGAGTAGTCTGTGGGTCTCTGTGTGAGTAGTCTGTGGTTCTCTATGTGAGTAGTGTGTCGGTCTCTCTGTGAGTAGTGTGTGGGTCTCTGTGTGAGTAGTGTGTGGATCTCTGTGTGAGTAGTGTGTGCGTCTCTGTGTGAGTAGTGTGTGGGTATCTCTGTGAGTAGTGTGTGGGTCTCTGTGTGAGTAGTCTGTGGGTCTCTGTGTGAGTAGTCTGTGCGTCTCTGTGTGAGTAGTGTGTGGGTCTCTCTGTGTGAGTAGTGTGTGGGTCTCTGTGTGAGTAGTGTGTGGGTCTCTGTGTGAGTAGTGTGTGGGTCTCTCTGTGAGTAGTGTGTGGGTCTCTGTGTGAGTAGTCTGTGGGTCTCTATGTGAGTAGTGTGTGGGTCTCTGTGTGAGTAGTCTGTGGGTCTCTGTGTGAGTAGTGTGGGGGTCTCCGTGTGAGTAGTGTGTGGGTCTCTGTCTGAGTAGTGTGTGGGTCTCTGTGTGAGTAGTGTGTGGGTCTCTCTGTGAGTAGTGTGTGGGTCTCTGTGTGAGTAGTCTGTGGGTCTCTATGTGAGTAGTGTGTGGGTCTCTGTGTGAGTAGTGTGTGGGTTTCTCTGTGTGAGTAGTGTGTGGGTCTCTGTGTGAGTAGTGTGTGGGTCTCTGTGTGAGTAGTGTGTGGGTCTCTCTGTGAGTAGTGTGTGGGTCTCTGTGTGAGTAGTCTGTGGGTCTCTATGTGAGTACTGTGTGGGTCTCTGTGTGAGTAGTGTGTGGGTCTCTGTGTGAGTAGTCTGTGGGTGTCTGTGTGAGTAGTGTGTGGGCCTCCGTGTGAGTAGTCTGTGGGTCTCTGTGTGAGTAGTCTGTGGGTCTCTGTGTGAGTAATCTGTGGGTCTCTATGTGAGTAGTGTGTGGGTCTCTCTGTGAGTAGTCTGTGGGTCTCTATGTGAGTAGTGTGTGGGTCTCTGTGTGAGTAGTGTATGGGTCTCTGTGTGAGTAGTGTGTGGGTCTCTCTGTGAGTAGTGTGTGGGTCTCTGTGTGAGTAGTCTGTGGGTCTCTATGTGAGTAGTGTGTGGGTCTCTGAGTGAGTAGTGTGTGGGTCTCTGTGTGAGTAGTCTGTGGGTCTCTATGTGAGGAGTGTGTGGGTCTCTGAGTGAGTAGTGTGTGGGTCTCTCTGTTAGTAGTGCGTGGGTCTCTGTGTGAGTAGTGTGTGGGTCTCTCTGTTAGTAGTGTGTGGGTGTCTGTGTGAGTAGTGTGTGGGTCTCTCTGTGAGTAGTCTGTGGGTCTCTCTCTGAGTAGTGTGTGTGCCTCTCTGTGAGTAGTCTGTGGGTCTCTGTGTGAGTAGTCTGTGGGTCTCTGTGTGAGTAGTCTGTGGGTCTCTGTGTGAGTAGTCTGTGGGTCTCTGTGTGAGTAGTGTGTGGGTCTCTGTGTGAGTAGTCTGTGGGTCTCTGTGTGAGTAGTCTGTGGGTCTACTGTGTGAGTAGTCTGTGGGTCTCTGTGTGAGTAGTGTGTGGGCCTCTGTGTGAGTAGTCTGTGGGTCTCTGTGTGAGTAGTCTGTGGGTCTCTGTGTGAGTAGTCTGTGGTTCTCTATGTGAGTAGTGTGTGGGTCTCTCTGTGAGTAGTGTGTGGGTCTCTGTGTGAGTAGTGTGTGGGTCTCTGTGTGAGTAGTGTGTGGGTCTCTGTGTGAGTAGTGTGTGGGTATCTCTGTGAGTAGTGTGTGGGTCTCTGTGTGAGTAGTCTGTGGGTCTCTGTGTGAGTAGTCTGTGGGTCTCTGTGTGAGTAGTGTGTGGGTCTCTCTGTGTGAGTAGTGTGTGGCTCTCTGTGTGAGTAGTGTGTGGGTCTCTGTGTGAGTAGTGTGTGGGTCTCTCTGTGAGTAGTGTGTGGGTCTCTGTGTGAGTAGTCTGTGGGTCTCTGTGTGAGTAGTCTGTGCGTCTCTGTGTGAGTAGTGTGTGGGTCTCTCTGTGTGAGTAGTGTGTGGGTCTCTGTGTGAGTAGTGTGTGGGTCTCTGTGTGAGTAGTGTGTGGGTCTCTCTGTGAGTAGTGTGTGGGTCTCTGTGTGAGTAGTCTGTGGGTCTCTATGTGAGTAGTGTGTGGGTCTCTGTGTGAGTAGTGTGTGGGTCTCTGTGTGAGTAGTCTGTGGGTCTCTGTGTGAGTAGTGTGGGGGTCTCCGTGTGAGTAGTGTGTGGGTCTCTGTCTGAGTAGTGTGTGGGTCTCTGTGTGAGTAGTGTGTGGGTCTCTCTGTGAGTAGTGTGTGGGTCTCTGTGTGAGTAGTCTGTGGGTCTCTATGTGAGTAGTGTGTGGGTCTCTGTGTGAGTAGTGTGTGGGTCTCTCTGTGTGAGTAGCGTGTGGGTCTCTGTGTGAGTAGTGTGTGGGTCTCTGTGTGAGTAGTGTGTGGGTCTCTATGTGAGTAGTGTGTGGGTCTCTGTGTGAGTAGTCTGTGGGTCTCTATGTGAGTAGTGTGTGGGTCTCTGTGTGAGTAGTGTGTGGGTCTCTGTGTGAGTAGTCTGTGGGTGTCTGTGTGAGTAGTGTGTGGGCCTCCGTGTGAGTAGTGTGTGGGTCTCTGTGTGAGTAGTCTGTGGGTCTCTGTGTGAGTAATCTGTGGGTCTCTATGTGAGTAGTGTGTGGGTCTCTCTGTGAGTAGTCTGTGGGTCTCTATGTGAGTAGTGTGTGGGTCTCTGTGTGAGTAGTGTATGGGTCTCTGTGTGAGTAGTGTGTGGGTCTCTCTGTGAGTAGTGTGTGGGTCTCTGTGTGAGTAGTCTGTGGGTCTCTATGTGAGTAGTGTGTGGGTCTCTGAGTGAGTAGTGTGTGGGTCTCTGTGTGAGTAGTCTGTGGGTCTCTATGTGAGTAGTGTGTCGGTCTCTGAGTGAGTAGTGTGTGGGTCTCTCTGTTAGTAGTGCGTGGGTCTCTGTGTGAGTAGTGTGTGGGTCTCTCTGTTAGTAGTGTGTGGGTGTCTGTGTGAGTAGTAAGTGGGTCTCTCTGTGAGTAGTCTGTGGGTCTCTCTCTGAGTAGTGTGTGGGTCTCTCTGTGAGTAGTCTGTGGGTCTCTGTGTGAGTAGTCTGTGGGTCTCTGTGTGAGTAGTCTGTGGGTCTCTGTGTGAGTAGTCTGTGGGTCTCTGTGTGAGTAGTGTGTGGGTCTCTGTGTGAGTAGTCTGTGGGTCTCTGTGTGAGTAGTCTGTGGGTCTACTGTGTGAGTAGTCTGTGGGTCTCTGTGTGAGTAGTGTGTGGGCCTCTGTGTGAGTAGTGTGTGGGTCTCTGTGTGAGTAGTCTGTGGGTCTCTGTGTGAGTAGTCTGTGGTTCTCTATGTGAGTAGTGTGTGGGTCTCTCTGTGAGTAGTGTGTGGGTCTCTGTGTGAGTAGTGTGTGGGTCTCTGTGTGAGTAGTGTGTGGGTCTCTGTGTGAGTAGTGTGTGGGTATCTCTGTGAGTAGTGTGTGGGTCTCTGTGTGAGTAGTCTGTGGGTCTCTGTGTGAGTAGTCTGTGGGTCTCTGTGTGAGTAGTGTGTGGGTCTCTATGTGTGAGTAGTGTGTGGGTCTCTGTGTGAGTAGTGTGTGGGTCTCTCTGTGAGTAGTGTGTGGGTCTCTATGTGAGTAGTGTGTGGGTCTCTGTGTGAGTAGTCTGTGGGTCTCTGTGTGAGTAGTATGTGGGTCTCTGTGTGAGTAGTCTGTGGGTCTCTGTGTGAGTAGTCTGTGGGTCTCTGTGTGAGAAGTGTGTGGGTCTCTGTGTGAGTAGTCTATGGGTATCTCTGTGAGTAGTGTGTGGGTCTCTGTGTGAGTAGTCTGTGGGTCTCTGTGTGAGTAGTGTGTGGATCTCCGTGTGAGTAGTGTGTGGGCCTCTGTGTGAGTAATGTGTGGGTCTCTGTGTGAGTAGTGTGTGGGTCTCTGTGTGAGTAGTGTGTGGGTCTCTGTGTGAGTAGTGTGTGGGTCTCTGTGTGAGTAGTATGTGGGTCTCTGTGTGAGTAGTGTGTGGGTCTCTCTGTTAGTAGTGCGTGGGTCTCTGTGTGAGTAGTGTGTGCGTCTCTCTGTTAGTAGTGTGTGGGTGTCTGTGTGAGTAGTCTGTGGGTCTACTGTGTGAGTAGTCTGTGGGTCTCTGTGTGAGTAGTGTGTGGGTCTCTGTGTGAGTAGTCTGTGGGTCTCTGTGTGAGTAGTCTGTGGGTCTCTGTATGAGTAGTCTGTGGTTCTCTATGTGAGTAGTGTGTGGGTCTCTCTGTGAGTAGTGTGTGGGTCTCTGTGTGAGTAGTGTGTGGGTCTCTCTGTGAGTAGTGTGTGGGCCTCTGTGTGAGTAGTCTGTGGGTCTCTGTGTGAGTAGTCTGTGGGTCTCTGTGTGAGTAGTGTGTGGGTCTCTCTGTGTGAGTAGTGTGTGGGTCTCTGTGTGAGTAGTGTGTGGGTCTCTGTGTGAGTAGTGTGTGGGTCTCTCTGTGAGTAGTGTGTGGGTCTCTGTGTGAGTAGTCTCTGGGTCTCTATGTGAGTAGTGTGTGGGTCTCTGTGTGAGTAGTGTGTGGGTCTCTGTGTGAGTAGTCTGTGGGTCTCTGTGTGAGTAGTGTGTGGGTCTCCGTGTGAGTAGTGTGTGGGTCTCTGTCTGAGTAGTGTGTGGGTCTCTGTGTGAGTAGTGTGTGGGTCTCTCTGTGAGTAGTGTGTGGGTCGCTGTGTGAGTAGTCTGTGGGTCTCTATGTGAGTAGTGTGTGGGTCTCTGTGTGAGTAGTGTGTGGGTCTCTGTGTGAGTAGTCTGTGGGTCTCTGTGTGAGTAGTGTGTGGGTCTCCGTGTGAGTAGTGTGTGGGTCTCTGTGTGAGTAGTGTGTGGGTCTCTGTGTGAGTAGTGTGTGGGTCTCTGTGTGAGTAGTATGTGGGTCTCTGTGTGAGTAGTGTGTGGGTCTCTGTGTGAGTAGTGTGTGGGCCTCTGTGTGAGTAATGTGTGGGTCTCTGTGTGAGTAGTGTGTGGGTCTCTGTGTGAGTAGTGTGTGGGTCTCTGTGTGAGTAGTGTGTGGGTCTCTGTGTGAGTAGTATGTGGGTCTCTGTGTGAGTAGTGTGTGGGTCTCTCTGTTAGTAGTGCGTGGGTCTCTGTGTGAGTAGTGTGTGCGTCTCTCTGTTAGTAGTGTGTGGGTGTCTGTGTGAGTAGTCTGTGGGTCTACTGTGTGAGTAGTCTGTGGGTCTCTGTGTGAGTAGTGTGTGGGCCTCTGTGTGAGTAGTCTGTGGGTCTCTGTGTGAGTAGTCTGTGGGTCTCTGTGTGAGTAGTCTGTGGTTCTCTATGTGAGTAGTGTGTGGGTCTCTCTGTGAGTAGTGTGTGGGTCTCTGTGTGAGTAGTGTGTGGGTCTCTCTGTGAGTAGTGTGTGGGCCTCTGTGTGAGTAGTCTGTGGGTCTCTGTGTGAGTAGTCTGTGGGTCTCTGTGTGAGTAGTGTGTGGGTCTCTCTGTGTGAGTAGTGTGTGGGTCTCTGTGTGAGTAGTGTGTGGGTCTCTGTGTGAGTAGTGTGTGGGTCTCTCTGTGAGTAGTGTGTGGGTCTCTGTGTGAGTAGTCTCTGGGTCTCTATGTGAGTAGTGTGTGGGTCTCTGTGTGAGTAGTGTGTGGGTCTCTGTGTGAGTAGTCTGTGGGTCTCTGTGTGAGTAGTGTGTGGGTCTCCGTGTGAGTAGTGTGTGGGTCTCTGTCTGAGTAGTGTGTGGGTCTCTGTGTGAGTAGTGTGTGGGTCTCTCTGTGAGTAGTGTGTGGGTCGCTGTGTGAGTAGTCTGTGGGTCTCTATGTGAGTAGTGTGTGGGTCTCTGTGTGAGTAGTGTGTGGGTCTCTGTGTGAGTAGTCTGTGGGTCTCTGTGTGAGTAGTGTGTGGGTCTCCGTGTGAGTAGTGTGTGGGTCTCTGTGTGAGTAGTGTGTGGGTCTCTGTGTGAGTAGTGTGTGGGTCTCTGTGTGAGTAGTATGTGGGTCTCTGTGTGAGTAGTGTGTGGGTCTCTCTGTTAGTAGTGTGTGGGTCTCTGTGTGAGTAGTGTGTGGGTCTCTCTGTTAGTAGTGTGTGGGTGTCTGTGTGAGTAGTGTGTGGGTCTCTCTGTGAGTAGTCTGTGGGTCTCTCTCTGAGTAGTGTGTGGGTCTCTCTGTGAGTAGTCTGTGGGTCTCTGTGTGAGTAGTCTGTGGGTCTCTGTGTGAGTAGTCTGTGGGTCTCTGTGTGAGTAGTCTGTGGGTCTCTGTGTGAGTAGTGTGTGGGTCTCTGTGTGAGTAGTCTGTGGGTCTCTGTGTGAGTAGTCTGTGGGTCTACTGTGAGTAGTCTGTGGGTCTCTGTGTGAGTAGTGTGTGGGCCTCTGTGTGAGTAGTCTGTGGGTCTCTGTGTGAGTAGTCTGTGGGTCTCTGTGTGAGTAGTCTGTGGTTCTCTATGTGAGTAGTGTGTGGGTCTCTCTGTGAGTAGTGTGTAGGTCTCTGTGTGAGTAGTGTGTGGGTCTCTGTGTGAGTAGTGTGTGGGTCTCTGTGTGAGTAGTGTGTGGGTATCTCTGTGAGTAGTGTGTGGGTCTCTGTGTGAGTAGTCTGTGCGTCTCTGTGTGAGTAGTGTGTGGGTCTCTCTGTGTGAGTAGTGTGTGGGTCTCTGTGTGAGTAGTGTGTGGGTCTCTGTGTGAGTAGTGTGTGGGTCTCTCTGTGAGTAGTGTGTGGGTCTCTGTGTGAGTAGTCTGTGGGTCTCTATGTGAGTAGTGTGTGGGTCTCTGTGTGAGTAGTGTGTGGGTCTCTCTGTGAGTAGTGTGTGGGTCTCTGTGTGAGTAGTCTGTGGGTGTCTGTGTGAGTAGTGTGTGGGCCTCCGTGTGAGTAGTCTGTGGGTCTCTGTGTGAGTAGTCTGTGGGTCTCTGTGTGAGTAATCTGTGGGTCTCTATGTGAGTAGTGTGTGGGTCTCTCTGTGAGTAGTCTGTGGGTCTCTATGTGAGTAGTGTGTGGGTCTCTGTGTGAGTAGTGTATGGGTCTCTGTGTGAGTAGTGTGTGGGTCTCTCTGTGAGTAGTGTGTGGGTCTCTGTGTGAGTAGTCTGTGGGTCTCTATGTGAGTAGTGTGTGGGTCTCTGAGTGAGTAGTGTGTGGGTCTCTGTGTGAGTAGTCTGTGGGTCTCTATGTGAGTAGTGTGTGGGTCTCTGAGTGAGTAGTGTGTGGGTCTCTCTGTTAGTAGTGCGTGGGTCTCTGTGTGAATAGTGTGTGGGTCTCTGTGTTAGTGTGTGGGTCTCTCTGTGAGTAGTGTGAGGGTCTCTGTGTGAGTAGTCTGTGGGTCTAATGTGTGAGTAGTCTGTGGGTCTCTGTGTGAGTAGTCTGTGGGTCTCTGTGTGAGTAGTCTGTGGGTCTCTCTGTGAGTAGTGTGTGGGTCTCTATGTGAGTAGTGTGTGGGTCTCTCTGTGAGTAGTGTGTGGGTCTCTCTGTTAGTAGTGCGTGGGTCTCTGTGTGAGTAGTCTGTGGGTCTCTGTGTGAGTAGTGTGTGGGTCTCTGTGTGAGTAGTGTGTGGGTCTCTATGTGAGTAGTGTGTGGGTATCTCTGTGAGTAGTGTGTGGGTCTCTGTGTGAGTAGTGTGTGGGTCTCTGTGTGAGTAGTGTGTGGGTCTCTGTGTGAGTAGTCTGTGGGTGTCTGTGTGAGTAGTGTGTGGGCCTCCGTGTGAGTAGTCTGTGGGTCTCTGTGTGAGTAGTCTGTGGGTCTCTGTGTGAGTAATCTGTGGGTCTCTATGTGAGTAGTGTGTGGGTCTCTCTGTGAGTAGTCTGTGGGTCTCTATGTGAGTAGTGTGTGGGTCTCTGTGTGAGTAGTGTATGGGTCTCTGTGTGAGTAGTGTGTGGGTCTCTCTGTGAGTAGTGTGTGGGTCTCTGTGTGAGTAGTCTGTGGGTCTCTATGTGAGTAGTGTGTGGGTCTCTGAGTGAGTAGTGTGTGGGTCTCTGTGTGAGTAGTCTGTGGGTCTCTATGTGAGTAGTGTGTGGGTCTCTGAGTGAGTAGTGTGTGGGTCTCTCTGTTAGTAGTGCGTGGGTCTCTGTGTGAGTAGTGTGTGGGTCTCTGTGTTAGTGTGTGGGTCTCTCTGTGAGTAGTGTGAGGGTCTCTGTGTGAGTAGTCTGTGGGTCTAATGTGTGAGTAGTCTGTGGGTCTCTGTGTGAGTAGTCTGTGGGTCTCTGTGTGAGTAGTCTGTGGGTCTCTATGTGAGTAGTGTGTGGGTATCTCTGTGAGTAGTGTGTGGGTCTCTGTGTGAGTAGTGTGTGGGTCTCTGTGTGAGTAGTGTGTGGGTCTCTGTGTGAGTAGTGTGTGGGTCTCTGTGTGAGTAGTGTGTGGGTCTCTCTGTGAGTAGTGTGTGGGTCTCTATGTGAGTAGTGTGTGGGTCTCTGTGTGAGTAGTCTGTGGGTCTCTGTGTGAGTAGTCTGTGGGTCTCTGTGTGAGTAGTCTGTGGGTCTCTGTGTGAGTAGTCTGTGGGTCTCTGTGTGAGAAGTGTGTGGGTCTCTGTGTGAGTAGTCTATGGGTATCTCTGTGAGTAGTGTGTGGGTCTCTGTGTGAGTAGTCTGTGGGTCTCTGTGTGAGTAGTGTGTGGATCTCCGTGTGAGTAGTGTGTGGGCCTCTGTGTGAGTAATGTGTGGGTCTCTGTGTGAGTAGTCTGTGGGTCGCTGTGTGAGTAGTGTGTGGGTCTCTGAGTGAGTAGTGTCTGGGTCTCTATGTGAGTAGTGTGAGGGTCTCTGTGTGAGTAGTGCGTGGGTCTCTGAGTGAGTAGTGTGTGGGTCTCCGTGTGAGTAGTGTGTGGGTCTCTGTCTGAGTAGTGTGTGGGTCTCTGTGTGAGTAGTGTGTGGGTCTCTCTGTGAGTAGTGTGTGGGTCTCTGTGTGAGTAGTGCGTGGGTCTCTGAGTGAGTAGTGTGTGGGTCTCCGTGTGAGTAGTGTGTGGGTCTCTGTCTGAGTAGTGTGTGGGTCTCTGTGTGAGTAGTGTGTGGGTCTCTCTGTGAGTAGTGTGTGGGTCTCTGTGTGAGTAGTCTGTGGGTCTCTATGTGAGTAGTGTGTGGGTCTCTGTGTGAGTAGTGTGTGGGTCTCTGTGTGAGTAGTCTGTGGGTCTCTGTGTGAGTAGTGTGTGGGTCTCCGTGTGAGTAGTGTGTGGGTCTCTGTGTGAGTAGTGTGTGGGTCTCTGTGTGAGTAGTGTGTGTGTCTCTGTGTGAGTAGTGTGTGGGTCTCTGTGTGAGTAGTGTGTGGGTCTCTCTGTGAGTAGTGTGTGGGTCTCTCTGTGAGTAGTCTGTGGGTCTCTCTGTGAGTAGTCTGTGTGTCTCTGTGTGAGACCCACAGAGACCCACACACTACTCACACAGAGACCCACACACTACTCACACAGATACCCAGACACTACTCACACAGATACCCACACACTACTCACACAGATACCCACACACTACTCACGCAGATACCCACACACTACTCACACAGATACCCACAAGTGTTTCGAGTACTCGGCCCCGCTTGAACGTCGAAGTGCTTCGTTGAAGCCATCATTTGCAGGAGCCGGGGCGCTTCTGAAAAAAAAAAGAGCCACGAAGCTCAGTGGGCATTGCCTGGTGAAGTCAAAAGAGTCGAGTTTAGTCGATGGCCTTTACTGGGAGTAGCGTTGAGAGGGGGCATCGTCTCAAGTGGGGTAGCGGCGCTGTTTGCTACTCACGGTCAAGGGGCAGGGCGAAGGGGTTGTGACGGTCGCCCAGCACAACGACCAGCAAGGCCACTAAACGGGTGGTGTGGAAAGTCTCCATTGGGGGGGGGGGGTGGCAGATGGTCGGCCTGGCGGCTTCCTTCACTTGGCTAGGAGGGGTGAAGGGGAGGGAGTAGGAGGAGCAGTGGGAATGATATTTATTTAGACTGCAAGAGGAGGAATCCAAAGCGCTACGAAGCTCTTTTTGTCACAGGTGTCCAGCTGTGGCGCTGGGTCAGAAACATGACAACAAACACAAAACAAAAACACGGCGTGAGTGCAGAGTTACAGGAAGAGTAAAACAAATAACTTTAAAAAATATATATACTAATAAAACTAACCAATGTTTAATCTTGCCACGCGAAGCACACCACCGTGCTACATAGCTCTTTTTAAGAAGAGACATTGAACCATAAACGGTGGGCTGATATCAAGTGGACATTCAGGGCAAAATACTCTAAACGCGTGGCGTTTCTGAATGTGGAGGGGAAAAAACCGGAGGACTCTGGGAGAGAAATCCACGCGGCCGCGGGGCGCGAGAAACGTCAACTCCAAAGATAGAGCAGGGAGTGTCAGGGTCGGTATCAAACCCCACGACCTCCTGTACACCAGGTGACAACCATGCCGGGTTAAAGACCTCCTCCTTCACAACGGGACAATTGGATGCATGCCTAAGGCTCCATCACTGATGGACACGTTCCTCCTGTGTTGAGCAAAATGTTTAGGTTCTCATCGTTTCGCAGAGGCTGCATTTTTTGCCACCGCAGAAAACGAACGTTGGGGGAAACGCCTCCTCGCATCGGACTCTTTCTTTTTTTTTTGCTAAGGTCACGTAGGTAAAAAAAAAAATCTATAAAATAAATAAATGAAAAAAACAACTCAATTAAAATCACGACGTTTCGGAGGCAGCAGCACAAGCTTCCATCTTGAGGTGGAAACCGTCACGGCAAAATTGCTGCATCAAGTGAAGAGAACTCTAAGACACCCGAGATTGTATACAGGTTAAGGGGGGGGGAGATAAGAAGGGCCGTGGGGGGGGGCTAAGTTAAGCCGCCTTCTGTTATGCTGCAGGGGGTTGGGGGGGACGGAGAGATGGCCGTGTGCAGGTTGAAGAGCGTTACACACGTGAACCGGAGGCAGGAGGCAGTAGTTAAGCTGACAAACTGGTTGCCTTGCAGAGCATACTGCTGTAAACTATAAGGCTGCTAAAGTTTAACTTGGGTTTAACTTTATTTTTTTTACCTCCGCGGCTTTACCGAAAAAAATCCAAAGAGTATGAATCCTTGCACATCGCGAAAGCTTCAAATCTAGCGCCTCACATCGTGTTAGTTTGGCACCGATGTTCGTGCTGATTGTTTTAAACTAGATCAATAAAACAACATTGATTACAGCCCCAGCTCAGGTTTTTTTTCCCATCAATGAAACAGCCCCTGAAGTGAGAGCACCTCCCAGGGTATAAACCAACACTGCCGCACGTCTGTCCAAGAGCTGTGTAAAAAAACAATTGAGTTGAAAAAAATGTCAAGCCGACAGGGAAAGGGGCTCCTGGCAACTGTGACCGCCAGCCAGGTCGATGTGTTGGTAATGAGAATGTGCAATTTTTTTGTCCTTGGAAACACGGACTATGAATAAAACGAGATATTCTTAACTCTTTCGGTAAAGTCACGTTGAAGGGAAACAATAAAATAATAAAATATATATAAAACAATAAAAATTCTCACGACGTTTCGACCATAACACAAACGGTCGTCATCAGGTCGAAACGTCGTGAGAATTTTCAATTGATTTATATATTTTTTATTATTTTATTGTTTCCCTTCAACGTGACTTTACCGAAAGAGCTAAGAATATGAATTACTGCAGTCACGAAAGCATCACATCAAGATTCAAAACGAGATACTCGCAGAGTTTACGCTTCTGAATGTGCACTTGTTCAAGCGATTCACTCGGGTCTAAGAGGCAGACGCACGGTAAATTATTGGGCGGCACTTTGTAAGCTCCTAAGGTAGACAAAGCGAGCTTGAACACGACGCGCTCGAGTGAAGTCTTTGAGCGACGCATAGTTCATAGTTCATTTATTTGGTATAGCCCTGTGAGCCATTCGGCTCTTGAATCGGGTGCAACCGCAACAAACAAAAAAACATGAACAAGAAAACATCTTAAAGTGATTATGTGACTGTGCAAACAGAAAATACAGGAAAAAAAAATATCAAAATATTCCTGAAATAGCACCGTACACCAACGCTGTGTGCAAAAATCCCAGTGGGATGCAAGTCAAATAACAACCACAAGACAACTAAGATTAAAGCCATCAGTCTAACTCCGTACTACAATAAACAAAAACATGGCCAAAACAAAAAAAACTTTTCTAAATCACCAAAATAAAAGCCATAAATCCAATGTAACAGTGATCATAGGGACTGTGACCGAATTTTTAACAATAAACTACATAAAAAAATTATAACACCAAAATCTAGAGCCATAATTTAGGCCACTGAATAGCAGTGGCAGCTAGGGTTGTACAACTCCTCTAGAGCACATTGACACGCGTTTATTGCAAATAATTCAAGTTTAAAACACGCAGCAAAGATTCGTTACAAAAGCCGAGCGGCAGCCTTCACGCATCCTTTGGAAGCTTGCTAGCCCACAACATAACCTAGAGACCATCTTCCAGGTCTCTATGGAGGCCATCGCATGACAGCGGCATCTGTAGCCGGCCAAAGTGCCGCCTCGGTCGGCTGGGCAATCTAGCCGAGACCGGTGACACTCCCGGAATAGGCCTCAACACGGCACTCACCAGCGCAACGCTGCGTAGGTGTCTGGGGGGGGGGGGTCTTGAGCTATATCCTCCTTCGTGGTGAGGTTACAAACAAAGCAATGTCCTCGTGTGGTCGTGGTGGAGGAGGACATTCGACGTTCCGTGCCTTGAATCACGGGCAGGCGACTCGGCGGGGCTGCTATCACGTGAGGCCTTAGCAGGGCGCTTTTATAAATCGTAGTGCGGATAGGCGAACACGCAGTGCGAGCGAGGCTCAGATTCTGTAGAACTGATAAACACTGCCCATAGACTCAGCACTGCCCATAGACTCAACACTGCACCATAGACTCAACACTGCACCATAATAGACTCAGCACTGCCCATAGACTCAACACTGCCCGTAGACTCAACACTGCCCGTAGACTCAACACTGCCCATATACTCAACACTGCACCATAGACTCAACACTGCCCGTAGACTCAACACTGCCCATAGACTCAACACTGCCCATAGACTCAACACTGCCCATAGACTCAACACTGCCCATAGACTCAACACTGCCCCATAGACTCACCACTGTGATCTCTACATTGGGTCAAACTTAACATCTCTTAATGTTCGACGGCTTGTGCACCAGATCTTATTTATTCACGATGTACTTACAAAAAATTCCGCAGACTACCTACTGGATCTCCTCTCTGCTTCAAAGAACAAATTTGACCTCAGGTCTTCACTCATTTACCAGCTTCACATTCCCTATTGCCGTACAAAAACTGGAGGAAGGGCCTTTGCTATTCATGACCCCAGGGTCTGGAATGCTATTGCCAATAAACTGCAACTTGAATCACTACCTATGAGATCTTCACTCAAAACTGCTCTAGAGGAGTTGTACACCCCTAGCTGCCACTGCTATTCAGTGGCCTAAAATATGGCTCTAGATTTTGGTGTTATAATTTATTTATATATTTTATTGTAAAAAATTCGGTCACACTCCCTATGATCACTGTTACATTGCATTTATGGCTTTTATTTTGGTGATTTCGAAAAGTGTTTTTGGTTTAGGCCATGTTAATGTTTATTGTAGTACGGAGTTAGACTGATGGCCTTAATCTTAGTTATCTACATAATGACACCTTGCCGATATTAACTATGTTAACCTATTTGTATTTTTTATATTTAAATTATATCTTAAAGCTATTTTATATTCGATATTTATTCAATTTTACATACTTCAGCCCCTTGGTGTTAGACTTTTAACCCTTATTATAGTAAGACTTGTTTAAAACTTATTTAAGATTTTAGATTCCTATATGTTGAATGGATGCACCATCCTGCCAAAGTAAATTAGTGTCAGTGTGAACTTTCATGGCGAATAAAACCCTTTCTGATTCTGATTCTATTGTGGTTATTGTTGTTGTTATTTGACTTGCATCCCACTGGGATTTTGCACACAGCGTTGGTGTACGGTGCTATTTCAGGAATATTTTGATATTTTTTCCTGTATTTTCTGTTTGCACAGTCGCATAATCATTTTAAGATGTTTTCTTGTTCATGTTTTTTGTTTGTTGCGGTTGCACCCGATTCAAGAGCCGAATGGCTCACAGGGCTATACCAAATAAATAAACAAATGAACTGCAATGAACTAATATCGAAAGGAACATTAGCATAATTTATTCATACTCTAATTTATTTATTTACGGAGAAGCTCATTGTGGGAGGAGCGTGTCCCGTTCCCCGTAAGTGACGTCATGTCACCTGCTGCCGCGTGACGTCACGAGGTAACAGGAAGCTATCGCTTTCTGCACTGAAATCCGAGGTGAGAAATTCTCATTGCGATTGTGGTTGTTGTGGTGGTGGTTGTGGTGGTTGTTGTTGTTGTTTACCAAGGTAGAGCCTCTCTCTCTCAGGGATGTCAGTTGAGTAGCAGCGAGCATGGGAATCGATGTCCAGGTTGGAACTTTACAACGCGGGGCCTAGCCACGCGGGGCCTTGCCTCCTGCCCTCGCCTGATTGCATTCACTTTAATTATCTCGCTTAAGTTTAATTTGTCTTCACCCGGCTCGCCACTTTGTAACTTTGTTTTATTGTAAATATTCACGCAGTTTTTTTATTTTTTTCACCAGGCCAAGCCCGCTTGAGCTGCTATACCGCTCTTGTTATCAGAAGCGACCTGCCCACAACAGCACAAGGTGAGGCTTTGTCAACGTGTGTGAATGTTTTGACTTAAAACTTTGGTGACTGCAGGAATTAATATTCTTGGTTCTTTCGGTAAAGTCACGTAGATAGAAAATAAAAATAACATAATATTTTTTCTTTTTTACAATGAAGCAAAACACCCCACAACGTTTCTATGGCAACATTAATATTGAAGATGCGAGGGCTTACAGGAATATTTATGACATTTGCCCTCTCATTGCGTGCCATGACAGTGCTGTTTGCACAGTCACACATAGTCACTGTAAGATGTTTCTCTTGGTCGTGTTTTTGTTTTGTTGCTTGTTGTGGTTGCACCCGATTCAAGAGCCGAATGGCTCACGGGACTATACCAAAATAAATCAAACTGAAAATCAAAAAACTGAAACCGCGTGATGAATTTTGGGAAAGTTTTTCACTGCATCTCCAAATATATATAAAAGGCAAAGTTGTGATTGTGTGTGTTGTCTGTTCAAAATGTTTAGCATACTTCCCGACATGCAGCAAACTGGAAATTTGCCATGTGGGTACTTTCCAGAACTGTACACCGTACAAACATTATACAAATACACTTTTGTGTTTTTGTGGGGGGGGGGGGGGAGAGCTCAATAATGTATAGATTTTTTGCACGGCAAGTGAGCTGTGACGTCAAATCTGTCACGTGACCCTCGCACGTGGAAGCCTAACGCATTGTAGTGTAGCGGTTAGCGTTGTCTGTGTGTGTGTGTCTGTGTGTGTGTGTCTGTGTGTGTGTCTGTGTGTGTCTGTGTGTGTGTATCTGTGTCTGTGTGTGTCTGTGTGTGTCTATGTGTGTCTGTGTGTGTGTCTGTGTGTGTGTGGAAGAGTAACACATTGTAGTGTAGCGATTAGCGCTACGCCGCGCTACGAACCCGGCGACCCGAGTTCGATTCCCGCTCACGGCCACCACCGGTGACGATTATTTGAACCGCTTCTGGGCCTCCCCTAGGTCGACTCAGCCTCAAACGAGTAACTGCTGTGGTGTGAACATCGCTACTGGGGAGACAAAGGCGGCCGGACGTGGTGGATCCAAGTCCCGGGCGAAGCCGGGTAGTACAGCTAGTCGTGAATACATGATTGAATATAGACGTGTAAGTCACGTATGACTGTATATATTCATTCCTCCATGGCTCGATACTGACGTGTAGATGGTGTGGATATTCTTATTTTCTGTCTGCAGCTGACGCTGGTCTGATGGAGCAAAGGCCCTCAGCGCGGCAGCTCGGTACGACAAGTCAACAATGCGACCAGCGTGCATACAGCATGGATCGGACTGGAAATTTGACACAGCACCAGAGAACTCGCACAGGAGAGAAAGCCTTCAAGTGCACTGTGTGTGACAAGGCATTTGCATGGTCATCAGTTCTTGAGACCCACCAGCGAACACACACAGGAGAGAAACCCTTCAAGTGCACTGTGTGTGGGAAGGCATTTTCACAGTCATCTGCTCTTAAAACACACCAGAGAATACACACGGGAGAGAAACCCTTCAAGTGCAGTGTGTGTGGGAAGGCATTTTCAGATTCATCTCATCTTCAAAGACACCAGAGAACACACACGGGAGAGAAACCCTTCAAGTGCAGTGTGTGTGGGAAGACATTTTCAGATTCATTTGCTCTTAAAACACACCAGAGAACACACACGGGAGAGAAACCCTTCAAGTGCAGTGTGTGTGGAAAGGCATTTTCACAGTCATTTGCTCTTAAAACACACCAGAGAATACACACGGGAGAGAAACCCTTCAAGTGCAGTGTGTGTGGGAAGACATTTTCAGATTCATCTACTCTTAAAAAACACCACAGAACACACACGGGAGAGAAACCCTTCAGGTGCAGTGTGTGTCGGAAGACATTTTCAGGTTCATTTGCTCTTAAAACACACCAGAGAACACACACGGGAGAGAAACCCTTCAAGTGCAGTGTGTGTGGGAAGGCATTTTCAGATTCATCTCATCTTCAAAGACACCAGAGAACACACACGGGAGAGAAACCCTTCAAGTGCAGTGTGTGTGACAAGGCATTTGCATGGCCATCAGTTCTTAAGACCCACCAGAGAACTCACACAGGAGAGAAACCCTTCAGGTGCAGTGTGTGTGGGAAGGCATTTTCACGGTCATCTGCTCTTAAAATACACCAGAGAACACACACAGGAGAGAAACCCTTCAGGTGCATTTTGTGTGGGATGATGTTTGCACAGTCATCAAATCTTCAAGTACACGAGAGAACACACACGGGAGAGAAACCCTTCAAGTGCACTCTGTGCGGGAAGGCGTTTTCACAGTCACCACATCTTAAAGTACACCAGAGAACACACACGGGAGAGAACCCCTTCAAGTGCAGTGTGTGTGTGAAGGCATTTTCACGGTCATCTGCTCTTAAAATACACCAGAGAACACACACAGGAGAGAAACCCTTCAGGTGCAGTGTGTGTGGGAAGACATTTTCAGATTCATCTACTCTTAAAACACACCAGAGAACACACATGGGAGAGAAACCCTTCAAGTGCAGTGTGTGTGGGAAGGCATTTCCAGATTCACTTAATCTTCAAAGGCACCAGAGAACACACACGGGAGAGAAACCATTCAAGTGCAGTGTGTGTGGGAAGGCATTTTCAGATTCATCTAATCTTCAAAGACACCAGAAAACACACACGGGAGAGAACCCCTATAAGTGCATTGTTTGTGGGAAGGCATTTTCACGGTCATCTGCTCTTAAAAAACACCAGAGAACACACATGGGAGAGAAACCCTTCAACTGCACTGTGTGTGGGAATGCATTTGCACATTCATCAAATCTTCAAGTCCACCAGAGAACACACAAGCATCAGATGATCCACAAGGAGGGGAGTCTGAAATCAGCTTGTGAAAGTCAAAGTGCCGCAATGAGCCCATCCCTCATGAAACATGAACCGGAAGAAAATCCCAGCTTGGACACTTTTAAAGGTATCGAGGTGATATATGAAGAGGTGAAGGTGAAATGTGAAGAGGTGATAGAAAAGAGCGAAGAAGTGAAAGTAAAATGTGAAGATGAAGATTCAAATGCAAAATGGGACCTTCACATCAATGGAGGCAACGTGAAGCAGGAGGAGAATTCTGACTGAGTCAGAGTGAGGCAACTCCCAGCAGTTTGTGGAAGTGGAGGTGTGGGTGGACTTCCTCCGAGACAATCCAAAGTCAAGTGGAGACCCGGTAGATGTGTAAGCTTGAGATGATGTCGCTACAATAGATGCACCTTTGTCACAGGCCTTTAATGAAAAGAATGTGAAGTTGGACACTCAGTTGCTAGGTTCAACCTGCAGAGTAAGGGCGGCCAGTCTTTGTGGACATGTGTGTTGGGTAGATCTTTAACCAGGAGCGAGAGACAATAAGCTCCCAAGCATTCACTATGTTATACTATTTGCATTTACACGGTGCTTGCTTAACCGCCTCAGCAACTCGGAGTTTTGTGTCGTACCTCGTCTGAAACACTCGAAGAGCATCTCCAAGTACCAGCTGCCCCTGTGTGGCACAAGGTGGTGGCCCTGCACCGGCCTGCATGTGGACAAGAGCCTGTCAGTAGGGGGCGATGATTGATGCGTCATCTCGGTTGTGTAGTTTGTAGGCAATCTTGATTCGAAGCTTTCGTGACTGCAGGAATCCACACTCTTGAGTTCTTTAGGTAAATTCACCACGTGGGTAGAAACATAACAGATCACGGCGTTTAGATCACAACACAAGCAATCGTCATCAGGTGTGACAACCACAGCAAGAGAAACTGCTGAAGTAGTAGGTGCCTACTCCAGCAGTTTCTTCTTATTGCTGCTGTGCTTGTCCCACCTGATGACGATTGCTTGTGTTGCCATCGAAACGCCGTGATCTATTATTTGTAGCGTAATGTTTAGAATTTGATAAATTTTGACCCAGACGCCAGCATGCAACGGCCTACTCGTTTTGAATGACGCAACAATAGTACGGTGTACATTCACTGTTAAGCAGATGGTGCGTATTTGTAAAATAACTTCTTGTTAATACGATGTAACGTGATGCAGTCAATTTCGCTGCAGTAATTCAATTTTGTTAATATGCCAATCAATGATTTAGAATGAATACTTGTCTGATTGTGCGTGTAAATGTAACATTTTATCTGAGGGTCACACATTGAATAAGTGATGTTAGGACAAAGTGTGTGTGTGTTTTGGAAGTAACCTGTACAGAGAACTCAGGTGAGACCCGTTGTTCTTGTGATACAGGTCAAAGGGTACTTTTGTGTTTCACGAAGCCTCTGGAGCAACTCATTGTCTTTGAAATAGGGAGCACGCTCGGATCATTCATCAGTTACAAGGCATACCACTTGAAAGTTACACGTATAGGAGGAGATACATTCTCTACAACACGAATTGTAGTTTTGTCTTACGTGTTGACGTAGATTTTGTCTAACTGGGACTAGAAATGCACCTTGCTGATTCACGTCTGGATGTTCGTACCTATCGGTTGAAGCAAACCCCACTGCTGTTGTTGAGACGCTGTGCACCAATAATGGTCCAACACATTGACGGCCTTCAGGCCAGGAAAGTCACAACATTTGCACACGAAGGACGCATTCACGCAAGTACCCGGTGCTCCGTTTTGAAGTTTTAAAATGAAACATCTTTGAATTGTGTTGTGTTTTGATTTACATTATTTCTTCATTAAAAGTTCATTTTACATCTGGAAGACTTCGTTGAGAAGGACATTTCGAGTGAATTTTCTCTTGTCGTTAAGTAGATGGCCTTGCCGGGGGTTCGGTTCGATGCGGACTTTCACCTGGTAGGGGATCGCGGGATCGAGATAAGGCGACACGGAGCTGCTGGCCGTCTGCAGATCGATTCCAACGTAATCGAACGTCTGTCCCTGCGCGTCTGTCGTTCGCATGCAGGGAGCGCGTGTAGGTTTACAGCGCCCCCTGCAGGAAAACGACAAAGTGCAGCGTTCATCACGGATAAAGTTGTGCGCTTATTTTTTAAATGTTCTTTTATAAGGTGATGTTGATATCGAAAACTGACATAGCTGGCATGCCATAAATAGGAAATTAACTCTGCTTATTCGAATCAATGTATTCATATATGTTGCTAAACTGTTTCAAGCAGATTGTCTCTTAATTGCAACTACAGGGACCACGTGATTGTTTAAAAATGTCTTTGATTATAACTATAATTGCCTACAATTAGTCATGTGTAGCTTATTTAGACTATAATTTATTCACTACCCAAAATGTATTTACTTGAAAACATAGAGCTGATATTTATTCTTGGTTCTTTCGGTAAAGTCACGTAGAAGGGAAACAAAATAACAAAAATATAAAACAATTAAATTCTCACGACGTTTCGACTGCAACACAAGCAATCATCATCAGGTGTCACACACAGGCACACACACAGAGACAGGCACACACAGTGTGTACGTACACACGTACACACACACTGTGTGTGTGTACACTCTGTGTGTGTACACACTGTGTGTGTGTACACACACAGAGTGTACACACACACACAGTGTACACACAGTGTAGACAGTGTATACACAGTGTACACACACACAGTGTATACACATAGTGTACACACACACAGTGTATACACAGTGTACACACACACAGTGTATACACACATAGTGTACACACACAGTGTGTACACACAGAAACAGTGTACACACAGTAATGTCCACGTTGTAGCTGCTGAGTTCACGCACGCAAGGGGTCTCTGTTCGAGAGATGGAGCAATGGAAAATGAATCAACTTAAACTCCTTCTTTGGTTCTTTCGGTAAAGTCACGTAGAATGATAAAAAATAATAAATTGATAAAATAAAATAACAATAATATTCTCACGACGTTTCGGCCACAACACAAGCGGCCTTCATCAGGTGAAGGGGGCGAGACTGTCTGGTAGGACAGCGCTGGAGTGAAAGAGCCACGTTCAGATACGGCCTTTAAGCTGTGTGAGAGGAACAAAGCGACTTGACAAAGGAATTAGCATATAATTTAGCATTGAAATGGCTGAATGATTAGCTTGTGACTGGTCACAGAAATAGCTATGTTAAAAGTTAAAGCATACACACCCGCAGAGGCACCCATTGTTAAAGGGATTAGCATAGAATTTAGCATTGAAATAGCTAAGTTAAGGCATACACATCTTGACAATGGAATTAGCATAAAATTTAGCATTGAGATAGCTGAGTGATTAGCTTGTACCTGCTGCAGAAATAGAGCTTGTACCTGCTGCAGAAATAGCTACGTTAAAGTCAGAGCATACACATTCACCGAGGCCCTTAATACAAATCAAACAGGAGAATTTAGCATTGAAATAACTAGGCGAATCCAGCATTGAAACAACTGAGTGATTAGCTAGTGACTGGTCACAGAAATGACTACACATCTGAGCTATTCACATTACTATATAGTGAACCAATAAAAACTAAAATATAAATTACCTTCATGTTATCAATAAACTCTATATTCTCCAATCAGCTAAGCTACCAACAATAAGTCGTTATATATCACAATGCTATATGGCGAAAAAATGGGTGGATTCTTACCCTCAAATTTCAGCACCACGGATAGCTACGGGCCCCGTTCAGACGGACGAGTTCGTCCATGGTCGGAACAGAGGAGGGGGAGAGAGACAGCCGCGAGGCCCTAGTATGCTCCATATTGTAAAACTATACCATTAACCGTGGTGTGAGAGGTATTAAGAGGCAATGCTGGAGAAAGAGCTGCGGTCTGAAGGTCATCGTAAAAATACAATTAATTAAGAACAGAAATGATTTAAAACATCTTTCCAGTGGTTACTAAGCCTGAATCCATCTTCTCGGTTGAAATTGTCTCTGTGCTTGTATATGTGAATGGCCTCATGAACGAATCTCTCATGGTAGCCGGTTGGTTTGCAAAGAACCTCCGTCTTGGAGAAGTCAATGTCATGTGAGCCCACTGAATTATAACAGTGATCTGCCACGGCAGAGGAGTTCGTCCTACCGTGTTTCAAGTCTGCTTTGTGTTCGCGGATGCGGTCCGAGATATGTCTTTTGGTTTCTCCAATGTAGCTACTACCACAGAGGCACTTTAGTTTGTAAACGCCCGGGTACTGTATGTCTGGAACAGCATCTTTTACAGATGGAACTAATTCACGGATTTTATGTACTGTGTTGAATCGGATCTGGATCTTGTGTTTGTTCAGGATTTTGGAGATCTTTTTAGTGACCCCTGCAATGTAGGGTAAGGTGATGGTTTTGAGTGGCTCCACAAGAGGATCCTTCTTCATGACTGGAGTGATGGCTTTGCGGATTGTGTAGTCGGAGTAGCCATTAGCCTTGAGAGCCTGGTGTACGTGCTTGAGTTCACTGGTAATGTGTTCCTGGTCGGAAATGCATTGGGCTCTATGGTATAGAGTCTTGATGAGGGAGTTCTTCTGGGATGGATGGTGGTGGGAATCCGGTTTCAAGTAAGCATCTGTATGGGTAGCTTTCCTGTAGACAGAGTGGCTCATTGAACCATCATGTCTTCTTTTAATTAAGACATCCAAAAAGGGTAGTTTGCCATCTTTTTCGACCTCCATGGTAAATCTGATGGCTTGGTGTATGGAATTGATGTGGTCGCGGAATTGGTCTAGAGCAGGCTGGCCATGTGGCCAGATGACAAAGGTGTCATCAACGTACCTCTTCCATAAGGTCGGGCGTAGAGTGGCAGTCTGGATGGCGTCAGTTTCAAATTTTTCCATGAATACGTTGGCTACAACCGGAGATAGGGGGGAGCCCATTGGGGTGCCCTCAGTTTGTTTGTAGAAAGTTCCATTCCAGGTGAAGTAAGTGTTGGTTAAGCAATGTCTCACCAGGGGGGGTACATCAGTATGCAGTCCTTGATGAACCAGGTCTTCAATGATAGCGATGGTGTCAGGTACCGGGACTTTGGTGAACAAGGACACCACATCAAAACTGACAAGCAGGTCGTTTGGGGACAGGGAAATGCCTTTGATTGTCGATACCAGGTGAGTAGAATTTAGTACCGCAGAGGTGGTTTTTCCGGTGAAAGGTCGCAGTATATCAGCAAGAAAACGTGCCAGTTTGTAGGTGGGGGAGCTGATAGTAGAGACGATGGGATGAAGGGGTGTATCTTCTTTGTGTATCTTTGGAAGGCCATATAATCTTGGTGGTCTGGCAGCAGAGGGCTTCAACGAGAACTGTTTGATCTCATCAATTAATGCTGTTGAATCAGAGATTACTTTGTTCGTTTTGGTGACCAGGCTGTTGGTGGGATCTCTTTTTATTTTTGTGTAGCTGCCATCGTTGAGTAGTTCTTGAATTTTGTTGTTATATTCTGTTTTGTCCATGATGACAGTGGCATTGCCTTTGTCGGCTGAGAGGACGACAATATCATCCCTATTTTTTAATTGAGATAATTCAAAACGTTCATCTTTGCTGATGTTGCTGGGTGGCAACTTAGCGTTTTTGAGGGTTGCAGCGATTTCAGATCTTGCTACGTCTGCAGAGATGTGACTCAAGCCCTTGAGTGCAACGTCGACATGGGCAATGATATCATTAACCGGTAAGTGTCTCGGTGTGACAGCTTGATGAGATCAAACAGTTCTCGTTGAAGCCCTCTGCTGCCAGACCACCAAGATTATATGGCCTTCCAAAGGTACACAAAGAAGATACACCCCTTCGTCCCATCGTCTCTACTATCAGCTCCCCCACCTACAAACTGGCACGTTTTCTTGCTGATATACTGCGACCTTTCACTGGAAAAACCACCTCTGCGGTACTAAATTCTACTCACCTGGTATCGACAATCAAAGGCATTTCCCTGTCCCCAAACGACCTGCTTGTCAGTTTTGATGTGGTGTCCTTGTTCACCAAAGTCCCGGTACCTGACACCATCGCTATCATTGAAGACCTGGTTCATCAAGGACTGCATACTGATGTACCCCCCCTGGTGAGACATTGCTTAACCAACACTTACTTCACCTGGAATGGGACTTTCTACAAACAAACTGAGGGCACCCCAATGGGCTCCCCCCTATCTCCGGTTGTAGCCAACGTATTCATGGAAAAATTTGAAACTGACGCCATCCAGACTGCCACTCTACGCCCGACCTTATGGAAGAGGTACGTTGATGACACCTTTGTCATCTGGCCACATGGCCAGCCTGCTCTAGACCAATTCCGCGACCACATCAATTCCATACACCCAGCCATCAGATTTACCATGGAGGTCGAAAAAGATGGCAAACTACCCTTTTTGGATGTCTTAATTAAAAGAAGACATGATGGTTCAATGAGCCACTCTGTCTACAGGAAAGCTACCCATACAGATGCTTACTTGAAACCGGATTCCCACCACCATCCATCCCAGAAGAACTCCCTCATCAAGACTCTATACCATAGAGCCCAATGCATTTCCGACCAGGAACACATTACCAGTGAACTCAAGCACGTACACCAGGCTCTCAGGGCTAATGGCTACTCCGACTACACAATCCGCAAAGCCATCACTCCAGTCATGAAGAAGGATCCTCTTGTGGAGCCACTCAAAACCATCACCTTACCCTACATTGCAGGGGTCACTAAAAAGATCTCCAAAATCCTGAACAAACACAAGATCCAGGTCCGTTTCAACACAGTACATAAAATCCGTGATTTAGTTCCATCTGTAAAAGATGCTGTTCCAGACATACAGTACCCGGGCGTTTACAAACTAAAGTGCCTCTGTGGTAGTAGCTACATTGGAGAAACCAAAAGACATATCTCGGACCGCATCCGCGAACACAAAGCAGACTTGAAACACGGTAGGACGAACTCCTCTGCCGTGGCAGATCACTGTTATAATTCAGTGGGCTCACATGACATTGACTTCTCCAAGACGGAGGTTCTTTGTAAGCCATCTGGCTTCCATGAGAGATTCGTTCATGAGGCTATCCACATATACAAGCTCAGAGACAATTTCAACCGAGAAGATGGATTCTATCTTAGCAATCATTGGAAAGATTTGATAAACCATTTCAGTTCTTAATTGATTGTTTACGCTTACAGTGGCTTTCAGACAGCATACATTATAAAAAATTTCGTCTCCCCCCTCCTCTTTTCAAAAAAAATAGATGGACTAGTCCTGGGCAAACTGCCAAATCGCTGCGCGTGACGCCAACGTTTTTTTTATAAATAAATAAATGCGGCGTTTAAAAATAAAAATAAATTTATGCAAACCAACACACCTGAAGATGACCGTTTGAGTTATGGTCGAAACGTCGTGAGAATTTTTTATTGTTTTATATATATTTTATTATTTTGTTGTTTGTCTTCAACGTGACTTTACCGAAAAAACTAAGAATATGAATTACTGCAGTCACGAAAGCTTTAAATCAAAATTTTATAGCTATTTCTGTGACCAATCACAAGCTAATCATTCAGCCATTTCAATGCTAAATTATATGCTAATTCCTTTGTCAAGTCGCTTTGCTCCTCTCACACAGCTTAAAGGCCGTATCTGAACGTGGCTCTTTCACTCCAGCGCTGTCCTACCAGACACACTCGCCCCCTTCACCTGATGAAGGCCGCTTGTGTTGTGGCCGAAACGTCGTGAGAATATTATTGTTATTTTATTTTATCAATTTATTATTTTTTATCATTCTACGTGACTTTACCGAAAGAACCAAAGAAGATGAATCATTGCAGTCACGAAAGCTTTAAATCGAAATTTAACTTAAACTCCATTCCCGCTCTGTGACGTCACCACTCAGCATGACCTCATCGCTGTGAAACGCCAGGGGGAGGTGTGCCTCGCTAGTGACGTCATCTCACCAAGGTATTCACCCCACCCCCGTCCACCGCGCCCTTGTCACCTCTGCTTGGTCACTGCCAATATCTGTCTGGTACAATCCTTATTTGGGCAAAGCTACGCTCAGTGACTGGCGGCTCATTAACATAATGTGTTCGTGAAAGCCGTCGCGAGTTTATTGCGACGGGTTCAGCACCCACGCCGCTCGTGGTAGCAGAGTGTCTTGTACCCCGGACTGACGACATGTCAGCTGCTGCTGCCGCGCGACGTCACGAGGTAACAGGAAGCGATCGCTTCGCTCTTGCACTGAAATCCGAGGTGAGAAATTCTCATCGTTGTGGTGGTCGTGGTCGTGGTGGTCGTGGTGGTTGTTGTTGTGGTGGTGGTCGTTGTGGTGGTGGTTGTTGTTGTTGTTGTTTACCGAGGTAGAGCCTCGCTCTCTCTCGTAGGGATGTCAGTTGAGTAGCAGCGAGCATGGGAATCGATGTCCAGGTTGGAACTTTACAACGCGGGGCCTAGCCACGTGGGGCCTTGCCTCCTGCCCTCGCCTGATTGCATTCACTTTAATTATCTCGCTTAAATTTAATTTGTCTTCACCCGGCACGTCACTTTGTAACTTTGTTTTATTGTAAATATTCACGCAGTTTTTATTTTCGATCTTTTGTTAGCAGGCCAAGCCCGCTTGAGCTGCTATACCGCTCTTGTTATCAGAAGCGACCTGCCCACAACAACACAAGGTGAGGCTTTGTCAACGTGTGTGAATGTTTTGACTTAAAACTTTGGTGACTGCAGGAATTAATATTCTTGGTTCTTTCGGTAAAGTCACGTAGATAGAAAATAAAATTAAAATAACAGGTAATAAATTAAATGAAAAATAAAAAAAATAAAATGAATCAAGAAAACCCACGATGTTTCGATCGCAACACAAGTCTTTATCTTATTAAATTTAATCTGTTATTTTTATTTTCTATCTACGTGACTTTACTGAAAGAACCAACAATACGTGTGTCAATGTATCTATCGGTCAAAGACGCTAAGCGCGTGCCGCTGTTGACTCTGAATGTGTGGAGGGGAACACCTTCATCACGGGGAGAGAGAGAGACACGGATAGCCTCGGCTATGTTGATTGATCCTCGATTCATTACTTGGTGGAGTGAGGAAGAATTAATGCTGAGCAGATGAAGATGGCCAGGCATGGTTCTGGTCACACCACCACCTGTTTACTCATGGCAGTGTGTGACAGTGTCAAGTTTGTGTTTGCAGTAAAGTCTATTAACTAGGTTGAACACGGAGGTTATATCAAAGCAATAGTTTATTTTTGTTTTCCTCTGGAACTCTTTGTAAGAATGGAAACAGGATGTGAACACAGCACACACATTCAGCTGAAGTCAGAACTGTTCATCCCCAGCATTCAAGAACATCTGAGCCTGGACTCACACCTGAGTTGCGATTGAACATTAATTCATGCATTTCTGCAAAACACAAATAGTATTGTTTTCAAAACCCTTTGCAATGTCAGCTGAATTTAGTTTTCATAAATATTCATTTTGTAGTCAGACAGCCGAAATTGTGTGCTTAGAGTTTTGGGATAACATTCATCTTGAAGATATGAAGGCTTCCAGGCATATTAATGACATTTTCCCTCTCATTGTGTGCCATAGCAGCCCGTGGAGAGAAACCCTTCAGGTGCACTCTGTACGTGAAGGCGTTTGCACAGTCACCACATCTTAAAGTACACCAGAGAACACACACGGGAGATAAACCCTTCAAGTTGCAGTGTGTGCGTGAAGGCATTTGCACGTTCATCAAATCTGATGAATTTGGGAAACTTTTTCACTACATCATGAATATATTAATAAGTTTAGACGTGTAAGTCACGTGTGCATTCCTCTGTACCTGACGTGTAGATGGTGTGGATATTCTTTTTTTATGTCTGCAGCTGACGCTTCCTCTGCAGAATTGGTCTGATGGAGCAAAGGCACTCAGCGCAGCTCGGTACGACAAGTCAACAATGCGACCAGCGTGCATACAGCACGGACCGGACTGGAAATTTGACACGGCACCAGAGAAGTCACACAGGAGAGAAACCCTTCAAATGTACTGTGTGTAACAAGGCATTTGCATGGCCATCAGTTTTTCAGAAACACCAGAGAACACACACGGGAGAGAAACCCTTCAAGTGCACTGTGTGTGGGAAGGCATTTTCAGATTTATCTACTCTTAAAAAACACCAGAGAACACACACAGGAGAGAAACCCTTCAAGTGCAGTGTGTGCGTGAAGGCGTTTACACAGTCATGTAATCTTGTAACACACCAGAGAACACATACGGGAGAGAAACCCTTCAAGTGCAGTGTGTGTGGGAAGACATTTTCAGGTTCATTTGTTCTTAAAACACACCAGAGAACACACACGGGAGAGAAACCCTTCAAGTGCAGTGTGTGCGTGAAGGCATTTGCACAGTCATCTGCTCTTGTAAAACACCAGAGAACACACACGGGAGAGAAACCCTTCAGGTGCACGATGTGCGGGATGGCGTTTACACAGTCATGTAATCTTGTAACACACCGGAGAACACACACGGGAGAGAAACCCTTCAGGTGCAGTGTGTGCATGAAGGCATTTGCACAGTCATCTGATCTTGTAAAACACCAGAGAACACACACGGGAGAGAAACCCTTCAGGTGCACGATGTGCGGAATGGCGTTTACACAGTCATGTAATCTTGTAACACACCAGAGAACACACACGGGAGAGAAACCCTAAAAGTGCAGTGTGTGTGGGAAGGCATTTTCAGATTTATCTACTCTTAAAAAACACCAGAGAACACACACAGGAGAGAAACCCTTCAAGTGCAGTGTGTGCGTGAAGGCATTTTCATGGTCATCTGCTCTTAAAAAACACCAGAGAACACACACGGGAGAGAAACCCTTCAAGTGCAGTGTTTGTGGGAAGGCATTTTCACAGTCATCTGCTCTTAAAAAACACCAGAGAGCACACACGGGAGAGAAACGTTTCAGGTGCACTCTGTGCGGGAAGGCATTTGCACATTCATCAAATCTTCAAGTACACCAGAGAACACATCGGAAGATCCACAAGGAGCGGAGTCGGAGTCTGAAATCAGCTTGTGAAAGTCAAAGTGCCGCAATGAGCCCATCCCTCATGAAACAAGAACCGGACGAAAATCCCAGCTTGGACACTTTTAAAGGTATCGAGGTGAAATATGAAGAGGTGATGGTGAAATGTGAAGAGCTGATGAGCGAAGAAGTGAAGGTAAAATGTGAAGACGAAGATTCAACTCCAAAATGGAACCTTCACATCGTAAAGCAGGAGGAGAATTCTGACTGAGGCAGAGCGAGGCAACTCCCAGCAGTTTGTGGAAGTGGAGGTGTGGGTGGACTTCCTCCGAGACAATACAAAGTCAAGTGGAGACCCGGTAGATGTGTAAGCCAGAGACGATGTCACTACAATAGATGCACCTTTGTAAATAGGCCTTTAATGACAAGAATGTGAAGTTGAACACTTTATGGGCCCGTGGGTTGGGTAGATCTCTAACCAGGAGCAAGATCCAATAAGCTCCCAAGCATTCACTATGGTATAATAATTTATTTTACATGGTGCTTGCTTAACCGCCTCAGCAACTCGGAGTTTTGTGTCGTACCTCGTCTGAAACACTCGAAGAGCATCCCCAAGTAGCAGCTGCCCCTGTGTGGCACAAGGTGGTGGCCCTGCACCGGCCTGCATGTGGACAAGAGCCTGTCAGTAGGGGGCGATGATTGATGCGTCATCTCAGTTGTGTAGTTTGTAGGTAATGTTTAGAATTTGCTACATTTTCACTCAGACGCCAGCATGCAATGGCCTACTCGTTTTGAATGACACAATAGTATGTTTTACACTGTGAAGCAGACTGTGCAACTTTTTTTAAAAGCTTCTTGTTAATACGATGTAACGTGATGCAGTATATCATTCACTGCAGTAATCCAATTTTGTTAATATGCCTGTCAATAATTTAGAATGTATACTTGTCTGGTTTTGTGCATATCTGTAACATTTGATCTCTAAGGGTCAAACATTGAATAAGTGATGTTAGGACAAAGTGTGTGTGTGTGTGTTTGAAAGTAACCTGTACACAGAACTCAGGTGAGACCCGTTGTTCTTGTGATACAGGTCAAACGGTGTTTTTGTGTTCCATGAAGCATCTGGAGCAACTCATTGTCTTTTTAAATAGGTTGCACACTCGGATCATTCATCAGTTACAAGGCATACCACTTAAAAGTTACACGTATATGAGAAGGTACATTCTCTACAGCACGAATTATAGTTTTGTCTTACGTGTTGAGGCCACGTGATGTGTCGAAGGCTCTCTGCCAGCTCACAGGACATACCCAAGTGCCCTGTGCTCAATAAGATGACTGACAGAGGCACCACTGCACCGACTTGGTGTGGCCGGCGCTCCGCTGGTTGTTGTGAGCGTCGCTCATCTGCCCTCCGTTGTTACTGGAGGGCGACTGCCTCCAACTGCCCAGCAGCGTGCTTCACGAACCTCCTCCACAGAGGCCGATCTTGACACCGCTGGTACCGGTCATCGGCAAGCCCACTCAGCTCCACATTCTTCTTGTACAGCATCAGTCCATACATCTTCAAGATGGTTATCGAAATGCCATGCTACAGACAGATGGGCAGATATGAACGAACAGAGCTAATGCATTAACATCTCAACCTTGGTTGGAAAGCATTAAAAAGGAATGTCTTATTTGACCTGAACTGCATATTGTTTGATTTGAGTTCAGGACAATAAAAAAAACATACAGAGATCGTGCACTCACATCAGTCTGGGTTAGCGCGTGAGAGGACCTCCTGTAATACTATGATCTTACCAGATATGGAGACAAATTGGCATTAATGCAGATTTGAGGCTATGCGGATGGCTTTGAACCCAAAGCACCCTTCAATGGTAATGCACATAATAGAGACATGATTTGTTCACTTTTCTAAACCCATGCTTTTAAAATAATCTCAAGCAATTTTCTCTGCCAGTCATTCCCTGATCTTATTGGACACAAACACACACAAACACACACAAAGATCCCCCGTACAGCCTTCAACAGACTGCTGGGGCAAGTGCTGTTGGTGAGCTATAAACGCTGGCACGCACGGCACTCGAGGGGGAGGGTGGCCAAACACCACACCGGGCCGCCTTTGTCTCCCCTGATATTTACACCACACTAGGAAGTCATTCAAGACTACATCGATGTAGGGAAAACCCAGGACTGGTTTAAAAATCTGCCACTGTTGTGTGTCATGTGCAGGAATCCAATTTGGGTCACCGGGTTACGGAGTGCAGTGCGATAGCCACTAAATTACCGCTCCCCACTCGTACACAACAACACGAACAAAGATCCCCGGTAGAGCATTAACAGACTAGACTCTAGGGGCAAGTGCTGTTAGCGAGCACCTATGAAGGCTGGCACGGCACACGAGGGGGGTGGGTAGCCAGCACCGCGCCCGGCCGCCTTTGTATCCTGAGTGGTGATGCTCACATCACACTGGGTACTCATTTTTAGGCTGAGTCGACCTAGGGAAGGCCCAGGACCGGTTCAGATAATCGTCACTGGCGGTATTGGCCGTGAGCGGGAAATGAACCCGGGTCTCCGGGTTCGTAGCGCAGCGTAGCGCTAACCGCTGCCCTACCGCTCGTACAAAGATACGTTTAAACATGCGCACGCAAATACACATTCTGTTTGACTAACTTCTTTCAAACCTTCCGTAGCCAAACATTTCCGTTGAGACACATAGACACAGACACATAGACACACACAGACACAGACACACAGAGACGCATAGACACAGAGACATAGATACACAGACACAGAGACATAGATACACAGACACGCAAAGACACATGGACACACACAAACACAGACACAAAGACATGGACACACAGAGACATAGACACACGCAGACACACACATAGACACGCAGAGACACATCAACACGTAGACACAGAAACACAGACACATAGACACACAGACACATAGACACGCAGAGACACAGACACGCAGAGACACAGACACACGCAGAGACAGACACACACGCAGAGACACAGACACAGACAGAGGCGTGTGTGTGTGTGTCTGCCAGGATGAGTAAAAAAAGGTGTCGTCTGTCGACTTGGAAATAATCCCACGGGAACGCTGTCTCGAGACAGATGATAAAAGTGTTTTGAAGTTATATCCGTTGACTTGTGAACCGAATAAATCCCGTGTTCTTCACACATTGAGTCTCGTCATCGTTTTTTCTTTTCTTACCTATAAAAGGCATTTTTTTTCTGTGTGTCCGTCTGTCTGTCTCTGTGTGGACGCACACTTGCTCGCGAATCGTGGAGTTTACGTTTAAAAAAAATAGCCGGGTACCACGCCGTAAGCCCCGTGGTGAGCCAGCGCCATTCCGTTTTCCCATCCGTAAACTTTAAAAGTTGTTAAATTAATTTAGTGCTATTTCGCATTATTTAAGTATTTCCTTGCTCCGCTAAAGCTGCCCGGGGGTTGCCCCTAGCAACGCTCGCGCGTCATCGGTGGAGGGTGGGGGGGGGATTTCTCATTCGCGTTCAAAATGGTTTTATTTAACTTGATTCCTCTGTTTGTCGCGGTCAAATGCCGTGATAAAGATTTCGTCCACTTCCCGTCGTCCAATCAATTCCACATTTTGCACACGGTACTCAGATGCGGTGACAATGCATGCCTGTATCAAAATCGGCATAAATTAATCAATTAATTGGCTACTTTAAAGCGATTAACATTTTGTATGGACGCCTTATTATTCATATATATTTGTGTGTAGGTCAAAAACGCCTCGGTCCCTAAACTGTGGAATCGTGTGAACGAGTTACGGGCACCCTCACTCTACACAAACAAAAGTTGTATATTGAAGATTGATTCATAAAATAACCAATTAATTCAAGTAAACGTTGATGTGTGAGCAGGCGCCGCATCATTGACGTACTTCTTGACGGTGAGTTGAACGAAGTTGTGACAAAAAGTTATTCAACTTCATTCCTCTGTTTGATGTCGTGGTCAAATCTTGTACTCAAGATGTCGTCCACTTCCCGTTGTCCAATCGAGTTCTTTACTTTTTAGTACACTTTAAAATAAAACTTTTTTAAAAAGAGTTTTTCACTATTCAAAAGCCACCACAACCATTTCAATGCTACGACGTTTGGGCAATTATAATTGAGTTAAACATTCTTGTCATAACCATTCTTGTATTACTATCCGAGTGTCTACCCTTAAATTTTGATTTAAAGCTTTCGTGACTGCAGTAATTCATATTCTTAGTTTTTTCGGTAAAGTCACGTTGAAGAGAAACAACAAAATAATAAAATATATATAAAACAATAAAAAATTCTCACAACGTTTCGACCATAACTCAAACGGTCATCTTCAGGTGTGTTGGTTTGCATAAATTTATTTTTAAACGGCGCATTTATTTATTTATAAAAAAACGTTAGCGCCACGCGCAGCGATTTGGCAGTTTACCCAGGACTAGTCCATCTATATTTTGAAAAGAGGAGGGGGGAGACGAATTTTTTTATAATGTATGCTGTCTGAAAGCCACTGTAAGCGTGAACAATCAATTAAGAACTGAAATGGTTTATCAAATCTTTCCAATGATTGCTAAGATAGAATCCATCTTCTCGGTTGAAATTGTCTCTGTGCTTGTATATGTGGATAGCCTCATGAACGAATCTCTCATGGAAGCCAGATGGCTTACAAAGAACCTCTGTCTTGGAAAAGTCAATGGCATGTGAGCCTACTGAATTAGAACAATGATCTGCTACGGCCGAGGTGTTGGTCCTACCGTGTTTAAGGTCTGCTTTGTGTTCACGAATGCGGTCCGAGACATGGCGTTTGGTTTCTCCAATGTAACTACTACCACAGAGGCAACTTAGTTTGTAGACACCAGGGTATTGTATGTCCGGAATCACATCTTTTACAGACGGAACCAGATCACGGATTTTATGTAATGTGTTGAAACGGACCTGGATCTTGTGTTTATTCAAAATTTTGGAGATCTTTTTTGTGATCCCAGCAATGTAGGGTAAAGTGATGGTTTTGAAAGGCTCCTCAAGAGGGTTCTTCTTCATGGTTTGAGTGATAGCTTTGCGGATTGTATAGTCGGAGTAACCATTAGCCCTAAGAGCTTGGTGTACGTGCTTGAGTTCACTGCTTATGTGTTCCTGGTCGGATATGCATTGGGCTCTATGATACAGAGTCTTGATGAGAGAATTCTTCTGTGATGGATGGTGGTGGGAATCCAGTTTCAGATAAGCATCCGTATGGGTAGCTTTCCTGTAGACAGAGTGGCTCATTGAACCATCAGGTCTCTTTTTAATTAGGACATCCAAAAAAGGTATCTTGCCATCTATTTCGACTTCCATGGTAAATCTGATGGCTGGGTGTATGGAATTGATGTGGTCGAAGAATTGGTCTAGAGCAGGCCGGCCATGTGGCCAGATGACAAAAGTGTCATCCACGTACCTCTTCCATAAGGTTGGGCGCAGAGTGGCAGTCTGGATGGCGTCAGTCTCAAATTTCTCCATGAAAATGTTAGCTATAACTGGAGAAAGGGGGGAGCCCATTGGGGTGCCCTCAGTTTGTTTGTAGAAAGTTCCATTCCAAGTGAAGTATGTATTGGTTAAACAGTGTCTCACCAGGGGGGGTACCTCAGTGTTTAGTCCTTGATGAACCAAGTCTTCAATGATTGCAATGGTGTCAGGTACAGGAACCTTGGTGAATAAGGAAACTACATCAAAACTGACAAGCAGGTCATCTGGGGACAGGGAAATACCCTTGATTGTCGATACCAGGTGAGTAGAATTTTGTACCGCAGAGGTAGTCTTTCCAGTGAAAGGACGCAGGATTTCAGACAAAAAACGAGCTAGTTTGTAGGTGGGGGAGCTGATAGTAGAGACTATGGGATGAAGAGGTGTATCTATTTTATGTATTTTTGGTAAGCCGTATAATCTTGGTGGCCTGGCAGCAGAAGGTTTCAACGAAAACTGTTTAGATTGATCAATTAATGCGGTTGAATCAGAAATTATTTTGTTGGTTTGTGTGACGAGGCTGTTGGTGGGATCTCTTTTTATTTTTGTATAACTACCATCGTCGAGTAATTCTTTAATTTTGTTGTTGTATTCTATTTTATCCATGATGACAGTAGCATTGCCTTTGTCAGCTGAGAGGACTACAATATCATTCCTCTTTTTTAATTTATATAATTCAAAACGCTCATCTTTGCTGAGGTTGCTAGCTGGCATCTTAGCGTTTTTGAGGGTTGCAGCGATTTCAGATCTTGCTACGTCTGCAGCGATGTGACCCAGGCCCCTGAGAGCAACGTCTACTTGGGCAATTATTTAATTAACTGGTATGTGTTTAGGTGTGACTGCAAAGTTTAGACCTTTAGCTAAAACGGATTTCAGACCATCGGAAATAGAACTGTTACTGCGATTAATTACAACTTTATTAACGTCTAACTTTTTGGTGTGTGAGTCCGGTCTTTTGTTGAAGAGGGGGTTAAATTTGGAAATCAGGTTTTCCTTACATTTGGTCGACATAGTAGCAGCTGAAGAGGCAGTCATATTGTCTACATGTTCCCAATCCGATGTGGACATTATTGCCGTCAATGATAAGTGTGATTTGTAGAGTGTCTTGTCTAACTGATCTAGTTCTGTGCGTATAAGTCTGATTTTTTCTGAGATAAGAGCTAAGCTAGTTTTGAAAAGAATTCGTTTCGCATTAGAAGAAGTTACAGCAGCAGAGGTCAGTGTAAATGCGATTGGTATTACCCCAGAGTCGCGGCATCTCTTCAGGAAGGTGAGAGACTCGATCAGCTGAGCTTTCTTATCCCGGAGTTTGTTGAAGGATCTTAAAGTTATGTGAAAACCCTCCCCGTAGAGGCGATTAAATTTTGATTTAAAGCTTTCGTGACTGCAGTAATTCATATTCTTAGTTTTTTCGGTAAAGTCACGTTGAAGAGAAACAACAAAATAATAAAATATATATAAAACAATAAAAAAATTCTCACAACGTTTCGACCATAACTCAAACGGTCATCTTCAGGTGTGTTGGTTTGCATAAATTTATTTTTAAACGGCGCATTTATTTATTTATAAAAAAACGTTAGCGCCACGCGCAGCGATTTGGCAGTTTACCCAGGACTAGTCCATCTATATTTTGAAAAGAGGAGGGGGGAGACGAATTTTTTTATAATGTATGCTGTCTGAAAGCCACTGTAAGCGTGAACAATCAATTAAGAACTGAAATGGTTTATCAAATCTTTCCAATGATTGCTAAGATAGAATCCATCTTCTCGGTTGAAATTGTCTCTGTGCTTGTATATGTGGATAGCCTCATGAACGAATCTCTCATGGAAGCCAGATGGCTTACAAAGAACCTCTGTCTTGGAAAAGTCAATGGCATGTGAGCCTACTGAATTAGAACAATGATCTGCTACGGCCGAGGTGTTGGTCCTACCGTGTTTAAGGTCTGCTTTGTGTTCACGAATGCGGTCCGAGACATGGCGTTTGGTTTCTCCAATGTAACTACTACCACAGAGGCAACTTAGTTTGTAGACACCAGGGTATTGTATGTCCGGAATCACATCTTTTACAGACGGAACCAGATCACGGATTTTATGTAATGTGTTGAAACGGACCTGGATCTTGTGTTTATTCAAGATTTTGGAGATCTTTTTTGTGATCCCAGCAATGTAGGGTAAAGTGATGGTTTTGAAAGGCTCCTCAAGAGGGTTCTTCTTCATGGTTTGAGTGATAGCTTTGCGGATTGTATGGTCGGAGTAACCATTAGCCCTAAGAGCTTGGTGTACGTGCTTGAGTTCACTGCTTATGTGTTCCTGGTCGGATATGCATTGGGCTCTATGATACAGAGTCTTGATGAGAGAATTCTTCTGTGATGGATGGTGGTGGGAATCCGGTTTCAGATAAGCATCCGTATGGGTAGCTTTCCTGTAGACAGAGTGGCTCATTGAACCATCAGGTCTCTTTTTAATTAGGACATCTAAAAAAGGTATCTTGCCATCTATTTCGACTTCCATGGTAAATCTGATGGCTGGGTGTATGGAATTGATGTGGTCGAAGAATTGGTCTAGAGCAGGCCGGCCATGTGGCCAGACGACAAAAGTGTCATCCACGTACCTCTTCCATAAGGTTGGGTGCAGAGTGGCAGTCTGGATGGCGTCAGTCTCAAATTTCTCCATGAAAATGTTAGCTATAACTGGAGAAAGGGGGGAGCCCATTGGGGTGCCCTCAGTTTGTTTGTAGAAAGTTCCATTCCAAGTGAAGTATGTATTGGTTAAACAGTGTCTCACCAGGGGGGGTACCTCAGTGTTTAGTCCTTGATGAACCAAGTCTTCAATGATTGCAATGGTGTCAGGTACAGGAACCTTGGTGAATAAGGAAGCTACATCAAAACTGACAAGCAGGTCGTCTGGGGACAGGGAAATACCCTTGATTGTCGATACCAGGTGAGTAGAATTTTGTACACACTTACAGTGGCTTTCAGACAGCATACATTATAAAAAATTTCGTCTCCCCCCTCCTCTTTTCAAAATATAGATGGACTAGTCCTGGGTAAACTGCCAAATTGCTGCGCGTGGCGCTAACGTTTTTTATAAATAAATAAATGCGACGTTTACAAATAAATTTATGCAAACCAACACACCTGAAGATGACCGTTTGAGTTATGGTCGAAACGTTGTGAGAATTTTTTTTATTGTTTTATATATATTTTATTATTTTGTTGTTTCTCTTCAACGTGACTTTACCGAAAAAACTAAGAATATGTCTACCCTTAATTAACTCCTGTCTGGTTCTCATGAATTAACCAAAGCAGCATTACATTTTTGTGAACAGGGCTGAGGGTTCAGAGCATATACATTCTAATCTCAAATCATCAGTGACGTCGATAACTGGAACAGATGAGTATTCTTGTTTTTTTCGGTAAAGTCACCTCGTAGAAGGGAAACAATAAAATAATAAAAATATAAAACAAAATTCTCACGACGTTTCGACTGCAACACAAGAAGCAATCATCAGGTGTGAAAACCACAGCAAGAAAATTTCAAAAAAATTATTGCTGTGGTTTTCACACAAGAAAATTTGAAAAAAATTATTGCTGTGGTTTTCACACCTGATGATGATTGCTTCTTGTGTTGCAGTCGAAACGTCGTGAGAATTGTATTGTTTTATATTTTTATTATTTTATTGTTTCTCTTCTACGTGGTGGTGACTTTACTGAAAGAACCAAGAATATGAATCCCTGCAGTCACGAAAGCTTTAAATCGAAAAATGGAACAGATGTGTTATATTAGCTTGGCTTTGTGAAACACAGATAAAAAGAGGCCTTCAACATTGATTGTGCCTTGTACTGACAGTTGCTGAGTGGTCCAGTGCCATCACCATCAGAATCCATGGTCAATCCACTGCTAGATGAGGTTCTCAAAAAGCTCTCACCATCTCCCGAGATCCCGAAAAGTAATTAATCCACCCAGTACCTGCAGATGAACTCATCAGCTGATATTATCCCGTCATCTCGATGGGCATCCTATTGGCCGCATTCCATTCCTTGGCTGTCATTCCATCACTATCCTCAACCAACCATCGGCCAACATTCCATAACAGAATTCAACCAAGGGAGAGTATTTGAAAGGATGCGATTAATTCACCCACCCATGGGATACGGGTCCATAATAGCAAATCATTCCATTTGCAGGCGCATGATGAATTGTAACGATGGAGACACTACAGCACGCCGCCGATTTGCGGTGCGACGATGCAATTAACTGAGCTCGATTTTTCGATTTAAAGCTTTCGTGACTGCAAGGATTCATCTTCTTTGGTTCTTTCGGTAAAGTCACCACCACGTAGAATGAGAATAAAATAATAAAATAACACAATACAATTCTCACGTCGTTTCGGCCACAACGCAAGCGGCCGTCTTCAGGTGAAAGCTCCATTGAAGCTCTGTCGTCCCGACAGTTCTGTACCTTTCACCTGAAGACGGCCGCTTGCGTTGTGACCGAAACGTCGTGAGAATTTTATTGTGTTATTTTATTATTTTATTCTCATTTTACGTGGTGGTGACTTTACCGAAAGAACCAAAGAAGATGAATCCTTACAGTCACGAAACCTTTAAATCGAAATTTAACCGCCTCTACGGGGAGGGATTTCACACAACCTTAAGCACCTGAAGACGGCCGCTTGCGTTGTGGCCGAAACGTCGTGATAATTTTATCGTGTTATTCTCATTCCACGTGGCGGTGACTCTACCGAAAGAACCAAAGGAGATGAGCTCGATTTCTTTTGGGTGGATAAAGGCAACGGGCGCAGGCACACTAGATCCCGGGGACGTGAATAACTTCACGCGCATTCAGGGCGTCCACATTGCCCTGTCAAGAGGCTGCAGCAGAGCGGGCGAAACAAAGAACCCTGTGCTCGCCACGCGGACGGTCGCCCAGACAAACAACAAACTCTTCCAGGCTTCATCTTCTTTGGTTATTTCGGTAAAGTCACCACCACGTGGAATGAGAATAAAATAATAAATTAATAAAAAAACACGATAAAATTCTCACGACGTTTCGGGCCACAACACAAGTGGCCTTCAGGTGAAAGGAACAAACCTGTCGGGACGACAGAGCTTCAATTAACATTGTGTTATTTTATTAATTTATTATTTTATTCTCATTCTACGTGGTGGTGACTTTACCGAAAGAACCAAAGAAGATGAATCCTTGCAGTCACGAAAGCTTTAAATCGAAACTCTTCCAGGCTTCACGCGGGCCGGACGAGCGGCATACAGGAAAAAAAAAACATCACAACCATTATTAGCGCGGACGTCCAGAATAAAAAACAAACTCGTTCAAAAACCCCAAAACACGGCAACCCTCCTGGCTTTGGCGTTTCTTGGAAGACACCTGCTTCATCGACAACCGCATCAGAACACCACCAGGCCGATGCGCACCCGAATTGATCCATCAGCGACTGACACGGGGACTGCGTCGCGATCGTCACGTGGACGGTTCAATCGTCGCGGGCAGCCATCGCCTCGGCGCGTCGTCTCCGCGGCGTCGATACAAAACAACGACTTGGTGAGAGGTCAACGGCGTTTGTCCTTTTTGAAACACTCGTCCCTGCCGCGCGAGTGTGGTATTTCCACTTAAGTGTGAGAGGGCGCACCGACTGCCTGCCAGTGGTTTCACATTCAGTCCGCCAGGGGGCGAACACGAATTGGGCATCAGACAAAGCAGTGCCTTCAATAGAAGGTTCAGTTCATATTCTTAGCTCTTTCGGTAAAGTCACCACGTTGAAGGGAAACAATAAAATCATAATATATAAAAAACTATAAAAATTCTCACGATGTTTCGACCATAACACAAACGGTCGTCATCAGTTAAGTTTTATTCAGTTCAGTTTATTTTGGTATAGCCCTGTGAATTCTAGATTTAAAGCTTTCGTGACTGCAAGGATCCATACTCTTTGGTTCTATTGGGTAAAGTCACGTAGGTAAACAATAAAACAAAAATCACGACGTTTCGGCCACACCTGATGAAGGCCGCTTGTGTTGTGGCCGAAACGTCGTGATTTTTGTTTTATTTTTTACCCACGTGACTTTACCGAATAGAACCAAAGAGTATAGCCCTGTGAGCCATCTGGCTCTTGAATCAGAGTGCAACCACAACAAACAAAAAAACTAAAACATGAACAATAAAAACATCTTAAAGTGACTACTTTGTGTTGACTGTGCAAAACAGAAAATCCATGGGGAAAAAACCCAGCAAAAATATTCCTGAAAAAAAATCACCGTACACCACCAATGCTGTGTGCAAAAACTCCCAGTGGGATGTAAGTCAAACAACAACAACAATGACCACAAAAACTTAGATTAAGGCCATCAGTACTACAACAAAACACACATGTCCAACGAGGTTGTTGTGTGTGTGTGTATGCAGGGGTCCATTACCACTCGGGAGACAAAGATGGCCGGGCGTGGTGCTGGCCACCCACCCCTCGTGTGATGTGCCGGCCTTCATCGGCGCCACTCGATAACGGCACTTCCCCCTAAAGTCTGTTAATGCTGTACAAGGGATACTTGTGTGTATCTATTATGGGGGGGAGTGGTGGGTGCAGTAGCGAGACAATATCACGATCTACCCCAGCGACCCCAGTTACATTCCTGGCCACGGCTAACACGAGTGAGGGATTCTGTTCGTCCCGGTCCTGGGTCTCCCCTGGGTCTACTCGGCATGGGGAGACAAAGGCGGCAACTGGGAATGGAGTTGGCCATGCAATCCTTCCGTGCGCCACGTGGGCCTTGAGATTCGCCGCCCACCCAGCAGCACGTCCCACCGGCCAATCAAGTCTGGGGCCTGCAGGCGGGGGAGACGCGGTGGCTGTGGTAAGGGCTAACCCCGGTGTCTTGTGTGCATGGCCAAGATTTGCATATACCACGATCCAGAGGCGGAGCCAGGGGGGGTGGTGACAGGGGTGACATTCTGCGTGTAAGTGCACGACACTCGGTCTGGAGAACTCCGTGCAACTGCAATGTCAGAGCGTGTTGCCAACCGATGGCGTCCGGTTCAACAGTCCGACTCTCTCTAAATCATTCTTGAAATTAACATTTGTTGAATGTCACCCCGGGCTGAAAATCCTGGCTCCGCCCCTGCCACGATCGCCACCCGCCGAGCTTAAAGGTCAAGAAGGAATTGGCTGGAGGCCCTGTCAGGACGGGCAGATCGTGTAGCACGACGGGAGGGTGGGGTGGCTGTGGGGGATGACAGGGTGCAAGTGGTCGCGTCACCGCCCCCGTTGGGTCGTCAAAGACATAATCACGTGACATTCTCTCCTGGTTAGTTTTAGTTTCATTCATTTTGGTATAGCCCTGTGAGCCATTCGGCTCTTGAATCGGGTGCAACCGCAACAAACAAAAAAACAAAAACGTGAACAAGAAAACATCTTAAAGTGACTTTGTGTGACTGTGCAAACAGAAAATCCAGGAAAAAAAACATCAAAATATTCCGGAGATAGCACCGTACACCACCAACGCTGTGTGCAAAATCCCAGTGGGATGCAAGTCAAACAACAACAGCCACAACAAGAAAACTCAGATTAAGGCCATCAGTCTAACAAGGCCCGCGTGTCATTGGAACACACGGGCCATCGCGGATACGCGATTGTGTTGCCGTCACGTGACACGTCCCGCACAGTCACGTTGCAGCCCCGTGTCGAGCCATTAACAAGAAAGCAACACGTCACACGATTGTGTCACTACCACACTGCCGATGCAGCAGCACCAAATAACGAGCAATTACATGTCGTAGAATCCATTGTTGTAACGTGATCCCTGGCCGAATTGCACATTATAAATGTCAATTATTTTTATAAAAATTCCCCCATTGTAATAAGATGTTTTTTTGTTGTTCTTATTTTTGTTGTTTGTTGTGGTTGCACCCGATTCAAGAGCCGGAAGGCTCACAGGGCTATACCAAAATAAACTAAACTGAACCCACGTCTATGCTCCTGGCCTTCAACACAGCGACATGAACCCTACAAGTCTTGTGGGGGGGGACCTCCCTTGCAGTTTGCAGCGGCACGACTGAGACGCTTGACTGAGAGGTACTCACTTGATGACTCCCACTAGCAAAGAAACCTCGTGTGCAATGTCTCTGAAGCATCGGGAATTAACGTAGCGTTAGCCCGGCCAACAAAAGACGCAGATCCCCCCGTGGTAATCTTTAACAGACTGTTGGGGCAAGTGCCCGTTAGCGAGCACCTCGGAAGCAGAATGTTTATTCACAGTGGAGAAATCCGATGAGCTATGAAGCTCTTTTTCACAGATGTCCAGTAGGCGCACGGGGTGAGAACGTTAAAACAACACAAAGTAGAACACGTGATGGTAGTGCAAAGTACAACAATGGTAAATAAATCGCCCACACACACACGCAACTAAACCATCCCCGTCCTACCAGGCAAAGCCCACTGAACTGCTATTCACTTATTTTACAGAAGCGATTTGGCCTATGAGGGTCGACTGACTGAGATGACTGGACAATGCACCGCCATTGCCCCCCACTACACACACACAGTGTGTACACACTGTGTGTACACACTGTGTGTGTGTGTACGTACACACACCGTGTGTGTGTGCACGTACACACAGTGTGTACATACACACACACAGTGTGTACACACACACAGTATACACAACAATGTCCACGTTGTTGTTGCTGAGTTCACGCACACAAGGGAGGGGGCAATGAAAAATGAAGCTAAATCAACTTAAACTCCTTCCCCGCTCTGTGACGTCACTACTCAGCATGACCTCATCGGCAAGAAGTGCCAGCGGGAGGTGTACCTCGCTAGTGACGTCATGTCACCAAGGTATTCACACTCCCCCAACCCCGTCCACAGCGCTCTTGAGCGTGATGTCACTTCCGCCTGGGTCACTGCCGATATCAATCCAGTGGCAATCCTTATTTGGGCAAAGCTACGCCCAGTGACTGCAGTTCATTAACATAATGTGTTCGTTGAAGCCGTCGGGTTCAGCAGCCACGCCCCATCCCTCGACATATGGCCAGTTAACATTAACATAATTTATTCAGTTACAGAGCCGCTCTTTTACGGGAGGGGCGTGTCTCTTAACCCGGAAGTGACGTCACGTTACCTGCTTACACGCGTGACGTCACGAGGTAACAGGAGGCTGCCGATCCACGCTTGCACTGAAATCCGAGGTGAGAAATTCTCATGGTAGTGGTGGTTGTTGTTGTTTACCAAGGTAGAGCCTCTCTCTCTCGTAGGGATGTCAGTTGAGTAGCAGCGAGCATGGGAATCGATGTCCAGGTTGGAACTTTACAACGAGGGGCCTAGCCACGCGGGGCCTTGCCTCCTGCCCTCGCCTGATTGCATTTACTTTAATTATCTCGCTTAAGTTTAATTTGTCTTCACCCGGCTCGCCACTTTGTAACTTTGTTTCATTGTAAATATTCACGCAGTTTTTATTTTCTTTTGTTACCAGGCCAAGCCCGCTTGAGCTGCTATACCGCTCTTGTTATCAGAAGCCACCTGCCCACAACAACACAAGGTGAGGCTTTGTCAACGTGTGTGAATGTTTTGACTTAAAACTTTGGTGACTGCAGGAATTAATATTCTTGGTTCTTTCGGTAAAGTCACGTAGATAGAAAATAAAAATAACAGATAATAATTTTTCTTTTTTACAATGAAGCAAAAAACCCCACAACGTTGCGATGGCAACATTAATGTTGAAGATGCGAGGGGTTACAGGAATATTTATGACATTTGCCCTCTCATTGCGTGCCATGACAGTGCTGTTTGCACAGTCACACATAGTCACTGTAAAATGTTTCTCTCGGTCGTGTTTTTGTTTTGTCGCTTGTTGTGGTTGCACCCGATTCAAGAGCCGAATGGCTCACGGGACTATAACCAAAATAAATCAAACTGAAAATCAAAAAACTGAAACCGCGTGATGAATTTGGGAAAGTTTTTCACTGCATCTCCAAATATATATAAAAGGCAAAGTTGTGATTGTGTGTGTTGTCTGTTCAAAATGTTTAGCGTACTTCCCGACATGCAACAAACTGGAAATTTGCCATGTGGGTACTTTCCAGACTGTACACCATACAAACATTATACAAATACACTTTTAGTTTCTTTTTGGAGGGTAGAGGGGAGCTCAATAATGTATAGATTTTTTGCACGGCAAGTGAGCTGTGACGTCAAATCTGTCACGTGACCCTCGCATGTGGAAGCGTAACGCATTGTAGTGTAGTGGTTAGCGTTGTCTGTGTGTGTCTGTGTGTGTGTCTGTGTGTGTGTATCTGTGTGTGTGTTACTGTGTGTGTGTCTGTGTGTCTGTGTGTGTGTCTGTGTGTGTCTATGTGTGTCTTTGTGTCTGTGTGTGTGTGGAAGCGTAACTCATTGCAGTGTAGCGGTTAGCGCTACGCTGCGCTACGAACCCGGCGACCCGAGTTCGATTCCCGCTCACGGCCACCACCGGTGATAATTGTTTGAACCGGTTCTGGGCCTCCCCTATGTCGACTCAGCCTCAAATGAGTACCCGGTGCGGTGTGTAAACATTACTTTACAGTTTGTGAGTACAATTCCTCGCAAGTTGCGTCCACAGACACAGACAGACAGACAATGAGGTTTATAGGTAAGAGTAAGAAATTAATCTACGTGTCGAGGAGAGATGAGAGAGCCAAGAGGTCACCTCGGGAGATGGGGCGGCGCGTCAACCTTAGTCACGTGACGGAAGGAGTGTGGGCGTGCCGTGCGTGTGTGTGTGTACCGTGTCTGTGTGTGTACTGTGCGTGTGTGTCGTGTACTGTGTGTGTCCCGTGCGTGTGTGTACCGTGTGTGTGTACTGTGTGTGTGTACTGTGCGTGTGTGTGTACTGTGCGTGTGTGTGTACTGTGTGTGTGTGTGAACTGTGTGTGTGTGCACCGTGTGTGTGTGTACCGTGTGTGTTGTGCGTGTGTGTGTGTACCGTGCGTGTGTACCGTGCGTGTGTGTGCACCGTGTGTGTGTACTGCGTGCGTGTGTGTGTGTACTGTGCGTGTGTGTACTGTGCGTGTGTACCGTGCGTGTGTGTGTACTGTGTGTGTGTACTGTGCGTGTTTGTGTACTGTGTGTATACTGTGCGTGTGTGTACCGTGTGTGTGTGTGTGTACTGTGCGTGTGTACTGTGCGTGTGTACTGTGAGTGTGTGTGTGTGTACTGTGCGTGTGTGTCGTGCGTGTGTGTGCACCGTGTATGTGTACTGTGCGTGTGTATGTGTGCACCGTGTGTATGTACTGTGCGTGTGTGTGTCGTGCGCGTGTGTGCACCGTGTGTGTGTACTGTGCGTGTGTGTGTGTACTGTATGTGTGTACTGTGTGTGTGTGTACTGTGTGTGTGTGTACCGTGTGTGTGTGTACTGTGTGTGTGTACTGTGTGTGTGTGTACCGTGCGTGTGTGTACTGTGTGTGTGTACTGTGTGTGTGTGTGTAACGTGCGTGTGTGTGTACCGTGCGTGTGTGTGTGTACTGTGTGTGTGTGTGTACTGTGTGTGTGTGTGTGTACTGTGTGTGTACTGTGTGTGTGTGTGTGTAACGTGTGTGTGTACTGTGTGTGTGTAACGTGTGTGGTGGTAGTCTAGCGGTTAGTGCACTGCTTTACGAACATAACGACCCGAGTTTGATTCCCGCTCACAGCCAACACCCAGTGACGATTATTTGAACCGGTTCTGGGCCTCCCCTAGGTCGACTCAGCCTCAAATGTGTGTGTGTGTACGTACACTATACACACACACAGTGTGTACGTACACACAATAATGTCCACGTTGTTGTTGCTGAGTTCACGCACCCAAGGGAGGGGGCAATGGAAAATGAATCTAAATCAACTTAAACTCCATCCCCGCTCTGTGACGTCACCACTCATCATGACCTCATCGGCATGAAGTGCCAGCGGGAGGTGTACCTCGCTAGTGACGTCATGTCACCAAGGTATTCACACTCCCCCAACCCCGTCCACGGTGCTCTTGGGCGTAACGTCACCTCCCCTTGGGTCACTGCAGATATCAATCCAGTGGCAATCCTTATTTGGGCAAAGCAACGTCCAGTGAGGGCGGTTCATTAACATAATGTGTCCGTTGAAGCCGTCGGGTTAAGCAGCCACGCCCCATCCCTCGACATATGGCCAGTTAACATTAACATAATTTATTCATATTCTTAGTTTTTTCGGTAAAGTCACGTTGAAGAGAAACAACAAAATAACAAAATATATATAAAACAATAAAAAATTCTCACGACGTTTCGACCATAACTCAAACGGTCATCATCAGGTGTGTCGGTTTGCATAAATTTATTTTGAAAACGGCATATTTATTTATATATAAAAAAATAACGTTTGCGTCACGCGCAACGATGGCAGTTTGCCCAGGACTAGTCCATCTATTTTTTGAAAAGAGGAGGGGGGAGACGAAATTTGTTTTTATGTATGCTGTCTGAAAGCCACTGTAAGCGTGAACAATCAATCAAGAAGTGAAATGATTTATCAAATCTTTCCAATGATTGCTAAGATAGAATCCATCTTCTCGGTTGAAATTGTCTCTGTGTTTGTATATGTGGATAGCCTCATGAACGAATCTCTCATGGAAGCCAGATGGCTTACAAAGAACCTCCGTCTTGGAAAAGTCAATGGCATGTGAGCCTACTGAATTAGAACAATGATCTGCTACGGCCGAGGTGTTGGTCCTACCGTGTTTAAGGTCTGCTTTATGTTCACGAATGCGGTCCGAGATATGGCGTTTGGTTTCTCCAATGTAACTACTACCACAGAGGCAACTTAGTTTGTAGACACCAGGGTATTGTATGTCCGGAATCACATCTTTTACAGACGGAACCAGATCACGGATTTTATGTAATGTGTTGAAACGGACCTGGATCTTGTGTTTATTCAAGATTTTGGAGATCTTTTTTGTGATCCCAGCAATGTAGGGTAAAGTGATGGTTTTGAAAGGCTCCTCAAGAGGGTTCTTCTTCATGGTTTGAGTGATAGCTTTGCGGATTGTATAGTCGGAGTAACCATTAGCCCTAAGAGCTTGGTGTACGTGCTTGAGTTCACTGCTTATGTGTTCCTGGTCGGATATGCATTGGGCTCTATGATACAGAGTCTTGATGAGAGAATTCTTCTGTGATGGATGGTGGTGGGAATCCGGTTTCAGATAAGCATCCGTATGGGTAGCTTTCCTGTAGACAGAGTGGCTCATTGAACCATCAGGTCTCTTTTTAATTAGGACATCCAAAAAAGGTATCTTGCCATCTATTTCGACTTCCATGGTAAATCTGATGGCTGGGTGTATGGAATTGATGTGGTCAAAGAATTGGTCTAGAGCAGGCCGGCCATGTGGCCAGATGACAAAAGTGTCATCCACGTACCTCTTCCATAAGGTTGGGCGCAGAGTGGCAGTCTGGATGGCGTCAGTCTCAAATTTCTCCATGAAAATGTTAGCTATAACTGGAGAAAGGGGGGAGCCCATTGGGGTGCCCTCAGTTTGTTTGTAGAAAGTTCCATTCCAAGTGAAGTATGTATTGGTTAAACAGTGTCTCACCAGGGGGGGTACCTCAGTGTTTAGTCCTTGATGAACCAAGTCTTCAATGATTGCAATGGTGTCAGGTACAGGAACCTTGGTGAATAAGGAAACTACATCAAAACTGACAAGCAGGTCGTCTGGGGACAGGGAAATACCCTTGATTGTTGATACCAGGTGAGTAGAATTTTGTACCGCAGAGGTGGTCTTTCCAGTGAAAGGACGCAGGATTTCAGACAAAAAACGAGCTAGTTTGTAGGTGGGGGAGCTGATAGTAGAGACTATGGGACGAAGAGGTGTATCAACTTTATGTATTTTTGGTAAGCCGTATAATCTTGGTGGCCTGGCAGCAGAAGGTTTCAACGAAAACTGTTTAGATTGATCAATTAATGCGGTTGAATCAGAAATTATTTTGTTGGTTTGTGTGACGAGGCTGTTGGTGGGATCTCTTTTTATTTTTGTATAACTACCATCGTCGAGTAATTCTTTAATTTTGTTGTTGTATTCTATTTTATCCATGATGACAGTAGCATTGCCTTTGTCAGCTGAGAGAACTACAATATCATTCCTCTTTTTTAATTTATATAATTCAAAACGCTCATCTTTGCTGAGGTTGCTAGCTGGCATCTTAGCGTTTTTGAGGGTTGCAGCGATTTCAGATCTTGCTACGTCTGCAGCGATGTGACCCAGGCCCCTGAGAGCAACGTCTACTTGGGCAATTATATCATTAACTGGTATGTGTTTAGGTGTGACTGCAAAGTTTAGACCTTTAGCTAAAACGGATTTCAGACCATCGGAAATAGAACTGTTACTGCGATTAATTACGACTTTATTAACGTCTAACTTTTTGGTGTGTGGGTCCGGTCTTTTGTTGAAGAGGAGGTTAAATTTGGAAATCAGGTTTTCCTTACATTTGGTCGACATAGTAGCAGCTGAAGAGGCAGTCATATTGTCTACATGTTCCCAATCCGATGTGGACATTATTGCCGTCAATGATAAGTGTGATTTGTAGAGTGTCTTGTCTAACTGATCTAGTTCTGTGCGTATAAGTCTGATTTTTTCTGAGATAAGAGCTAAGCTAGTTTTGAAAAGAATTCGTTTCGCATTAGAAGAAGTTACAGTAGCAGAGGTGAGTGTAAATGCGATTGGTATTACCCCAGAGTCGCGGCATCTCTTCAGGAAGGTGAGAGACTCGATCAGCTGAGCTTTCTTATCCCGGAGTTTGTTGAAGGATCTTAAAGTTATGTGAAAACCCTCCCCGTAGAGGCGATTAAATTTTGATTTAAAGCTTTCGTGACTGCAGTAATTCATATTCTTAGTTTTTTCGGTAAAGTCACGTTGAAGAGAAACAACAAAATAACAAAATATATATAAAACAATAAAAAATTCTCACGACGTTTCGACCATAACTCAAACGGTCATCATCAGGTGTGTCGGTTTGCATAAATTTATTTTGAAAACGGCATATTTATTTATATATAAAAAAAATAACGTTTGCGTCACGCGCAACGATGGCAGTTTGCCCAGGACTAGTCCATCTATTTTTTGAAAAGAGGAGGGGGGAGACGAAATTTGTTTTTATGTATGCTGTCTGAAAGCCACTGTAAGCGTGAACAATCAATCAAGAAGTGAAATGATTTATCAAATCTTTCCAATGATTGCTAAGATAGAATCCATCTTCTCGGTTGAAATTGTCTCTGTGTTTGTATATGTGGATAGCCTCATGAACGAATCTCTCATGGAAGCCAGATGGCTTACAAAGAACCTCCGTCTTGGAAAAGTCAATGGCATGTGAGCCTACTGAATTAGAACAATGATCTGCTACGGCCGAGGTGTTGGTCCTACCGTGTTTAAGGTCTGCTTTATGTTCACGAATGCGGTCCGAGATATGGCGTTTGGTTTCTCCAATGTAACTACTACCACAGAGGCAACTTAGTTTGTAGACACCAGGGTATTGTATGTCCGGAATCACATCTTTTACAGACGGAACCAGATCACAGATTTTATGTAATGTGTTGAAACGGACCTGGATCTTGTGTTTATTCAAGATTTTGGAGATCTTTTTTGTGATCCCAGCAATGTAGGGTAAAGTGATGGTTTTGAAAGGCTCCTCAAGAGGGTTCTTCTTCATGGTTTGAGTGATAGCTTTGCGGATTGTATAGTCGGAGTAACCATTAGCCCTAAGAGCTTGGTGTACGTGCTTGAGTTCACTGCTTATGTGTTCCTGGTCGGATATGCATTGGGCTCTATGATACAGAGTCTTGATGAGAGAATTCTTCTGTGATGGATGGTGGTGGGAATCCGGTTTCAGATAAGCATCCGTATGGGTAGCTTTCCTGTAGACAGAGTGGCTCATTGAACCATCAGGTCTCTTTTTAATTAGGACATCCAAAAAAGGTATCTTGCCATCTATTTCGACTTCCATGGTAAATCTGATGGCTGGGTGTATGGAATTGATGTGGTCAAAGAATTGGTCTAGAGCAGGCCGGCCATGTGGCCAGATGACAAAAGTGTCATCCACGTACCTCTTCCATAAGGTTGGGCGCAGAGTGGCAGTCTGGATGGCGTCAGTCTCAAATTTCTCCATGAAAATGTTAGCTATAACTGGAGAAAGGGGGGAGCCCATTGGGGTGCCCTCAGTTTGTTTGTAGAAAGTTCCATTCCAAGTGAAGTATGTATTGGTTAAACAGTGTCTCACCAGGGGGGGTACCTCAGTGTTTAGTCCTTGATGAACCAAGTCTTCAATGATTGCAATGGTGTCAGGTACAGGAACCTTGGTGAATAAGGAAACTACATCAAAACTGACAAGCAGGTCGTCTGGGGACAGGGAAATACCCTTGATTGTTGATACCAGGTGAGTAGAATTTTGTACCGCAGAGGTGGTCTTTCCAGTGAAAGGACGCAGGATTTCAGACAAAAAACGAGCTAGTTTGTAGGTGGGGGAGCTGATAGTAGAGACTATGGGACGAAGAGGTGTATCAACTTTATGTATTTTTGGTAAGCCGTATAATCTTGGTGGCCTGGCAGCAGAAGGTTTCAACGAAAACTGTTTAGATTGATCAATTAATGCGGTTGAATCAGAAATTATTTTGTTGGTTTGTGTGACGAGGCTGTTGGTGGGATCTCTTTTTATTTTTGTATAACTACCATCGTCGAGTAATTCTTTAATTTTGTTGTTGTATTCTATTTTATCTATGATGACAGTAGCATTGCCTTTGTCAGCTGAGAGAACTACAATATCATTCCTCTTTTTTAATTTATATAATTCAAAACGCTCATCTTTGCTGAGGTTGCTAGCTGGCATCTTAGCGTTTTTGAGGGTTGCAGCGATTTCAGATCTTGCTACGTCTGCAGCGATGTGACCCAGGCCCCTGAGAGCAACGTCTACTTGGGCAATTATATCATTAACTGGTATGTGTTTAGGTGTGACTGCAAAGTTTAGACCTTTAGCTAAAACGGATTTCAGACCATCGGAAATAGAACTGTTACTGCGATTAATTACGACTTTATTAACGTCTAACTTTTTGGTGTGTGGGTCCGGTCTTTTGTTGAAGAGGAGGTTAAATTTGGAAATCAGGTTTTCCTTATATTTGGTCGACATAGTAGCAGCTGAAGAGGCAGTCATATTGTCTACATGTTCCCAATCCGATGTGGACATTATTGCCGTCAATGATAAGTGTGATTTGTAGAGTGTCTTGTCTAACTGATCTAGTTCTGTGCATATAAGTCTGATTTTTTCTGAGATAAGAGCTAAGCTAGTTTTGAAAAGAATTCGTTTCGCATTAGAAGAAGTTACAGTAGCAGAGGTGAGTGTAAATGCGATTGGTATTACCCCAGAGTCGCGGCATCTCTTCAGGAAGGTGAGAGACTCGATCAGCTGAGCTTTCTTATCCCGGAGTTTGTTGAAGGATCTTAAAGTTATGTGAAAACCCTCCCCGTAGAGGCGATTAAATTTTGATTTAAAGCTTTCGTGACTGCAGTAATTCATATTCTTAGTTTTTTCGGTAAAGTCACGTTGAAGAGAAACAACAAAATAACAAAATATATATAAAACAATAAAAAATTCTCACGACGTTTCGACCATAACTCAAACGGTCATCATCAGGTGTGTCGGTTTGCATAAATTTATTTTGAAAACGGCATATTTATTTATATATAAAAAAAATAACGTTTGCGTCACGCGCAACGATGGCAGTTTGCCCAGGACTAGTCCATCTATTTTTTGAAAAGAGGAGGGGGGAGACGAAATTTGTTTTTATGTATGCTGTCTGAAAGCCACTGTAAGCGTGAACAATCAATCAAGAAGTGAAATGATTTATCAAATCTTTCCAATGATTGCTAAGATAGAATCCATCTTCTCGGTTGAAATTGTCTCTGTGTTTGTATATGTGGATAGCCTCATGAACGAATCTCTCATGGAAGCCAGATGGCTTACAAAGAACCTCCGTCTTGGAAAAGTCAATGGCATGTGAGCCTACTGAATTAGAACAATGATCTGCTACGGCCGAGGTGTTGGTCCTACCGTGTTTAAGGTCTGCTTTATGTTCACGAATGCGGTCCGAGATATGGCGTTTGGTTTCTCCAATGTAACTACTACCACAGAGGCAACTTAGTTTGTAGACACCAGGGTATTGTATGTCCGGAATCACATCTTTTACAGACGGAACCAGATCACAGATTTTATGTAATGTGTTGAAACGGACCTGGATCTTGTGTTTATTCAAGATTTTGGAGATCTTTTTTGTGATCCCAGCAATGTAGGGTAAAGTGATGGTTTTGAAAGGCTCCTCAAGAGGGTTCTTCTTCATGGTTTGAGTGATAGCTTTGCGGATTGTATAGTCGGAGTAACCATTAGCCCTAAGAGCTTGGTGTACGTGCTTGAGTTCACTGCTTATGTGTTCCTGGTCGGATATGCATTGGGCTCTATGATACAGAGTCTTGATGAGAGAATTCTTCTGTGATGGATGGTGGTGGGAATCCGGTTTCAGATAAGCATCCGTATGGGTAGCTTTCCTGTAGACAGAGTGGCTCATTGAACCATCAGGTCTCTTTTTAATTAGGACATCCAAAAAAGGTATCTTGCCATCTATTTCGACTTCCATGGTAAATCTGATGGCTGGGTGTATGGAATTGATGTGGTCAAAGAATTGGTCTAGAGCAGGCCGGCCATGTGGCCAGATGACAAAAGTGTCATCCACGTACCTCTTCCATAAGGTTGGGCGCAGAGTGGCAGTCTGGATGGCGTCAGTCTCAAATTTCTCCATGAAAATGTTAGCTATAACTGGAGAAAGGGGGGAGCCCATTGGGGTGCCCTCAGTTTGTTTGTAGAAAGTTCCATTCCAAGTGAAGTATGTATTGGTTAAACAGTGTCTCACCAGGGGGGGTACCTCAGTGTTTAGTCCTTGATGAACCAAGTCTTCAATGATTGCAATGGTGTCAGGTACAGGAACCTTGGTGAATAAGGAAACTACATCAAAACTGACAAGCAGGTCGTCTGGGGACAGGGAAATACCCTTGATTGTTGATACCAGGTGAGTAGAATTTTGTACCGCAGAGGTGGTCTTTCCAGTGAAAGGACGCAGGATTTCAGACAAAAAACGAGCTAGTTTGTAGGTGGGGGAGCTGATAGTAGAGACTATGGGACGAAGAGGTGTATCAACTTTATGTATTTTTGGTAAGCCGTATAATCTTGGTGGCCTGGCAGCAGAAGGTTTCAACGAAAACTGTTTAGATTGATCAATTAATGCGGTTGAATCAGAAATTATTTTGTTGGTTTGTGTGACGAGGCTGTTGGTGGGATCTCTTTTTATTTTTGTATAACTACCATCGTCGAGTAATTCTTTAATTTTGTTGTTGTATTCTATTTTATCTATGATGACAGTAGCATTGCCTTTGTCAGCTGAGAGAACTACAATATCATTCCTCTTTTTTAATTTATATAATTCAAAACGCTCATCTTTGCTGAGGTTGCTAGCTGGCATCTTAGCGTTTTTGAGGGTTGCAGCGATTTCAGATCTTGCTACGTCTGCAGCGATGTGACCCAGGCCCCTGAGAGCAACGTCTACTTGGGCAATTATATCATTAACTGGTATGTGTTTAGGTGTGACTGCAAAGTTTAGACCTTTAGCTAAAACGGATTTCAGACCATCGGAAATAGAACTGTTACTGCGATTAATTACGACTTTATTAACGTCTAACTTTTTGGTGTGTGGGTCCGGTCTTTTGTTGAAGAGGAGGTTAAATTTGGAAATCAGGTTTTCCTTACATTTGGTCGACATAGTAGCAGCTGAAGAGGCAGTCATATTGTCTACATGTTCCCAATCCGATGTGGACATTATTGCCGTCAATGATAAGTATGATTTGTAGAGTGTCTTGTCTAACTGATCTAGTTCTGTGCGTATAAGTCTGATTTTTTCTGAGATAAGAGCTAAGCTAGTTTTGAAAAGAATTCGTTTCGCATTAGAAGAAGTTACAGTAGCAGAGGTGAGTGTAAATGCGATTGGTATTACCCCAGAGTCGCGGCATCTCTTCAGGAAGGTGAGAGACTCGATCAGCTGAGCTTTCTTATCCCGGAGTTTGTTGAAGGATCTTAAAGTTATGTGAAAACCCTCCCCGTAGAGGCGATTAAATTTTGATTTAAAGCTTTCGTGACTGCAGTAATTCATATTCTTAGTTTTTTCGGTAAAGTCACGTTGAAGAGAAACAACAAAATTACAAAATATATATATAAAACAATAAAAAATTCTCACGACGTTTCGACCATAACTCAAACGGTCATCATCAGGTGTGTCGGTTTGCATAAATTTATTTTGAAAACGGCATATTTATTTATTTATATATAAAATAACGTTTGCGTCACGCGCAACGATGGCAGTTTGCCCAGGACTAGTCCATCTATTTTTTGAAAAGAGGAGGGGGGAGACGAAATTTGTTTTTATGTATGCTGTCTGAAAGCCACTGTAAGCGTGAACAATCAATCAAGAAGTGAAATGATTTATCAAATCTTTCCAATGATTGCTAAGATAGAATCCATCTTCTCGGTTGAAATTGTCTCTGTGTTTGTATATGTGGATAGCCTCATGAACGAATCTCTCATGGAAGCCAGATGGCTTACAAAGAACCTCCGTCTTGGAAAAGTCAATGGCATGTGAGCCTACTGAATTAGAACAATGATCTGCTACGGCCGAGGTGTTGGTCCTACCGTGTTTAAGGTCTGCTTTATGTTCACGAATGCGGTCCGAGATATGGCGTTTGGTTTCTCCAATGTAACTACTACCACAGAGGCAACTTAGTTTGTAGACACCAGGGTATTGTATGTCCGGAATCACATCTTTTACAGACGGAACCAGATCACGGATTTTATGTAATGTGTTGAAACGGACCTGGATCTTGTGTTTATTCAAGATTTTGGAGATCTTTTTTGTGATCCCAGCAATGTAGGGTAAAGTGATGGTTTTGAAAGGCTCCTCAAGAGGGTTCTTCTTCATGGTTTGAGTGATAGCTTTGCGGATTGTATAGTCGGAGTAACCATTAGCCCTAAGAGCTTGGTGTACGTGCTTGAGTTCACTGCTTATGTGTTCCTGGTCGGATATGCATTGGGCTCTATGATACAGAGTCTTGATGAGAGAATTCTTCTGTGATGGATGGTGGTGGGAATCCGGTTTCAGATAAGCATCCGTATGGGTAGCTTTCCTGTAGACAGAGTGGCTCATTGAACCATCAGGTCTCTTTTTAATTAGGACATCCAAAAAAGGTATCTTGCCATCTATTTCGACTTCCATGGTAAATCTGATGGCTGGGTGTATGGAATTGATGTGGTCAAAGAATTGGTCTAGAGCAGGCCGGCCATGTGGCCAGATGACAAAAGTGTCATCCACGTACCTCTTCCATAAGGTTGGGCGCAGAGTGGCAGTCTGGATGGCGTCAGTCTCAAATTTCTCCATGAAAATGTTAGCTATAACTGGAGAAAGGGGGGAGCCCATTGGGGTGCCCTCAGTTTGTTTGTAGAAAGTTCCATTCCAAGTGAAGTATGTATTGGTTAAACAGTGTCTCACCAGGGGGGGTACCTCAGTGTTTAGTCCTTGATGAACCAAGTCTTCAATGATTGCAATGGTGTCAGGTACAGGAACCTTGGTGAATAAGGAAACTACATCAAAACTGACAAGCAGGTCGTCTGGGGACAGGGAAATACCCTTGATTGTTGATACCAGGTGAGTAGAATTTTGTACCGCAGAGGTGGTCTTTCCAGTGAAAGGACGCAGGATTTCAGACAAAAAACGAGCTAGTTTGTAGGTGGGGGAGCTGATAGTAGAGACTATGGGACGAAGAGGTGTATCAACTTTATGTATTTTTGGTAAGCCGTATAATCTTGGTGGCCTGGCAGCAGAAGGTTTCAACGAAAACTGTTTAGATTGATCAATTAATGCGGTTGAATCAGAAATTATTTTGTTGGTTTGTGTGACGAGGCTGTTGGTGGGATCTCTTTTTATTTTTGTATAACTACCATCGTCGAGTAATTCTTTAATTTTGTTGTTGTATTCTATTTTATCCATGATGACAGTAGCATTGCCTTTGTCAGCTGAGCGAACTACAATATCATTCCTCTTTTTTAATTTATATAATTCAAAACGCTCATCTTTGCTGAGGTTGCTAGCTGGCATCTTAGCGTTTTTGAGGGTTGCAGCGATTTCAGATCTTGCTACGTCTGCAGCGATGTGACCCAGGCCCCTGAGAGCAACGTCTACTTGGGCAATTATATCATTAACTGGTATGTGTTTAGGTGTGACTGCAAAGTTTAGACCTTTAGCTAAAACGGATTTCAGACCATCGAAATAGAACTGTTACTGCGATTAATTACGACTTTATTAACGTCTAACTTTTTGGTGTGTGGGTCCGGTCTTTTGTTGAAGAGGAGGTTAAATTTGGAAATCAGGTTTTCCTTACATTTGGTCGACATAGTAGCAGCTGAAGAGGCAGTCATATTGTCTACATGTTCCCAATCCGATGTGGACATTATTGCCGTCAATGATAAGTGTGATTTGTAGAGTGTCTTGTCTAACTGATCTAGTTCTGTGCGTATAAGTCTGATTTTTTCTGAGATAAGAGCTAAGCTAGTTTTGAAAAGAATTCGTTTCGCATTAGAAGAAGTTACAGTAGCAGAGGTGAGTGTAAATGCGATTGGTATTACCCCAGAGTCGCGGCATCTCTTCAGGAAGGTGAGAGACTCGATCAGCTGAGCTTTCTTATCCCGGAGTTTGTTGAAGGATCTTAAAGTTATGTGAAAACCCTCCCCGTAGAGGCGATTAAATTTTGATTTAAAGCTTTCGTGACTGCAGTAATTCATATTCTTAGTTTTTTCGGTAAAGTCACGTTGAAGAGAAATAACAAAATATATATAAAACAATAAAAAATTCTCACGACGTTTCGACCATAACTCAAACGGTCATCATCAGGTGTGTCGGTTTGCATAAATTTATTTTGAAAAGGCATATTTATTTATTTATATAAAAAAATACCGTTTGCGTCACGCGCAACGATGGCAGTTTGCCCAGGACTAGTCCATCTATTTTTTGAAAAGAGGAGGGGGGAGACGAAATTTGTTTTTATGTATGCTGTCTGAAAGCCACTGTAAGCGTGAACAATCAATCAAGAAGTGAAATGATTTATCAAATCTTTCCAATGATTGCTAAGATAGAATCCATCTTCTCGGTTGAAATTGTCTCTGTGTTTGTATATGTGGATAGCCTCATGAACGAATCTCTCATGGAAGCCAGATGGCTTATAAAGAACCTCCGTCTTGGAAAAGTCAATGGCATGTGAGCCTACTGAATTAGAACAATGATCTGCTACGGCCGAGGTGTTGGTCCTACCGTGTTTAAGGTCTGCTTTATGTTCACGAATGCGGTCCGAGATATGGCGTTTGGTTTCTCCAATGTAACTACTACCACAGAGGCAACTTAGTTTGTAGACACCAGGGTATTGTATGTCCGGAATCACATCTTTTACAGACGGAACCAGATCACGGATTTTATGTAATGTGTTGAAACGGACCTGGATCTTGTGTTTATTCAAGATTTTGGAGATCTTTTTTGTGATCCCAGCAATGTAGGGTAAAGTGATGGTTTTGAAAGGCTCCTCAAGAGGGTTCTTCTTCATGGTTTGAGTGATAGCTTTGCGGATTGTATAGTCGGAGTAACCATTAGCCCTAAGAGCTTGGTGTACGTGCTTGAGTTCACTGCTTATGTGTTCCTGGTCGGATATGCATTGGGCTCTATGATACAGAGTCTTGATGAGAGAATTCTTCTGTGATGGATGGTGGTGGGAATCCGGTTTCAGATAAGCATCCGTATGGGTAGCTTTCCTGTAGACAGAGTGGCTCATTGAACCATCAGGTCTCTTTTTAATTAGGACATCCAAAAAAGGTATCTTGCCATCTATTTCGACTTCCATGGTAAATCTGATGGCTGGGTGTATGGAATTGATGTGGTCAAAGAATTGGTCTAGAGCAGGCCGGCCATGTGGCCAGATGACAAAAGTGTCATCCACGTACCTCTTCCATAAGGTTGGGCGCAGAGTGGCAGTCTGGATGGCGTCAGTCTCAAATTTCTCCATGAAAATGTTAGCTATAACTGGAGAAAGGGGGGAGCCCATTGGGGTGCCCTCAGTTTGTTTGTAGAAAGTTCCATTCCAAGTGAAGTATGTATTGGTTAAACAGTGTCTCACCAGGGGGGGTACCTCAGTGTTTAGTCCTTGATGAACCAAGTCTTCAATGATTGCAATGGTGTCAGGTACAGGAACCTTGGTGAATAAGGAAACTACATCAAAACTGACAAGCAGGTCGTCTGGGGACAGGGAAATACCCTTAATTGTTGATACCAGGTGAGTAGAATTTTGTACCGCAGAGGTGGTCTTTCCAGTGAAAGGACGCAGTATTTCAGACAAAAAACGAGCTAGTTTGTAGGTGGGGGAGCTGATAGTAGAGACTATGGGACGAAGAGGTGTATCAACTTTATGTATTTTTGGTAAGCCGTATAATCTTGGTGGCCTGGCAGCAGAAGGTTTCAACGAAAACTGTTTAGATTGATCAATTAATGCGGTTGAATCAGAAATTATTTTGTTGGTTTGTGTGACGAGGCTGTTGGTGGGATCTCTTTTTATTTTTGTATAACTACCATCGTCGAGTAATTCTTTAATTTTGTTGTTGTATTCTATTTTATCCATGATGACAGTAGCATTGCCTTTGTCAGCTGAGCGAACTACAATATCATTCCTCTTTTTTAATTTATATAATTCAAAACGCTCATCTTTGCTGAGGTTGCTAGCTGGCATCTTAGCGTTTTTGAGGGTTGCAGCGATTTCAGATCTTGCTACGTCTGCAGCGATGTGACCCAGGCCCCTGAGAGCAACGTCTACTTGGGCAATTATATCATTAACTGGTATGTGTTTAGGTGTGACTGCAAAGTTTAGACCTTTAGCTAAAACGGATTTCAGACCATCGAAATAGAACTGTTACTGCGATTAATTACGACTTTATTAACGTCTAACTTTTTGGTGTGTGGGTCCGGTCTTTTGTTGAAGAGGAGGTTAAATTTGGAAATCAGGTTTTCCTTACATTTGGTCGACATAGTAGCAGCTGAAGAGGCAGTCATATTGTCTACATGTTCCCAATCCGATGTGGACATTATTGCCGTCAATGATAAGTGTGATTTGTAGAGTGTCTTGTCTAACTGATCTAGTTCTGTGCGTATAAGTCTGATTTTTTCTGAGATAAGAGCTAAGCTAGTTTTGAAAAGAATTCGTTTCGCATTAGAAGAAGTTACAGTAGCAGAGGTGAGTGTAAATGCGATTGGTATTACCCCAGAGTCGCGGCATCTCTTCAGGAAGGTGAGAGACTCGATCAGCTGAGCTTTCTTATCCCGGAGTTTGTTGAAGGATCTTAAAGTTATGTGAAAACCCTCCCCGTAGAGGCGATTAAATTTTGATTTAAAGCTTTCGTGACTGCAGTAATTCATATTCTTAGTTTTTTCGGTAAAGTCACGTTGAAGAGAAATAACAAAATATATATAAAACAATAAAAAATTCTCACGACGTTTCGACCATAACTCAAACGGTCATCATCAGGTGTGTCGGTTTGCATAAATTTATTTTGAAAAGGCATATTTATTTATTTATATAAAAAAATACCGTTTGCGTCACGCGCAACGATGGCAGTTTGCCCAGGACTAGTCCATCTATTTTTTGAAAAGAGGAGGGGGGAGACGAAATTTGTTTTTATGTATGCTGTCTGAAAGCCACTGTAAGCGTGAACAATCAATCAAGAAGTGAAATGATTTATCAAATCTTTCCAATGATTGCTAAGATAGAATCCATCTTCTCGGTTGAAATTGTCTCTGTGTTTGTATATGTGGATAGCCTCATGAACGAATCTCTCATGGAAGCCAGATGGCTTATAAAGAACCTCCGTCTTGGAAAAGTCAATGGCATGTGAGCCTACTGAATTAGAACAATGATCTGCTACGGCCGAGGTGTTGGTCCTACCGTGTTTAAGGTCTGCTTTATGTTCACGAATGCGGTCCGAGATATGGCGTTTGGTTTCTCCAATGTAACTACTACCACAGAGGCAACTTAGTTTGTAGACACCAGGGTATTGTATGTCCGGAATCACATCTTTTACAGACGGAACCAGATCACGGATTTTATGTAATGTGTTGAAACGGACCTGGATCTTGTGTTTATTCAAGATTTTGGAGATCTTTTTTGTGATCCCAGCAATGTAGGGTAAAGTGATGGTTTTGAAAGGCTCCTCAAGAGGGTTCTTCTTCATGGTTTGAGTGATAGCTTTGCGGATTGTATAGTCGGAGTAACCATTAGCCCTAAGAGCTTGGTGTACGTGCTTGAGTTCACTGCTTATGTGTTCCTGGTCGGATATGCATTGGGCTCTATGATACAGAGTCTTGATGAGAGAATTCTTCTGTGATGGATGGTGGTGGGAATCCGGTTTCAGATAAGCATCCGTATGGGTAGCTTTCCTGTAGACAGAGTGGCTCATTGAACCATCAGGTCTCTTTTTAATTAGGACATCCAAAAAAGGTATCTTGCCATCTATTTCGACTTCCATGGTAAATCTGATGGCTGGGTGTATGGAATTGATGTGGTCAAAGAATTGGTCTAGAGCAGGCCGGCCATGTGGCCAGATGACAAAAGTGTCATCCACGTACCTCTTCCATAAGGTTGGGCGCAGAGTGGCAGTCTGGATGGCGTCAGTCTCAAATTTCTCCATGAAAATGTTAGCTATAACTGGAGAAAGGGGGGAGCCCATTGGGGTGCCCTCAGTTTGTTTGTAGAAAGTTCCATTCCAAGTGAAGTATGTATTGGTTAAACAGTGTCTCACCAGGGGGGGTACCTCAGTGTTTAGTCCTTGATGAACCAAGTCTTCAATGATTGCAATGGTGTCAGGTACAGGAACCTTGGTGAATAAGGAAACTACATCAAAACTGACAAGCAGGTCGTCTGGGGACAGGGAAATACCCTTAATTGTTGATACCAGGTGAGTAGAATTTTGTACCGCAGAGGTGGTCTTTCCAGTGAAAGGACGCAGTATTTCAGACAAAAAACGAGCTAGTTTGTAGGTGGGGGAGCTGATAGTAGAGACTATGGGACGAAGAGGTGTATCAACTTTATGTATTTTTGGTAAGCCGTATAATCTTGGTGGCCTGGCAGCAGAAGGTTTCAACGAAAACTGTTTAGATTGATCAATTAATGCGGTTGAATCAGAAATTATTTTGTTGGTTTGTGTGACGAGGCTGTTGGTGGGATCTCTTTTTATTTTTGTATAACTACCATCGTCGAGTAATTCTTTAATTTTGTTGTTGTATTCTATTTTATCCATGATGACAGTAGCATTGCCTTTGTCAGCTGAGAGAACTACAATATCATTCCTCTTTTTTAATTTATATAATTCAAAACGCTCATCTTTGCTGAGGTTGCTAGCTGGCATCTTAGCGTTTTTGAGGGTTGCAGCGATTTCAGATCTTGCTACGTCTGCAGCGATGTGACCCAGGCCCCTGAGAGCAACGTCTACTTGGGCAATTATATCATTAACTGGTATGTGTTTAGGTGTGACTGCAAAGTTTAGACCTTTAGCTAAAACGGATTTCAGACCATCGGAAATAGAACTGTTACTGCAATTAATTACGACTTTATTAACGTCTAACTTTTTGGTGTGTGGGTCCGGTCTTTTGTTGAAGAGGAGGTTAAATTTGGAAATCAGGTTTTCCTTAGATTTGGTCGACATAGTAGCAGCTGAAGAGGCAGTCATATTGTCTACATGTTCCCAATCAGATGTGGACATTATTGCCGTCAATGATAAGTGTGATTTGTAGAGTGTCTTGTCTAACTGATCTAGTTCTGTGCGTATAAGTCTGATTTTTTCTGAGATAAGAGCTAAGCTAGTTTTGAAAAGAATTCGTTTCGCATTAGAAGAAGTTACAGTAGCAGAGGTGAGTGTAAATGCGATTGGTATTACCCCAGAGTCGCGGCATCTCTTCAGGAAGGTGAGAGACTCGATCAGCTGAGCTTTCTTATCCCGGAGTTTGTTGAAGGATCTTAAAGTTATGTGAAAACCCTCCCCGTAGAGGCGATTAAATTTTGATTTAAAGCTTTCGTGACTGCAGTAATTCATATTCTTAGTTTTTTCGGTAAAGTCACGTTGAAGAGAAACAACAAAATAACAAAATATATATAAAACAATAAAAAAATTCTCACGACGTTTCGACCATAACTCAAACGGTCATCATCAGGTGTGTCGGTTTGCATAAATTTATTTTGAAAACGGCATATTTATTTATTTATATATAAAAAAATAACGTTTGCGTCACGCGCAACGATGGCAGTTTGCCCAGGACTAGTCCATCTATTTTTTGAAAAGAGGAGGGGGGAGACGAAATTTGTTTTTATGTATGCTGTCTGAAAGCCACTGTAAGCGTGAACAATCAATCAAGAAGTGAAATGATTTATCAAATCTTTCCAATGATTGCTAAGATAGAATCCATCTTCTCGGTTGAAATTGTCTCTGTGTTTGTATATGTGGATAGCCTCATGAACGAATCTCTCATGGAAGCCAGATGGCTTACAAAGAACCTCCGTCTTGGAAAAGTCAATGGCATGTGAGCCTACTGAATTAGAACAATGATCTGCTACGGCCGAGGTGTTGGTCCTACCGTGTTTAAGGTCTGCTTTATGTTCACGAATGCGGTCCGAGATATGGCGTTTGGTTTCTCCAATGTAACTACTACCACAGAGGCAACTTAGTTTGTAGACACCAGGGTATTGTATGTCCGGAATCACATCTTTTACAGACGGAACCAGATCACGGATTTTATGTAATGTGTTGAAACGGACCTGGATCTTGTGTTTATTCAAGATTTTGGAGATCTTTTTTGTGATCCCAGCAATGTAGGGTAAAGTGATGGTTTTGAAAGGCTCCTCAAGAGGGTTCTTCTTCATGGTTTGAGTGATAGCTTTGCGGATTGTATAGTCGGAGTAACCATTAGCCCTAAGAGCTTGGTGTACGTGCTTGAGTTCACTGCTTATGTGTTCCTGGTCGGATATGCATTGGGCTCTATGATACAGAGTCTTGATGAGAGAATTCTTCTGTGATGGATGGTGGTGGGAATCCGGTTTCAGATAAGCATCCGTATGGGTAGCTTTCCTGTAGACAGAGTGGCTCATTGAACCATCAGGTCTCTTTTTAATTAGGACATCCAAAAAAGGTATCTTGCCATCTATTTCGACTTCCATGGTAAATCTGATGGCTGGGTGTATGGAATTGATGTGGTCAAAGAATTGGTCTAGAGCAGGCCGGCCATGTGGCCAGATGACAAAAGTGTCATCCACGTACCTCTTCCATAAGGTTGGGCGCAGAGTGGCAGTCTGGATGGCGTCAGTCTCAAATTTCTCCATGAAAATGTTAGCTATAACTGGAGAAAGGGGGGAGCCCATTGGGGTGCCCTCAGTTTGTTTGTAGAAAGTTCCATTCCAAGTGAAGTATGTATTGGTTAAACAGTGTCTCACCAGGGGGGGTACCTCAGTGTTTAGTCCTTGATGAACCAAGTCTTCAATGATTGCAATGGTGTCAGGTACAGGAACCTTGGTGAATAAGGAAACTACATCAAAACTGACAAGCAGGTCGTCTGGGGACAGGGAAATACCCTTGATTGTTGATACCAGGTGAGTAGAATTTTGTACCGCAGAGGTGGTCTTTCCAGTGAAAGGACGCAGGATTTCAGACAAAAAACGAGCTAGTTTGTAGGTGGGGGAGCTGATAGTAGAGACTATGGGACGAAGAGGTGTATCAACTTTATGTATTTTTGGTAAGCCGTATAATCTTGGTGGCCTGGCAGCAGAAGGTTTCAACGAAAACTGTTTAGATTGATCAATTAATGCGGTTGAATCAGAAATTATTTTGTTGGTTTGTGTGACGAGGCTGTTGGTGGGATCTCTTTTTATTTTTGTATAACTACCATCGTCGAGTAATTCTTTAATTTTGTTGTTGTATTCTATTTTATCCATGATGACAGTAGCATTGCCTTTGTCAGCTGAGAGAACTACAATATCATTCCTCTTTTTTAATTTATATAATTCAAAACGCTCATCTTTGCTGAGGTTGCTAGCTGGCATCTTAGCGTTTTTGAGGGTTGCAGCGATTTCAGATCTTGCGACGTCTGCAGCGATGTGACCCAGGCCCCTGAGAGCAACGTCTACTTGGGCAATTATATCATTAACTGGTATGTGTTTAGGTGTGACTGCAAAGTTTAGACCTTTAGCTAAAACGGATTTCAGACCATCGGAAATAGAACTGTTACTGCGATTAATTACGACTTTATTAACGTCTAACTTTTTGGTGTGTGGGTCCGGTCTTTTGTTGAAGAGGAGGTTAAATTTGGAAATCAGGTTTTCCTTACATTTGGTCGACATAGTAGCAGCTGAAGAGGCAGTCATATTGTCTACATGTTCCCAATCCGATGTGGACATTATTGCCGTCAATGATAAGTGTGATTTGTAGAGTGTCTTGTCTAACTGATCTAGTTCTGTGCGTATAAGTCTGATTTTTTCTGAGATAAGAGCTAAGCTAGTTTTGAAAAGAATTCGTTTCGCATTAGAAGAAGTTACAGTAGCAGAGGTGAGTGTAAATGCGATTGGTATTACCCCAGAGTCGCGGCATCTCTTCAGGAAGGTGAGAGACTCGATCAGCTGAGCTTTCTTATCCCGGAGTTTGTTGAAGGATCTTAAAGTTATTTGAAAACCCTCCCCGTAGAGGCGATTAAATTTTGATTTAAAGCTTTCGTGACTGCAGTAATTCATATTCTTAGTTTTTTCGGTAAAGTCACGTTGAAGAGAAACAACAAAATAACAAAATATATATAAAACAATAAAAAATTCTCACGACGTTTCGACCATAACTCAAACGGTCATCATCAGGTGTGTCGGTTTGCATAAATTTATTTTGAAAACGGCATATTTATTTATTTATATATAAAAAAAAATAACGTTTGCGTCACGCGCAACGATGGCAGTTTGCCCAGGACTAGTCCATCTATTTTTTGAAAAGAGGAGGGGGGAGACGAAATTTGTTTTTATGTATGCTGTCTGAAAGCCACTGTAAGCGTGAACAATCAATCAAGAAGTGAAATTATTTATCAAATCTTTCCAATGATTGCTAAGATAGAATCCATCTTCTCGGTTGAAATTGTCTCTGTGTTTGTATATGTGGATAGCCTCATGAACGAATCTCTCATGGAAGCCAGATGGCTTACAAAGAACCTCCGTCTTGGAAAAGTCAATGGCATGTGAGCCTACTGAATTAGAACAATGATCTGCTACGGCCGAGGTGTTGGTCCTACCGTGTTTAAGGTCTGCTTTATGTTCACGAATGCGGTCCGAGATATGGCGTTTGGTTTCTCCAATGTAACTACTACCACAGAGGCAACTTAGTTTGTAGACACCAGGGTATTGTATGTCCGGAATCACATCTTTTACAGACGGAACCAGATCACGGATTTTATGTAATGTGTTGAAACGGACCTGGATCTTGTGTTTATTCAAGATTTTGGAGATCTTTTTTGTGATCCCAGCAATGTAGGGTAAAGTGATGGTTTTGAAAGGCTCCTCAAGAGGGTTCTTCTTCATGGTTTGAGTGATAGCTTTGCGGATTGTATAGTCGGAGTAACCATTAGCCCTAAGAGCTTGGTGTACGTGCTTGAGTTCACTGCTTATGTGTTCCTGGTCGGATATGCATTGGGCTCTATGATACAGAGTCTTGATGAGAGAATTCTTCTGTGATGGATGGTGGTGGGAATCCGGTTTCAGATAAGCATCCGTATGGGTAGCTTTCCTGTAGACAGAGTGGCTCATTGAACCATCAGGTCTCTTTTTAATTAGGACATCCAAAAAAGGTATCTTGCCATCTATTTCGACTTCCATGGTAAATCTGATGGCTGGGTGTATGGAATTGATGTGGTCAAAGAATTGGTCTAGAGCAGGCCGGCCATGTGGCCAGATGACAAAAGTGTCATCCACGTACCTCTTCCATAAGGTTGGGCGCAGAGTGGCAGTCTGGATGGCGTCAGTCTCAAATTTCTCCATGAAAATGTTAGCTATAACTGGAGAAAGGGGGGAGCCCATTGGGGTGCCCTCAGTTTGTTTGTAGAAAGTTCCATTCCAAGTGAAGTATGTATTGGTTAAACAGTGTCTCACCAGGGGGGGGTACCTCAGTGTTTAGTCCTTGATGAACCAAGTCTTCAATGATTGCAATGGTGTCAGGTACAGGAACCTTGGTGAATAAGGAAACTACATCAAAACTGACAAGCAGGTCGTCTGGGGACAGGGAAATACCCTTGATTGTTGATACCAGGTGAGTAGAATTTTGTACCGCAGAGGTGGTCTTTCCAGTGAAAGGACGCAGGATTTCAGACAAAAAACGAGCTAGTTTGTAGGTGGGGGAGCTGATAGTAGAGACTATGGGACGAAGAGGTGTATCAACTTTATGTATTTTTGGTAAGCCGTATAATCTTGGTGGCCTGGCAGCAGAAGGTTTCAACGAAAACTGTTTAGATTGATCAATTAATGCGGTTGAATCAGAAATTATTTTGTTGGTTTGTGTGACGAGGCTGTTGGTGGGATCTCTTTTTATTTTTGTATAACTACCATCGTCGAGTAATTCTTTAATTTTGTTGTTGTATTCTATTTTATCCATGATGACAGTAGCATTGCCTTTGTCAGCTGAGAGAACTACAATATCATTCCTCTTTTTTAATTTATATAATTCAAAACGCTCATCTTTGCTGAGGTTGCTAGCTGGCATCTTAGCGTTTTTGAGGGTTGCAGCGATTTCAGATCTTGCTACGTCTGCAGCGATGTGACCCAGGCCCCTGAGAGCAACGTCTACTTGGGCAATTATATCATTAACTGGTATGTGTTTAGGTGTGACTGCAAAGTTTAGACCTTTAGCTAAAACGGATTTCAGACCATCGAAAATAGAACTGTTACTGCGATTAATTACGACTTTATTAACGTCTAACTTTTTGGTGTGTGGGTCCGGTCTTTTGTTGAAGAGGAGGTTAAATTTGGAAATCAGGTTTTCCTTAGATTTGGTCGACATAGTAGCAGCTGAAGAGGCAGTCATATTGTCTACATGTTCCCAATCCGATGTGGACATTATTGCCGTCAATGATAAGTGTGATTTGTAGAGTGTCTTGTCTAACTGATCTAGTTCTGTGCGTATAAGTCTGATTTTTTCTGAGATAAGAGCTAAGCTAGTTTTGAAAAGAATTCGTTTCGCATTAGAAGAAGTTACAGTAGCAGAGGTGAGTGTAAATGCGATTGGTATTACCCCAGAGTCGCGGCATCTCTTCAGGAAGGTGAGAGACTCGATCAGCTGAGCTTTCTTATCCCGGAGTTTGTTGAAGGATCTTAAAGTTATTTGAAAACCCTCCCCGTAGAGGCGATTAAATTTTGATTTAAAGCTTTCGTGACTGCAGTAATTCATATTCTTAGTTTTTTCGGTAAAGTCACGTTGAAGAGAAACAACAAAATAACAAAATATATATAAAACAATAAAAAATTCTCACGACGTTTCGACCATAACTCAAACGGTCATCATCAGGTGTGTCGGTTTGCATAAATTTATTTTGAAAACGGCATATTTATTTATTTATATATAAAAAAAAATAACGTTTGCGTCACGCGCAACGATGGCAGTTTGCCCAGGACTAGTCCATCTATTTTTTGAAAAGAGGAGGGGGGAGACGAAATTTGTTTTTATGTATGCTGTCTGAAAGCCACTGTAAGCGTGAACAATCAATCAAGAAGTGAAATTATTTATCAAATCTTTCCAATGATTGCTAAGATAGAATCCATCTTCTCGGTTGAAATTGTCTCTGTGTTTGTATATGTGGATAGCCTCATGAACGAATCTCTCATGGAAGCCAGATGGCTTACAAAGAACCTCCGTCTTGGAAAAGTCAATGGCATGTGAGCCTACTGAATTAGAACAATGATCTGCTACGGCCGAGGTGTTGGTCCTACCGTGTTTAAGGTCTGCTTTATGTTCACGAATGCGGTCCGAGATATGGCGTTTGGTTTCTCCAATGTAACTACTACCACAGAGGCAACTTAGTTTGTAGACACCAGGGTATTGTATGTCCGGAATCACATCTTTTACAGACGGAACCAGATCACGGATTTTATGTAATGTGTTGAAACGGACCTGGATCTTGTGTTTATTCAAGATTTTGGAGATCTTTTTTGTGATCCCAGCAATGTAGGGTAAAGTGATGGTTTTGAAAGGCTCCTCAAGAGGGTTCTTCTTCATGGTTTGAGTGATAGCTTTGCGGATTGTATAGTCGGAGTAACCATTAGCCCTAAGAGCTTGGTGTACGTGCTTGAGTTCACTGCTTATGTGTTCCTGGTCGGATATGCATTGGGCTCTATGATACAGAGTCTTGATGAGAGAATTCTTCTGTGATGGATGGTGGTGGGAATCCGGTTTCAGATAAGCATCCGTATGGGTAGCTTTCCTGTAGACAGAGTGGCTCATTGAACCATCAGGTCTCTTTTTAATTAGGACATCCAAAAAAGGTATCTTGCCATCTATTTCGACTTCCATGGTAAATCTGATGGCTGGGTGTATGGAATTGATGTGGTCAAAGAATTGGTCTAGAGCAGGCCGGCCATGTGGCCAGATGACAAAAGTGTCATCCACGTACCTCTTCCATAAGGTTGGGCGCAGAGTGGCAGTCTGGATGGCGTCAGTCTCAAATTTCTCCATGAAAATGTTAGCTATAACTGGAGAAAGGGGGGAGCCCATTGGGGTGCCCTCAGTTTGTTTGTAGAAAGTTCCATTCCAAGTGAAGTATGTATTGGTTAAACAGTGTCTCACCAGGGGGGGGTACCTCAGTGTTTAGTCCTTGATGAACCAAGTCTTCAATGATTGCAATGGTGTCAGGTACAGGAACCTTGGTGAATAAGGAAACTACATCAAAACTGACAAGCAGGTCGTCTGGGGACAGGGAAATACCCTTGATTGTTGATACCAGGTGAGTAGAATTTTGTACCGCAGAGGTGGTCTTTCCAGTGAAAGGACGCAGGATTTCAGACAAAAAACGAGCTAGTTTGTAGGTGGGGGAGCTGATAGTAGAGACTATGGGACGAAGAGGTGTATCAACTTTATGTATTTTTGGTAAGCCGTATAATCTTGGTGGCCTGGCAGCAGAAGGTTTCAACGAAAACTGTTTAGATTGATCAATTAATGCGGTTGAATCAGAAATTATTTTGTTGGTTTGTGTGACGAGGCTGTTGGTGGGATCTCTTTTTATTTTTGTATAACTACCATCGTCGAGTAATTCTTTAATTTTGTTGTTGTATTCTATTTTATCCATGATGACAGTAGCATTGCCTTTGTCAGCTGAGAGAACTACAATATCATTCCTCTTTTTTAATTTATATAATTCAAAACGCTCATCTTTGCTGAGGTTGCTAGCTGGCATCTTAGCGTTTTTGAGGGTTGCAGCGATTTCAGATCTTGCTACGTCTGCAGCGATGTGACCCAGGCCCCTGAGAGCAACGTCTACTTGGGCAATTATATCATTAACTGGTATGTGTTTAGGTGTGACTGCAAAGTTTAGACCTTTAGCTAAAACGGATTTCAGACCATCGAAAATAGAACTGTTACTGCGATTAATTACGACTTTATTAACGTCTAACTTTTTGGTGTGTGGGTCCGGTCTTTTGTTGAAGAGGAGGTTAAATTTGGAAATCAGGTTTTCCTTAGATTTGGTCGACATAGTAGCAGCTGAAGAGGCAGTCATATTGTCTACATGTTCCCAATCCGATGTGGACATTATTGCCGTCAATGATAAGTGTGATTTGTAGAGTGTCTTGTCTAACTGATCTAGTTCTGTGCGTATAAGTCTGATTTTTTCTGAGATAAGAGCTAAGCTAGTTTTGAAAAGAATTCGTTTCGCATTAGAAGAAGTTACAGTAGCAGAGGTGAGTGTAAATGCGATTGGTATTACCCCAGAGTCGCGGCATCTCTTCAGGAAGGTGAGAGACTCGATCAGCTGAGCTTTCTTATCCCGGAGTTTGTTGAAGGATCTTAAAGTTATGTGAAAACCCTCCCCGTAGAGGCAATTAAATTTTGATTTAAAGCTTTCGTGACTGCAGTAATTCATATTCTTAGTTTTTTCGGTAAAGTCACGTTGAAGAGAAACAACAAAATAACAAAATATATATAAAACAATAAAAAATTCTCACGACGTTTCGACCATAACTCAAACGGTCATCATCAGGTGTGTCGGTTTGCATAAATTTATTTTGAAAACGGCATATTTATTTATTTATATATAAAAAAAAATAACGTTTGCGTCACGCGCAACGATGGCAGTTTGCCCAGGACTAGTCCATCTATTTTTTGAAAAGAGGAGGGGGGAGACGAAATTTGTTTTTATGTATGCTGTCTGAAAGCCACTGTAAGCGTGAACAATCAATCAAGAAGTGAAATGATTTATCAAATCTTTCCAATGATTGCTAAGATAGAATCCATCTTCTCGGTTGAAATTGTCTCTGTGTTTGTATATGTGGATAGCCTCATGAACGAATCTCTCATGGAAGCCAGATGGCTTACAAAGAACCTCCGTCTTGGAAAAGTCAATGGCATGTGAGCCTACTGAATTAGAACAATGATCTGCTACGGCCGAGGTGTTGGTCCTACCGTGTTTAAGGTCTGCTTTATGTTCACGAATGCGGTCCGAGATATGGCGTTTGGTTTCTCCAATGTAACTACTACCACAGAGGCAACTTAGTTTGTAGACACCAGGGTATTGTATGTCCGGAATCACATCTTTTACAGACGGAACCAGATCACGGATTTTATGTAATGTGTTGAAACGGACCTGGATCTTGTGTTTATTCAAGATTTTGGAGATCTTTTTTGTGATCCCAGCAATGTAGGGTAAAGTGATGGTTTTGAAAGGCTCCTCAAGAGGGTTCTTCTTCATGGTTTGAGTGATAGCTTTGCGGATTGTATAGTCGGAGTAACCATTAGCCCTAAGAGCTTGGTGTACGTGCTTGAGTTCACTGCTTATGTGTTCCTGGTCGGATATGCATTGGGCTCTATGATACAGAGTCTTGATGAGAGAATTCTTCTGTGATGGATGGTGGTGGGAATCCGGTTTCAGATAAGCATCCGTATGGGTAGCTTTCCTGTAGACAGAGTGGCTCATTGAACCATCAGGTCTCTTTTTAATTAGGACATCCAAAAAAGGTATCTTGCCATCTATTTCGACTTCCATGGTAAATCTGATGGCTGGGTGTATGGAATTGATGTGGTCAAAGAATTGGTCTAGAGCAGGCCGGCCATGTGGCCAGATGACAAAAGTGTCATCCACGTACCTCTTCCATAAGGTTGGGCGCAGAGTGGCAGTCTGGATGGCGTCAGTCTCAAATTTCTCCATGAAAATGTTAGCTATAACTGGAGAAAGGGGGGAGCCCATTGGGGTGCCCTCAGTTTGTTTGTAGAAAGTTCCATTCCAAGTGAAGTATGTATTGGTTAAACAGTGTCTCACCAGGGGGGGTACCTCAGTGTTTAGTCCTTGATGAACCAAGTCTTCAATGATTGCAATGGTGTCAGGTACAGGAACCTTGGTGAATAAGGAAACTACATCAAAACTGACAAGCAGGTCGTCTGGGGACAGGGAAATACCCTTGATTGTTGATACCAGGTGAGTAGAATTTTGTACCGCAGAGGTGGTCTTTCCAGTGAAAGGACGCAGGATTTCAGACAAAAAACGAGCTAGTTTGTAGGTGGGGGAGCTGATAGTAGAGACTATGGGACGAAGAGGTGTATCAACTTTATGTATTTTTGGTAAGCCGTATAATCTTGGTGGCCTGGCAGCAGAAGGTTTCAACGAAAACTGTTTAGATTGATCAATTAATGCGGTTGAATCAGAAATTATTTTGTTGGTTTGTGTGACGAGGCTGTTGGTGGGATCTCTTTTTATTTTTGTATAACTACCATCGTCGAGTAATTCTTTAATTTTGTTGTTGTATTCTATTTTATCCATGATGACAGTAGCATTGCCTTTGTCAGCTGAGAGAACTACAATATCATTCCTCTTTTTTAATTTATATAATTCAAAACGCTCATCTTTGCTGAGGTTGCTAGCTGGCATCTTAGCGTTTTTGAGGGTTGCAGCGATTTCAGATCTTGCTACGTCTGCAGCGATGTGACCCAGGCCCCTGAGAGCAACGTCTACTTGGGCAATTATATCATTAACTGGTATGTGTTTAGGTGTGACTGCAAAGTTTAGACCTTTAGCTAAAACGGATTTCAGACCATCGGAAATAGAACTGTTACTGCGATTAATTACGACTTTATTAACGTCTAACTTTTTGGTGTGTGGGTCCGGTCTTTTGTTGAAGAGGAGGTTAAATTTGGAAATCAGGTTTTCCTTACATTTGGTCGACATAGTAGCAGCTGAAGAGGCAGTCATATTGTCTACATGTTCCCAATCCGATGTGGACATTATTGCCGTCAATGATAAGTGTGATTTGTAGAGTGTCTTGTCTAACTGATCTAGTTCTGTGCGTATAAGTCTGATTTTTTCTGAGATAAGAGCTAAGCTAGTTTTGAAAAGAATTCGTTTCGCATTAGAAGAAGTTACAGTAGCAGAGGTGAGTGTAAATGCGATTGGTATTACCCCAGAGTCGCGGCATCTCTTCAGGAAGGTGAGAGACTCGATCAGCTGAGCTTTCTTATCCCGGAGTTTGTTGAAGGATCTTAAAGTTATGTGAAAACCCTCCCCGTAGAGGCGATTAAATTTTGATTTAAAGCTTTCGTGACTGCAGTAATTCATATTCTTAGTTTTTTCGGTAAAGTCACGTTGAAGAGAAACAACAAAATAACAAAATATATATAAAACAATAAAAAATTCTCACGACGTTTCGACCATAACTCAAACGGTCATCATCAGGTGTGTCGGTTTGCATAAATTTATTTTGAAAACGGCATATTTATTTATTTATATATAAAAAAATAACGTTTGCGTCACGCGCAACGATGGCAGTTTGCCCAGGACTAGTCCATCTATTTTTTGAAAAGAGGAGGGGGGAGACGAAATTTGTTTTTATGTATGCTGTCTGAAAGCCACTGTAAGCGTGAACAATCAATCAAGAAGTGAAATGATTTATCAAATCTTTCCAATGATTGCTAAGATAGAATCCATCTTCTCGGTTGAAATTGTCTCTGTGTTTGTATATGTGGATAGCCTCATGAACGAATCTCTCATGGAAGCCAGATGGCTTACAAAGAACCTCCGTCTTGGAAAAGTCAATGGCATGTGAGCCTACTGAATTAGAACAATGATCTGCTACGGCCGAGGTGTTGGTCCTACCGTGTTTAAGGTCTGCTTTATGTTCACGAATGCGGTCCGAGATATGGCGTTTGGTTTCTCCAATGTAACTACTACCACAGAGGCAACTTAGTTTGTAGACACCAGGGTATTGTATGTCCGGAATCACATCTTTTACAGACGGAACCAGATCACGGATTTTATGTAATGTGTTGAAACGGACCTGGATCTTGTGTTTATTCAAGATTTTGGAGATCTTTTTTGTGATCCCAGCAATGTAGGGTAAAGTGATGGTTTTGAAAGGCTCCTCAAGAGGGTTCTTCTTCATGGTTTGAGTGATAGCTTTGCGGATTGTATAGTCGGAGTAACCATTAGCCCTAAGAGCTTGGTGTACGTGCTTGAGTTCACTGCTTATGTGTTCCTGGTCGGATATGCATTGGGCTCTATGATACAGAGTCTTGATGAGAGAATTCTTCTGTGATGGATGGTGGTGGGAATCCGGTTTCAGATAAGCATCCGTATGGGTAGCTTTCCTGTAGACAGAGTGGCTCATTGAACCATCAGGTCTCTTTTTAATTAGGACATCCAAAAAAGGTATCTTGCCATCTATTTCGACTTCCATGGTAAATCTGATGGCTGGGTGTATGGAATTGATGTGGTCAAAGAATTGGTCTAGAGCAGGCCGGCCATGTGGCCAGATGACAAAAGTGTCATCCACGTACCTCTTCCATAAGGTTGGGCGCAGAGTGGCAGTCTGGATGGCATCAGTCTCAAATTTCTCCATGAAAATGTTAGCTATAACTGGAGAAAGGGGGGAGCCCATTGGGGTGCCCTCAGTTTTTTTGTAGAAAGTTCCATTCCAAGTGAAGTATGTATTGGTTAAACAGTGTCTCACCAGGGGGGTACCTCAGTGTTTAGTCCTTGATGAACCAAGTCTTCAATGATTGCAATGGTGTCAGGTACAGGAACCTTGGTGAATAAGGAAACTACATCAAAACTGACAAGCAGGTCGTCTGGGGACAGGGAAATACCCTTGATTGTTGATACCAGGTGAGTAGAATTTTGTACCGCAGAGGTGGTCTTTCCAGTGAAAGGACGCAGGATTTCAGACAAAAAACGAGCTAGTTTGTAGGTGGGGGAGCTGATAGTAGAGACTATGGGACGAAGAGGTGTATCAACTTTATGTATTTTTGGTAAGCCGTATAATCTTGGTGGCCTGGCAGCAGAAGGTTTCAACGAAAACTGTTTAGATTGATCAATTAATGCGGTTGAATCAGAAATTATTTTGTTGGTTTGTGTGACGAGGCTGTTGGTGGGATCTCTTTTTATTTTTGTATAACTACCATCGTCGAGTAATTCTTTAATTTTGTTGTTGTATTCTATTTTATCCATGATGACAGTAGCATTGCCTTTGTCAGCTGAGAGAACTACAATATCATTCCTCTTTTTTAATTTATATAATTCAAAACGCTCATCTTTGCTGAGGTTGCTAGCTGGCATCTTAGCGTTTTTGAGGGTTGCAGCGATTTCAGATCTTGCTACGTCTGCAGCGATGTGACCCAGGCCCCTGAGAGCAACGTCTACTTGGGCAATTATATCATTAACTGGTATGTGTTTAGGTGTGACTGCAAAGTTTAGACCTTTAGCTAAAACGGATTTCAGACCATCGGAAATAGAACTGTTACTGCGATTAATTACGACTTTATTAACGTCTAACTTTTTGGTGTGTGGGTCCGGTCTTTTGTTGAAGAGGAGGTTAAATTTGGAAATCAGGTTTTCCTTACATTTGGTCGACATAGTAGCAGCTGAAGAGGCAGTCATATTGTCTACATGTTCCCAATCCGATGTGGACATTATTGCCGTCAATGATAAGTGTGATTTGTAGAGTGTCTTGTCTAACTGATCTAGTTCTGTGCGTATAAGTCTGATTTTTTCTGAGATAAGAGCTAAGCTAGTTTTGAAAAGAATTCGTTTCGCATTAGAAGAAGTTACAGTAGCAGAGGTGAGTGTAAATGCGATTGGTATTACCCCAGAGTCGCGGCATCTCTTCAGGAAGGTGAGAGACTCGATCAGCTGAGCTTTCTTATCCCGGAGTTTGTTGAAGGATCTTAAAGTTATGTGTACATAAAAACAAATTTCGTCTCCCCCCTCCTCTTTTCAAAAAATAGATGGACTAGTCCTGGCAAACAGCCAATCGTTGCGCGTGACGCAAACGTTATTTTTATATAAATAAATAAATAAATATGCCGTTTTCAAAATAAATTTATGCAAACCGACACACCTGATGATGACCGTTTGAGTTATGGTCGAAACGTCGTGAGAATTTTTTATTGTTTTATATATATTTTGTTATTTTGTTGTTTCTCTTCAACGTGACTTTACCGAAAAAACTAAGAATATGAATTACTGCAGTCACGAAAGCTTTAAATCAAAATTTAATCGCCTCTACGGGGAGGGTTTTCACATAACTTTAAGATCCTTCAACAAACTCCGGGATAAGAAAGCTCAGCTGATCGAGTCTCTCACCTTCCTGAAGAGATGCCGCGACTCTGGGGTAATACCAATCGCATTTACACTCACCTCTGCTACTGTAACTTCTTCTAATGCGAAACGAATTCTTTTCAAAACTAGCTTAGCTCTTATCTCAGAAAAAATCAGACTTATACGCACAGAACTAGATCAGTTAGACAAGACACTCTACAAATCACACTTATCATTGACGGCAATAATGTCCACATCGGATTGGGAACATGTAGACAATATGACTGCCTCTTCAGCTGCTACTATGTCGACCAAATGTAAGGAAAACCTGATTTCCAAATTTAACCTCCTCTTCAACAAAAGACCGGACCCACACACCAAAAAGTTAGACGTTAATAAAGTCGTAATTAATCGCACTAACAGTTCTATTTCCGATGGTCTGAAATCCGTTTTAGCTAAAGGTCTAAACTTTGCAGTCACACCTAAACACATACCAGTTAATGATATAATTGCCCAAGTAGACGTTGCTCTCAGGGGCCTGGGTCACATCGCTGCAGACGTAGCAAGATCTGAAATCGCTGCAACCCTCAAAAACGCTAAGATGCCAGCTAGCAACCTCAGCAAAGATGAGCGTTTTGAATTATATAAATTAAAAAAGAGGAATGATATTGTAGTTCTCTCAGCTGACAAAGGCAATGCTACTGTCATCATGGATAAAATAGAATACAACAACAAAATTAAAGAATTACTCGACGATGGTAGTTATACAAAAATAAAAAGAGATCCCACCAACAGCCTCGTCACACAAACCAACAAAATAATTTCTGATTCAACCGCATTAATTGATCAATCTAAACAGTTTTCGTTGAAACCTTCTGCTGCCAGGCCACCAAGATTATACGGCTTACCAAAAATACATAAAGTTGATACACCTCTTCGTCCCATAGTCTCTACTATCAGCTCCCCCACCTACAAACTAGCTCGTTTTTTGTCTGAAATCCTGCGTCCTTTCACTGGAAAGACCACCTCTGCGGTACAAAATTCTACTCACCTGGTATCAACAATCAAGGGTATTTCCCTGTCCCCAGACGACCTGCTTGTCAGTTTTGATGTAGTTTCCTTATTCACCAAGGTTCCTGTACCTGACACCATTGCAATCATTGAAGACTTGGTTCATCAAGGACTAAACACTGAGGTACCCCCCCTGGTGAGACACTGTTTAACCAATACATACTTCACTTGGAATGGAACTTTCTACAAACAAACTGAGGGCACCCCAATGGGCTCCCCCCTTTCTCCAGTTATAGCTAACATTTTCATGGAGAAATTTGAGACTGACGCCATCCAGACTGCCACTCTGCGCCCAACCTTATGGAAGAGGTACGTGGATGACACTTTTGTCATCTGGCCACATGGCCGGCCTGCTCTAGACCAATTCTTTGACCACATCAATTCCATACACCCAGCCATCAGATTTACCATGGAAGTCGAAATAGATGGCAAGATACCTTTTTTGGATGTCCTAATTAAAAAGAGACCTGATGGTTCAATGAGCCACTCTGTCTACAGGAAAGCTACCCATACGGATGCTTATCTGAAACCGGATTCCCACCACCATCCATCACAGAAGAATTCTCTCATCAAGACTCTGTATCATAGAGCCCAATGCATATCCGACCAGGAACACATAAGCAGTGAACTCAAGCACGTACACCAAGCTCTTAGGGCTAATGGTTACTCCGACTATACAATCCGCAAAGCTATCACTCAAACCATGAAGAAGAACCCTCTTGAGGAGCCTTTCAAAACCATCACTTTACCCTACATTGCTGGGATCACAAAAAAGATCTCCAAAATCTTGAATAAACACAAGATCCAGGTCCGTTTCAACACATTACATAAAATCCGTGATCTGGTTCCGTCTGTAAAAGATGTGATTCCGGACATACAATACCCTGGTGTCTACAAACTAAGTTGCCTCTGTGGTAGTAGTTACATTGGAGAAACCAAACGCCATATCTCGGACCGCATTCGTGAACATAAAGCAGACCTTAAACACGGTAGGACCAACACCTCGGCCGTAGCAGATCATTGTTCTAATTCAGTAGGCTCACATGCCATTGACTTTTCCAAGACGGAGGTTCTTTGTAAGCCATCTGGCTTCCATGAGAGATTCGTTCATGAGGCTATCCACATATACAAACACAGAGACAATTTCAACCGAGAAGATGGATTCTATCTTAGCAATCATTGGAAAGATTTGATAAATAATTTCACTTCTTGATTGATTGTTCACGCTTACAGTGGCTTTCAGACAGCATACATAAAAACAAATTTCGTCTCCCCCCTCCTCTTTTCAAAAAATAGATGGACTAGTCCTGGGCAAACTGCCATCGTTGCGCGTGACGCAAACGTTATTTTTTTATATATATATAAATAAATAAATATGCCGTTTTCAAAATAAATTTATGCAAACCGACACACCTGATGATGACCGTTTGAGTTATGGTCGAAACGTCGTGAGAATTTTTTATTGTTTTATATATATTTTGTTATTTTGTTGTTTCTCTTCAACGTGACTTTACCGAAAAAACTAAGAATATGAATTACTGCAGTCACGAAAGCTTTAAATCAAAAATATAATTTATTCAGTTACAGAGCCGCTCATAGGAGGGGCGTATCTCTTACCCCGGAAGTGACGTCACGTTACCTGCTTACCCGCGTGACGTCGCGAGGTAACAGGAGGCTGCCGATCCGCCCTTGCACTGAAATCCGAAGGTGAGAAATTCTCATGGTGGTGGATGTTGTGGTGGTGGTGGTTGTTTACCAAGGTAGAGCCTCTCTCTCTCGTAGGGATGTCAGTTGAGTAGCAGCGAGCATGGGAATCGATGTCCAGGTTGGAACTTTACAACGCGGGGCCTAGCCACGCGGGGCCTTGCCTCCTGCCCTCGCCTGATTGCGTTTACTTTAATTATCTCGCTTAAGTTTAATTTGTCTTCACCCGGCTCGCCACTTTGTAACTTTGTTTTATTGTAAATATTCACGCAGTTTTTATTTTCGTACTTTTGTTAGCAGGCCAAGCCCGCTTGAGCTGCTATACCGCTCTTGTTATCAGAAGGGACCTGCCCACAACAACACAAGGTGAGGCTTTGTCTACGTGTGTGAATGTTTTGACTTAAAACTTTGGTGACTGCAGGAATTAATATTCTTGGTTCTTTCGGTAAAGTCTCGTAGATAGAAAATTAAATGAAAATAACAATAAAAATAAACAAATAATTGTAAATAAAGCAAAAAAACTCATGTCGTTTTGATCGCAACACAAGTGGTTTTTATTTAATGTAATTGTATTATCTGTTATTGTTATTTTCTATCTACGTAACTTTACCGAAATCAACAAGAATACGTGTGTCAATGTCTATCGGTCAAAGACGCTATACGGAGAGACGCGCAAACTCCAAATATACAGCAGGCGTCAGGGTCGGGATCGAACCCACGACGTCCTGTATACCAGGTGAGGTAGTTAACATCTCAACTCCAGTTAGCCTCGGATATGTTCGTTGATCCTCAAGTAATTACTTGGTGGAGTGAGGAAGCATTCATGCCAAGCAGATGAAGGTGGCCAGGCGTGATTCTAGACACGCCACCGCCTGTTTACCCAGTGACAGTGTACAGTTTGTGTTTGCAGTAACGTCTATTAACTCTGTTGAACACGGAGGTTGTAGCGTAACAATAGTTTACTTTTGTTTTCCTCTGGAACTCTTTATAATAATGGAAACAGGAAGTTAACACAGCACGCACATGCAGCTGAAATCGGAACTGTTCATCCCAGCATTCAAGGACATCTGAGCCTGGATTCACACCTCAAAGTTGCGATTGAACATTAATTTATTAATTTCTGCCTAACACAAATAGTATTGTTTTCAACACCCTTTGCTATGTCAGCTGAATTTAGCTCTCGTATATATTCCTTTTGTAGCCAGACAGCTGAAATTGTGTACTCGGGAGTTTTGGGTGAACATTCATTTTGAAGATACGAGGGCTTCCAGGCATGTTTATAACCATTTGCCCTCTCATTGTGTGCCACAACAGCCCTGTGATGAATTTGGGAAACGTTTTCACTGCATCATGAATATATGAATAAGTATAGACGTGTAAGTCACGTGTTACTGTGTATATATGCATTCCTCTGTGCCTCGATACTGACGTGTAGATGGTGTGGATATTATTTTTTTCTGTCTGCAGCTGACGCTGGTCTGATGGAGCAAAGGCAGTCAGCGCAGCTCGGTATGACAAGTCAACAATGCGACCAGCGTGCATACAGCACGGATCGGACTGGAAATTTGACACGGCACCAGAGAACTCACACAGGAGAGAAACCCTTCAGGTGCACGATGTGCGGGAAGGCGTTTGCACATTCATCACAGCTGCAAAGACACCAGAGAACACACACGGGAGAGAAACCCTTCAAGTGCACTGTGTGTAACAAGGCATTTGCACGGTCATTTGCTCTTAAAATACACCAGAGAACACACACGGGAGAGAAACCCTTCAAGTGCACTGTGTGTGGGAAGGCATTTTCACAGTCATCTGTTCTTAAAGAACACCAGAGAACACACACAGGAGAGAAACCCTTCAAGTGCAGTGTGTGTGGGAAGGCGTTTGCATGTTCATCCGCTCTTGTAACACACCAGAGAACACACACGGGAGTGAAACCCTTCAAGTGCACTGTGTGTGGGAAGGCATTTTCACAGTCCCCACATCTTCAAGTACACCAGAGAACACACACAGGAGAGAAACCCTTTAAGTGCACTGTGCCTGGGAAGGCATTTGCATGGCCATCAGTTGTTCAAACCCTCCAGAGAACTCACACAGGAGAGAAACCCTTCAAGTGCACTGTGTGTGGGAAGGCGTTTGCACGTTCATCTGCTCTTGTAACACACCAGAGAACACACACGGGAGAGAAACCCTTCAAGTGCAGTGTGTGTGGGAAGGCGTTTCCACATTCATCTGCTCTTGTAATACACCAGAGAACACACACGGGAGAGAAAACCTTCAAGTGCACTGTGTGTGGGAAGGCGTTTGCACGTTCATCTGCTCTTGTAACACACCAGAGAACACACACGGGAGAGAAACCCTTCAAATGCAGTGTGTGTGGGAAGGCGTTTCCACATTCATCTGCTCTTGTAATACACCAGAGAACACACACGGGAGAGAAATCCTTCAAGTGCACTGTGTGTGGGAAAGCGTTTGCACATTCATCTGCTCTTCTAACACACCAGAGAACACACACGGGAGTGAAACCCTTCAGGTGCACGATGTGTGGGAAGGCGTTTGTACATTCATCAAATCTGCAAATACACCAGAGAACACACACGGGAGAGAAACCCTTCAAGTGCACTGTGTGTGGGAAGGCATTTTCACAGTCATCTGTTCTTAAAGAACACCAGAGAACACACACAGGAGAGAAACCATTCAAGTGCACTGTGTGTGGGAAGGCATTTTCACTGTCATCTGTTTTTAAAAAACACCAGAGAACACACACTGGAGAGAAACCCTTCAGGTGCATTTTGTGCGGGATGATGTTTGCACAGTCATCAAATCTTGAAGTACACGAGAGAACACACACGGGAGAGAAACCCTTCAAGTGCAGTGTGTGTGGGATGATGTTTGCACAGTCATCACGTCTTAAAGTACACCAAAGAACACACACGGGAGAGAAACCCTTCAGGTGCACTCTGTGCGGGAAAGCGTTTTCACAGTCACCACATCTTAAAGTACACCAGAGAACACACACGGGAGAGAAACCCTTCAAGTGCAGTGTGTGTGGGATGATGTTTGCACAGTCATCACGTCTTCAAGTACACCAAAGAACACACACGGGAGAGAAAACCTTCAGGTGCACTCTGTGCGGGAAAGCGTTTTCACAGTCACCACATCTTAAAGTACACCAGAGAACACACACGGGAGAGAAACCCTTCAGGTGCACTCTGCGGGAAGGCGTTTGCACATTCATAAAATCTTCAAGTACACCAGAGAACACGGAAGCATCAGAAGATCTGCAAGGAGTGGAGTCTGAAATCAGCTTGTGAAAGTCAAAGTGCCACAATAAGCCCATCCCTCATGAAACAAGAACCGGACGAAAATCCCAGCTTGGACACTTTTAAAGGTATCGAGGTGAAATATGAAGAGGTGATGGTGAAGAGGGAAGAAGTGATGGTGAAGAGCGAAGAAGTGAAAGTGAAATGTGAAGATGAAGATTCAACTCCAAAATGGGACCTTCACATCAATGGAGACAACGTGAAGCAGGAGGAGAATTCTGACTGTGAGGCAGAGCGAGGCAACTCCCAGCAGTTTGTGGAAGTGGAGGTGTGGGTGGACTTCTTCCGAGACAATACAAAGTCAAGTGGAGACCCGGTAGATGTGTAAGCTTGAGACAATGTCGCTACAATAGATGCACCTTTGTCACAGGCCTTTAATGACAAGAATGTGAAGTTGAACACTCAGTTCTTAGGTTCAACCTGCAGAGTAAGGGCGAGCGGCCAGTCTTTGTGGACCTGTGGGTTGGGGAGATCTCTAGCCAGGAGCGAGAGCCAAGAAGCCCCCAAGCATTCACTATGTTATCATAATAATTGCATTTACTTGGTGCTTGCTTAATCGCCTCGGCAACTCGGAGTTTTGTACCTCGTCTGAAACACTCGAAGAGCATCCCCAAGTAGCAGCTGCCCCTGTGTGGCACAGGGTGGTGGCCCTGCACCGGCCTGCATTTACTTTGTTTTTTTTCCGCCTGAGGACGACCGCTTGTGTTACGATCGAAACGTCGTGATCTATTATTATTTTTTCTACCTACATGACTTTACTGAAAGAACCAAAGAGTATGTGAACAAGAGGCTGTCAGTAGGGGGCGATGATTGATGTTTCATCTCAGTTGTGTAATTTGTCGCTAATGGTTAGAATTCGCCAGCATGCAAGGGCCTACTCGTTTTGAATGACACAATAGTATGTTTTACATCCACTGTTAAGCAGATGGTGCATATTTTTTTTAAATAGCTTTTTAATCAGATGTTATCTGATGCAGTAGATTTCACTGCAGTAATTAAATTTTGTTAAAATTACAGTCAATAATTTAGAATGAACATCTTCTTTGGTTCTTTCGGTAAAGTCACGTAGAATGAGAATAAAACAATAAAATAACACAATAAAATTCTCACGACGTTTCGGCCACAACACAAGTGGCCTTCAGGTGAAAGGAACAAACCTGTCGGGACGACAGAGCTTCAATGAACGTTAAGATTCGTAGCGTCTTTTAAGCTGGTTTAGAGAGGTGAGGCACCTTGACAAAGGGGTTTACATATAAAACAGGAGAATTTAGCATTGAAATAGCTGAGTGATTAGCTTGTGACTGATCATAGAAATAGACTGGTCATAGAAATTGCTTTATTGTGTTATTTTATTAATTTCTTATATTGTTCTCATTCTACGTGACTTAAGATGAATCCTTGCAGTCACGAAAGCTTTAAATCGAAATTTAGAATGAACACTTGTCTGATTTTGTGTGTACATGCATCACTTTATTTTTTATAAGGGTCAAACATTGAATAAGTGATGTTAGGACAAAGTGCGTGTGTTTTTGGAAGTAACCTGTACAGATAACTCAGGTGAGACCCGTTGTTCTTGTGATACAGGTCAAAGGGTACTTTTGTGTTTCAGGAAGCATCTGGAGCAACTCATTGTCTTTGACATAGGAAGCACACTCGGATCATTCATCAGTTACAAGGCATACCACCTTAAAGTTACACGTAGAGGAGATACATTCTCTACAACACAAATTCTAATTTTGTCTTACGTGTTGACGTAGATTTTGTCAAACTTGAACTATAAATGCCCCTTGCTGATTAACGTCTGAATGTTCACAACCATGGCTTAAAGCAAGCCCCACTGCTGTTGAGACATTGTCCACCAAAACCGGTCCACAGTTGGCTTGCACACACAGTGTACACACACACATAGTGTACACACACACAGTGTACACACACACAGTGTACACACACACAGTGTCCACCAAAACCGGTCCACAGTTGGCTTGCACTGAAGCAATGCTGCAGTAATTATGGACTCGCACGAAGGCCGTGGGATTTATATTTCGTGTTCAACATTCCTTTGTTTCGTGGAGAGACCGATTAAATTAAAGATGTCTTGTCTGCTGATCTTGTTCATATCTGTGTACATCGATATCCCACATTGCCTGCACGTACACACACGCAATTAAATCAATAAAAATAAGAATGACTTCCGGGCATTGCGAAGATCGAGGAATCTCAATGGAGCAAGTTCAGTGTGTTCGATTCAACATCTCTCTGTCTCTGTCCGTCTGTGTCATCTGTTTGCCTCTGTGTTTCTTTCTGCCTGTGTCTCTCTGTCGTCTCTGTGTTCCTCTGGTCTGTGTCTGTCCGCCTGTCTTGTCTGTGTGTGTGTCTCTCTATCAGCGTCTATCCAACCGTATTCAACGACTGTCAGTAGCAACACGCGCCCGGTCAACTTCCACGGCCCGCGACTCAAACTTGTTTATCTGTAACTTTCGCACCGTACGTAGCCAACCGTGTTAATCCATGGGTCTCTGTGTGTGTATATAACTTCTTTCGCACCATACCTAGCCAACCGTGATAATCTATGGGTCTCTGTGTGAGTCTCTGTGTGTATCTGGAACTTATTTTGCACCGTATGTAACCGAACCTGCCCAGGAGGAGCGGCTGGTATCTGTGGAGCTGTGGGCTGGGTAAATCTGTGAGCAGGAGAGAGAGACAAGCTCCCAAGCATTCACTACGTTATAAACAACATATTTGCACTCATAAGTCGCTTGCCTAATTGCCTCAGCAACTCGGTGTTTCGTATCGAACCTCATCTCAAACAATGGAAGGGCGCCCCCTAGTGGCAGCTGCCCCTGTGTGGCACAAGGTGGCCCTGCACCGGCCTGCACGTGGACATGAGTCTGTCGGTAGGGGGCGATCATTGACGCTTCATCTCCCTTGTGGAGTTTCTGGATAGTGTTACTGGAATTGCCACAATTTTGACCGTGACACCAACATGCAATGTGCGTTGTGAGTGACACAGTGGTTTGTTTGACATCCGCTGTTAAGCAGACTGCACAGAGGATGTACTTTCTACGGCAGCTGAAGAAATTCAACCTGCCAAAGACAATGATGGTGCAATTCTATAAAGCGATCATTGAATCCATCCTCACATCCTCCATAACCGTCTGGTACGCTGCTGCCACTGCCAAGGACAAGAGCAGACTGCAGCGTATCATCCACACTGCTGAGAAGGTAATTGCCTGCAATCTACCAACCCTCGAGGACCTGCACACGACAAGGTCCATGAGGCGAGCGAGGAAGATTGTGGCCGATTTCTCCCACCCTGGACACTCTCTGTTTCAGCTACTCCCCTCCGGCAGAAGGCTTCGGTCCATCAGGACCCAAACCTCACGCCATAAAAACAGTTTCTTCCCATCTGCTGCTGGCCTGTTAACATTTTATCTACATAATGAAACCTTGCCGATATTAACTATGTTAACCTATTTGCATTTTTTTAAAATTATATCTTAAAGCTATTTTATATTCGATATTTATTCAATTTTATATACTTCAGCCCCTTGGCGTTAGTTAGACTTTTAACCCTTATTATAATAGTAAGACTTGTTTAAAACTTATTTAGGATTTTAGATTCCTATATGTTGAATGTATGCACCATCCTGCCAAAGTAAATTCCGTGTCGGTGTGAACTTTCATGTCGAATACCCTTTCTGATTCTGATTCATTCTCAATAGGAATCGATTCTAAACGCTCTCCTTTTCTAACACAATCGATTCTCATGGTCGGTATCCCAATGGGATTCGATTTTATGCGCTTTAAATCCCTATCTAGATCGATTCCTATGTTATTAGAACAAATCGCCATAATCAATTCCCATGTTATCGAAAATGTATTCGATTCCATTTTACACTCACGACCAACGTCAATTCCAATGCAGTCCCAATGTGGATCGATGCCATCGGCTACATTTTTGACCACTATCGATTCGCATTTGTTATCCCCACAGGAATCGATCCGAGTTTTTAATTTAACCTTGAATCGATTTCCTCAGCACGTGACTTGGGTGAGGCGGACGCGTGGCTGCGTGTGGGGTTAATGGCGATGTCGAAACTCTACAAACTTGGCCTACTCTTCCCCTTCATCCTGCCTCTCCTCCACCACCACCCCGTCACGTGCAGCAGCCACGGTGAGCAGAGCCCGAGGTGGTCGATAAATCGGGTGCCAGGTTGTGTGATTGTGGGGGGAGTGGTGGTGCAGTGGTTAGCGCACTGTGTGGGGAGTGGTGGTGCAGTGGTTAGCGCACTGTGTGGGGAGTGGTGGTGCAGTGGTTAGCGCACTGTGTGTGTGAGTGAGGAGTGGTGGTGCAGTGGTTAGCGCACTCTTGAGTGTTTTTTCCCCATCTGCCCAGCTCCGCTGTTCCCACTGAATGTTCGTTTGGAGTCTCGAGACCTCCTGGCGACCCTTTGCTGGGACCCCGTTGAAGCGGCTCCCAGTGGGGATGGAGGGGATAGACCCCCACTTGTTGATCCTTTCACCATCAACTCGACCACCACGACCACGACCAACTCAACGTTCCTGAATGTTACATACAGAGTTCAGAGCAAACTGTGAGATGCTCACTCACTCACTCAGCCACTCACTCACCAACCCACTCACCAACCCATTCACTCACCCACTCACTCAGCCACTCACTCACCAACCCACTCACTCACCCACTCACTCACCAACCCACTCACCAACCCACTCACTCACCCACTCACCCACTCACTCACTCACCAACCTACTCACTCACCCACTCACCAACCCACTCACTCACCCACTCACCAACCAATTACCCACTCACTCACCAACCCACTCACCCACCCACACACTCACCAACCCACTCACCAACCCACTCACCAACCCACTCACTCACCCACTCACTCACCAACCCACTCACTCACCCACTCACCAACCAACTTACCCACTCACTCACCACCCCACTCACCCACCCACTCACTCACCAACCCACTCACCAACCCACTCACTCACCAGCCCACTCACTCACCCACTCACTCACCACCCCACTCACCCACCCACTCACTCACCAACCCACTCACCAACCCACTCACTCACCAACCCACTCACTCACCCACTCACTCACCAACCCACTCACTCATCCACTCACCAACCAACTTACCCACTCACTCAACCAACCCACTCACCCACCCACTCACCAACCCACTCACCAACCCACTCACTGACCAACCCACTCACTCACCCACTCACTCACCAACCCACTCACCAACCCCCTCACCCACTCACTTACCAACCCACTCAATCACCCACTCACTCACCCACTCAATCACCCACTCACCCATTCACCCACTCACTCACAAACCCATTCACCCACTCACCAACCCACTCACCCACCAACCCACTCACTCACACACATACCCATTCACCCACTCACTCACCAACCCACTCACCCACCAACCCACTCACACACACACACACGTCTCTCTCACCCACTGGCTCCTCACCACCCTCACCACTCCTCCCTGTGTCTCTGTCTGCGCAGCTTCAGACGAGCCCGCTGGCAGACCGTCTGCGCTGCCACAACGGAGACGCGGTGCGACGTCTCCTCGGCGCTGGACGATCCCGGTGGCCGCTACCTCCTCCGTGTGAGATTCTCCTTCTCATCCTCGCCATCGCGATCCTCACCCTGGGTAGCGGTTGTGGTCGTGCCCTTGAGGGAAAGTGAGTGGCACGAGATTGTACATATGCCTGTGTCTTTGTGTGTGTCTCTCTCTCTGTGTCTCTGTGTGTGTCTCTCTGTGTCTGTGTGTGTGTGTCTCTCTCTGTGTCTCTCTCTCTGTGTCTCTCTTTGTCCGTGCCTGTCTGGTGCTCACTAACAGCACTTGCCCCAACGGTGTTTTTCAGGCTACACGGAGGATCTTTGTCATCTTTGTCTGTGTGTGTCTCTCTGTGTGTTTGTGTCTCTGTGTATGTCTGTGACTTTTTCTGCCTGTGTGTGTGTCTTCGGCTCACAGGGGGAGATCACACAAACTCCACTCACTCGCTGTGTAGGACAGGGGAAGATCACACAAACTCCACTCACACTGTAGAACAGGGGGAGATCACACAAACTCCACTCACTTGCTCTGTAGGACAGGGGAAGATCGCACAAACTCCACTCACACTGTAGAACAGGGGGAGATCACACAAACTCCACTCACTCGCTGTGTAGGACAGGGGGAGATCACACAAACTCCACTCACACACTCTGTAGGACAGGGGGAGATCACACAAACTCCACTCACTCACTCTGTAGGACAGGGGAAGATCACACAAACTCCACTCACACTGTAGAACAGGGGGAGATCACACAAACTCCACTCACTCTGTAGGACAGGGGGAGATCACACAAACTCCACTCACTCTGTAGGACAGGGGGAAATCACACAAACTCCACTCACTCACTCTGTAGGACAGGGGGAGATCACACAAACTCCACTCACTCTGTAGGACAGGGGGAGATCACACAAACTCCACTCACACACTCTGTAGGACAGGGGGAGATCACACAAACTCCACTCACCCTGTAGGACAGGGGAAGATCACACAAACTCCACTCACACTGTAGAACAGGGGGAGATCACACAAACTCCACTCACTTGCTCTGTAGGACAGGGGAAGATCACACAAACACCACTCACACTGTAGAACAGGGGGAGATCACACAAACTCCACTCACTCGCTGTGTAGGACAGGGGGAGATCACACAAACTCCACTCACACACTCTGTAGGACAGGGGGAGATCACACAAACTCCACTCACTTGCTCTGTAGGACAGGGGAAGATCACACAAACTCCACTCACACTGTAGAACAGGGGGAGATCACACAAACTCCACTCACTCTATAGGACAGGGGGAGATCACACAAACTCCACTCACACACTCTGTAGGACAGGGGGAGATCACACAAGCTCCACTCATTCACTCTGTAGGACAGGGGGAGATCACACAAACTCCACTCACACACTCTGTCGGACAGGGGGAGATCACACAAACTCCACTCACTCTGTAGGACAGGGAGAGATCACACAAACTCCACTCACTCACTCTGTAGTACAGGGGGAGTTCACACAAACTCCACTCATTCACTCTGTAGGACAGGGGGAGAGCATACAAACTCCACTCACTCTGTAAAACAGAGGGAGATCACACAAACTCCACACACTCCTATAGAACAGGGGGAGATCACACAAACTCTACTCACTCTGTAGGACAGGGGGAGATCATACAAACTCCACTCACTCACTGTAGAACAGGGGGAGATCACACAAACTCCACTCACTCTGTAGGACAGGGGGAGATCATACAAACTCACTCACTCACTGTAGAACAGGGGGAGATCACACAAACTCCACTCACTCTGTAGGACAGGGGGAGATCACACAAACTCCACTCACTGACTCTGTAGGACAGGGGGAGATCACACAAACTCCACTCACTCTGTAGAACAGGGGGAGATCACACAAACTCCACTCACTCTGTAGGACAGGGCGAGATCACACAAACTCCACTCACTCACTCTGTAGGACAGGGGGAGATCACACAAACTCCACTCACTCGCTGTGTAGGACAGGGGGAGATCACACAAACTCCACTCACTCTGTAGAACAGGGGGAGATCACAAACTCCATTCACTCACTCTGTAGGACAGGGGGAGATCATACAAACTCAACTCACTCACTCACTCTGTAGGACAGGGGGAGATCACACAAACTCCACTCACTCACTCTGTAGGACAGGGGGAGATCACACAAACTCAACTCACTTGCTGTGTAGGACAGGGGGGGATCACACAAACTCCACTCACACTGTAGAACAGGGGGAGATCACACAAACTCCACACACTCACTCTATAGACCAGGGGGAGATCACACAAACTCCACTCACTCACTCTGTAGAACAGGGGGAGATCACACAAACCCCACTCACTCACTCTGTAGGACAGGGGGAGATCACACAAAGTCCACTCACTCTGTAGAACAGGGAGAGATCACACAAACTCCACTCACTCACTCTGTAGGACAGGGGGAGATCACACAAACTCCACTCACTCTGTAGGACAGGGGGAGATCACACGAACTCCACTCACACACTCTGTAGGACAGGGGGAGATCACACAAACTCCACTCACCCTGTAGGACAGGGGGAGATCACACAAGCTCCACTCATTCACTCTGTAGGACAGGGGGAGATCACACAAACTCCACTCACACACTCTGTCGGACAGCGGGAGATCACACAAACTCCACTCACTCTGTAGGACAGGGAGAGATCACACAAACTCCACTCACTCTGTAGTACAGGGGGAGATCACACAAACTCCACTCATTCACTCTGTAGGACAGGGGGAGATCATACAAACTCCACTCACTCTGTAAAACAGGGGGAGATCACACAAACTCCACACACTCCTTCTGTAGAACAGGGGGAGATCACACAAACTCTACTCACTCTTTAGGACAGGGGGAGATCATACAAACTCCACTCACTCACTGTAGAACAGGGGGAGATCACACAAACTCCACTCACTCTGTAGGACAGGGGGAGATCACACAAACTCCACTCACTCACTCTGTAGGACAGGGGGAGATCACACAAACTCCAATCACTCTGTAGGACAGGGGGAGATCACACAAACTCCACTCACTCTGTAGGACAGGGGGAGATCACACAAACTCCACTCACTCACTCTGTAGGACAGGGGGAGATCACACAAACTCCACTCACTCACTCTGTAGGACAGGGGGAGATCACACAAACTCCACTCACTCTGTAAAACAGGGGGAGATCACGCAAACTCCACTCACTCACTCTGTAGGACAGGGGGAGATCACACAAACTCCACTCACTCTGTAGGACAGGGGGAGATCACACAAACTCCACTCACTCTGTAGGACAGGGGGAGATCACACAAACTCCACTCACTCACTCTGTAGGACAGGGGGAGATCACACAAACTCCACTCACTCACTCTGTAGGACAGGGGGAGATCACACAAACTCCACTCACTCTGTAAAACAGGGGGAGATCACACAAACTTCACTCACTCACTCTGTAGAACAGGGGGAGATCACACAAACTCCACTCACTCACTCTGTAGGACAGGGGGAGATCACACAAACTCCACTCACTCTGTAGAACAGGGAGAGATCACACAAACTCCACTCACTCACTCTGTAGAACAGGGGGAAATCACACAAACTCCACTCACTCACTCTGTAGGACAGGGGGAGATCACGCAAACTCCACTCACACTGTAGAACAGGGGGAGATCACACAAACTCCACACACTCACTCTGTAGAACAGGGGGAGATCACACAAACTCCACTCACTGACTCTGTAGGACAGGGGGAGATCACACAAACTCCACTCACTCTGTAGAACAGGGGGAGATCACACAAACTCCACTCACTCTGTAGGACAGGGGGAGATCACACAAACTCCACTCACTCACTCTGTAGGACAGGGGGAGATCACACAAACTCTACTCACTCGCTGTGTAGGACAGGGGGAGATCACACAAACTCCACTCACTCTGTAGAACAGGGGGAGATCACAAACTCTATTCACTCACTCTGTAGGACAGGGGGAGATCATACAAACTCAACTCACTCACTCACTCTGTAGGACAGGGGGAGATCACACAAACTCCACTCACTCACTCTGTAGGACAGGGGGAGATCACACAAACTCAACTCACTTGCTGTGTAGGACAGGGGGGGATCACACAAACTCCACTCACACTGTAGAACAGGGGGAGATCACACAAACTCCACACACTCACTCTATAGACCAGGGGGAGATCACACAAACTCCACTCACTCACTCTGTAGAACAAGGGGAGATCACACAAACCCCACTCACTCACTCTGTAGGGCAGGGGGAGATCACACAAACTCCACTCACTCTGTAGAACAGGGAGAGATCACACAAACTCCACTCACTCACTCTGTAGAACAGGGGGAGATCACACAAACTCCACTCACTGACTCTGTAGGACAGGGGGAGATCACACAAACTCCACTCACTCTGTAGAACAGGGGGAGATCACACAAACTCCACTCACTCTGTAGGACAGGGGGAGATCACACAAACTCCACTCACTCACTCTGTAGGACAGGGGGAGATCACACAAACTCTACTCACTCGCTGTGTAGGACAGGGGGAGATCACACAAACTCCACTCACTCTGTAGAACAGGGGGAGATCACACAAACTCCACTCACTCTATAGGACAGGGGGAGATCACACAAACTCCACTCACACACTCTGTAGGACAGGGGGAGATCACACAAGCTCCACTCATTCACTCTGTAGGACAGGGGGAGATCACACAAACTCAACTCACTTGCTGTGTAGGACAGGGGGGGATCACACAAACTCCACTCACACTGTAGAACAGGGGGAGATCACACAAACTCCACACACTCACTCTATAGACCAGGGGGAGATCACACAAACTCCACTCACTCACTCTGTAGAACAGGGGGAGATCACACAAACCCCACTCACTCACTCTGTAGGACAGGGGGAGATCACACAAAGTCCACTCACTCTGTAGAACAGGGAGAGATCACACAAACTCCACTCACTCACTCTGTAGGACAGGGGGAGATCACACAAACTCCACTCACTCTGTAGGACAGGGGGAGATCACACGAACTCCACTCACACACTCTGTAGGACAGGGGGAGATCACACAAACTCCACTCACCCTGTAGGACAGGGGGAGATCACACAAGCTCCACTCATTCACTCTGTAGGACAGGGGGAGATCACACAAACTCCACTCACACACTCTGTCGGACAGCGGGAGATCACACAAACTCCACTCACTCTGTAGGACAGGGAGAGATCACACAAACTCCACTCACTCTGTAGTACAGGGGGAGATCACACAAACTCCACTCATTCACTCTGTAGGACAGGGGGAGATCATACAAACTCCACTCACTCTGTAAAACAGGGGGAGATCACACAAACTCCACACACTCCTTCTGTAGAACAGGGGGAGATCACACAAACTCTACTCACTCTTTAGGACAGGGGGAGATCATACAAACTCCACTCACTCACTGTAGAACAGGGGGAGATCACACAAACTCCACTCACTCTGTAGGACAGGGGGAGATCACACAAACTCCACTCACTCACTCTGTAGGACAGGGGGAGATCACACAAACTCCAATCACTCTGTAGGACAGGGGGAGATCACACAAACTCCACTCACTCTGTAGGACAGGGGGAGATCACACAAACTCCACTCACTCACTCTGTAGGACAGGGGGAGATCACACAAACTCCACTCACTCACTCTGTAGGACAGGGGGAGATCACACAAACTCCACTCACTCTGTAAAACAGGGGGAGATCACGCAAACTCCACTCACTCACTCTGTAGGACAGGGGGAGATCACACAAACTCCACTCACTCTGTAGGACAGGGGGAGATCACACAAACTCCACTCACTCTGTAGGACAGGGGGAGATCACACAAACTCCACTCACTCACTCTGTAGGACAGGGGGAGATCACACAAACTCCACTCACTCACTCTGTAGGACAGGGGGAGATCACACAAACTCCACTCACTCTGTAAAACAGGGGGAGATCACACAAACTTCACTCACTCACTCTGTAGAACAGGGGGAGATCACACAAACTCCACTCACTCACTCTGTAGGACAGGGGGAGATCACACAAACTCCACTCACTCTGTAGAACAGGGAGAGATCACACAAACTCCACTCACTCACTCTGTAGAACAGGGGGAAATCACACAAACTCCACTCACTCACTCTGTAGGACAGGGGGAGATCACGCAAACTCCACTCACACTGTAGAACAGGGGGAGATCACACAAACTCCACACACTCACTCTGTAGAACAGGGGGAGATCACACAAACTCCACTCACTGACTCTGTAGGACAGGGGGAGATCACACAAACTCCACTCACTCTGTAGAACAGGGGGAGATCACACAAACTCCACTCACTCTGTAGGACAGGGGGAGATCACACAAACTCCACTCACTCACTCTGTAGGACAGGGGGAGATCACACAAACTCTACTCACTCGCTGTGTAGGACAGGGGGAGATCACACAAACTCCACTCACTCTGTAGAACAGGGGGAGATCACAAACTCTATTCACTCACTCTGTAGGACAGGGGGAGATCATACAAACTCAACTCACTCACTCACTCTGTAGGACAGGGGGAGATCACACAAACTCCACTCACTCACTCTGTAGGACAGGGGGAGATCACACAAACTCAACTCACTTGCTGTGTAGGACAGGGGGGGATCACACAAACTCCACTCACACTGTAGAACAGGGGGAGATCACACAAACTCCACACACTCACTCTATAGACCAGGGGGAGATCACACAAACTCCACTCACTCACTCTGTAGAACAAGGGGAGATCACACAAACCCCACTCACTCACTCTGTAGGGCAGGGGGAGATCACACAAACTCCACTCACTCTGTAGAACAGGGAGAGATCACACAAACTCCACTCACTCACTCTGTAGAACAGGGGGAGATCACACAAACTCCACTCACTGACTCTGTAGGACAGGGGGAGATCACACAAACTCCACTCACTCTGTAGAACAGGGGGAGATCACACAAACTCCACTCACTCTGTAGGACAGGGGGAGATCACACAAACTCCACTCACTCACTCTGTAGGACAGGGGGAGATCACACAAACTCTACTCACTCGCTGTGTAGGACAGGGGGAGATCACACAAACTCCACTCACTCTGTAGAACAGGGGGAGATCACACAAACTCCACTCACTCTATAGGACAGGGGGAGATCACACAAACTCCACTCACACACTCTGTAGGACAGGGGGAGATCACACAAGCTCCACTCATTCACTCTGTAGGACAGGGGGAGATCACACAAACTCAACTCACTTGCTGTGTAGGACAGGGGGGGATCACACAAACTCCACTCACACTGTAGAACAGGGGGAGATCACACAAACTCCACACACTCACTCTATAGACCAGGGGGAGATCACACAAACTCCACTCACTCACTCTGTAGAACAGGGGGAGATCACACAAACCCCACTCACTCACTCTGTAGGACAGGGGGAGATCACACAAAGTCCACTCACTCTGTAGAACAGGGAGAGATCACACAAACTCCACTCACTCACTCTGTAGGACAGGGGGAGATCACACAAACTCCACTCACTCTGTAGGACAGGGGGAGATCACACGAACTCCACTCACACACTCTGTAGGACAGGGGGAGATCACACAAACTCCACTCACCCTGTAGGACAGGGGGAGATCACACAAGCTCCACTCATTCACTCTGTAGGACAGGGGGAGATCACACAAACTCCACTCACACACTCTGTCGGACAGCGGGAGATCACACAAACTCCACTCACTCTGTAGGACAGGGAGAGATCACACAAACTCCACTCACTCTGTAGTACAGGGGGAGATCACACAAACTCCACTCATTCACTCTGTAGGACAGGGGGAGATCATACAAACTCCACTCACTCTGTAAAACAGGGGGAGATCACACAAACTCCACACACTCCTTCTGTAGAACAGGGGGAGATCACACAAACTCTACTCACTCTTTAGGACAGGGGGAGATCATACAAACTCCACTCACTCACTGTAGAACAGGGGGAGATCACACAAACTCCACTCACTCTGTAGGACAGGGGGAGATCACACAAACTCCACTCACTCACTCTGTAGGACAGGGGGAGATCACACAAACTCCAATCACTCTGTAGGACAGGGGGAGATCACACAAACTCCACTCACTCTGTAGGACAGGGGGAGATCACACAAACTCCACTCACTCACTCTGTAGGACAGGGGGAGATCACACAAACTCCACTCACTCACTCTGTAGGACAGGGGGAGATCACACAAACTCCACTCACTCTGTAAAACAGGGGGAGATCACGCAAACTCCACTCACTCACTCTGTAGGACAGGGGGAGATCACACAAACTCCACTCACTCTGTAGGACAGGGGGAGATCACACAAACTCCACTCACTCTGTAGGACAGGGGGAGATCACACAAACTCCACTCACTCACTCTGTAGGACAGGGGGAGATCACACAAACTCCACTCACTCACTCTGTAGGACAGGGGGAGATCACACAAACTCCACTCACTCTGTAAAACAGGGGGAGATCACACAAACTTCACTCACTCACTCTGTAGAACAGGGGGAGATCACACAAACTCCACTCACTCACTCTGTAGGACAGGGGGAGATCACACAAACTCCACTCACTCTGTAGAACAGGGAGAGATCACACAAACTCCACTCACTCACTCTGTAGAACAGGGGGAAATCACACAAACTCCACTCACTCACTCTGTAGGACAGGGGGAGATCACGCAAACTCCACTCACACTGTAGAACAGGGGGAGATCACACAAACTCCACACACTCACTCTGTAGAACAGGGGGAGATCACACAAACTCCACTCACTGACTCTGTAGGACAGGGGGAGATCACACAAACTCCACTCACTCTGTAGAACAGGGGGAGATCACACAAACTCCACTCACTCTGTAGGACAGGGGGAGATCACACAAACTCCACTCACTCACTCTGTAGGACAGGGGGAGATCACACAAACTCTACTCACTCGCTGTGTAGGACAGGGGGAGATCACACAAACTCCACTCACTCTGTAGAACAGGGGGAGATCACAAACTCTATTCACTCACTCTGTAGGACAGGGGGAGATCATACAAACTCAACTCACTCACTCACTCTGTAGGACAGGGGGAGATCACACAAACTCCACTCACTCACTCTGTAGGACAGGGGGAGATCACACAAACTCAACTCACTTGCTGTGTAGGACAGGGGGGGATCACACAAACTCCACTCACACTGTAGAACAGGGGGAGATCACACAAACTCCACACACTCACTCTATAGACCAGGGGGAGATCACACAAACTCCACTCACTCACTCTGTAGAACAAGGGGAGATCACACAAACCCCACTCACTCACTCTGTAGGGCAGGGGGAGATCACACAAACTCCACTCACTCTGTAGAACAGGGAGAGATCACACAAACTCCACTCACTCACTCTGTAGAACAGGGGGAGATCACACAAACTCCACTCACTGACTCTGTAGGACAGGGGGAGATCACACAAACTCCACTCACTCTGTAGAACAGGGGGAGATCACACAAACTCCACTCACTCTGTAGGACAGGGGGAGATCACACAAACTCCACTCACTCACTCTGTAGGACAGGGGGAGATCACACAAACTCTACTCACTCGCTGTGTAGGACAGGGGGAGATCACACAAACTCCACTCACTCTGTAGAACAGGGGGAGATCACACAAACTCCACTCACTCTATAGGACAGGGGGAGATCACACAAACTCCACTCACACACTCTGTAGGACAGGGGGAGATCACACAAGCTCCACTCATTCACTCTGTAGGACAGGGGGAGATCACACAAACTCCACTCACACACTCTGTCGGACAGGGGGAGATCACACAAACTCCACTCACTCTGTAGGACAGGGAGAGATCACACAAACTCCACTCACTCACTCTGTAGTACAGGGGGAGTTCACACAAACTCCACTCATTCACTCTGTAGGACAGGGGGAGAGCATACAAACTCCACTCACTCTGTAAAACAGAGGGAGATCACACAAACTCCACACACTCCTATAGAACAGGGGGAGATCACACAAACTCTACTCACTCTGTAGGACAGGGGGAGATCATACAAACTCCACTCACTCACTGTAGAACAGGGGGAGATCACACAAACTCCACTCACTCTGTAGGACAGGGGGAGATCATACAAACTCACTCACTCACTGTAGAACAGGGGGAGATCACACAAACTCCACTCACTCTGTAGGACAGGGGGAGATCACACAAACTCCACTCACTGACTCTGTAGGACAGGGGGAGATCACACAAACTCCACTCACTCTGTAGAACAGGGGGAGATCACACAAACTCCACTCACTCTGTAGGACAGGGCGAGATCACACAAACTCCACTCACTCACTCTGTAGGACAGGGGGAGATCACACAAACTCCACTCACTCGCTGTGTAGGACAGGGGGAGATCACACAAACTCCACTCACTCTGTAGAACAGGGGGAGATCACAAACTCCATTCACTCACTCTGTAGGACAGGGGGAGATCATACAAACTCAACTCACTCACTCACTCTGTAGGACAGGGGGAGATCACACAAACTCCACTCACTCACTCTGTAGGACAGGGGGAGATCACACAAACTCAACTCACTTGCTGTGTAGGACAGGGGGGGATCACACAAACTCCACTCACACTGTAGAACAGGGGGAGATCACACAAACTCCACACACTCACTCTATAGACCAGGGGGAGATCACACAAACTCCACTCACTCACTCTGTAGAACAGGGGGAGATCACACAAACCCCACTCACTCACTCTGTAGGACAGGGGGAGATCACACAAAGTCCACTCACTCTGTAGAACAGGGAGAGATCACACAAACTCCACTCACTCACTCTGTAGGACAGGGGGAGATCACACAAACTCCACTCACTCTGTAGGACAGGGGGAGATCACACGAACTCCACTCACACACTCTGTAGGACAGGGGGAGATCACACAAACTCCACTCACCCTGTAGGACAGGGGGAGATCACACAAGCTCCACTCATTCACTCTGTAGGACAGGGGGAGATCACACAAACTCCACTCACACACTCTGTCGGACAGCGGGAGATCACACAAACTCCACTCACTCTGTAGGACAGGGAGAGATCACACAAACTCCACTCACTCTGTAGTACAGGGGGAGATCACACAAACTCCACTCATTCACTCTGTAGGACAGGGGGAGATCATACAAACTCCACTCACTCTGTAAAACAGGGGGAGATCACACAAACTCCACACACTCCTTCTGTAGAACAGGGGGAGATCACACAAACTCTACTCACTCTTTAGGACAGGGGGAGATCATACAAACTCCACTCACTCACTGTAGAACAGGGGGAGATCACACAAACTCCACTCACTCTGTAGGACAGGGGGAGATCACACAAACTCCACTCACTCACTCTGTAGGACAGGGGGAGATCACACAAACTCCAATCACTCTGTAGGACAGGGGGAGATCACACAAACTCCACTCACTCTGTAGGACAGGGGGAGATCACACAAACTCCACTCACTCACTCTGTAGGACAGGGGGAGATCACACAAACTCCACTCACTCACTCTGTAGGACAGGGGGAGATCACACAAACTCCACTCACTCTGTAAAACAGGGGGAGATCACGCAAACTCCACTCACTCACTCTGTAGGACAGGGGGAGATCACACAAACTCCACTCACTCTGTAGGACAGGGGGAGATCACACAAACTCCACTCACTCTGTAGGACAGGGGGAGATCACACAAACTCCACTCACTCACTCTGTAGGACAGGGGGAGATCACACAAACTCCACTCACTCACTCTGTAGGACAGGGGGAGATCACACAAACTCCACTCACTCTGTAAAACAGGGGGAGATCACACAAACTTCACTCACTCACTCTGTAGAACAGGGGGAGATCACACAAACTCCACTCACTCACTCTGTAGGACAGGGGGAGATCACACAAACTCCACTCACTCTGTAGAACAGGGAGAGATCACACAAACTCCACTCACTCACTCTGTAGAACAGGGGGAAATCACACAAACTCCACTCACTCACTCTGTAGGACAGGGGGAGATCACGCAAACTCCACTCACACTGTAGAACAGGGGGAGATCACACAAACTCCACACACTCACTCTGTAGAACAGGGGGAGATCACACAAACTCCACTCACTGACTCTGTAGGACAGGGGGAGATCACACAAACTCCACTCACTCTGTAGAACAGGGGGAGATCACACAAACTCCACTCACTCTGTAGGACAGGGGGAGATCACACAAACTCCACTCACTCACTCTGTAGGACAGGGGGAGATCACACAAACTCTACTCACTCGCTGTGTAGGACAGGGGGAGATCACACAAACTCCACTCACTCTGTAGAACAGGGGGAGATCACAAACTCTATTCACTCACTCTGTAGGACAGGGGGAGATCATACAAACTCAACTCACTCACTCACTCTGTAGGACAGGGGGAGATCACACAAACTCCACTCACTCACTCTGTAGGACAGGGGGAGATCACACAAACTCAACTCACTTGCTGTGTAGGACAGGGGGGGATCACACAAACTCCACTCACACTGTAGAACAGGGGGAGATCACACAAACTCCACACACTCACTCTATAGACCAGGGGGAGATCACACAAACTCCACTCACTCACTCTGTAGAACAAGGGGAGATCACACAAACCCCACTCACTCACTCTGTAGGGCAGGGGGAGATCACACAAACTCCACTCACTCTGTAGAACAGGGAGAGATCACACAAACTCCACTCACTCACTCTGTAGAACAGGGGGAGATCACACAAACTCCACTCACTGACTCTGTAGGACAGGGGGAGATCACACAAACTCCACTCACTCTGTAGAACAGGGGGAGATCACACAAACTCCACTCACTCTGTAGGACAGGGGGAGATCACACAAACTCCACTCACTCACTCTGTAGGACAGGGGGAGATCACACAAACTCTACTCACTCGCTGTGTAGGACAGGGGGAGATCACACAAACTCCACTCACTCTGTAGAACAGGGGGAGATCACAAACTCTATTCACTCACTCTGTAGGACAGGGGGAGATCATACAAACTCAACTCACTCACTCACTCTGTAGGACAGGGGGAGATCACACAAACTCCACTCACTCACTCTGTAGGACAGGGGGAGATCACACAAACTCAACTCACTTGCTGTGTAGGACAGGGGGGGATCACACAAACTCCACTCACACTGTAGAACAGGGGGAGATCACACAAACTCCACACACTCACTCTATAGACCAGGGGGAGATCACACAAACTCCACTCACTCACTCTGTAGAACAGGGGGAGATCACACAAACCCCACTCACTCACTCTGTAGGACAGGGGGAGATCACACAAACTCCACTCACTCTGTAGAACAGGGAGAGATCACACAAACTCCACTCACTCACTCTGTAGAACAGGGGGAGATCACACAAACTCCACTCAATCACTCTGTAGGACAGGGGGAGATCATACAAACTCCACTCTGTAAAACAGGGGGAGATCATACAAACTCCACTCACTCACTCTGTAGGACAGGGGGAGATCATACAAACTCCACTTACACACTCTGTAGAACAGGGGCAGATCATACAAACTCCACTCACTCACTGTAGAACAGGGGGAGATCACACAAACTCCACTCACTCACTCTGTAGGACAGGGGGAGATCACACAAACTCCACTCACTCTGTAGAACAGGGGGAGATCACACAAACTCCACTCACTCTGTAGAACAGGGGGAGATCACACAAACTCCACTCACTCAATCTGTAGAACAGGGGGAGATCATACAAACTCCACTCACTCTGTAGTACAGGGGGAGATCACACAAACTCCACTCACTCTGTAGAACAGGGGGAGATCACACAAACTCCACTCACACACTCTGTAGGACAGGGGGAGATCATACAAACTCCACTCACACACTCTGTAGGACAGGGGGAGATCAAACAAACTCCACTCACACTCACTCTGTGGAACAGGGGGAGATCACACAAACTCCACTCACTCTGTAGGACAGGGGGAGATCACACAAACTCCACTCACTCTGTAGGACAGGGGGAGATCACACAAACTCCACTCACTCACTCTGTAGGACAGGGGGAGATCACACAAACTCCACTCACTCTGTAGGACAGGGGGAGATCACACAAACTCCACTCACACACTCTGTAGGAAAGGGGGAGATCACACAAACTCCACTCACCCTGTAGGACAGGGGGAGATCACACAAGCTCCACTCACTCACTCTGTAGGACAGGGGGAGATCACACAAACTCCACTCACTCTGTAGAACAGGGGGAGATCACAAACTCTATTCACTCACTCTGTAGGACAGGGGGAGATCATACAAACTCAACTCACTCACTCACTCTGTAGGACAGGGGGAGATCACACAAACTCCACTCACTCACTCTGTAGGACAGGGGGAGATCACACAAACTCAACTCACTTGTTGTGTAGGACAGGGGGGATCACACAAACTCCACTCACACTGTAGAACAGGGGGAGATCACACAAACTCCACACACTCACTCTATAGACCAGGGGGAGATCACACAAACTCCACTCACTCACTCTGTAGAACAAGGGGAGATCACACAAACCCCACTCACTCACTCTGTAGGGCAGGGGGAGATCACACAAACTCCACTCACTCTGTAGAACAGGGAGAGATCACACAAACTCCACTCACTCACTCTGTAGAACAGGGGGAGATCACACAAACTCCACTCACTGACTCTGTAGGACAGGGGGAGATCACACAAACTCCACTCACTCTGTAGAACAGGGGGAGATCACACAAACTCCACTCACTCTGTAGGACAGGGGGAGATCACACAAACTCCACTCACTCACTCTGTAGGACAGGGGGAGATCACACAAACTCTACTCACTCGCTGTGTAGGACAGGGGGAGATCACACAAACTCCACTCACTCTGTAAAACAGGGGGAGATCACAAACTCTATTCACTCACTCTGTAGGACAGGGGGAGATCATACAAACTCAACTCACTCACTCACTCTGTAGGACAGGGGGAGATCACACAAACTCCACTCACTCACTCTGTAGGACAGGGGGAGATCACACAAACTCCACTCACACTGTAGAACAGGGGGAGATCACACAAACTCCACACACTCACTCTATAGACCAGGGGGAGATCACACAAACCCCACTCACTCACTCTGTAGGACAGGGGGAGATCACACAAACTCCACTCACTCTGTAGAACAGGGAGAGATCACACAAACTCCACTCACTCACTCTGTAGAACAGGGGGAGATCACACAAACTCCACTCACTCACTCTGTAGGACAGGGGGAGATCATACAAACTCCACTCTGTAAAACAGGGGGAGATCATACAAACTCCACTCACTCACTCTGTAGGACAGGGGGAGATCATACAAACTCCACTTACACACTCTGTAGAACAGGGGCAGATCATACAAACTCCACTCACTCACTGTAGAACAGGGGGAGATCACACAAACTCCACTCACTCACTCTGTAGGACAGGGGGAGATCACACAAACTCCACTCACTCTGTAGAACAGGGGGAGATCACACAAACTCCACTCACTCTGTAGAACAGGGGGAGATCACACAAACTCCACTCACTCAATCTGTAGAACAGGGGGAGATCATACAAACTCCACTCACTCTGTAGTACAGGGGGAGATCACACAAACTCCACTCACTCTGTAGAACAGGGGGAGATCACACAAACTCCACTCACACACTCTGTAGGACAGGGGGAGATCATACAAACTCCACTCACACACTCTGTAGGACAGGGGGAGATCACACAAACTCCACTCACACTCACTCTGTGGAACAGGGGGAGATCACACAAACTCCACTCACTCTGTAGGACAGGGGGAGATCACACAAACTCCACTCACTCTGTAGGACAGGGGGAGATCACACAAACTCCACTCACTCACTCTGTAGGACAGGGGGAGATCACACAAACTCCACTCACTCTGTAGGACCGGGGGAGATCACACAAACTCCACTCACACACTCTGTCGGACAGGGGGAGATCACACAAACTCCACTCACTCTGTAGGACAGGGAGAGATCACACAAACTCCACTCACTCACTCTGTAGTACAGGGGGAGATCACACAAACTCCACTCATTCACTCTGTAGGACAGGGGGAGATCATGCAAACTCCACTCACTCTGTAAAACAGGGGGAGATCACACAAACTCCACACACTCCTTCTGTAGAACAGGGGGAGATCACACACACTCTACTCACTCTGTAGGACAGGGGGAGATCATACAAACTCCACTCACTCACTGTAGAACAGGGGGAGATCACACAAACTCCACTCACTCTGTAGGACAGGGGGAGATCACACAAACTCCACTCACTCTGTAGGACAGGGGGAGATCACACAAACTCCACTCACTCTGTAGGACTGGGGGAGATCACACAAACTCCACTCACTCTGTAGGACAGGGGGAGATCACACAAACTCCACTCACACACTCTGTCGGACAGGGGGAGATCACACAAACTCCACTCACTCTGTAGGACAGGGAGAGATCACACAAACTCCACTCACTCACTCTGTAGTACAGGGGGAGATCACACAAACTCCACTCATTCACTCTGTAGGACAGGGGGAGATCATACAAACTCCACTCACTCTGTAAAACAGGGGGAGATCACACAAACTCCACACACTCCTTCTGTAGAACAGGGGGAGATCACACAAACTCTACTCACTCTGTAGGACAGGGGGAGATCATACAAACTCCACTCACTCACTGTAGAACAGGGGGAGATCACACAAACTCCACTCACTCTGTAGGACAGGGGGAGATCACACAAACTCCACTCACTCTGTAGGACTGGGGGAGATCACACAAACTCCACTCACTCTGTAGGACAGGGGGAGATCACACAAACTCCACTCACTCACTCTGTAGGACAGGGGGAGATCACACAAACTCCACTCACTCTGTAAAACAGGGGGAGATCACACAAACTCCACTCACTCACTCTGTAGGACAGGGGGAGATCACACAAACTCCACTCACTCTGTAGGACAGGGGGAGATCACACAAACTCCACTCACTCTGTAGGACAGGGGGAGATCACACAAACTCCACTCACTCACTCTGTTGGACAGGGGGAGATCACACAAACTCCACTCACTCACTCTGTAGGACAGGGGGAGATCACACAAACTCCACTCACTCTGTAAAACAGGGGGAGATCACACAAACTTCACTCAGTCACTCTGTAGAACAGGGGGAGATCACACAATCTCCACTCACTCACTCTGTAGGACAGGGGGAGATCACACAAACTCCACTCACTCTGTAGAACAGGGAGAGATCACACAAACTCCACTCACTCACTCTGTAGAACAGGGGGAAATCACACAAACTCCACTCACTCACTCTGTAGGACAGGGGGAGATCACACAAACTCCACTCACACTGTAGAACAGGGGGAGATCACACAAACTCCACACACTCACTCTGTAGAACAGGGGGAGATCACACAAACTCCACTCACTCTGTAGGACAGGGGGAGATCACAAACTCCACTCACTCTGTAGGACAGGGAGAGATCACACAAACTCCACTCACTCACTCTGTAGGACAGGGGGAGATCACACAAACTCCACTCACTCACTCTGTAGGACAGGGGGAGATCACACAAACTCCACTCACTCTGTAAAACAGGGGGAGACCACACAAACTCCACACACTCACTCTGTAGGACAGGGGGAGATCACACAAACTCCACTCACTCACTGTAGGACAGGGGGAGATCACACAAACTCCACTCACACACTCTGTAGGACAGGGGGAGATCACACAAACTCCACTCACTCTGTAGGACAGGGGGAGATCACACAAACTCCACACACTCTGTAGGACAGGGGGAGATCACACAAACTCCACTCACTCTGTAGAACAGGGGGAGATCACACAAACTCCACTCACACACTCTGTAGGACAGGGGGAGATCACACAAACTCCACTCACTCTGTAGGACAGGGGGAGATCACACAAACTCCACACACTCTGTAGAACAGGGGGAGATCACACAAACTCCACACACTCTGTGTAGGACAGGGGGAGATCACACAAACTCCACTCACACTCACTCTGTAGGACAGGGAGAGATCACACAAACTCCACACACTCTGTAGAACACGGGGAGATCACACAAACTCCACTCACTCTGTAGGACAGGGGGAGATCACACAAACTCCACTCACTCTGTAGAACACGGGGAGATCACACAAACTCCACTCACTCTGTAGAACAGGGGGAGATCACACAAACTCCACTCACTCACTCTGTAGGACAGGGGGAGATCACACAAACTCCACACACTCTGTAGGACAGGGGGAGATCACACAAACATCCCTCGCCATGACCCCCCCTCTCCCGTGTCTCAGCTGTGCTCAGCGCTCCGTCGTTCACCCTGAGGCTCGACAAACTGACGCTGGGGAAGGAGGAGGAGGGCGATGGTCATGGTGAGGAGGAGAAGGATGAGGAGTGCGGTGTTGTGGGTGACGATGAAGACAACGACGATGATGACTACAACGACAACGACGATGACGATGTCCGTGACGGCGGTGATGACGACCGCCGTGACTATAACGTTGAGGTCGATGGCGACGACTTCGACGACGATGACGATGGCCGTGACTGCGGTGACGATGGCCGCCGTGACGACGACGTCGAGGTCGATGGCGACAACCTCGACGACGATGGTCCTGGGGAGGCTGGGGAGTTGGAGGCGGTGGTTGACGGAGAGCCGGAGGTGTGGAAGCTGTCGTTGTTGGTCTCCGTCGGGTGTGGGTTGAGGACGCTGGTGTCGCACGATGTGGAGTTCCACCATCAGGTTGACATCTCGACAAGAGGCGGCGTTCGACGCACGGTGAGAGGTTGCCGGAGTTGTGACGGGGGTCGGGAGGTTGTGGCGGGAGATGTGTGTGGTTGAGTGGGTGGGTGGCGATGTTGCTACTGATGATGCTACCAATGACACTACTACTGATGATGCTACTACTACTGATGATGATGCTGTTGCTGCTACTACTACTGCTGCTACTACTGATGATGATGATGCTTACTGCCAGGAGCGCTTCATCGGATGCCGGTACCAACACCAAATGATGCTTCTGCCGGGACGCGAGGATGAGTACTGCGTCCGCGTGAGAATGGTAGCCGACTTCCCACGGTGGAAGGCAGGGGAGTGGTCTCCATTGTCGTGTGTCTCCGTCCCTCCACCACACAGCACCGTGGGTGAGTGGGTGGCTGGGTGAATGAGTGAGAGGTATTTTTGTGCGTGTGAAGTGGGTCTCTGTGTGAGTAGCCTTGTGGGTCTCTATGAGTGGTCTATGGGTCTCTGTGTGAGTAGTCTATGGGTCTCTGTGTGAGTAGTCTATGGGTCTCTGTGAGTAGTCTATGGGTGTCTGTGTGAGTAGTTTATGGGTCTCTATGAGTAGTCTATGGGTCTCTATGAGTAGTCTATGGGTCTCTATGAGTAGTCTATGGGTGTCTGTGTGAGTAGTTTATGGGTCTCTATGAGTAGTCTATGGGTCTCTATGAGTAGTCTATGGGTCTCTATGAGTAGTCTTTGGGTCTCTGCGTGAGAAGTCTATGGGTCTCTGTGCGAGTAGTCTATGGGTCTCTGTGTGAGTAGTCTATGGGTCTCTGTGAGTAGTCTATGGGTGTCTGTGTGAGTAGTTTATGGGTCTCTATGAGTAGTCTATGGGTCTCTATGAGTAGTCTATGGGTCTCTATGAGTAGTCTATGGGTCTCTATGAGTAGTCTATGGGTGTCTGTGTGAGTAGTTTATGGGTCTCTATGAGTAGTCTATGGGTCTCTATGAGTAGTCTATGGGTCTCTATGAGTAGTCTATGGGTCTCTATGAGTAGTCTATGGGTGTCTGTATGAGTAGTTTATGGGTCTCTATGAGTAGTCTATGGGTCTCTATGAGTAGTCTATGGGTCTCTATGAGTAGTCTATGGGTCTCTGTGTGGTCTTCCCACCCAGCCCCTCGTGTGGGTGTCGACACGGACGGCCAGGTCACGGCGGTGGTCGGCCAGAAGGTGGCGCTGCTGCGCTGCGTCCTGTGGGGTGCGGCCGTGGTGGTGGTGCAGGCCAACTGGCTGAAGGCCTCTCGTGACTACGTCTGGGCGGGGGCCAATTTGGCCACGCTCAGCCCGCTGCACGGCACGGCGTACTCCAACTCGTCCCTCGCGGGCCGACTTCGGTTCCACGTTGGGGGGCCTCCCGGCGACGTCTCGCTGGAGCTGCTGGACGTGCGGGCTGGCGACGGGGGCCTCTTCCTCTGCCACGTGGCCACCTTCCCCCACGGCAACTACGAGGGGAGGGTCAGCCTCTCTGTCATCGGTGAGGATTGGCACTGCCCCACGCAGAGACCCATAGACTCATCACGCAGAGACCCATAGACTCATCACGCAGAGACCCATAGACTCATCACGCAGAGACCCATAGACTACTCACGCAGACACCCATAGACTACTCACAGAGAGACCCATAGACTACTCACACAGAGACCCATAGACTCACACAGAGACTCATAGACTACTCACACAGAGACCCATAGACTACTCACACAGAGACCCATAGACTACTCACACAGAGACCCATAGACTCATCACACAGACACCCATAGACTACTCACACAGAGACCCATAGACTCATCACACAGAGACCCATAGACTACTCACACAGACACCCATAGACTACTCACACAGAGACCCATAGACTCATCACACAGACACCCATAGACTACTCACACAGAGACCCATAGACTCATTACACAGAGACCCATAGACTCATCACGCAGACACCCATAGACTACTCACACAGAGACCCATAGACTCACACAGAGACCCAAAGCTCATCTTCTGCAGATGTAGATGCCACTGGTTCTTCACGTTCAGCAGATGTAAATGCTTGTTCTTCACATTCTGCAGATGTAGATGCCACTGGTTCTTCACGTTCAGCAGATGTAGATGCCACTGGTTCTTCACGCTCTGCAGATGTAGATACCACTGGTTCTTCACGTTCAGCAGATGTAGATGCCACTGGTTCTTCACGTTCTACAGATGTAGATGCCACTAATTCTTCACGTTCTGCAAATGTAGATGTCACTGGTTCTTCATGTTCTACAGATGTAGATGCCACTAATTCTTCACGTTCTACAGATGTAGATGCCACTGGTTCTTCACGTTCTCCAGATGTAGATGCCACTGGTTCTTCACGTTCTGCAGATGTAGATGCCACTGGTTCTTCACGTTCTACAGATGTAGATGCCACTAATTCTTCATGTTCAGCAGATGTAGATGCCACTGGTTCTTCACGTTCTACAGATGTAGATGCCGCTGGTTCTTCACGCTCTGCAGATTTAGATGCCACTTGTTCTTCACGTTCTGCAGATGTAGATGCCACTAGTTCTTCACGTTCTGGAGATGTAGAATGCACTTGTTCTTCACGTTCTACAAATGTAGATGCCACTGGTTCTTCACGTTCTACAAATGTAGATGCCACTGGTTCTTCACGTTCTACATATATGGATGCCACTGGTTCTTCAACTTCTGGAGATGTAGATGCCACTGGTTCTTCACGTTCTACAGATGTAGATGCCACTGGTTCTTCACCTTCTGGAGATGTAGATGCCACTGGTTCTTTACGTTCTGCAGATGTACATTTCACTGTTTTTTCGTATTCTGTTGATGTTAATGTCACTGGTTCTTCTCGTTTTGCAGATGTAGATGCCACTGGTTCTTCAACTTCTGGAGATGTAGATGCCACTGGTTCTTCACGTTCTACAAATGTAGATGCCACTGGTTCTTCACGTTCTACAGATGTAGATGGCACTGGTTCTTCACGTTCTACAGATGTAGATGCCACTGGTTCTTCACGTTCTACAGATGTAGATGCCACTGGTTCTTCACCTTCTGGAGATGTAGATGCCACTGATTCTTTACGTTCTGCAGATGTACATGTCACTGGTTTTTCGTATTCTGTTGATGTTAATGTCACTGGTTCTTCTCGTTTTGCAGATGTAGATGCCACTGGTTCTTCACGTTCTACAAATGTAGATGGCACTGGCTCTTCACGTTCTACAGATGTAGATGCCACTGGTTCTTCACGTTCTACAAATGTAGATGCCACTGGTTCTTCACGTTCTACACACATAGATGCCACTGGTTCTTCACATTCTACCGATGTAGACGCCACTGGTTCTTCACGTTCAGCAGATGTAGATGCCACTGGTTCTTCACGTTCTGCAGATGTAGATGCCACTGGTTCTTCACGTTCTACAGATGTAGATGCCACTGGTTCTTCACGTTCTACCGATGTAGACGCCACTGGTTCTTCACGTTCTACAGATGTAGACGCCACTGGCTCTTCACGTTCTACAAATGTAGATGCCACTGGTTCTTCACGTTCTACAGATGTAGATGCCACTGGTTCTTCACGTTCTACAGATGTAGACGCCACTGGTTCTTCACGCTCTACAGATGTAGATGCAACTGGTTCTTCACCTTCTGGAGATGTAGATGCCACTGGTTCTTCACGTTCTACAGATGTAGATGCCACTGGTTCTTCACGTTCTACAGATGTAGATCCCACTGGATCTTCACGTTCTACCGATGTAGACGCCACCACCGCCGTCTGTTGCACGCCGGTTGAACTCACGACTTTCGGTCCGAACAGGCAACTGGACACACGAACAGGTTTGTTCGCATCTCTGAGTTTTGCACGTGTGTGTGTGTCCGTGTACGTGTGTGTGTGTCCGTGTACGTGTGTGTGTACGTGTGTGTGTGTACGTGTGTGTGTGTCCGTGTGTGTGTGTACGTGTGTGTGTGTCCGTGTACGTGTGTGTGTGTGTTGGTGCGTGTGTGTCCGTGTGTGTGTGCGTGTGTGTGTGTGTTGGTGCATGTGTGTCCGTGTACGTGTGTGTGTGCGTGTGTGTGTGTGTTGGTGCATGTGTGTACGTGTGCATGCATGTGTGTGTGTTGGTGCGTGTGTGTACGTGTGTGTGTGCATGCAGGTGTGTTGGTGCGTGTCTGTCTGTGTGCGTGTGCATACATGTCTGTCCGTGTGCGTGTGCATGCATGTCTGTCCGTGTGTGTGTGTGCATGTATGTGTCTTGGTGCGTGTCTGTACGTGTGTGTGTGCATGCAGGTGTGTTGGTGCGTGTCTGTCCGTGTGCATGCATATCTGTGCGTGTGTGTGCGTGTGTGTGTGCGTGTGTGCATGCATGCACGTGTGCATGTGCGTGTGTGCGTGTGCGTGCTTGCTCGTGTGTGTGTGTGTCCGTGTGTGTGCGTTTGTGCGTGTGTGTCCCTGTTCTGCCCACCCATCCCCTCGTTTGTCACAATCACGGCCTTCACAGCTGCTGACACTCGCTAACGGCACCCGCCCTGACAGTCCGCCAGGGCCTTCACGGCGTCCGTCCCTCCGTCTCGCTCCCTCGACCCGCAACGCCTGGGTGCGAGCGCTGCGAGCCTCAAAGCGCACCTAGCCTGGCGCGTGTGGTCACCGCGACGGTTGTCGTCGTCGTGCTACGGCGGCACGCTGACGCCACGCGGGGGATTGTTGTTGTGCCACGCAGGGAAGGCGGCGGCGGCGGGCCGGGCCAGCTGGGCCGCTCCGGCCACAATCCTCGGCGTGTGCCTCGCCCTGGTGGCCACGCTGCTGCTGCTGATGCCGCTGCTCTACCGCCGCCGACGCCGCCGCCACTGCCGGCAGCGTCGGCGTCGTCACGAGCCCTGGGGCCCCACGGAGGATCCCCCCACGCTCCCCAAGGCACCGCGGAGAAACGCGGAGGGCCACCGTGGCTGCTTGCTAGCGCTGGAGAGTGGCAACAAGGCGGATGAGGGGCTGCACGGGTTCCCGCCGCAGCCTCTGCACCAAGACGGCGGAGCTGGAAGCTACGGCTATGCGGTGAGGAGGGGTGGGTGGTGAGTTGAGCGGTGAGCGGCGAGTGAGTGTCCGCCCACATCACCGATGCTCCTGCTTAGGCTGAGTGAGCGATCTGCTTCTGGCCACCCCATTGGGTGGGGGGGTGGGGGTGGGGTCGGTCACCGTCTCTCTAATTTATTCCGACCCCCGCAGGTTTTCACAGACGAAGATGACGACGAGGCGAGGGAGGAAGATTTTTGAGAAGCGGGGTGGGGTGGGGGGGGTGGAGGAACGAGAGTGCTCCACCTGGGAGTGCTCTGCCTTGGAGTGCTTCACCTTGGAGTGCTCCGCCTTGGAGTGCTTCACCTTGGAGTGCTCCACCTTGGAGTGCTCCGCCTTGGAGTGCTCCACCTTGGAGTGCTCCACCTTGGAGTGCTCCGCCTTGCCGTGCTCCACCTTGGAGTGCTCCGCCTTGCCGTGGTTGCCGGCGGCAACGCCGGGGCTTGTCGCTTTGCGAGCGGGTGAACCCCCCCCCCCGAAAGAAGCAAGAATATTTGTTGTTGTTGTTTGATCCCAACTGAGCGATGTTTTTCAGCGTTGGGGGATATTTGCCTCGTGCCGGTTACAATCGGTGCCCCGAGTTTGGCTTTTCACTTTTTTTTTTGGGTGGGGTGGGGGTGGGGGTGGGAATTTTGTTTTACGAAAGAGCTCTCCGTTACCGGACGCAGTTTTTTGTTATTTTATTTTGGCCTTCGCGACGGTCTCTCACCTCCCAGCGCTTTCCCCCGGCGTTGTGCCGCTGGACGGGAGGCGACTGGGTGTCGTGCCAGGGAGCCAGGGGGGTGGGGTGGGGTGGGGGGAGAATTTAAATTCGCCCTCACCGGGGGTCGACGAGCGGCGACATCGGCACGGTTTGTCACGACGTCCGGCACCGAGAGGGAGTTCCGCGTGTTTATATTATTGTTTTGTCGGGGCGACAGGCGGCGTCACGATGGCGCGTGCAACGCCGTGAGCCTTCGTGCGCCACGTCAGCGTCTCGTTTTTTTATTTCTCCCCGAGCCCGGCCAGTTTCATCGGCCGCTCCCGCGATGCCGCAGCACTTTCGTAGTTTGACGCTGTTGGTTTTCGGCGAGCCGATATCGTCCGGGTTAGATCGCTGTCGCCCGATGAAGCTGGTTGTTGTGATTGCTGGCGAAATGTCACGGTATCCAGAGTGCAAATGTTGTTGCTTGGCTCGTTAACCCACCAGTGTGATGTGCTAGTGTACTACACTACACTATTGACTACACTATACACTACTCTATACACTACACTACACTATACATTACACTATACACTACACTATACGCTACACTATACACTACTATACACTACTCTATACACTACACTATACATTACACTATACGCTACACTATACACTACACTATACACTACACTATACACTACATTATACACTACTATACACTACACTATACACTACACTATATACTATACTATACACTACACTATACGCTACACTATACACTACACTATACACTACTATACACTACACTATACACTACACTATACACTACACTATACTATACACTACACTATACACTACACTATACACTACACTATATACTACACTATACACTACACTATACACTACACTGTATACTACACTATATACTACACTATACATTACACTATATACTACACTGTACACTACACTATACACTACACTATATACTACACTATACACTACACTATACGCTACACTATACATTACACTATACACTACACTATACACTACACTATATACTACACTATACACTACACTATAAACTACACTATACACTACCCTATATATACTACACTATACACTACACTATACACTACACTATACACTACACTATACACTATACTATACACTACACTATACACTACACTATACATTACACTATACGCTACACTATACACTACACTATACACTACACTATACACTACTATATACTACACTATACACTACACTATATACTACACTATACACTACACTATACACTACACTATACACTACCCTATATATACTACACTATACACTACACTATACACTACACTATACACTACACTATACACTACACTATACTATACACTACACTATACACTACACTATACATTACACTATACGATACACTACACTATACACTACACTATACACTACTATATACTACACTATACACTACATTATACACTACACTATACTATACACTATACTATACACTACACTATACGCTACACTATACACTACTATACACTACACTATACACTACACTATACACTACACTATACTATACACTACACTATACTATACACTACACACTACACTATACACTACACTATATACTACACTATACACTACACTATACACTACACTGTATACTACACTATATACTACACTATACATTACACTATATACTACACTGTACACTACACTATACACTACACTATATACTACACTATACACTACACTATACACTACACTATACACTACACTATACATTACACTATACACTACACTATACACTACACTATATACTACACTATACACTACACTATACACTACGCTATACACTACACTATACACTACCCTATATATACTACACTATACACTACACTATACACTACACTATACTATAAACTACACTATACACTACCCTATACTATACACTTCACTATACTATACATTACACTATACACTACACACTACACTCCACTATACACTATATATATACTACACTATATACACTACACACTTTATATACTACACTATTTTGTTGCTTGGCTCGCTAACCCACCAGTGTGCTGTACTAGTGTACTACACTACACTATACACTACACTATACACTACACTATACACTACACTATATACTACACTATACACTACACTATACACTACACTATACACTACACTATACACTACTATACACTACACTTTACACTACACTATACACTACACTATACACTACACTACTATACACTACACTACTATACACTACACTATACACTATACTATACACTACACTATACACTATACTATACACTACATTAAACACACTACACTATACACTACACACTATATATACTACGCTGTGTTGTTGCTTGGCTCGCTAACCCACCAGTGTGCTGTACTAGTGTACTACACTACACTATACACTACACCATACACTACACTATACACTACCCTATATATACTACACTATACTATACACTACACTATACACTACACTCTACACTATACACTACACTACTCTATACACTACACACTATATATACTACACTACACACTATACACTACACACTATATATACTACACTACACTATATACTACACTATACACTACACTATACTACTATACACTACACTATATACTACATTATACACTACGACACACTACATTAGTAGGATCCGTCAATAATTGTTCACATTGTTTTGTGATGTTCTTCTGCCCATTCACCCAGAGCCTTACCGTTTATTCATATTCTCTGGTTCTTTCAGTAAAGTCACGTAGATAGAACAAATAAAGTGAATAAAAAATACCACGATGTTTAGATCGCAACACAGAGAGCCATCGACTCACACGGAGAGCCACAGAATCACAGAGACATAGACTCACACGGAGAGCCATAGACTCACACAGAGAGCCATAGAATCACAGAGCCATAGACTCACGCAGAGAGCTACAGACTCACACAGAGCTACAGACTCACACAGAGAGCCACAGAATCACAGAGCCATAGACTCACACAGAGAGCCACAGAATCACAGAGAGAGCCACAGAATCACAGAGCCATAGACTCACACAGAGAGCCACAGAATCACAGAGAGAGCCACAATCACAGAGCCATAGACTCACACAGAGAGCCGCAGACTCACACAGAGAGCCACAGAATCACAGAGCCATAGACTCACACAGAGAGCCACAGAATCACAGAGACATAAACTCACACAGAGAGCCATAGACTCACACGGAGAGCCACAGACTCACACAGAGCCACACAATGACAAAGCCATTGACTCACACAGAGCCACACAATGACAGAGCCATAGACTCACACAGAGAGATACAGACTCACACAGAGAGCCACACTCACAGAGACAAACTCACACGGAGAGCCACAGAATGACAGAGCCACACAACGACAGAGTCATAGACTCACACGGAGAGCCATCTACTCACAGAGCCACAGAATCACAGAGCCATAGACTCACACAGAGAGCTACAGACTCACACAGAGCCACAGAATCACAGAGACATAGACTCACACGGAGAGCCATCGACTCACACGGAGAGCCATTGACTCACACAGACAGCCACAGAATCACAGAGCCATAGACTCACACAGAGACCCATAGAGACCCATAGACTCACACAGAGACCCATAGACTCGCACGCAGCCAAAACAAACTATAAAACAATTCACGGCCAAACACATCCGAAGAGAGGCGCCCGACAGACACCCCCCGAGTTCGATTCCCGCTCACGGATGCGCCCTACCCAACACCATCAAAGACGTAACCGGTCAAACTGGGGGGGGGGGGAGACAAAGGCGGCCGGGCGTGGTTGCTGGCCCACACCCCTGTCTCGTGTGACGTCTTTAAATGCAAAAGCGCTGAAGCTGGCGCGTGTCTTGACAATGGCGCCCTCTAGTGGCTGCTCACGCGTGGAGATGGCGCTTGGTTGATAAATTAGAGACAACGATCCCCCGCGCCCCCCCCCGGAGGGGAGGCGGTGGGCGAGTCTCGTGATGGGGGGAGGGGCAGTCACGTGCCTCTACGGGTGGGGGTGGGCGGGTCTCGTGATGGGGGGAGGGGCAGTCACGTGCCTACGGGTGGGGGTGGGCGGGTCTCGTGATGGGGGGAGGGGCAGTCATGTGCCTACAGGTGGGGGTGGGGAGTTTGGTGATGTGAGGTGACGAGAAGGGAGTGATTTGAGGTGCGGAGTTTAGGCGAGAGAGAGGAGGTGAGGCGAGAGAGAGGAGGTGAGGCGAGGGAGAGGAGGTGAGGCAAGGAGAGAGAGGAGGTGAGGCGAGAGAGGAGGTGAGGCGAGAGAGAGGAGGTGAGGCGAGGGAGAGGAGGTGAGGCAAGGAGAGAGAGGAGGTGAGGCGAGAGAGGAGGTGAGGCGAGAGAGAGGAGGTGAGGCAAGGAGAGAGGGGAGGTGAGGCAAGGAGAGAGAGGAGGTAAGGCAAGGAGCGAGGCGTGAGGGGGCTGAAATCCGGCAAGTGGAGGGTGCCACATTGCATTCATGGCTTTTATTTTGGTGATTTCGAAAAAGTTTTTTTGGTTTTGGCCATGTTTTTGTTTATTGTAGTACGGAGTTGACTGATGGCCTTAATCTTAGTTGTCTTGTGGTTGTTGTTATTGTTTGACTTGCATCCCACTGGGATTTTTGCACACAGCGTTGGTGTACGGTGCTATTTCAGGAATATTTTGATGTTTTTTTTTCCTGGATTTTTCTGTTTGCACAGTCACACAAAGTAACTTTAAGATGTTTTCTTGTTCATGTTTTTGTTTGTTGCAGTTGCACCCGATTCAAGAGCCGAATGGCTCACAGGGCTATACCAAAATAAATGAAACTATGAACTAACTATGAACTATGCTCGGCCGTTCTTACCCTCACCGCGATCACGGCTAGCAGCAAGCAGCGGCAAGCAGGGGCGGCACCGCTCCCCCATCGCCATGAGCCTCCTCCACTCAAGCCGCCGGCCGCGCCCGCACCGCCTCGTCCAGGCCCCGGCGTGGCTGGCGCTGCGCTCCACGCTGCGGTGCGATCCCCGCTGGGCCAGGACGCTCCGCGGCTCCGAGCTGATGGAGGCGCCGCGGTTCGCGTGCGGCACCGACGGCTTCTACGCGGTGCGGCGGGGCGAGGGCCGGGGCGGCCGGGGCGCCGGGGCGGGCGGCATCGTGGACGAGTGCCGCTTCCGTTCCCGCTCGCCGACGCGACCGGAGCGGTACTGCGCTCCGCCTCGCGGCACGGGGGGGGGGCCCTCGAGACACGGGGGGGCCTCAAGGCACGGGGGGTCCTCAAGGCACGGGGGGGCCTTACTGACGAGCGCGCCGTGAAGAAAAAACACATTTTTTTTTTTAATTCCTTCTAGAAAAGTAGAGAAGGGGGGGTGGGGGGTTACGTAAAACAAAGCATTAAACAATCCCAAAAAAATCGAGTGCAACTGGGTTAAATGTTAATTAACCAAGTCACCAGGAATGTGTCCGATCTCACGCGATCTCGGAAGCTCAGCACGGTTGAGTCTGGATCGTGCGTCGATCGGTGACCACCATACAAACCGGCTTAGTGCAGGCTGCTGTTATGCTTCATGGTGGGCAGCTCTATCATCTTAATGCTCCTGCTCTCACCATAATCCTCACAACTCACATGGTGGAAAGCCCTCATCCAGTGGTGAATTAATAAAGTGATGTACAAATATAAGACAACGGTCTGATTTGCTCCCCAAAAAGGTAAGATTAAATCCCCATTAGCCTAATAAACTTAAAAAGCAATGTTTAAACAACCAAACTCGTAATTTGTTTTATTGATGGGGAATATTGCTGGGGAGATGCTTTATTGCTAGCCATGCTATCTTAATGTTTTACAGCTGTAATCCTCTTGTTACGTGTGCATTGCATCAATAAATTGAGAAATATTCAGATAATTAGCGCTGTAAATGCCTCGGAGGCCAATTTCATTTACCAAATATAATTTCAGGTAAGAATAGGAGGAATAAGAAGTGTGTTTAGTATAGAACATGCAGTGCAGTCGCCATCCATGTTAATGTAAGCCACAGGATGGCAGCAGCATGTATACACTGTTGATTAAAACCTTCCACTTTTATAACGAAAGCTGTTTTATAAGCAGACTTGAAGATAATGTTATAGTAAACGTGCGTATAATATGTTTTTAACATCTCTTTTTTAACATTTTTTTTATTATACAACTAATTCCTAAATGTTACATGTATAATAAAAGGAATTTACTCGCAACACAAGACGATTGCTTGTGTTGCGATGGAAACGTGATATTGTTTTTATTTTCATTATTTTTTCTATCTACGTGGCTTTACCGAAAGACCCAAAGAATATAGAAATTACATTTTGTATGACTTACCCAACCAAGATGGTTCTTGTATCATATGCTAGATGTACTGTAATTGAACATTTGTCTTGGTTTTTGTTTCTGACCGTGCAGATATGCCTGACCGGGTGCCCTCAGGATGCCATGATTAAGATTAATAGAATCTGTCACGAGCATAATTTCAAGTTCTTTGCAGGAGATGTGTTTGGCTATCACAGCTACATGTTTATATTCTTAGCTCTTTCGGTAAAGTCACGTTTAAGGGAAACAATAAAATAATAAAATATATATAAAACAATAAACATTATCACAATGTCTGAAATCCTGCGTCCTTTCACTGGAAAAACCACCTCTGCGGTACAAAATTCTACTCACCTGGTATCGACAATCAAGGGTATTTCCCTGTCCCCAGACGACCTGCTTGTCAGTTTTGATGTAGTTTCCTTATTCACCAAGGTTCCTGTACCTGACACCATCGCAATCATTGAAGACTTGGTTCATCAAGGACTAAACACTGACGTACCCACCCTGGTGAGACTTTAACCAATACATACTTCACTTGGAATGGAACTTTCTACAAACAAACTGAGGGCACCCCAATGGGCTCCGCCCTATCTCCGGTTATAGCTAACATTTTCATGGAGAAATTTGAGACTGACGCCATCCAGACTGCCACTCTGCACCCAACCTTATGAGAAGAGGTACGTGGATGACACCTTTGTCATCTGGCCACATGGCCGGCCTGCTCTAGACCAATTCTTCGACCACATCAATTCCATACACCCAGCCATCAGATTTACCATGGAAGTCGAAAAAGATGGCAAGCTACCTTTTTTGGATGTCCTAATTAAAAAGAGACCTGATGGTTCAATGAGCCACTCTGTCTACAGGAAAGCTACCCATACGGATGCTTATCTGAAACCGGATTCCCACCACCATCCATCACAGAAGAATTCTCTCATCAAGAGTATCATAGAGCCCAATGCATATCCGACTAGGAACACATAGGCAGTGAACTCAAGCACGTACACCAAGCTCTTAAGGCTAATGGTTACTCCGACTATACAATCCGCAAAGCTATCACTCAAACCATGAAGAAGGACCCTCTTGAGGAGCCTTTCAAAACCATCACTTTACCCTACATTGCGGGGATCACAAAAAAGATCTCCAAAATCTTGAATAAACACAAGATCCAGGTCCGTTTCAACACATTACATAAAATCCGTGATCTGGTTCCGTCTGTAAAAGATGTGATTCCGGACATACAGTACCCTGGTGTCTACAAACTAAGTTGCCTCTGTGGTAGTAGTTACATTGGAGAAACCAAACGCCATGTCTCGGACCGCATTCGTGAACACAAAGCAGACCTTAAACACGGTAGGACCAACATCTCGGCCGTGGCAGATCATTGTTATAATTCAGTAGGCTCACATGCCATTGACTTTTCCAAGACAGGTTCTTTGTAAGCCATCTGGCTACCATGAGAGATTTGTTCATGAGGCTATCCACATATACAAGTACAGAGACAATTTCAACCGAGAAGATGGATTCTGGCTTAGCAATCATTGGAAAGATTTGATAAACCATTTCAGGTCTTAATTGATTGTTCACGCTTACAGTGGCTTTCAGACAGCATACATTAATTTTTTGTCTCCCCCCTCCTCTTTTCAGAACTTAGATGGACTTGTCCTTCTAAATAAACTGCCAAATCGCTGCGCGTGGCGCTGACGTTTTTTTTAAATATAAATAAATAAACCGTTCAAAAAAAATTAATTCATGCGAACCGGCACACCTGATGACGACCGTTTGTGTTATGGTCGAAACGTCGTGATAATTTTTATTGTTTATATATATTTTATTATTTTATTGTTTCCCTTCAATAATAAAATATATATAATGTATACTTTATTCTTTTTTTGTTTCCCTTCAACGTGACTTTACCGAAAGAGCTAAGAATGAGTTTATCAATCTCCATGACGACGATGATGATGATGATGAGGTTGTCAATCTCCATGACGACGATGATGATGACGAGTTTGTCAATCTCCATGACGACGATGATGATGACGAGTTTGTTAATCTCCATGACGACGATGATGATGACGTGTTTGTAAATCTCCATGACGATGATTATGATGAGTTTGTCAATCTCCATAACGACGATGATGATGACGAGTTTGTAAATCTCCATGACGATGATGATGTTGAGTTTGTCAATCTCCATGACGACGATGATGATGACGAGTTTGTAAATCTCCATGACGACGATGATGATGACGAGTTTGTAAATCTCCATGATGATGAGTTTGTAAATCTCCATGATAATGATGATGACGAGTTTGTTAATCTCCATGACGACGATGATGATGACAAGGTTGTAAATCTCCATGATGACGATGATGATGACGAGTTTGTCAATCTCCATGACGACGATGATGATGAGTTTGTAAATCTCCATGACGATGATGATGAGTTTGTAAATCTCCATGATGATGATTATGACGATGAGTTTGTCAATCTCCATGACGACGATGATGATGATGAGTTTGTAAATCTCCATGAAGATGATGATGAGTTTGTCAATCTCCATGACGATGACGATGAGTTTGTTAATCTCCATGACGACGATGATGATGATGACGAGTTTGTAAATCTCCATGACGATGATGATGACGAGTGTTAATCTCCATGACGACGATGATGATGACGAGTTTGTAAATCTCCATGACGACGACCTCCAAGCCTCGTGGAGCCTCCAGCAGCCCCCGTTGCCATGGCCACGGGCACAACCACTTGAAGACTTCAACCCGGGGTGGTGGTCGACATTGGGCGGTGGCAGCGTTCAGTGGCGATCATCTGCGTTGTGTCTGGCATTTGCGTGAGAGAGAGGGTTTCAAGTTTTCAAGTTTCATTGATTAGGTATAGCCCTGTGAGCCATGCGGCTCTTAAGTCGGGTGCAACCGCAACAAACAAAATTTGAACACAGAACATCTTAAAGCGACAATGCGTAACAGAAACATTCTGGAATAAACCAGCAAATATTCCACGCAAAAAAACATGTTAAAACGCTGTGTGTTAAAATCAATGTGGTGCAAGCCAACAACAACAACCATAAGACAATTTAGATTAACCATATGTTTTCGAATCACCAAAATAAAGCTGTAAAAACAATGTAACAACAGTAATCATAGGAACTGTGAATTTAAATTTAACAATAAACGATATACATAACACGTACGACAAAAAAACTGCAGCCATAGCTGGCAGCACGACACTCCCAGTGTATGATGTGTGAGTGAGTCAGCAGCAGAGTGAGTGAGTGTATGATGTGCGAGTCAGCGTATGATGAGTGAGTCAGCAGCAGCGTGAGTGAGTGTATGATGTGCGAGTCAGCGTATGAAGAGTGAGTTAGTGAATGATGTGTGAGCAAGTGTATGATGTGTGAGCGAGTTAGTGGCAGTGTGAGTGTATGATGTGTGAGTCAGCGCACGATGTGTTAGTCAGCGCATGATGAGTGAGTCAGTGTATGATGTGCAAGTGAGCCAGCAAACAATGAGTTAACCTGTGTATGATGAGTGAATGAGTCAGTGGTTGTGCGAGTGTATGATGTGTGAGTGAGTAAGCGCATGATGAGCGAGTCAGTGCATGATGTGTGAGTGAGTCAGTGCATGGTGTGAGTGAGTCAGTGCATGGTGTGAGTGAGTCAGTGTATGATGTGTGAGTGAGTCAGTGCATGGTGTGAGTGAGTCAGTGTATGATGTGTGAGTGAGTCAGTGCATAATGTGTGAGTGAGTCAGTGCATGGTGTGAGTGAGTCAGTGTATGTGTGAGAAAGTCAGTGTATGATGTGTGAGTGAGTCAGTGCATGGTGTGAGTGAGTCAGTGTATGATGTGTGAGTGAGTCAGTGCATTGTGTGAGTGAGTCAGTGTATGATGTGTGAGTGAGTCAGTGTATGATGTGTGAGTGAGTCAGTGCATGGTGTGAGTGAGTCAGTGTATGATGTTTGAGTGAGCCAGTGTATGATGTGTGAGTGAGTCAGTGTATGATGTGTGAGTGAGTCAGTGTATGATGTGTGAGTGAGTCAGTGTATGATGTGTGAGTGAGTCAGTGTATGATGTGTGGGTGAGTCAGTGTATGATGTGTGAGTGAGTCAGTGTATGATGTGTGAGTGAGTCAGTGTATGATGTGTGAGTGAGTCAGTGTATGATGTGTGAGTGAGTCAGTGCATGGTGTGAGTGAGTCAGTGTATGATGTGTGAGTGAGTCAGTGCATGGTGTGAGTAAGTCAGTGCATGGTGTGAGTGAGTCAGTGTATGATGTGTGAGTGAGTCAGTGCATGGTGTGAGTGAGTCAGTGTATGATGTGTGAGTGAGTCAGTGCATGGTGTGAGTGAGTCAGTGCATGGTGTGAGTGAGTCAGTGTATGATGTGTGAGTGAGTCAGTGTATGATGTGTGAGTGAGTCAGTCTATGATGTGAGAGTGAGTCAGTGTATGATGTGTGAGTGAGTCAGTGTATGATGTGTGAGTGAGTCAGTGCATAATGTGTGAGTGAGTCAGTGCATGGTGTGAGTGAGTCAGTGTATGTGTGAGAAAGTCAGTGTATGATGTGTGAGTGAGTCAGTGCATGGTGTGAGTGAGTCAGTGTATGATGTGTGAGTGAGTCAGTGCATTGTGTGAGTGAGTCAGTGTATGATGTGTGAGTGAGTCAGTGTATGATGTGTGAGTGAGTCAGTGCATGGTGTGAGTGAGTCAGTGTATGATGTTTGAGTGAGCCAGTGTATGATGTGTGAGTGAGTCAGTGTATGATGTGTGAGTGAGTCAGTGTATGATGTGTGAGTGAGTCAGTGTATGAAGTGTGAATGAGTCAGTGTATGATGTGTGAGTGAGTCAGTGTATGATGTGTGAGTGAGTCAGTGTATGATGTGTGAGTGAGTCAGTGTATGATGTGTGAGTGAGTCAGTGCATGATGTGTGAGTGAGTCAGTGCATGGTGTGAGTGAGTCAGTGTATGATGTGTGAGTGAGTCAGTGCATGGTGTGAGTAAGTCAGTGCATGGTGTGAGTGAGTCAGTGTATGATGTGTGAGTGAGTCAGTGCATGGTGTGAGTGAGTCAGTGTATGATGTGTGAGTGAGTCAGTGCATGGTGTGAGTGAGTCAGTGCATGGTGTGAGTGAGTCAGTGTATGATGTGTGAGTGAGTCAGTGTATGATATGTGAGTGAGTCAATGTATGATGTGAGAGTGAGTCAGTGTATGATGTGTGAGTGAGTCAGTGTATGATGTGTGAGTGAGTCAGTGCATGATGTGTGAGTGAGTCAGTGTATGATGTGTGAGTGAGTCAGTGTATGATGTGTGAGTGAGTCAGTGTATGATGTGTGAGTGAGTCAGTGCATGGTGTGAGTGAGTCAGTGTATGATGTGTGAGTGAGTCAGTGCATGGTGTGAGTGAGTCAGTGCATGGTGTGAGTGAGTCAGTGTATGATGTGTGAGTGAGTCAGTGCATGGTGTGAGTGAGTCAGTGTATGATGTGTGAGTGAGTCAGTGCATGGTGTGAGTGAGTCAGTGCATGGTGTGAGTGAGTCAGTGTATGATGTGTGAGTGAGTCAGTGTATGATGTGTGAGTGAGTCAGTGCATGATGTGTGAGTGAGTCAGTGTATGATGTGTGAGTGAGTCAGTGTATGATGTGTGAGTGAGTCAGTGTATGATGTGTGAGTGAGTCAGTGTATGGTGTGTGAGTGAGTCAGTGTATGATGTGTGAGTGAGTCAGTGTATGGTGTGTGAGTGAGTCAGTGTATGATGTGTGAGTGAGTCAGTGCATGGTGTGAGTGAGTCAGTGTATGATGTGTGAGTGAGTCAGTGCATAATGTGTGAGTGAGTCAGTGCATGGTGTGAGTGAGTCAGTGTATGTGTGAGAAAGTCAGTGTATGATGTGTGAGTGAGTCAGTGCATGGTGTGAGTGAGTCAGTGTATGATGTGTGAGTGAGTCAGTGTATGATGTGTGAGTGAGTCAGTGCATGGTGTGAGTGAGTCAGTGTATGATGTTTGAGTGAGCCAGTGTATGATGTGTGAGTGAGTCAGTGTATGATGTGTGAGTGAGTCAGTGTATGATGTGTGAGTGAGTCAGTGTATGATGTGTGAGTGAGTCAGTGTATGATGTGTGAGTGAGTCAGTGTATGAAGTGTGAGTGAGTCAGTGTATGATGTGTGAGTGAGTCAGTGTATGATGTGTGAGTGAGTCAGTGCATGGTGTGAGTGAGTCAGTGTATGATGTGTGAGTGAGTCAGTGCATGGTGTGAGTGAGTCAGTGCATGGTGTGAGTGAGTCAGTGTATGATGTGTGAGTGAGTCAGTGCATGGTGTGAGTGAGTCAGTGTATGATGTGTGAGTGAGTCAGTGCATGGTGTGAGTGAGTCAGTGCATGGTGTGAGTGAGTCAGTGTATGATGTGTGAGTGAGTCAGTGTATGATGTGTGAGTGAGTCAGTGTATGATGTGAGAGTGAGTCAGTGTATGATGTGTGAGTGAGTCAGTGTATGATGTGTGAGTGAGTCAGTGCATGATGTGTGAGTGAGTCAGTGTATGATGTGTGAGTGAGTCAGTGTATGATGTGTGAGTGAGTCAGTGTATGATGTGTGAGTGAGTTAGTGCATGGTGTGAGTGAGTCAGTGTATGATGTGTGAGTGAGTCAGTGCATGGTGTGAGTGAGTCAGTGTATGATGTGAGTGAGTCAGTGCATGGTGTGAGTGAGTCAGTGCATGGTGTGAGTGAGTCAGTGTATGATGTGTGAGTGAGTCAGTACATGGTGTGAGTGAGTCAGTGTATGATGTGTGAGTGAGTCAGTGCATAATGTGTGAGTGAGTCAGTGCATGGTGTGAGTGAGTCAGTGTATGTGTGAGAAAGTCAGTGTATGATGTGTGAGTGAGTCAGTGCATGGTGTGAGTGAGTCAGTGTATGATGTGTGAGTGAGTCAGTGCATTGTGTGAGTGAGTCAGTGTATGATGTGTGAGTGAGTCAGTGTATGATGTGTGAGTGAGTCAGTGCATGGTGTGAGTGAGTCAGTGTATGATGTTTGAGTGAGCCAGTGTATGATGTGTGAGTGAGTCAGTGTATGATGTGTGAGTGAGTCAGTGTATGATGTGTGAGTGAGTCAGTGTATGATGTGTGAGTGAGTCAGTGTATGATGTGTGAGTGAGTCAGTGTATGATGTGTGAGTGAGTCAGTGTATGATGTGTGAGTGAGTCAGTGTATGATGTGTGAGTGAGTCAGTGCATGGTGTGAGTGAGTCAGTGTATGATGTGTGAGTGAGTCAGTGCATGATGTGTGAGTGAGTCAGTGCATGGTGTGAGTGAGTCAGTGTATGATGTGTGAGTGAGTCAGTGCATGGTGTGAGTGAGTCAGTGTATGATGTGTGAGTGAGTCAGTGCATGGTGTGAGTGAGTCAGTGCATGGTGTGAGTGAGTCAGTGTATGATGTGTGAGTGAGTCAGTGTATGATGTGTGAGTGAGTCAGTGTATGATGTGAGAGTGAGTCAGTGTATGATGTGTGAGTGAGTCAGTGTATGATGTGTGAGTGAGTCAGTGCATGATGTGTGAGTGAGTCAGTGTATGATGTGTGAGTGAGTCAGTGTATGATGTGTGAGTGAGTCAGTGTATGATGTGTGAGTGCGTCAGTGCATGGTGTGAGTGAGTCAGTGTATGATGTGTGAGTGAGTCAGTGCATGGTGTGAGTGAGTCAGTGTATGATGTGAGTGAGACAGTGCATGGTGTGAGTGAGTCAGTGCATGGTGTGAGTGAGTCAGTGTATGATGTGTGAGTGAGTCAGTGTATGATGTGAGAGTGAGTCAGTGTATGATGTGTGAGTGAGTCAGTGTATGATGTGTGAGTGAGTCAGTGTATGATGTGTGAGTGAGTCAGTGTATGATGTGTGAGTGAGTCAGTGTATGGTGTGTGAGTGAGTCAGTGTATGATGTGTGAGTGAGTCAGTGTATGGTGTGTGAGTGAGTCAGTGTATGATGTGTGAGTGAGTCAGTGCATGGTGTGAGTGAGTCAGTGTATGATGTGTGAGTGAGTCAGTGCATAATGTGTGAGTGAGTCAGTGCATGGTGTGAGTGAGTCAGTGTATGATGTTTGAGTGAGCCAGTGTATGATGTGTGAGTGAGTCAGTGTATGATGTGTGAGTGAGTCAGTGTATGATGTGTGAGTGAGTCAGTGTATGATGTGTGAGTGAGTCAGTGTATGATGTGTGAGTGAGTCAGTGTATGATGTTTGAGTGAGCCAGTGTATGATGTGTGAGTGAGTCAGTGTATGATGTGTGAGTGAGTCAGTGTATGATGTGTGAGTGAGTCAGTGTATGATGTGTGAGTGAGTCAGTGTATGATGTGTGAGTGAGTCAGTGTATGATGTGTGAGTGAGTCAGTGTATGATGTGCGAGTGAGTCAGTGCATGGTGTGAGTGAGTCAGTGTATGATGTGTGAGTGAGTCAGTGCATGGTGTGAGTGAGTCAGTGCATGGTGTGAGTGAGTCAGTGTATGATGTGTGAGTGAGTCAGTGCATGGTGTGAGTGAGTCAGTGTATGATGTGTGAGTGAGTCAGTGCATGGTGTGAGTGAGTCAGTGCATGGTGTGAGTGAGTCAGTGTATGATGTGTGAGTGAGTCAGTGTATGATGTGGGAGTGAGTCAGTGTATGATGTGTGAGTGAGTCAGTGTATGATGTGTGAGTGAGTCAGTGCATGGTGTGAGTGAGTCAGTGTATGATGTGTGAGTGAGTCAGTGCATGGTGTGAGTGAGTCAGTGCATGGTGTGAGTGAGTCAGTGTATGATGTGTGAGTGAGTCAGTGCATGGTGTGAGTGAGTCAGTGTATGATGTGTGAGTGAGTCAGTGCATGGTGTGAGTGAGTCAGTGCATGGTGTGAGTGAGTCAGTGTATGATGTGTGAGTGAGTCAGTGCATGATGTGTGAGTGAGTGAGTGTATGATGTGAGAGTGAGTCAGTGTATGATGTGTGAGTGAGTCAGTGTATGATGTGTGAGTGAGTCAGTGCATGATGTGTGAGTGAGTCAGTGTATGATGTGTGAGTGAGTCAGTGTATGATGTGTGAGTGAGTCAGTGCATGATGTGTGAGAAAGTCAGTGTATGATGTGTGAGTGAGTCAGTGTATGATGTGTGAGTGAGTCAGTGTATGGTGTGTGAGTGAGTCAGTGTATGATGTGTGAGTGAGTCAGTGTATGGTGTGTGAGTGAGTCAGTGTATGATGTGTGAGTGAGTCAGTGTATGATGTTTGAGTGAGCCAGTGTATGATGTGTGAGTGAGTCAGTGTATGATGTGTGAGTGAGTCAGTGTATGATGTGTGAGTGAGTCAGTGTATGATGTGTGAGTGAGTCAGTGTATGATGTGTGAGTGAGTCAGTGTATGATGTGTGAGTGAGTCAGTGTATGGTGTGTGAGTGAGTCAGTGTATGATGTGTGAGTGAGTCAGTGTATGGTGTGTGAGTGAGTCAGTGTATGATGTGTGAGTGAGTCAGTGTATGATGTGTGAGTGAGTCAGTGTATGATGTGTGAGTGAGTTAGTGCATGGTGTGAGTGAGTCAGTGTATGATGTGTGAGTGAGTCAGTGCATGGTGTGAGTGAGTCAGTGTATGTGTGAGAAAGTCAGTGTATGATGTGTGAGTGAGTCAGTGCATGGTGTGAGTGAGTCAGTGTATGATGTGTGAGTGAGTCAGTGCATTGTGTGAGTGAGTCAGTGTATGATGTGTGAGTGAGTCAGTGTATGATGTGTGAGTGAGTCAGTGCATGGTGTGAGTGAGTCAGTGTATGATGTTTGAGTGAGTCAGTGTATGATGTGTGAGTGAGTCAGTGTATGATGTGTGAGTGAGTCAGTGTATGATGTGTGAGTGAGTCAGTGTATGATGTGTGAGTGAGTCAGTGTATGATGTGTGAGTGAGTCAGTGTATGATGTGTGAGTGAGTCAGTGTATGATGTGTGAGTGAGTCAGTGTATGATGTGTGAGTGAGTCAGTGTATGATGTGTGAGTGAGTCAGTGTATGATGTGTGAGTGAGTCAGTGTATGATGTGTGAGTGAGTTAGTGCATGGTGTGAGTGAGTCAGTGTATGATGTGTGAGTGAGTCAGTGCATGGTGTGAGTGAGTCAGTGTATGTGTGAGAAAGTCAGTGTATGATGTGTGAGTGAGTCAGTGCATGGTGTGAGTGAGTCAGTGTATGATGTGTGAGTGAGTCAGTGCATTGTGTGAGTGAGTCAGTGTATGATGTGTGAGTGAGTCAGTGTATGATGTGTGAGTGAGTCAGTGCATGGTGTGAGTGAGTCAGTGTATGATGTTTGAGTGAGCCAGTGTATGATGTGTGAGTGAGTCAGTGTATGATGTGTGAGTGAGTCAGTGTATGATGTGTGAGTGAGTCAGTGTATGATGTGTGAGTGAGTCAGTGTATGATGTGTGAGTGAGTCAGTGTATGATGTGTGAGTGAGTCAGTGTATGATGTGTGAGTGAGTCAGTGTATGATGTGTGAGTGAGTCAGTGCATGGTGTGAGTGAGTCAGTGTATGATGTGTGAGTGAGTCAGTGCATGATGTGTGAGTGAGTCAGTGCATGGTGTGAGTGAGTCAGTGTATGATGTGTGAGTGAGTCAGTGCATGGTGTGAGTGAGTCAGTGTATGATGTGTGAGTGAGTCAGTGCATGGTGTGAGTGAGTCAGTGCATGGTGTGAGTGAGTCAGTGTATGATGTGTGAGTGAGTCAGTGTATGATGTGTGAGTGAGTCAGTGTATGATGTGAGAGTGAGTCAGTGTATGATGTGTGAGTGAGTCAGTGTATGATGTGTGAGTGAGTCAGTGTATGATGTGTGAGTGAGTCAGTGTATGATGTGTGAGTGAGTCAGTGTATGATGTGTGAGTGAGTCAGTGTATGATGTGTGAGTGAGTCAGTGTATGATGTGTGAGTGAGTCAGTGCATGGTGTGAGTGAGTCAGTGTATGATGTGTGAGTGAGTCAGTGCATGGTGTGAGTGAGTCAGTGCATGGTGTGAGTGAGTCAGTGTATGATGTGTGAGTGAGTCAGTGCATGGTGTGAGTGAGTCAGTGTATGATGTGTGAGTGAGTCAGTGCATGGTGTGAGTGAGTCAGTGCATGGTGTGAGTGAGTCAGTGTATGATGTGTGAGTGAGTCAGTGTATGATGTGGGAGTGAGTCAGTGTATGATGTGTGAGTGAGTCAGTGTATGATGTGTGAGTGAGTCAGTGCATGGTGTGAGTGAGTCAGTGTATGATGTGTGAGTGAGTCAGTGCATGGTGTGAGTGAGTCAGTGCATGGTGTGAGTGAGTCAGTGTATGATGTGTGAGTGAGTCAGTGCATGGTGTGAGTGAGTCAGTGTATGATGTGTGAGTGAGTCAGTGCATGGTGTGAGTGAGTCAGTGCATGGTGTGAGTGAGTCAGTGTATGATGTGTGAGTGAGTCAGTGCATGGTGTGAGTGAGTCAGTGTATGATGTGTGAGTGAGTCAGTGCATGGTGTGAGTGAGTCAGTGCATGGTGTGAGTGAGTCAGTGTATGATGTGTGAGTGAGTCAGTGTATGATGTGTGAGTGAGTCAGTGTATGATGTGAGAGTGAGTCAGTGTATGATGTGTGAGTGAGTCAGTGTATGATGTGTGAGTGAGTCAGTGCATGATGTGTGAGTGAGTCAGTGTATGATGTGTGAGTGAGTCAGTGTATGATGTGTGAGTGAGTCAGTGTATGATGTGTGAGTGAGTTAGTGCATGGTGTGAGTGAGTCAGTGTATGATGTGTGAGTGAGTCAGTGCATGGTGTGAGTGAGTCAGTGTATGTGTGAGAAAGTCAGTGTATGATGTGTGAGTGAGTCAGTGCATGGTGTGAGTGAGTCAGTGTATGATGTGTGAGTGAGTCAGTGCATTGTGTGAGTGAGTCAGTGTATGATGTGTGAGTGAGTCAGTGTATGATGTGTGAGTGAGTCAGTGCATGGTGTGAGTGAGTCAGTGTATGATGTGTGAGTGAGTCAGTGTATGATGTGTGAGTGAGTCAGTGCATGATGTGTGAGTGAGTCAGTGTATGATGTGTGAGTGAGTCAGTGTATGATGTGTGAGTGAGTCAGTGTATGATGTGTGAGTGAGTTAGTGCATGGTGTGAGTGAGTCAGTGTATGATGTGTGAGTGAGTCAGTGCATGGTGTGAGTGAGTCAGTGTATGTGTGAGAAAGTCAGTGTATGATGTGTGAGTGAGTCAGTGCATGGTGTGAGTGAGTCAGTGTATGATGTGTGAGTGAGTCAGTGCATTGTGTGAGTGAGTCAGTGTATGATGTGTGAGTGAGTCAGTGTATGATGTGTGAGTGAGTCAGTGCATGGTGTGAGTGAGTCAGTGTATGATGTTTGAGTGAGCCAGTGTATGATGTGTGAGTGAGTCAGTGTATGATGTGTGAGTGAGTCAGTGTATGATGTGTGAGTGAGTCAGTGTATGATGTGTGAGTGAGTCAGTGTATGATGTGTGAGTGAGTCAGTGTATGATGTGTGAGTGAGTCAGTGTATGATGTGTGAGTGAGTCAGTGTATGATGTGTGAGTGAGTCAGTGCATGGTGTGAGTGAGTCAGTGTATGATGTGTGAGTGAGTCAGTGCATGATGTGTGAGTGAGTCAGTGCATGGTGTGAGTGAGTCAGTGTATGATGTGTGAGTGAGTCAGTGCATGGTGTGAGTGAGTCAGTGTATGATGTGTGAGTGAGTCAGTGCATGGTGTGAGTGAGTCAGTGTATGATGTGTGAGTGAGTCAGTGCATTGTGTGAGTGAGTCAGTGTATGATGTGTGAGTGAGTCAGTGTATGATGTGTGAGTGAGTCAGTGCATGGTGTGAGTGAGTCAGTGTATGATGTTTGAGTGAGCCAGTGTATGATGTGTGAGTGAGTCAGTGTATGATGTGTGAGTGAGTCAGTGTATGATGTGTGAGTGAGTCAGTGTATGATGTGTGAGTGAGTCAGTGTATGATGTGTGAGTGAGTCAGTGTATGAAGTGTGAGTGAGTCAGTGTATGATGTGTGAGTGAGTCAGTGTATGATGTGTGAGTGAGTCAGTGCATGGTGTGAGTGAGTCAGTGTATGATGTGTGAGTGAGTCAGTGCATGGTGTGAGTGAGTCAGTGCATGGTGTGAGTGAGTCAGTGTATGATGTGTGAGTGAGTCAGTGCATGGTGTGAGTGAGTCAGTGTATGATGTGTGAGTGAGTCAGTGCATGGTGTGAGTGAGTCAGTGCATGGTGTGAGTGAGTCAGTGTATGATGTGTGAGTGAGTCAGTGTATGATGTGTGAGTGAGTCAGTGTATGATGTGAGAGTGAGTCAGTGTATGATGTGTGAGTGAGTCAGTGTATGATGTGTGAGTGAGTCAGTGCATGATGTGTGAGTGAGTCAGTGTATGATGTGTGAGTGAGTCAGTGTATGATGTGTGAGTGAGTCAGTGTATGATGTGTGAGTGAGTTAGTGCATGGTGTGAGTGAGTCAGTGTATGATGTGTGAGTGAGTCAGTGCATGGTGTGAGTGAGTCAGTGTATGATGTGAGTGAGTCAGTGCATGGTGTGAGTGAGTCAGTGCATGGTGTGAGTGAGTCAGTGTATGATGTGTGAGTGAGTCAGTACATGGTGTGAGTGAGTCAGTGTATGATGTGTGAGTGAGTCAGTGCATAATGTGTGAGTGAGTCAGTGCATGGTGTGAGTGAGTCAGTGTATGTGTGAGAAAGTCAGTGTATGATGTGTGAGTGAGTCAGTGCATGGTGTGAGTGAGTCAGTGTATGATGTGTGAGTGAGTCAGTGCATTGTGTGAGTGAGTCAGTGTATGATGTGTGAGTGAGTCAGTGTATGATGTGTGAGTGAGTCAGTGCATGGTGTGAGTGAGTCAGTGTATGATGTTTGAGTGAGCCAGTGTATGATGTGTGAGTGAGTCAGTGTATGATGTGTGAGTGAGTCAGTGTATGATGTGTGAGTGAGTCAGTGTATGATGTGTGAGTGAGTCAGTGTATGATGTGTGAGTGAGTCAGTGTATGATGTGTGAGTGAGTCAGTGTATGATGTGTGAGTGAGTCAGTGTATGATGTGTGAGTGAGTCAGTGCATGGTGTGAGTGAGTCAGTGTATGATGTGTGAGTGAGTCAGTGCATGATGTGTGAGTGAGTCAGTGCATGGTGTGAGTGAGTCAGTGTATGATGTGTGAGTGAGTCAGTGCATGGTGTGAGTGAGTCAGTGTATGATGTGTGAGTGAGTCAGTGCATGGTGTGAGTGAGTCAGTGCATGGTGTGAGTGAGTCAGTGTATGATGTGTGAGTGAGTCAGTGTATGATGTGTGAGTGAGTCAGTGTATGATGTGAGAGTGAGTCAGTGTATGATGTGTGAGTGAGTCAGTGTATGATGTGTGAGTGAGTCAGTGCATGATGTGTGAGTGAGTCAGTGTATGATGTGTGAGTGAGTCAGTGTATGATGTGTGAGTGAGTCAGTGTATGATGTGTGAGTGCGTCAGTGCATGGTGTGAGTGAGTCAGTGTATGATGTGTGAGTGAGTCAGTGCATGGTGTGAGTGAGTCAGTGTATGATGTGAGTGAGACAGTGCATGGTGTGAGTGAGTCAGTGCATGGTGTGAGTGAGTCAGTGTATGATGTGTGAGTGAGTCAGTGTATGATGTGAGAGTGAGTCAGTGTATGATGTGTGAGTGAGTCAGTGTATGATGTGTGAGTGAGTCAGTGTATGATGTGTGAGTGAGTCAGTGTATGATGTGTGAGTGAGTCAGTGTATGGTGTGTGAGTGAGTCAGTGTATGATGTGTGAGTGAGTCAGTGTATGGTGTGTGAGTGAGTCAGTGTATGATGTGTGAGTGAGTCAGTGCATGGTGTGAGTGAGTCAGTGTATGATGTGTGAGTGAGTCAGTGCATAATGTGTGAGTGAGTCAGTGCATGGTGTGAGTGAGTCAGTGTATGATGTGTGAGTGAGTCAGTGCATGGTGTGAGTGAGTCAGTGTATGATGTTTGAGTGAGCCAGTGTATGATGTGTGAGTGAGTCAGTGTATGATGTGTGAGTGAGTCAGTGTATGATGTGTGAGTGAGTCAGTGTATGATGTGTGAGTGAGTCAGTGTATGATGTGTGAGTGAGTCAGTGTATGATGTTTGAGTGAGCCAGTGTATGATGTGTGAGTGAGTCAGTGTATGATGTGTGAGTGAGTCAGTGTATGATGTGTGAGTGAGTCAGTGTATGATGTGTGAGTGAGTCAGTGTATGATGTGTGAGTGAGTCAGTGTATGATGTGTGAGTGAGTCAGTGTATGATGTGTGAGTGAGTCAGTGCATGGTGTGAGTGAGTCAGTGTATGATGTGTGAGTGAGTCAGTGCATGGTGTGAGTGAGTCAGTGCATGGTGTGAGTGAGTCAGTGTATGATGTGTGAGTGAGTCAGTGCATGGTGTGAGTGAGTCAGTGTATGATGTGTGAGTGAGTCAGTGCATGGTGTGAGTGAGTCAGTGCATGGTGTGAGTGAGTCAGTGTATGATGTGTGAGTGAGTCAGTGTATGATGTGGGAGTGAGTCAGTGTATGATGTGTGAGTGAGTCAGTGCATGGTGTGAGTGAGTCAGTGCATGGTGTGAGTGAGTCAGTGTATGATGTGTGAGTGAGTCAGTGCATGGTGTGAGTGAGTCAGTGTATGATGTGTGAGTGAGTCAGTGCATGGTGTGAGTGAGTCAGTGCATGGTGTGAGTGAGTCAGTGTATGATGTGTGAGTGAGTCAGTGTATGATGTGTGAGTGAGTCAGTGTATGATGTGAGAGTGAGTCAGTGTATGATGTGTGAGTGAGTCAGTGTATGATGTGTGAGTGAGTCAGTGCATGATGTGTGAGTGAGTCAGTGTATGATGTGTGAGTGAGTCAGTGTATGATGTGTGAGTGAGTCAGTGTATGATGTGTGAGTGAGTTAGTGCATGGTGTGAGTGAGTCAGTGTATGATGTGTGAGTGAGTCAGTGCATGGTGTGAGTGAGTCAGTGTATGTGTGAGAAAGTCAGTGTATGATGTGTGAGTGAGTCAGTGCATGGTGTGAGTGAGTCAGTGTATGATGTGTGAGTGAGTCAGTGCATTGTGTGAGTGAGTCAGTGTATGATGTGTGAGTGAGTCAGTGTATGATGTGTGAGTGAGTCAGTGCATGGTGTGAGTGAGTCAGTGTATGATGTGTGAGTGAGTCAGTGTATGATGTGTGAGTGAGTCAGTGCATGATGTGTGAGTGAGTCAGTGTATGATGTGTGAGTGAGTCAGTGTATGATGTGTGAGTGAGTCAGTGTATGATGTGTGAGTGAGTTAGTGCATGGTGTGAGTGAGTCAGTGTATGATGTGTGAGTGAGTCAGTGCATGGTGTGAGTGAGTCAGTGTATGTGTGAGAAAGTCAGTGTATGATGTGTGAGTGAGTCAGTGCATGGTGTGAGTGAGTCAGTGTATGATGTGTGAGTGAGTCAGTGCATTGTGTGAGTGAGTCAGTGTATGATGTGTGAGTGAGTCAGTGTATGATGTGTGAGTGAGTCAGTGCATGGTGTGAGTGAGTCAGTGTATGATGTTTGAGTGAGCCAGTGTATGATGTGTGAGTGAGTCAGTGTATGATGTGTGAGTGAGTCAGTGTATGATGTGTGAGTGAGTCAGTGTATGATGTGTGAGTGAGTCAGTGTATGATGTGTGAGTGAGTCAGTGTATGATGTGTGAGTGAGTCAGTGTATGATGTGTGAGTGAGTCAGTGTATGATGTGTGAGTGAGTCAGTGCATGGTGTGAGTGAGTCAGTGTATGATGTGTGAGTGAGTCAGTGCATGATGTGTGAGTGAGTCAGTGCATGGTGTGAGTGAGTCAGTGTATGATGTGTGAGTGAGTCAGTGCATGGTGTGAGTGAGTCAGTGTATGATGTGTGAGTGAGTCAGTGCATGGTGTGAGTGAGTCAGTGTATGATGTGTGAGTGAGTCAGTGCATTGTGTGAGTGAGTCAGTGTATGATGTGTGAGTGAGTCAGTGTATGATGTGTGAGTAAGTCAGTGCATGGTGTGAGTGAGTCAGTGTATGATGTTTGAGTGAGCCAGTGTATGATGTGTGAGTGAGTCAGTGTATGATGTGTGAGTGAGTCAGTGTATGATGTGTGAGTGAGTCAGTGTATGATGTGTGAGTGAGTCAGTGTATGATGTGTGAGTGAGTCAGTGTATGAAGTGTGAGTGAGTCAGTGTATGCTGTGTGAGTGAGTCAGTGTATGATGTGTGAGTGAGTCAGTGCATGGTGTGAGTGAGTCAGTGTATGATGTGTGAGTGAGTCAGTGCATGGTGTGAGTGAGTCAGTGCATGGTGTGAGTGAGTCAGTGTATGATGTGTGAGTGAGTCAGTGCATGGTGTGAGTGAGTCAGTGTATGATGTGTGAGTGAGTCAGTGCATGGTGTGAGTGAGTCAGTGCATGGTGTGAGTGAGTCAGTGTATGATGTGTGAGTGAGTCAGTGTATGATGTGTGAGTGAGTCAGTGTATGATGTGAGAGTGAGTCAGTGTATGATGTGTGAGTGAGTCAGTGTATGATGTGTGAGTGAGTCAGTGCATGATGTGTGAGTGAGTCAGTGTATGATGTGTGAGTGAGTCAGTGTATGATGTGTGAGTGAGTCAGTGTATGATGTGTGAGTGAGTTAGTGCATGGTGTGAGTGAGTCAGTGTATGATGTGTGAGTGAGTCAGTGCATGGTGTGAGTGAGTCAGTGTATGATGTGAGTGAGTCAGTGCATGGTGTGAGTGAGTCAGTGCATGGTGTGAGTGAGTCAGTGTATGATGTGTGAGTGAGTCAGTACATGGTGTGAGTGAGTCAGTGTATGATGTGTGAGTGAGTCAGTGCATAATGTGTGAGTGAGTCAGTGCATGGTGTGAGTGAGTCAGTGTATGTGTGAGAAAGTCAGTGTATGATGTGTGAGTGAGTCAGTGCATGGTGTGAGTGAGTCAGTGTATGATGTGTGAGTGAGTCAGTGCATTGTGTGAGTGAGTCAGTGTATGATGTGTGAGTGAGTCAGTGTATGATGTGTGAGTGAGTCAGTGCATGGTGTGAGTGAGTCAGTGTATGATGTTTGAGTGAGCCAGTGTATGATGTGTGAGTGAGTCAGTGTATGATGTGTGAGTGAGTCAGTGTATGATGTGTGAGTGAGTCAGTGTATGATGTGTGAGTGAGTCAGTGTATGATGTGTGAGTGAGTCAGTGTATGATGTGTGAGTGAGTCAGTGTATGATGTGTGAGTGAGTCAGTGTATGATGTGTGAGTGAGTCAGTGCATGGTGTGAGTGAGTCAGTGTATGATGTGTGAGTGAGTCAGTGCATGATGTGTGAGTGAGTCAGTGCATGGTGTGAGTGAGTCAGTGTATGATGTGTGAGTGAGTCAGTGCATGGTGTGAGTGAGTCAGTGTATGATGTGTGAGTGAGTCAGTGCATGGTGTGAGTGAGTCAGTGCATGGTGTGAGTGAGTCAGTGTATGATGTGTGAGTGAGTCAGTGTATGATGTGTGAGTGAGTCAGTGTATGATGTGAGAGTGAGTCAGTGTATGATGTGTGAGTGAGTCAGTGTATGATGTGTGAGTGAGTCAGTGCATGATGTGTGAGTGAGTCAGTGTATGATGTGTGAGTGAGTCAGTGTATGATGTGTGAGTGAGTCAGTGTATGATGTGTGAGTGCGTCAGTGCATGGTGTGAGTGAGTCAGTGTATGATGTGTGAGTGAGTCAGTGCATGGTGTGAGTGAGTCAGTGTATGATGTGAGTGAGACAGTGCATGGTGTGAGTGAGTCAGTGCATGGTGTGAGTGAGTCAGTGTATGATGTGTGAGTGAGTCAGTGTATGATGTGAGAGTGAGTCAGTGTATGATGTGTGAGTGAGTCAGTGTATGATGTGTGAGTGAGTCAGTGTATGATGTGTGAGTGAGTCAGTGTATGATGTGTGAGTGAGTCAGTGTATGGTGTGTGAGTGAGTCAGTGTATGATGTGTGAGTGAGTCAGTGTATGGTGTGTGAGTGAGTCAGTGTATGATGTGTGAGTGAGTCAGTGCATGGTGTGAGTGAGTCAGTGTATGATGTGTGAGTGAGTCAGTGCATAATGTGTGAGTGAGTCAGTGCATGGTGTGAGTGAGTCAGTGTATGATGTGTGAGTGAGTCAGTGCATGGTGTGAGTGAGTCAGTGTATGATGTTTGAGTGAGCCAGTGTATGATGTGTGAGTGAGTCAGTGTATGATGTGTGAGTGAGTCAGTGTATGATGTGTGAGTGAGTCAGTGTATGATGTGTGAGTGAGTCAGTGTATGATGTGTGAGTGAGTCAGTGTATGATGTTTGAGTGAGCCAGTGTATGATGTGTGAGTGAGTCAGTGTATGATGTGTGAGTGAGTCAGTGTATGATGTGTGAGTGAGTCAGTGTATGATGTGTGAGTGAGTCAGTGTATGATGTGTGAGTGAGTCAGTGTATGATGTGTGAGTGAGTCAGTGTATGATGTGTGAGTGAGTCAGTGCATGGTGTGAGTGAGTCAGTGTATGATGTGTGAGTGAGTCAGTGCATGGTGTGAGTGAGTCAGTGCATGGTGTGAGTGAGTCAGTGTATGATGTGTGAGTGAGTCAGTGCATGGTGTGAGTGAGTCAGTGTATGATGTGTGAGTGAGTCAGTGCATGGTGTGAGTGAGTCAGTGCATGGTGTGAGTGAGTCAGTGTATGATGTGTGAGTGAGTCAGTGTATGATGTGGGAGTGAGTCAGTGTATGATGTGTGAGTGAGTCAGTGTATGATGTGTGAGTGAGTCAGTGCATGGTGTGAGTGAGTCAGTGTATGATGTGTGAGTGAGTCAGTGCATGGTGTGAGTGAGTCAGTGCATGGTGTGAGTGAGTCAGTGTATGATGTGTGAGTGAGTCAGTGCATGGTGTGAGTGAGTCAGTGTATGATGTGTGAGTGAGTCAGTGCATGGTGTGAGTGAGTCAGTGCATGGTGTGAGTGAGTCAGTGTATGATGTGTGAGTGAGTCAGTGCATGATGTGTGAGTGAGTGAGTGTATGATGTGAGAGTGAGTCAGTGTATGATGTGTGAGTGAGTCAGTGTATGATGTGTGAGTGAGTCAGTGCATGATGTGTGAGTGAGTCAGTGTATGATGTGTGAGTGAGTCAGTGTATGATGTGTGAGTGAGTCAGTGCATGATGTGTGAGAAAGTCAGTGTATGATGTGTGAGTGAGTCAGTGTATGATGTGTGAGTGAGTCAGTGTATGGTGTGTGAGTGAGTCAGTGTATGATGTGTGAGTGAGTCAGTATATGGTGTGTGAGTGAGTCAGTGTATGATGTGTGAGTGAGTCAGTGCATGGTGTGAGTGAGTCAGTGTATGATGTTTGAGTGAGCCAGTGTATGATGTGTGAGTGAGTCAGTGTAAGATGTGTGAGTGAGTCAGTGTATGATGTGTGAGTGAGTCAGTGTATGATGTGTGAGTGAGTCAGTGTATGATGTGTGAGTGAGTCAGTGTATGATGTTTGAGTGAGCCAGTGTATGATGTGTGAGTGAGTCAGTGTATGATGTGTGAGTGAGTCAGTGTATGATGTGTGAGTGAGTCAGTGTATGATGTGTGAGTGAGTCAGTGTATGATGTGTGAGTGAGTCAGTGTATGATGTGTGAGTGAGTCAGTGTATGATGTGTGAGTGAGTCAGTGTATGGTGTGTGAGTGAGTCAGTGTATGATGTGTGAGTGAGTCAGTGTATGGTGTGTGAGTGAGTCAGTGTATGATGTGTGAGTGAGTCAGTGTATGATGTGTGAGTGAGTCAGTGTATGATGTGTGAGTGAGTTAGTGCATGGTGTGAGTGAGTCAGTGTATGATGTGTGAGTGAGTCAGTGCATGGTGTGAGTGAGTCAGTGTATGTGTGAGAAAGTCAGTGTATGATGTGTGAGTGAGTCAGTGCATGGTGTGAGTGAGTCAGTGTATGATGTGTGAGTGAGTCAGTGCATTGTGTGAGTGAGTCAGTGTATGATGTGTGAGTGAGTCAGTGTATGATGTGTGAGTGAGTCAGTGCATGGTGTGAGTGAGTCAGTGTATGATGTTTGAGTGAGCCAGTGTATGATGTGTGAGTGAGTCAGTGTATGATGTGTGAGTGAGTCAGTGTATGATGTGTGAGTGAGTCAGTGTATGATGTGTGAGTGAGTCAGTGTATGATGTGTGAGTGAGTCAGTGTATGATGTGTGAGTGAGTCAGTGTATGATGTGTGAGTGAGTCAGTGTATGATGTGTGAGTGAGTCAGTGTATGATGTGTGAGTGAGTCAGTGTATGATGTGTGAGTGAGTCAGTGTATGATGTGTGAGTGAGTTAGTGCATGGTGTGAGTGAGTCAGTGTATGATGTGTGAGTGAGTCAGTGCATGGTGTGAGTGAGTCAGTGTATGTGTGAGAAAGTCAGTGTATGATGTGTGAGTGAGTCAGTGCATGGTGTGAGTGAGTCAGTGTATGATGTGTGAGTGAGTCAGTGCATTGTGTGAGTGAGTCAGTGTATGATGTGTGAGTGAGTCAGTGTATGATGTGTGAGTGAGTCAGTGCATGGTGTGAGTGAGTCAGTGTATGATGTTTGAGTGAGCCAGTGTATGATGTGTGAGTGAGTCAGTGTATGATGTGTGAGTGAGTCAGTGTATGATGTGTGAGTGAGTCAGTGTATGATGTGTGAGTGAGTCAGTGTATGATGTGTGAGTGAGTCAGTGTATGATGTGTGAGTGAGTCAGTGTATGATGTGTGAGTGAGTCAGTGTATGATGTGTGAGTGAGTCAGTGCATGGTGTGAGTGAGTCAGTGTATGATGTGTGAGTGAGTCAGTGCATGATGTGTGAGTGAGTCAGTGCATGGTGTGAGTGAGTCAGTGTATGATGTGTGAGTGAGTCAGTGCATGGTGTGAGTGAGTCAGTGTATGATGTGTGAGTGAGTCAGTGCATGGTGTGAGTGAGTCAGTGCATGGTGTGAGTGAGTCAGTGTATGATGTGTGAGTGAGTCAGTGTATGATGTGTGAGTGAGTCAGTGTATGATGTGAGAGTGAGTCAGTGTATGATGTGTGAGTGAGTCAGTGTATGATGTGTGAGTGAGTCAGTGTATGATGTGTGAGTGAGTCAGTGTATGATGTGTGAGTGAGTCAGTGTATGATGTGTGAGTGAGTCAGTGTATGATGTGTGAGTGAGTCAGTGTATGATGTGTGAGTGAGTCAGTGCATGGTGTGAGTGAGTCAGTGTATGATGTGTGAGTGAGTCAGTGCATGGTGTGAGTGAGTCAGTGCATGGTGTGAGTGAGTCAGTGTATGATGTGTGAGTGAGTCAGTGCATGGTGTGAGTGAGTCAGTGTATGATGTGTGAGTGAGTCAGTGCATGGTGTGAGTGAGTCAGTGCATGGTGTGAGTGAGTCAGTGTATGATGTGTGAGTGAGTCAGTGTATGATGTGGGAGTGAGTCAGTGTATGATGTGTGAGTGAGTCAGTGTATGATGTGTGAGTGAGTCAGTGCATGGTGTGAGTGAGTCAGTGTATGATGTGTGAGTGAGTCAGTGCATGGTGTGAGTGAGTCAGTGCATGGTGTGAGTGAGTCAGTGTATGATGTGTGAGTGAGTCAGTGCATGGTGTGAGTGAGTCAGTGTATGATGTGTGAGTGAGTCAGTGCATGGTGTGAGTGAGTCAGTGCATGGTGTGAGTGAGTCAGTGTATGATGTGTGAGTGAGTCAGTGCATGGTGTGAGTGAGTCAGTGTATGATGTGTGAGTGAGTCAGTGCATGGTGTGAGTGAGTCAGTGCATGGTGTGAGTGAGTCAGTGTATGATGTGTGAGTGAGTCAGTGTATGATGTGTGAGTGAGTCAGTGTATGATGTGAGAGTGAGTCAGTGTATGATGTGTGAGTGAGTCAGTGTATGATGTGTGAGTGAGTCAGTGCATGATGTGTGAGTGAGTCAGTGTATGATGTGTGAGTGAGTCAGTGTATGATGTGTGAGTGAGTCAGTGTATGATGTGTGAGTGAGTTAGTGCATGGTGTGAGTGAGTCAGTGTATGATGTGTGAGTGAGTCAGTGCATGGTGTGAGTGAGTCAGTGTATGTGTGAGAAAGTCAGTGTATGATGTGTGAGTGAGTCAGTGCATGGTGTGAGTGAGTCAGTGTATGATGTGTGAGTGAGTCAGTGCATTGTGTGAGTGAGTCAGTGTATGATGTGTGAGTGAGTCAGTGTATGATGTGTGAGTGAGTCAGTGCATGGTGTGAGTGAGTCAGTGTATGATGTTTGAGTGAGCCAGTGTATGATGTGTGAGTGAGTCAGTGTATGATGTGTGAGTGAGTCAGTGTATGATGTGTGAGTGAGTCAGTGTATGATGTGTGAGTGAGTCAGTGTATGATGTGTGAGTGAGTCAGTGTATGATGTGTGAGTGAGTTAGTGTATGATGTGTGAGTGAGTCAGTGTATGATGTGTGAGTGAGTCAGTGCATGGTGTGAGTGAGTCAGTGTATGATGTGTGAGTGAGTCAGTGCATGATGTGTGAGTGAGTCAGTGCATGGTGTGAGTGAGTCAGTGTATGATGTGTGAGTGAGTCAGTGCATGGTGTGAGTGAGTCAGTGTATGATGTGTGAGTGAGTCAGTGCATGGTGTGAGTGAGTCAGTGCATGGTGTGAGTGAGTCAGTGTATGATGTGTGAGTGAGTCAGTGTATGATGTGTGAGTGAGTCAGTGTATGATGTGAGAGTGAGTCAGTGTATGATGTGTGAGTGAGTCAGTGTATGATGTGTGAGTGAGTCAGTGCATGATGTGTGAGTGAGTCAGTGTATGATGTGTGAGTGAGTCAGTGTATGATGTGTGAGTGAGTCAGTGTATGATGTGTGAGTGCGTCAGTGCATGGTGTGAGTGAGTCAGTGTATGATGTGTGAGTGAGTCAGTGCATGGTGTGAGTGAGTCAGTGTATGATGTGAGTGAGACAGTGCATGGTGTGAGTGAGTCAGTGCATGGTGTGAGTGAGTCAGTGTATGATGTGTGAGTGAGTCAGTGCATGGTGTGAGTGAGTCAGTGCATGGTGTGAGTGAGTCAGTGTATGATGTGTGAGTGAGTCAGTGTATGATGTGTGAGTGAGTCAGTGTATGATGTGAGAGTGAGTCAGTGTATGATGTGTGAGTGAGTCAGTGTATGATGTGTGAGTGAGTCAGTGCATGATGTGTGAGTGAGTCAGTGTATGATGTGTGAGTGAGTCAGTGTATGATGTGTGAGTGAGTCAGTGTATGATGTGTGAGTGAGTTAGTGCATGGTGTGAGTGAGTCAGTGTATGATGTGTGAGTGAGTCAGTGCATGGTGTGAGTGAGTCAGTGTATGTGTGAGAAAGTCAGTGTATGATGTGTGAGTGAGTCAGTGCATGGTGTGAGTGAGTCAGTGTATGATGTGTGAGTGAGTCAGTGCATTGTGTGAGTGAGTCAGTGTATGATGTGTGAGTGAGTCAGTGTATGATGTGTGAGTGAGTCAGTGCATGGTGTGAGTGAGTCAGTGTATGATGTTTGAGTGAGCCAGTGTATGATGTGTGAGTGAGTCAGTGTATGATGTGTGAGTGAGTCAGTGTATGATGTGTGAGTGAGTCAGTGTATGATGTGTGAGTGAGTCAGTGTATGATGTGTGAGTGAGTCAGTGCATGGTGTGAGTGAGTCAGTGTATGATGTGAGTGAGACAGTGCATGGTGTGAGTGAGTCAGTGCATGGTGTGAGTGAGTCAGTGTATGATGTGTGAGTGAGTCAGTGTATGGTGTGAGTGAGTCAGTGCATGGTGTGAGTGAGTCAGTGTATGATGTGTGAGTGAGTCAGTGTATGATGTGTGAGTGAGTCAGTGTATGATGTGAGAGTGAGTCAGTGTATGATGTGTGAGTGAGTCAGTGTATGATGTGTGAGTGAGTCAGTGCATGATGTGTGAGTGAGTCAGTGTATGATGTGTGAGTGAGTCAGTGTATGATGTGTGAGTGAGTCAGTGTATGATGTGTGAGTGAGTTAGTGCATGGTGTGAGTGAGTCAGTGTATGATGTGTGAGTGAGTCAGTGCATGGTGTGAGTGAGTCAGTGCATGGTGTGAGTGAGTCAGTGTATGATGTGTGAGTGAGTCAGTGCATGGTGTGAGTGAGTCAGTGTATGATGTGTGAGTGAGTCAGTGCATGGTGTGAGTGAGTCAGTGCATGGTGTGAGTGAGTCAGTGTATGATGTGTGAGTGAGTCAGTGTATGATGTGTGAGTGAGTCAGTGTATGATGTGAGAGTGAGTCAGTGTATGATGTGTGAGTGAGTCAGTGTATGATGTGTGAGTGAGTCAGTGCATGATGTGTGAGTGAGTCAGTGTATGATGTGTGAGTGAGTCAGTGTATGATGTGTGAGTGAGTCAGTGTATGATGTGTGAGTGAGTTAGTGCATGGTGTGAGTGAGTCAGTGTATGATGTGTGAGTGAGTCAGTGCATGGTGTGAGTGAGTCAGTGTATGTGTGAGAAAGTCAGTGTATGATGTGTGAGTGAGTCAGTGCATGGTGTGAGTGAGTCAGTGTATGATGTGTGAGTGAGTCAGTGCATTGTGTGAGTGAGTCAGTGTATGATGTGTGAGTGAGTCAGTGTATGATGTGTGAGTGAGTCAGTGCATGGTGTGAGTGAGTCAGTGTATGATGTTTGAGTGAGCCAGTGTATGATGTGTGAGTGAGTCAGTGTATGATGTGTGAGTGAGTCAGTGTATGATGTGTGAGTGAGTCAGTGTATGATGTGTGAGTGAGTCAGTGTATGATGTGTGAGTGAGTCAGTGTATGATGTGTGAGTGAGTCAGTGTATGATGTGTGAGTGAGTCAGTGTATGATGTGTGAGTGAGTCAGTGCATGGTGTGAGTGAGTCAGTGTATGATGTGTGAGTGAGTCAGTGCATGATGTGTGAGTGAGTCAGTGCATGGTGTGAGTGAGTCAGTGTATGATGTGTGAGTGAGTCAGTGCATGGTGTGAGTGAGTCAGTGTATGATGTGTGAGTGAGTCAGTGCATGGTGTGAGTGAGTCAGTGCATGGTGTGAGTGAGTCAGTGTATGATGTGTGAGTGAGTCAGTGTATGATGTGTGAGTGAGTCAGTGTATGATGTGAGAGTGAGTCAGTGTATGATGTGTGAGTGAGTCAGTGTATGATGTGTGAGTGAGTCAGTGCATGATGTGTGAGTGAGTCAGTGTATGATGTGTGAGTGAGTCAGTGTATGATGTGTGAGTGAGTCAGTGTATGATGTGTGAGTGCGTCAGTGCATGGTGTGAGTGAGTCAGTGTATGATGTGTGAGTGAGTCAGTGCATGGTGTGAGTGAGTCAGTGTATGATGTGAGTGAGACAGTGCATGGTGTGAGTGAGTCAGTGCATGGTGTGAGTGAGTCAGTGTATGATGTGTGAGTGAGTCAGTGCATGGTGTGAGTGAGTCAGTGCATGGTGTGAGTGAGTCAGTGTATGATGTGTGAGTGAGTCAGTGTATGATGTGTGAGTGAGTCAGTGTATGATGTGAGAGTGAGTCAGTGTATGATGTGTGAGTGAGTCAGTGTATGATGTGTGAGTGAGTCAGTGCATGATGTGTGAGTGAGTCAGTGTATGATGTGTGAGTGAGTCAGTGTATGATGTGTGAGTGAGTCAGTGTATGATGTGTGAGTGAGTTAGTGCATGGTGTGAGTGAGTCAGTGTATGATGTGTGAGTGAGTCAGTGCATGGTGTGAGTGAGTCAGTGTATGGTGTGAGTGAGTCAGTGTATGATGTGTGAGTGAGTCAGTGCATGGTGTGAGTGAGTCAGTGTATGATGTGTGAGTGAGTCAGTGCATGTGTGTGAGTGAGTCAGTGTATGATGTGTGAGTGAGTCAGTGTATGATGTGTGAGTGAGTCAGTGTATGATGTGTGAGTGAGTCAGTGTATGATGTGTGAGTGAGCCAGTGTATGATGTGTGAGTGAGTCAGTGTATGATGTGTGAGTGAGTCAGTGTATGATGTGTGAGTGAGTCAGTGTATGATGTGTGAGTGAGTCAGTGTATGATGTGTGAGTGAGTCAGTGTATGATGTGTGAGTGAGTCAGTGTATGATGTGTGAGTGAGTCAGTGTATGATGTGTGAGTGAGTCAGTGCATGGTGTGAGTGAGTCAGTGTATGATGTGTGAGTGAGTCAGTGCATGATGTGTGAGTGAGTCAGTGCATGGTGTGAGTGAGTCAGTGTATGATGTGTGAGTGAGTCAGTGCATGGTGTGAGTGAGTCAGTGTATGATGTGTGAGTGAGTCAGTGCATGGTGTGAGTGAGTCAGTGCATGGTGTGAGTGAGTCAGTGTATGATGTGTGAGTGAGTCAGTGTATGATGTGTGAGTGAGTCAGTGTATGATGTGAGAGTGAGTCAGTGTATGATGTGTGAGTGAGTCAGTGTATGATGTGTGAGTGAGTCAGTGTATGATGTGTGAGTGAGTCAGTGTATGATGTGTGAGTGAGTCAGTGTATGATGTGTGAGTGAGTCAGTGTATGATGTGTGAGTGCGTCAGTGCATGGTGTGAGTGAGTCAGTGTATGATGTGTGAGTGAGTCAGTGCATGGTGTTGAGTGAGTCAGTGTATGATGTGAGTGAGACAGTGCATGGTGTGAGTGAGTCAGTGCATGGTGTGAGTGAGTCAGTGTATGATGTGTGAGTGAGTCAGTGTATGATGTGAGAGTGAGTCAGTGTATGATGTGTGAGTGAGTCAGTGTATGATGTGTGAGTGAGTCAGTGTATGATGTGTGAGTGAGTCAGTGTATGATGTGTGAGTGAGTCAGTGTATGGTGTGTGAGTGAGTCAGTGTATGATGTGTGAGTGAGTCAGTGTATGGTGTGTGAGTGAGTCAGTGTATGATGTGTGAGTGAGTCAGTGTATGATGTGTGAGTGAGTCAGTGTATGATGTGTGAGTGAGTCAGTGCATAATGTGTGAGTGAGTCAGTGCATGGTGTGAGTGAGTCAGTGTATGATGTGTGAGTGAGTCAGTGCATGGTGTGAGTGAGTCAGTGTATGATGTGTGAGTGAGTCAGTGTATGATGTGTGAGTGAGTCAGTGTATGATGTGTGAGTGAGTCAGTGTATGATGTGTGAGTGAGTCAGTGTATGATGTGTGAGTGAGTCAGTGTATGATGTGTGAGTGAGTCAGTGTATGATGTGTGAGTGAGTCAGTGTATGATGTGTGAGTGAGTCAGTGTATGATGTGTGAGTGAGTCAGTGTATGATGTGTGAGTGAGTCAGTGTATGATGTGTGAGTGAGTCAGTGTATGATGTGTGAGTGAGTCAGTGTATGATGTGTGAGTGAGTCAGTGTATGATGTGTGAGTGAGTCAGTGCATGGTGTGAGTGAGTCAGTGTATGATGTGTGAGTGAGTCAGTGCATGGTGTGAGTGAGTCAGTGCATGGTGTGAGTGAGTCAGTGTATGATGTGTGAGTGAGTCAGTGCATGGTGTGAGTGAGTCAGTGTATGATGTGTGAGTGAGTCAGTGCATGGTGTGAGTGAGTCAGTGCATGGTGTGAGTGAGTCAGTGTATGATGTGTGAGTGAGTCAGTGTATGATGTGTGAGTGAGTCAGTGTATGATGTGAGAGTGAGTCAGTGTATGATGTGTGAGTGAGTCAGTGTATGATGTGTGAGTGAGTCAGTGTATGATGTGTGAGTGAGTCAGTGTATGATGTGTGAGTGAGTCAGTGTATGATGTGTGAGTGAGTCAGTGTATGATGTTTGAGTGAGCCAGTGTATGATGTGTGAGTGAGTCAGTGTATGATGTGTGAGTGAGTCAGTGTATGATGTGTGAGTGAGTCAGTGTATGATGTGTGAGTGAGTCAGTGTATGATGTGTGAGTGAGTCAGTGTATGATGTGTGAGTGAGTCAGTGTATGTGTGAGAAAGTCAGTGTATGATGTGTGAGTGAGTCAGTGCATGGTGTGAGTGAGTCAGTGTATGATGTGTGAGTGAGTCAGTGCATTGTGTGAGTGAGTCAGTGTATGATGTGTGAGTGAGTCAGTGTATGATGTGTGAGTGAGTCAGTGCATGGTGTGAGTGAGTCAGTGTATGATGTTTGAGTGAGCCAGTGTATGATGTGTGAGTGAGTCAGTGTATGATGTGTGAGTGAGTCAGTGTATGATGTGTGAGTGAGTCAGTGTATGATGTGTGAGTGAGTCAGTGTATGATGTGTGAGTGAGTCAGTGTATGAAGTGTGAGTGAGTCAGTGTATGATGTGTGAGTGAGTCAGTGTATGATGTGTGAGTGAGTCAGTGTATGATGTGTGAGTGAGTCAGTGTATGATGTGTGAGTGAGTCAGTGTATGATGTGTGAGTGAGTCAGTGTATGATGTGTGAGTGAGTCAGTGTATGATGTGTGAGTGAGTCAGTGTATGATGTGTGAGTGAGTCAGTGCATGGTGTGAGTGAGTCAGTGTATGATGTGTGAGTGAGTCAGTGCATGATGTGAGAGTGAGTCAGTGTATGATGTGTGAGTGAGTCAGTGTATGATGTGTGAGTGAGTCAGTGTATGATGTGTGAGTGAGTCAGTGTATGATGTGTGAGTGAGTCAGTGTATGATGTGTGAGTGAGTCAGTGTATGATGTTTGAGTGAGCCAGTGTATGATGTGTGAGTGAGTCAGTGTATGATGTGTGAGTGAGTCAGTGTATGATGTGTGAGTGAGTCAGTGTATGATGTGTGAGTGAGTCAGTGTATGATGTGTGAGTGAGTCAGTGTATGATGTGTGAGTGAGTCAGTGTATGTGTGAGAAAGTCAGTGTATGATGTGTGAGTGAGTCAGTGCATGGTGTGAGTGAGTCAGTGTATGATGTGTGAGTGAGTCAGTGCATTGTGTGAGTGAGTCAGTGTATGATGTGTGAGTGAGTCAGTGTATGATGTGTGAGTGAGTCAGTGCATGGTGTGAGTGAGTCAGTGTATGATGTTTGAGTGAGCCAGTGTATGATGTGTGAGTGAGTCAGTGTATGATGTGTGAGTGAGTCAGTGTATGATGTGTGAGTGAGTCAGTGTATGATGTGTGAGTGAGTCAGTGTATGATGTGTGAGTGAGTCAGTGTATGAAGTGTGAGTGAGTCAGTGTATGATGTGTGAGTGAGTCAGTGTATGATGTGTGAGTGAGTCAGTGCATGGTGTGAGTGAGTCAGTGTATGATGTGTGAGTGAGTCAGTGCATGGTGTGAGTGAGTCAGTGCATGGTGTGAGTGAGTCAGTGTATGATGTGTGAGTGAGTCAGTGCATGGTGTGAGTGAGTCAGTGTATGATGTGTGAGTGAGTCAGTGCATGGTGTGAGTGAGTCAGTGCATGGTGTGAGTGAGTCAGTGTATGATGTGTGAGTGAGTCAGTGTATGATGTGTGAGTGAGTCAGTGTATGATGTGAGAGTGAGTCAGTGTATGATGTGTGAGTGAGTCAGTGTATGATGTGTGAGTGAGTCAGTGCATGATGTGTGAGTGAGTCAGTGTATGATGTGTGAGTGAGTCAGTGTATGATGTGTGAGTGAGTCAGTGTATGATGTGTGAGTGAGTCAGTGCATGGTGTGAGTGAGTCAGTGTATGATGTGTGAGTGAGTCAGTGCATGGTGTGAGTGAGTCAGTGTATGTGTGAGAAAGTCAGTGTATGATTGTGTGAGTGAGTCAGTGCATGGTGTGAGTGAGTCAGTGTATGATGTGTGAGTGAGTCAGTGTATGATGTGTGAGTGAGTCAGTGTATGATGTGTGAGTGAGTCAGTGTATGATGTGTGAGTGAGTCAGTGCATGGTGTGAGTGAGTCAGTGTATGATGTGTGAGTGAGTCAGTGTATGATGTGTGAGTGAGTCAGTGTATGATGTGTGAGTGAGTCAGTGTATGATGTGTGAGTGAGTCAGTGTATGATGTGTGAGTGAGTCAGTGTATGATGTGTGAGTGAGTCAGTGTATGAAGTGTGAGTGAGTCAGTGTATGATGTGTGAGTGAGTCAGTGTATGATGTGTGAGTGAGTCAGTGCATGGTGTGAGTGAGTCAGTGTATGATGTGTGAGTGAGTCAGTGCATGGTGTGAGTGAGTCAGTGCATGGTGTGAGTGAGTCAGTGTATGATGTGTGAGTGAGTCAGTGCATGGTGTGAGTGAGTCAGTGTATGATGTGTGAGTGAGTCAGTGCATGGTGTGAGTGAGTCAGTGCATGGTGTGAGTGAGTCAGTGTATGATGTGTGAGTGAGTCAGTGTATGATGTGTGAGTGAGTCAGTGTATGATGTGTGAGTGAGTCAGTGTATGATGTGTGAGTGAGTCAGTGTATGATGTGTGAGTGGAGTCAGTGTATGATGTGTGAGTGAGTCAGTGTATGATGTGTGAGTGAGTCAGTGTATGATGTGTGAGTGAGTCAGTGTATGATGTGTGAGTGAGTCAGTGCATGGTGTGAGTGAGTCAGTGTATGATGTGTGAGTGAGTCAGTGCATGTGTGTGAGTGAGTCAGTGGTATGGTGTGAGTGAGTGAGTGTATGATGTGTGAGTGAGTCAGTGCATGGTGTGAGTGAGTCAGTGTATGATGTGTGAGTGAGTCAGTGCATGATGTGTGAGTGAGTCAGTGTATGATGTGTGAGTGAGTCAGTGTATGATGTGTGAGTGAGTCAGTGCATGGTGTGAGTGAGTCAGTGTATGATGTGTGAGTGAGTCAGTGTATGATGTGTGAGTGAGTCAGTGTATGATGTGTGAGTGAGTCAGTGTATGATGTGTGAGTGAGTCAGTGTATGATGTGTGAGTGAGTCAGTGTATGATGTGTGAGTGAGTCAGTGTATGATGTGTGAGTGAGTCAGTGTATGATGTGTGAGTGAGTCAGTGTATGATGTGTGAGTGAGTCAGTGCATGGTGTGAGTGAGTCAGTGTATGATGTGTGAGTGAGTCAGTGCATGTGTGTGAGTGAGTCAGTGCATGGTGTGAGTGAGTCAGTGTATGATGTGTGAGTGAGTCAGTGTAATGATGTGTGAGTGAGTCAGTGTATGATGTGTGAGTGAGTCAGTGCTATGAGTGTGAGTGAGTCAGTGCATGGTGTGAGTGAGTCAGTGTATGATGTGTGAGTGAGTCAGTGTATGATGTGTGAGTGAGTCAGTGTATGATGTGTGAGTGAGTCAGTGTATGATGTGTGAGTGAGTCAGTGTATGATGTGTGAGTGAGTCAGTGTATGGTGTGAGTGAGTCAAGTGCATGGTGTGAGTGAGTCAGTGCATGTGTGTGAGTGAGTCAGTGCATATGTGTGAGTGAGTCAGTGTATGATGTGTGAGTGAGTCAGTGTATGATGTGTGAGTGAGTCAGTGTATGATGTGTGAGTGAGTCAGTGTATGATGTGTGAGTGAGTCAGTGTATGATGTGTGAGTGAGTCAGTGTATGATGTGTGAGTGAGTCAGTGTATGATGTGTGAGTGAGTCAGTGTATGATGTGTGAGTGAGTCAGTGTATGATGTGTGAGTGAGTCAGTGTATGATGTGTGAGTGAGTCAGTGTATGATGTGTGAGTGAGTCAGTGTATGATGTGTGAGTGAGTCAGTGTATGATGTGTGAGTGAGTCAGTGTATGATGTGTGAGTGAGTCAGTGTATGATGTGTGAGTAGATGGGTAGTGGAGTCAGTGTATGATGTGTGAGTGAGTCAGTGCATGTGTGTGAGTGAGTCAGTGTATGATGTGTGAGTGAGTCAGTGTATGATGTGTGAGTGAGTCAGTGCATGGTGTGAGTGAGTCAGTGTATGATGTGTGAGTGAGTCAGTGCATGGTGTGAGTGAGTCAGTGTATGATGTGTGAGTGAGTCAGTGTATGATGTGTGAGTGAGTCAGTGTATGATGTGTGAGTGAGTCAGTGTATGATGTGTGAGTGAGTCAGTGTATGATGTGTGAGTGAGTCAGTGTATGATGTGTGAGTGAGTCAGTGCATGATGTGTGAGTGAGTCAGTGCATGGTGTGAGTGAGTCAGTGTATGATGTGTGAGTGAGTCAGTGTATGGTGTGAGTGAGTCAGTGCATGGTGTGAGTGAGTCAGTGTATGATGTGTGAGTGAGTCAGTGCATGTGTGAGTGAGTCAGTGTATGATGTGTGAGTGAGTCAGTGCATGGTGTGAGTGAGTCAGTGCATGGTGTGAGTGAGTCAGTGTATGATGTGTGAGTGAGTCAGTGTATGGTGTGAGTGAGTCAGTGTATGATGTGTGAGTGAGTCAGTGTATGGTGTGAGTGAGTCAGTGTATGATGTGTGAGTGAGTCAGTGTATGATGTGTGAGTGAGTCAGTGTATGATGTGTGAGTGAGTCAGTGTATGATGTGTGAGTGAGTCAGTGTATGATGTGTGAGTGAGTCAGTGTATGATGTGTGAGTGAGTCAGTGTATGAGTGTGAGTGAGTCAGTGTATGATGTGTGAGTGAGTCAGTGTCATGATGTGTGATGTGAGTCAGTGCTATGATGTGTGAGGTTTAAGTCAGTGCATGGTGGTGAGTGAA